>NW_026988682.1:0-600000 GCF_030222135.1 Aotus nancymaae
ATATGGCTAGCCAGTTATTCTAGAACTATTTATTGAATAGGTTATCCTTTCCCCATTGCTTGTTTTTGTCAGCTTTGTCAAAGATCAGATGATTGTAGGCCTGTGTGTCTATTTTTATGCTAGTACCATGCTATTTTGGTTACCTCAGACCTATAGTATAGTTTGAAGTCAGGTAGCTTGATGCCTCTTGCTTTGTTCCTTTTGTTTAGGATTGCCTTGGCTATTCAGGTTCTTTTTTTGGTTCCATATAAAATTTAAAACAATGTTACCTTGTTCTGTGAAGAATGTTATTGGTGGTTTGATAGGAATGGCATTTTATCTGTAAATTGCTTTGGGCAGCATAGTCATTTTAACAATATTGATTTGTCCTATCTATGATCATACAATCTTTTTCTATGTGTTTATGTCATCTCTGATTTCTTTAAGCAGCGTTTTGTAATTCTCAGTGCACAGATCTTGCATCTCCCTGTTTAGTGGCATTTCTTAAGTATTTCATTCATTTTGTGACTGTTGTGAATGACACTGCATTCCTGATTTGGCTCCCAGCTTGACTGTTTTTGGTGTTAAGAATGCTAGTAATTTTTGTACATTGATTTTGTATCCTAAAATTTTCTGAAGTTGTTTAATAGTGTAAGTAGATTTGAGCTGAGACTGTGGGATTTTCTAGATATGGAATCATGTCATCTGCAAACAGGAATAGTTTGGCTTCCTCTTTTCCTATTTGGATGCCATTTATTTATTTATTTATTTATTTATTTATTTATTTATTTTTGATTGCTTGATTGCTCTGGCCAGGAATTCAAATACGATGTTAAAGACGAGTGGTAAGAGAGGCCCAACCTTAACTGTGCCAGTTTTCAAGAAGAATGCTTCTAGCTTTTGCCTATTCAGTATGATAATGGCTGTGGTTTATTATAAATGGCTCATTATTTTGATGTATATTCCTTTGATACCTAGTTTCTTGGGAGATTTTAATATGAAGGGATGTTGAATTTTACCAAAAGTCTTTTCTGTGTCTATTGAGATGATTATGTGTTTTTTTGTCTTTAGTTCTGTTTATGTGATGAATAACACTGATTGATTTGTATATGCTAAACCAATCTTGCATCACAGTAATAACACCTACTTGATTGTGGTGGATTAGTTTTTTGATATGCTGCTGGATTTGGTTTGCTAAAAATAGTTATTTTCTGGACGGATAGTGGCTCCTGCCTGTAATCCTAGCACTTGGGAGGCTAATATGGGCAGATCACTTGAAATCAAGAGTTTGAGACCAGCCTGGCCAACGTGGTAAAACCCCATCTTTACTAAAAATACAAAAATCAGCCAGGCATGGTGGTGTACACTTGTAATCACAGCTACTCAAGAGGCTAAGGCAGGAGAATTGCTTGAACTCAGGAGGTTACAGTGAGACAAGATCACACCACTGCACTCCAGCTTGGGTGACAGAGCAAGACTCGATCTCAAAAAAAAGGAAAAAAAGAAAGAAATGGTTACTTTCTGTGTTTATATGGCATACTGGAATGTTTCATTGCATGTGTATATTGTGGAATGATCAAATAAGGCTAATTAGCATCTATGTATCTATATCTGTATCTCACCTCAAATATTTATTTATTTTTTGTGGTGAGAACATTTGAAACGATTTAGTTTAAAATACCCATTGGGTTTCTTTGGCATCCTTTTCAAAGATCTGTTAACCACAGATATGTAAATTTATTTCTGGGTTTTATATTCTATTTTGTTGGACTATAGGTCTGTTTTCATGTCAGTATCATACTGTTTTAGTCATTGTGGTTTTGTAGCATACACTATTTTGAATCAGAAAATGTTATGCCTAATTGCATACCTTTGTTCTTGCTCAAGATTGTTTTGCCTTTTCAGGATCTTTTGTGGTTCTGTATGAATTTAGGATTTAAAAAATATTTTTGTAAAGAATGTTATCAAGAATATTATTAGGATTGCAATGAATTTGTAGGTCACTTTGTGTAGTATAAAAATTTTAACAATGTAATTTTTCTAATTCATGAACCTGAGATGTTTTTCCATTTATCTGTCTTTTAAAACTTCAGTCACCAGTGGGTTCTAATTTTTGCTGTACAAGTCTTGTATCCCTTTAATTAAGTTTATTTCTAAGTATTTTATTGTTTTTGTAAGTGGGCTGGTATTTCTTTCTTAGTTTTGTCTTTGGGTAGTTTGGTCACTGAAAATCAATTGATTTTTTAGTGGTGATTTTGTATCCTGCCACTTTACTGAACTCACTCATTCTAACATTTTTTTTTAAGTGAGTCTTAAGGTTTTCTATGTATGTGATTATGTCATCTGCAAATAGAAATAATTTTACTTCTGTACACCAAATTGATCTAAGAGACATGCACAGAAATTAGCACTTAACTGAAGAATGCCACACATTCTGCTCAAACATACATGAAACACTCTGTGGAAGAGATCATATGCTGGGTTACAAAAAAAATCCCAAAAAATTTAAGATCAGGCCGGGCGCGGTGGCTCACGCCTGTAATCCCAGCACTTTGGGAGGCCGAGGCAGGTGGATCACGCGGTCAAGAGATCGAGACCATCCTGGTCAACATGGTGAAACCCCGTGTCTACTAAAAATACGAAAAATTAGCTGGGCCTGGTGGCACGTGCCTGTAATCCCAGCTACTCGGGAGGCTGAGGCAGGAGAATTCCTGAACCCAGGAGGCAGAGGTTGCAGTGAGCCAAGATCGCACCATTGCACTCCAGCCTGGGTAACAAGAGCAAAACTCCGTCTCGGAAAAAAAAAAGAAAAAAAAAAAATTTAAGATCAAAATAATTACATTTATATTTTCCAACCACAATGGAACTAAACTTAAAATCAATAACAGAAGAAAAGCAGAAAACTTAAAATCACCAATAAATTAAAACTAAACAACACATTCTTTAGAAACCATTAGGTCAAAGAGGAAACCAAAAGGGAATTTTAAAATGGTCTCCAGGCAAAACAAACAAAACCCACAACATACCCAAATCTGTGGAATGCAACAAAGACAGATCTATAAGAGTAGTTTATAGCAATAAACACATAGCATTAAATAAGAAGATCTCAATTCATCTAACTTTACACCTCAAGTAACTAGAAAAAGAAGAAAGTAAGTCTGAAGTCATAAGAAGAAAAGAAATAAATATTGTCATAAATAAATAAAATAGAAAACTTAGAAAGCAATAAGAAAAATAACAAAACTAAGAATTGATTGAAAAAAATAAAATGGGCAAACCCTTGGCTAGACTAAGAAAAAAAGATAAATCACAAACAAAAAGGTACATATTAATATATCTTTCAAAAATAAGAAGGATAATAAGGAACTCTTATAAACAGTTATAGACTAACAAATTGGATAAACTAAAAGAATTGAATGGATTACTGGAATCATAAAACCTACCAAAACTGTTCAGACCCTCTGAACAGTTCAATAATGAAAAAGGAGACTGAATCTGTAATCAAAACGTTTTCAACAACTACAACAACAACAACAACAAAAATTGCCAAGGACCAGAAGACTTCACGAGTAAATTCTATCAAAACATTTAAAGCATTGTGGAAGACAGTGTGGTGATTCCTCAAGGATCTAGAACCAGAAATACTGCTTTACCCACACCATCTGTAAACTATATTTTCCAAAATTGTGGAATTTTTGTGTTTTGTTTCTGTGGGTTTTTAGTAAGTTAGTTAGTTAGTTTGTTTGAGATGAAAGTCTCATTCTGTCACCCAGGCTAGAGTACAGTGACAAGATCTCAGCTCACTGCAACCTCCTGGGCTCAAGGGATTCTCCTGCCTCAGCCTCCTGAGGAGCTGGGATTATAGGTGTGTGCCACCACACCCAGCTAATTTTTGTATTTTTAGTAGAGATGGAGTTTTGCTGTTGGCCAGGTTGGTCTTGAACTCCTGACCTCAGGTGATCTGCCTGCCTCAGCCACCCAAAGTCCTGGGATTACAGGTGTGGGCCACCTAACCTTGCTAGGTTATGGTTATATTTAAAAATTCTATTGTGCCAGCTCCAGTGGTTCATGCCTGTAAACCTAGAACATTGGGAGGCCAACACAGGTGCGTTGCTTGTGCTCAGCAGTTTGAAACCAACCTGGGCAAAATGATAAAACCCCGTCTCTACCAAAAATACAAAAACTTAACCAGGCATGGTGGCACACATCTCTGGTCCTAGCTGCTTGAAAGGCTGAGATGGGAAAATCACTTGAACTTGGGAGGCAGAGGTTGCAGTGAACCATGATCATGGCCAGGGCACTCCAGCCTGGGCAACAGAGTAAGACTCCCCCTCAAATATTAAATAAGAAAATATAAAAAATTATTTTAAAATAATAACAGCCTTCCTGCTCTATATTTTACTCTGAATGTACAATTCAACACTGAACATTTTGATGTTAGTTGTCCTGCTTTTCATTGGTTTCTGTGTATTTTTTACTTTCCCTCTTAGAATCCCTGTCAATGTTTTCTTCCACGGTTTTTACAGTGTTAGGTCTTATGTTTAAATCCATCCTGGATTTAGGCATGGGCAAGGACTTCATGACTGAAACACTAAAAGCAATGACAACAAAAGCCAAAATAGACAAATGGGATCTAATTAAACTTTTGCTGTGCAGAGCACAGCAAAAGAAATAATCCTTAGAGTGAACCGGCCACCAACAGAATGGGAAAAAATTTTTGCAATCTACCCATATGACAAAGACCCAATATCCAGAATCTACAGAGAACTTAAACAAATTTACGAGAAAAAATAACCCCATCAAAAAGTGGGTGAAGGACATGAACAGACACTTCTCAAAAGAAGACATTTATGTAACCAACAAACATATAAAAAAAATACTCATCATCTCTGGTCATTAGAGAAATGCAAATCAAAATCACATTGAGATACCACCTCATGCCAGTTAGAATGGCCATCATTAAAAAATCTGGAGACAACAGATGCTAGAATGTGGAGAAATAGGAACACTTTTACACTGGGGTTGGTGGGAGTGTAAATTAGTTCAACTATTGTGGAAGACAGTGTGGCAATTCCTCAAGGATCTAGAACTAGAAATATTTGACCCAGCAATCCCATTACTGGGTATATAGCCAAAAGATTATAAATCAATCTATTATAAAGACACACGCACACGTATGTTCATTGCAGCACTGTTTACAATAGTGAAGACTTGGAACCAACCCAAATGCCCATCAGTGATAGACTGGATAAAGAAAATGTGGCACATAGACACCATGGAATACTATGCAGCCATAAAAAAGGATAAGTTCATGTCCTTTGCAGGGACATGGATGAAGCTGGAAACCATCATTCTCAGCAAACTGATACAGAAACAGAAAACCAAACACTGCATGTTCTCACTCATAAGTGGGTGTTGAACAATGAGAACACATGGACAAAGGGACACAGGGAGGGGAACATCACACAGTGAGGCCTATTGTGGGGCTGGGGGGTACTAGGGGGAGGGATAGCAGGTGGTGGGGGAATTGGGGAGGGATAACATTAGGAGAAATGCCTAATGTAGGTGACAGGGGATGAATGCAGCAAACCAACATGGCATATGTATACCTATGTAACAATCCTGCAAGGTCTGCACATGTACCCTGGAATTTAAAGTATAATTAAAAAAGAATCCCTTTCAATGTAATAGTTACATTGGTGCATGTTTCTTGCATTTCTAACTTTGATAACAGTTTTATTTTTAATTTATTTGAATTAGTACCAGAAAATTAAATCTCTAGTCATTGACATTGTTGATTTTGGTAACATTTATATTATTTATTTTTAATTTATTTGAATTAGTATCAAAAAGCCTCGGCTTTAAATCTCTTTTCATTTATGTTGTTAAATTTTCTTTATAGCTAAGTATGTGATATGATACAGGACATTTTTAAGTGTTTCATGGATATGCAAAAAAAAAAAAAAGTCTGATTTCTGTCTGAGGGATGCAAGTTTTTTTTTTTTTTTTTGAGACACAGCCTCACTCTGGCACACAGGCTGGAGTGCAATGGCATGGTCCTCAGCTCATTGCAACCTCTGCCTTCCAGGTTGTAGCAATTCTCCTCAGCTCATTGCAACATCTGCCTTCCAGGTTGAAGCAATTCTCCTGCCTCAGCCTCCTGAGTAATTGGGATTACAGGCACCCTCCAGTATGCCTGGCTAATTTCTGTATTTTTAGTAGAGACAGGTTTTCGCCATGTTGCTCAGGCTGGTCTCGAACTCCTGACCTCTGGTGATCTCCCCACCTCAGCCTCCCAAAGTGCAGGGATTACAGGCACTAGCCACTGTGCCTGGCCTTTCTTCTTTCTTAATGAAAAATGTGTTTAAGTAATTTCTCATTTCATATGATAGGCACTGTGATCTTTTGGTAGACAATAATGTCAGGTTAAGAAAGCATCTTTCTATTTCTAACATGTAAAACTTTCTTATTAGTGGTGAAAGTGGGCATTTAAAAATATGTTTTATGTGTCTGTTAAGACTATGATATTTTATTGTTAAAACAACCACACACCCTTGATTAAATCAATTTTATCTATCGTGTGTTTTTCTTCTTATACATGTGTAGATTAAATTTACTAACAATTTATTCAGGATTTTAACATCTAGGTTCTTGAGAGAGGTTGGGTTATAATTTGCTTTTCTCATAATATCCTGATCTGGTCGGTTCTAGACAGAGGGGCAACCACAGGCAAGAGAAGGAGAGCGATGGGGCCCTTGCCGACCGTGGAGCCGGACCTCTGCACCTGCTTCAAGCCTGCCCATGTCACCATCACCAAGGCAGATGCCATCCCCCTGGGGGCAGATGCACAGCAGTGCCAACACGGGACTCACTGCAAGCCAGGTGGCATCTTCCTCCGGGGGCTGCAGGTATGGTGGGGAGTGGGGGCAGGGATCAACACTCTAGCAAGGGTCTCAAGGATCCCAACTGTCCCACTTCAGGAGGCCGCCCTCTTGTCACGCCTGGGGCTGGTGGCAATGACTCAGACTGTACCAGGCACAACTGGAAGGTGCGGGACGCCAGGGGAACTGGTGACCCGGGAAGTGGGAGGACTTCAGGAGGCCCTGAACCCTGCCTGACTGTGTGATTCTTCTGTGTCTTTGGTTGGAGTGGAAGTATTGATCTACTTATTTTATAAGTCATACTCCCCTGTTTCTTTATACCTAGTGTTCTTTTATTGGATGCCAGACATAAATTTTACTTTGTATACTGAATATTTTTATGTTCTTATAAATATTATTTAGAATTTTTGGATGTAGATAATTTATTTGGAAACAATTTGATTATACAGGTCTTGCCTTTTATGATTTGCTGGTGGGGCCAGAGCCATGTTTAATCTGGGGCTAGTTGTTCCCTGCTACTGAGTTAAAACCCATCTTAGTTCTCTACTCAAAGCCTTATGACTTATGAAGTTTTTCCAGTGTAGCTTTACAGTGAAATATTTCTAGTGGGAATAGGCATATTTTTTACACCTAGGTAGGTTCCAGTGACTGTTTTCCCCAGTCCTTTAGGAAGGTCTTTACTGTAGTCTTGGGTAGTTGTTTTACATGTGCTAATCTATTTCTTGCTAAAAGTTTTGCTCTTGTTACCCAGGCTGGAGTGCAATGGCGTGATCTCGGCTCACCGCATCCTCTGCCTCCTGGGTTCAGGCAATTCTCCTGCCTCAGCCTCCTGAGTAGCTGGGATTACAGGCACGCACCACCATGCCCAGCTAATTTTTTTTATTTTTAGTAGAGACAGGGTTTCCCCATGTTGACCAGGATGGTCTCGATCTCTTGACCTCATGATCCACACGCCTCGGCCTCCCAAAGTGCTGGGATTACAGGCATGAGCCACCACGCCCACCTCTGGGTTTTTTTTTTTTTTTTTCTATATGCATTTATCTTCTTTCTAGTACATTCAACAGTAGCCAAGATATTCACAAAGGGTAATCACATTTTATGTACTATATTATGTTTATGTCTGATAGACCTGAGTGATATTTGGGTAAGCCCTCAGGAATCTTCCAATTGAAGATGATTGAGAAATTACTTTAGCTCACCAGGGCAGCCATGGATACGATACTCTATCTGATCAGAAACTGGATTAGTCCTCTGACGATGTGTAGAAAGGCAAATTGCTTGTGTATTAAATGTATTCTTTGTGTTTGATCACAAGGGAAATTTACCCTTTGTTATTCTCTTATTTTTGTAACATTACAAGTCAAGACAGGACTGATAATCCATTTTTAATATATTGTGACATTTTAAATAAATTGTTTTACATTTCTAATGACAAGTTAATATTAACCAATACATTTTCTTTAATATTGCAGAAACAACACGTTCTTAAAAAAAAAGGGGCTGATTTACAAAAAATGCAAGATACTGGTGTCGAAAGAAATGAAACGGGGAAAAGTACGTTGAAGCATGAAGGTAAAGATGGAACACATGGTGAATGTGAGAACATTAAACGATGATGTAGCTAAGTAGGAAATGCTTATCTACCTAAATATCCTTTTGTAATCCTCTGTGTATTTACACTCTTAGGCATTCTAAGAGGTGTGAAGTGGTATTTTATTGTGGTTTTGATTGTATTTCCCTGAGATTAGTCATGTTGAGCATTCTTTCATATACTTTTTTGTTATTTGCATGCCTTTGTTTGATAAATTTATTTAGGTTTGTTCATGTATTTTGCTCATTATTTGTAATATCGTTTGTTTTTTTGGTTTTTTTTTTGTTTGTTTGTTTGTTTTTGTTTTTTTTTTTTGAGATGGAGTTTTGCTCTTGTTGCCCAGGCTGGAGTGCAATGGCATTATCTCGGCTCACCGTAACCTCCGCCTCCTGGGTTCAGGCAATTCTCCTGCCTCAGCCACCTGAGTAGCTGGGATTACAGGCACACGCCACCATGCCCAGCTAATTTTTTGTACTTTTGGTAGAGACGTGGTTTCACCATGTTGACAAGGATGGTCTCGATCTCTTGACCTCGTGATCCACCCACCTAGGCCTCCCAAAGTGCTGGGATTACAGGCGTGAGCCACCGCGCCCGGCCCTGTTGTTGTTTTTTCACCATTGAGTTGTTTCAGTTTCTTACTTTGGATAACAACACCTTATTAGACATATGGTTTATAAATATTTTACACAATTCTGTGGGTTGCTTTCTCACTCTGTGGATTGTTTTACAGCAATGCAAAACTTTTTAACACAATCTCATTTTTCTATTTTTGCTTTTATTGCCTGTGCTTTTAGTGCCATATCCAAACATATTGCCTAGATCAACATCAAGAAGCTTTGTATGTTTTCTCTTACAGTTTTATGCCTTAAGGCCTTACATTTATATCTTTAATTCATTTTTTGTTGCTTTTTTAATATATGATGTGAAGTAAGGATCCGATTTAATTCTTCTGCCTGTGGACATACGGTTTTCCCAACAACATTTATGGAAAAAATTATCTTTCCCTATTGTTTCTTTTTTGTGTTATTATTAATTGGAAAATAGTTATTGTCTATATTTATATTGTTTTATTTTATTTTTAATTGGCAAATAGTTATTTTCTTTATTAAGAAATTTTTATTTTATTTTAGGTTCAGTGACACATGTGCAGGTTTGTTTAACAGATAAACTTATGTCTTGAGGGTTTGTATTTCATCACCCTGGTACTAAGCCTAGTACTAGTACCCAATCATCATTTTTTCTGATCCTCTCCCTCCTCCCACCCTCTACCCCCAGGTAAGCCTCAGTGTTGTTGTTCCCCTCTTTGTGTCCATGGTGTTCTCATCATTCAGCTCCCACTTATAAGTGAGAAGATGAGGATTGGGATTTCTGTTCCTGTGTTAGTTTGCTAAGGACAATGGCCTCCAGCTCCATCCATGTTCATGCAAAGGACATGATCTAATTCTTTTCCACGGCTGCATAGTATTCCATGGTGTTTTAAAATATGCACCCTATTTTTAAAAACCTAGTCTACCATTTATGGCTATTTAGGTTGATTCCATGTCTTTGCTATTGTCAGTAATGTGCTGCAGTGAACATACACATGCATGTGTCTTTATGATAGAATTACGTATGTTCCTTTGGTTATATAGCCAGTAATGGGATTGCTGGGTTAAATGGTGGTTCTGTTTTCAGCTCTTTGAGGAATCATCACACTACATTCCACAGTGGTTGAACTAATTTACACTCCCACCAACAATGTATAAGTGCTACCTTTTCTCTGATAACTTGTCAGCATCTATTATTTTTTCATTTTAATACTAACCATCCTGACAGGTACAAGATGGTATCCTCACTGTGGTTTTGATTTGAATGTATCTAATAATCAGTAATATTGGGCTTTTGAAAAATATGCTGCTAACTGGATGTTTGTCTTCTTTTGAAAAGTGTCTGTTCATATCCTTTGCCTTCTTTTTAATGGGGTTGTTTGTGGTTTTTTTCTTGTAAATTTGTTTAGGTTACTTACAGATGCTGGCTATTAAACTCTTGTCAGATGCATAGTTTGCAAATATTTTTCCTATTTTGTAGGTTGTCTGTTTACTCTGTTACTAGTTTCATTTGCTGTGCAGAAGCTCTTTAATTAGATCTCATTTGTTAATTTTCGCCCTTGTTGCAATTGCTTTTGGCATCTTCATCACGAAACCTTTGCCAGTTCCTATGTCCAGAATGGTATTACGTTTGTTGTCTTCCAAGGTTTTTATAGTTTGGGTT
Source organism: Aotus nancymaae (assembly GCF_030222135.1). Classification (NCBI taxonomy): domain Eukaryota; kingdom Metazoa; phylum Chordata; class Mammalia; order Primates; family Aotidae; genus Aotus; species Aotus nancymaae. The sequence goes on from NW_026988682.1 coordinate 10,702, forward strand.
TTACATTTAAGTTTTTAATCCATCTTGTGTTGATTTTTATATATGGTATAAGGAGGGATCCAGTTTCAATCTTCTGCATATGGCTAGCCAGTTATTCTAGAACTATTTATTGAATAGGTTATCCTTTCCCCATTGCTTGTTTTTGTCAGCTTTGTCAAAGATCAGATGATTGTAGGCCTGTGTGTCTATTTTTATGCTAGTACCATGCTATTTTGGTTACCTCAGACCTATAGTATAGTTTGAAGTCAGGTAGCTTGATGCCTCTTGCTTTGTTCCTTTTGTTTAGGATTGCCTTGGCTATTCAGGTTCTTTTTTTGGTTCCATATAAAATTTAAAACAATGTTACCTTGTTCTGTGAAGAATGTTATTGGTGGTTTGATAGGAATGGCATTTTATCTGTAAATTGCTTTGGGCAGCATAGTCATTTTAACAATATTGATTTGTCCTATCTATGATCATACAATCTTTTTCTATGTGTTTATGTCATCTCTGATTTCTTTAAGCAGCGTTTTGTAATTCTCAGTGCACAGATCTTGCATCTCCCTGTTTAGTGGCATTTCTTAAGTATTTCATTCATTTTGTGACTGTTGTGAATGACACTGCATTCCTGATTTGGCTCCCAGCTTGACTGTTTTTGGTGTTAAGAATGCTAGTAATTTTTGTACATTGATTTTGTATCCTAAAATTTTCTGAAGTTGTTTAATAGTGTAAGTAGATTTGAGCTGAGACTGTGGGATTTTCTAGATATGGAATCATGTCATCTGCAAACAGGAATAGTTTGGCTTCCTCTTTTCCTATTTGGATGCCATTTATTTATTTATTTATTTATTTATTTATTTATTTATTTTTGATTGCTTGATTGCTCTGGCCAGGAATTCAAATACGATGTTAAAGACGAGTGGTAAGAGAGGCCCAACCTTAACTGTGCCAGTTTTCAAGAAGAATGCTTCTAGCTTTTGCCTATTCAGTATGATAATGGCTGTGGTTTATTATAAATGGCTCATTATTTTGATGTATATTCCTTTGATACCTAGTTTCTTGGGAGATTTTAATATGAAGGGATGTTGAATTTTACCAAAAGTCTTTTCTGTGTCTATTGAGATGATTATGTGTTTTTTTGTCTTTAGTTCTGTTTATGTGATGAATAACACTGATTGATTTGTATATGCTAAACCAATCTTGCATCACAGTAATAACACCTACTTGATTGTGGTGGATTAGTTTTTTGATATGCTGCTGGATTTGGTTTGCTAAAAATAGTTATTTTCTGGACGGATAGTGGCTCCTGCCTGTAATCCTAGCACTTGGGAGGCTAATATGGGCAGATCACTTGAAATCAAGAGTTTGAGACCAGCCTGGCCAACGTGGTAAAACCCCATCTTTACTAAAAATACAAAAATCAGCCAGGCATGGTGGTGTACACTTGTAATCACAGCTACTCAAGAGGCTAAGGCAGGAGAATTGCTTGAACTCAGGAGGTTACAGTGAGACAAGATCACACCACTGCACTCCAGCTTGGGTGACAGAGCAAGACTCGATCTCAAAAAAAAGGAAAAAAAGAAAGAAATGGTTACTTTCTGTGTTTATATGGCATACTGGAATGTTTCATTGCATGTGTATATTGTGGAATGATCAAATAAGGCTAATTAGCATCTATGTATCTATATCTGTATCTCACCTCAAATATTTATTTATTTTTTGTGGTGAGAACATTTGAAACGATTTAGTTTAAAATACCCATTGGGTTTCTTTGGCATCCTTTTCAAAGATCTGTTAACCACAGATATGTAAATTTATTTCTGGGTTTTATATTCTATTTTGTTGGACTATAGGTCTGTTTTCATGTCAGTATCATACTGTTTTAGTCATTGTGGTTTTGTAGCATACACTATTTTGAATCAGAAAATGTTATGCCTAATTGCATACCTTTGTTCTTGCTCAAGATTGTTTTGCCTTTTCAGGATCTTTTGTGGTTCTGTATGAATTTAGGATTTAAAAAATATTTTTGTAAAGAATGTTATCAAGAATATTATTAGGATTGCAATGAATTTGTAGGTCACTTTGTGTAGTATAAAAATTTTAACAATGTAATTTTTCTAATTCATGAACCTGAGATGTTTTTCCATTTATCTGTCTTTTAAAACTTCAGTCACCAGTGGGTTCTAATTTTTGCTGTACAAGTCTTGTATCCCTTTAATTAAGTTTATTTCTAAGTATTTTATTGTTTTTGTAAGTGGGCTGGTATTTCTTTCTTAGTTTTGTCTTTGGGTAGTTTGGTCACTGAAAATCAATTGATTTTTTAGTGGTGATTTTGTATCCTGCCACTTTACTGAACTCACTCATTCTAACATTTTTTTTTAAGTGAGTCTTAAGGTTTTCTATGTATGTGATTATGTCATCTGCAAATAGAAATAATTTTACTTCTGTACACCAAATTGATCTAAGAGACATGCACAGAAATTAGCACTTAACTGAAGAATGCCACACATTCTGCTCAAACATACATGAAACACTCTGTGGAAGAGATCATATGCTGGGTTACAAAAAAAATCCCAAAAAATTTAAGATCAGGCCGGGCGCGGTGGCTCACGCCTGTAATCCCAGCACTTTGGGAGGCCGAGGCAGGTGGATCACGCGGTCAAGAGATCGAGACCATCCTGGTCAACATGGTGAAACCCCGTGTCTACTAAAAATACGAAAAATTAGCTGGGCCTGGTGGCACGTGCCTGTAATCCCAGCTACTCGGGAGGCTGAGGCAGGAGAATTCCTGAACCCAGGAGGCAGAGGTTGCAGTGAGCCAAGATCGCACCATTGCACTCCAGCCTGGGTAACAAGAGCAAAACTCCGTCTCGGAAAAAAAAAAGAAAAAAAAAAAATTTAAGATCAAAATAATTACATTTATATTTTCCAACCACAATGGAACTAAACTTAAAATCAATAACAGAAGAAAAGCAGAAAACTTAAAATCACCAATAAATTAAAACTAAACAACACATTCTTTAGAAACCATTAGGTCAAAGAGGAAACCAAAAGGGAATTTTAAAATGGTCTCCAGGCAAAACAAACAAAACCCACAACATACCCAAATCTGTGGAATGCAACAAAGACAGATCTATAAGAGTAGTTTATAGCAATAAACACATAGCATTAAATAAGAAGATCTCAATTCATCTAACTTTACACCTCAAGTAACTAGAAAAAGAAGAAAGTAAGTCTGAAGTCATAAGAAGAAAAGAAATAAATATTGTCATAAATAAATAAAATAGAAAACTTAGAAAGCAATAAGAAAAATAACAAAACTAAGAATTGATTGAAAAAAATAAAATGGGCAAACCCTTGGCTAGACTAAGAAAAAAAGATAAATCACAAACAAAAAGGTACATATTAATATATCTTTCAAAAATAAGAAGGATAATAAGGAACTCTTATAAACAGTTATAGACTAACAAATTGGATAAACTAAAAGAATTGAATGGATTACTGGAATCATAAAACCTACCAAAACTGTTCAGACCCTCTGAACAGTTCAATAATGAAAAAGGAGACTGAATCTGTAATCAAAACGTTTTCAACAACTACAACAACAACAACAACAAAAATTGCCAAGGACCAGAAGACTTCACGAGTAAATTCTATCAAAACATTTAAAGCATTGTGGAAGACAGTGTGGTGATTCCTCAAGGATCTAGAACCAGAAATACTGCTTTACCCACACCATCTGTAAACTATATTTTCCAAAATTGTGGAATTTTTGTGTTTTGTTTCTGTGGGTTTTTAGTAAGTTAGTTAGTTAGTTTGTTTGAGATGAAAGTCTCATTCTGTCACCCAGGCTAGAGTACAGTGACAAGATCTCAGCTCACTGCAACCTCCTGGGCTCAAGGGATTCTCCTGCCTCAGCCTCCTGAGGAGCTGGGATTATAGGTGTGTGCCACCACACCCAGCTAATTTTTGTATTTTTAGTAGAGATGGAGTTTTGCTGTTGGCCAGGTTGGTCTTGAACTCCTGACCTCAGGTGATCTGCCTGCCTCAGCCACCCAAAGTCCTGGGATTACAGGTGTGGGCCACCTAACCTTGCTAGGTTATGGTTATATTTAAAAATTCTATTGTGCCAGCTCCAGTGGTTCATGCCTGTAAACCTAGAACATTGGGAGGCCAACACAGGTGCGTTGCTTGTGCTCAGCAGTTTGAAACCAACCTGGGCAAAATGATAAAACCCCGTCTCTACCAAAAATACAAAAACTTAACCAGGCATGGTGGCACACATCTCTGGTCCTAGCTGCTTGAAAGGCTGAGATGGGAAAATCACTTGAACTTGGGAGGCAGAGGTTGCAGTGAACCATGATCATGGCCAGGGCACTCCAGCCTGGGCAACAGAGTAAGACTCCCCCTCAAATATTAAATAAGAAAATATAAAAAATTATTTTAAAATAATAACAGCCTTCCTGCTCTATATTTTACTCTGAATGTACAATTCAACACTGAACATTTTGATGTTAGTTGTCCTGCTTTTCATTGGTTTCTGTGTATTTTTTACTTTCCCTCTTAGAATCCCTGTCAATGTTTTCTTCCACGGTTTTTACAGTGTTAGGTCTTATGTTTAAATCCATCCTGGATTTAGGCATGGGCAAGGACTTCATGACTGAAACACTAAAAGCAATGACAACAAAAGCCAAAATAGACAAATGGGATCTAATTAAACTTTTGCTGTGCAGAGCACAGCAAAAGAAATAATCCTTAGAGTGAACCGGCCACCAACAGAATGGGAAAAAATTTTTGCAATCTACCCATATGACAAAGACCCAATATCCAGAATCTACAGAGAACTTAAACAAATTTACGAGAAAAAATAACCCCATCAAAAAGTGGGTGAAGGACATGAACAGACACTTCTCAAAAGAAGACATTTATGTAACCAACAAACATATAAAAAAAATACTCATCATCTCTGGTCATTAGAGAAATGCAAATCAAAATCACATTGAGATACCACCTCATGCCAGTTAGAATGGCCATCATTAAAAAATCTGGAGACAACAGATGCTAGAATGTGGAGAAATAGGAACACTTTTACACTGGGGTTGGTGGGAGTGTAAATTAGTTCAACTATTGTGGAAGACAGTGTGGCAATTCCTCAAGGATCTAGAACTAGAAATATTTGACCCAGCAATCCCATTACTGGGTATATAGCCAAAAGATTATAAATCAATCTATTATAAAGACACACGCACACGTATGTTCATTGCAGCACTGTTTACAATAGTGAAGACTTGGAACCAACCCAAATGCCCATCAGTGATAGACTGGATAAAGAAAATGTGGCACATAGACACCATGGAATACTATGCAGCCATAAAAAAGGATAAGTTCATGTCCTTTGCAGGGACATGGATGAAGCTGGAAACCATCATTCTCAGCAAACTGATACAGAAACAGAAAACCAAACACTGCATGTTCTCACTCATAAGTGGGTGTTGAACAATGAGAACACATGGACAAAGGGACACAGGGAGGGGAACATCACACAGTGAGGCCTATTGTGGGGCTGGGGGGTACTAGGGGGAGGGATAGCAGGTGGTGGGGGAATTGGGGAGGGATAACATTAGGAGAAATGCCTAATGTAGGTGACAGGGGATGAATGCAGCAAACCAACATGGCATATGTATACCTATGTAACAATCCTGCAAGGTCTGCACATGTACCCTGGAATTTAAAGTATAATTAAAAAAGAATCCCTTTCAATGTAATAGTTACATTGGTGCATGTTTCTTGCATTTCTAACTTTGATAACAGTTTTATTTTTAATTTATTTGAATTAGTACCAGAAAATTAAATCTCTAGTCATTGACATTGTTGATTTTGGTAACATTTATATTATTTATTTTTAATTTATTTGAATTAGTATCAAAAAGCCTCGGCTTTAAATCTCTTTTCATTTATGTTGTTAAATTTTCTTTATAGCTAAGTATGTGATATGATACAGGACATTTTTAAGTGTTTCATGGATATGCAAAAAAAAAAAAAGTCTGATTTCTGTCTGAGGGATGCAAGTTTTTTTAATTTTTTTGAGACACAGCCTCACTCTGGCACACAGGCTGGAGTGCAATGGCATGGTCCTCAGCTCATTGCAACCTCTGCCTTCCAGGTTGAAGCAATTCTCCTCAGCTCATTGCAACATCTGCCTTCCAGGTTGAAGCAATTCTCCTGCCTCAGCCTCCTGAGTAATTGGGATTACAGGCACCCTCCAGTATGCCTGGCTAATTTCTGTATTTTTAGTAGAGACAGGTTTTCGCCATGTTGCTCAGGCTGGTCTCGAACTCCTGACCTCTGGTGATCTCCCCACCTCAGCCTCCCAAAGTGCAGGGATTACAGGCACTAGCCACTGTGCCTGGCCTTTCTTCTTTCTTAATGAAAAATGTGTTTAAGTAATTTCTCATTTCATATGATAGGCACTGTGATCTTTTGGTAGACAATAATGTCAGGTTAAGAAAGCATCTTTCTATTTCTAACATGTAAAACTTTCTTATTAGTGGTGAAAGTGGGCATTTAAAAATATGTTTTATGTGTCTGTTAAGACTATGATATTTTATTGTTAAAACAACCACACACCCTTGATTAAATCAATTTTATCTATCATGTGTTTTTCTTCTTATACATGTGTAGATTAAATTTACTAACAATTTATTCAGGATTTTAACATCTAGGTTCTTGAGAGAGGTTGGGTTATAATTTGCTTTTCTCATAATATCCTGATCTGGTCGGTTCTAGACAGAGGGGCAACCACAGGCAAGAGAAGGAGAGCGATGGGGCCCTTGCCGACCGTGGAGCCGGACCTCTGCACCTGCTTCAAGCCTGCCCATGTCACCATCACCAAGGCAGATGCCATCCCCCTGGGGGCAGATGCACAGCAGTGCCAACACGGGACTCACTGCAAGCCAGGTGGCATCTTCCTCCGGGGGCTGCAGGTATGGTGGGGAGTGGGGGCAGGGATCAACACTCTAGCAAGGGTCTCAAGGATCCCAACTGTTCCACTTCAGGAGGCCGCCCTCTTGTCACGCCTGGGGCTGGTGGCAATGACTCAGACTGTACCAGGCACAACTGGAAGGTGCGGGACGCCAGGGGAACTGGTGACCCGGGAAGTGGGAGGACTTCAGGAGGCCCTGAACCCTGCCTGACTGTGTGATTCTTCTGTGTCTTTGGTTGGAGTGGAAGTATTGATCTACTTATTTTATAAGTCATACTCCCCTGTTTCTTTATACCTAGTGTTCTTTTATTGGATGCCAGACATAAATTTTACTTTGTATACTGAATATTTTTATGTTCTTATAAATATTATTTAGAATTTTTGGATGTAGATAATTTATTTGGAAACAATTTGATTATACAGGTCTTGCCTTTTATGATTTGCTGGTGGGGCCAGAGCCATGTTTAATCTGGGGCTAGTTGTTCCCTGCTACTGAGTTAAAACCCATCTTAGTTCTCTACTCAAAGCCTTATGACTTATGAAGTTTTTCCAGTGTAGCTTTACAGTGAAATATTTCTAGTGGGAATAGGCATATTTTTTACACCTAGGTAGGTTCCAGTGACTGTTTTCCCCAGTCCTTTAGGAAGGTCTTTACTGTAGTCTTGGGTAGTTGTTTTACATGTGCTAATCTATTTCTTGCTAAAAGTTTTGCTCTTGTTACCCAGGCTGGAGTGCAATGGCGTGATCTCGGCTCACCGCATCCTCTGCCTCCTGGGTTCAGGCAATTCTCCTGCCTCAGCCTCCTGAGTAGCTGGGATTACAGGCACGCACCACCATGCCCAGCTAATTTTTTTTATTTTTAGTAGAGACAGGGTTTCCCCATGTTGACCAGGATGGTCTCGATCTCTTGACCTCATGATCCACACGCCTCGGCCTCCCAAAGTGCTGGGATTACAGGCATGAGCCACCACGCCCACCTCTGGGTTTTTTTTTTTTTTTTTTCTATATGCATTTATCTTCTTTCTAGTACATTCAACAGTAGCCAAGATATTCACAAAGGGTAATCACATTTTATGTACTATATTATGTTTATGTCTGATAGACCTGAGTGATATTTGGGTAAGCCCTCAGGAATCTTCCAATTGAAGATGATTGAGAAATTACTTTAGCTCACCAGGGCAGCCATGGATACGATACTCTATCTGATCAGAAACTGGATTAGTCCTCTGACGATGTGTAGAAAGGCAAATTGCTTGTGTATTAAATGTATTCTTTGTGTTTGATCACAAGGGAAATTTACCCTTTGTTATTCTCTTATTTTTGTAACATTACAAGTCAAGACAGGACTGATAATCCATTTTTAATATATTGTGACATTTTAAATAAATTGTTTTACATTTCTAATGACAAGTTAATATTAACCAATACATTTTCTTTAATATTGCAGAAACAACACGTTCTTAAAAAAAAGGGGGCTGATTTACAAAAAATGCAAGATACTGGTGTCGAAAGAAACGAAACGGGGAAAAGTACGTTGAAGCATGAAGGTAAAGATGGAACACATGGTGAATGTGAGAACATTAAACGATGATGTAGCTAAGTAGGAAATGCTTATCTACCTAAATATCCTTTTGTAATCCTCTGTGTATTTACACTCTTAGGCATTCTAAGAGGTGTGAAGTGGTATTTTATTGTGGTTTTGATTGTATTTCCCTGAGATTAGTCATGTTGAGCATTCTTTCATATACTTTTTTGTTATTTGCATGCCTTTGTTTGATAAATTTATTTAGGTTTGTTCATGTATTTTGCTCATTATTTGTAATATCGTTTGTTTTTTTGGTTTTTTTTTTGTTTGTTTGTTTGTTTTTGTTTTTTTTTTTTGAGATGGAGTTTTGCTCTTGTTGCCCAGGCTGGAGTGCAATGGCATTATCTCGGCTCACCGTAACCTCCGCCTCCTGGGTTCAGGCAATTCTCCTGCCTCAGCCACCTGAGTAGCTGGGATTACAGGCACACGCCACCATGCCCAGCTAATTTTTTGTACTTTTGGTAGAGACGTGGTTTCACCATGTTGACAAGGATGGTCTCGATCTCTTGACCTCGTGATCCACCCACCTAGGCCTCCCAAAGTGCTGGGATTACAGGCGTGAGCCACCGCGCCCGGCCCTGTTGTTGTTTTTTCACCATTGAGTTGTTTCAGTTTCTTACTTTGGATAACAACACCTTATTAGACATATGGTTTATAAATATTTTACACAATTCTGTGGGTTGCTTTCTCACTCTGTGGATTGTTTTACAGCAATGCAAAACTTTTTAACACAATCTCATTTTTCTATTTTTGCTTTTATTGCCTGTGCTTTTAGTGCCATATCCAAACATATTGCCTAGATCAACATCAAGAAGCTTTGTATGTTTTCTCTTACAGTTTTATGCCTTAAGGCCTTACATTTATATCTTTAATTCATTTTTTGTTGCTTTTTTAATATATGATGTGAAGTAAGGATCCGATTTAATTCTTCTGCCTGTGGACATACGGTTTTCCCAACAACATTTATGGAAAAAATTATCTTTCCCTATTGTTTCTTTTTTGTGTTATTATTAATTGGAAAATAGTTATTGTCTATATTTATATTGTTTTATTTTATTTTTAATTGGCAAATAGTTATTTTCTTTATTAAGAAATTTTTATTTTATTTTAGGTTCAGTGACACATGTGCAGGTTTGTTTAACAGATAAACTTATGTCTTGAGGGTTTGTATTTCATCACCCTGGTACTAAGCCTAGTACTAGTACCCAATCATCATTTTTTCTGATCCTCTCCCTCCTCCCACCCTCTACCCCCAGGTAAGCCTCAGTGTTGTTGTTCCCCTCTTTGTGTCCATGGTGTTCTCATCATTCAGCTCCCACTTATAAGTGAGAAGATGAGGATTGGGATTTCTGTTCCTGTGTTAGTTTGCTAAGGACAATGGCCTCCAGCTCCATCCATGTTCATGCAAAGGACATGATCTAATTCTTTTCCACGGCTGCATAGTATTCCATGGTGTTTTAAAATATGCACCCTATTTTTAAAAACCTAGTCTACCATTTATGGCTATTTAGGTTGATTCCATGTCTTTGCTATTGTCAGTAATGTGCTGCAGTGAACATACACATGCATGTGTCTTTATGATAGAATTACGTATGTTCCTTTGGTTATATAGCCAGTAATGGGATTGCTGGGTTAAATGGTGGTTCTGTTTTCAGCTCTTTGAGGAATCATCACACTACATTCCACAGTGGTTGAACTAATTTACACTCCCACCAACAATGTATAAGTGCTACCTTTTCTCTGTTAACTTGTCAGCATCTATTATTTTTTCATTTTAATACTAACCATCCTGACAGGTACAAGATGGTATCCTCACTGTGGTTTTGATTTGAATGTATCTAATAATCAGTAATATTGGGCTTTTGAAAAATATGCTGCTAACTGGATGTTTGTCTTCTTTTGAAAAGTGTCTGTTCATATCCTTTGCCTTCTTTTTAATGGGGTTGTTTGTGGTTTTTTTCTTGTAAATTTGTTTAGGTTACTTACAGATGCTGGCTATTAAACTCTTGTCAGATGCATAGTTTGCAAATATTTTTCCTATTTTGTAGGTTGTCTGTTTACTCTGTTACTAGTTTCATTTGCTGTGCAGAAGCTCTTTAATTAGATCTCATTTGTTAATTTTCGCCCTTGTTGCAATTGCTTTTGGCATCTTCATCACGAAACCTTTGCCAGTTCCTATGTCCAGAATGGTATTACGTTTGTTGTCTTCCAAGGTTTTTATAGTTTGGGTTTTACATTTAAGTTTTTAATCCATCTTGTGTTGATTTTTATATATGGTATAAGGAGGGATCCAGTTTCAATCTTCTGCATATGGCTAGCCAGTTATTCTAGAACTATTTATTGAATAGGTTATCCTTTCCTCATTGCTTGTTTTTGTCAGCTTTGTCAAAGATCAGATGATTGTAGGCCTGAGTGTCTATTTTTATGCTAGTACCATGCTATTTTGGTTACCTCAGACCTATAGTATAGTTTGAAGTCAGGTAGCTTGATGCCTCTTGCTTTGTTCCTTTTGTTTAGGATTGCCTTGGCTATTCAGGTTCTTTTTTTGGTTCCATATAAAATTTAAAACAATGTTACCTTGTTCTGTGAAGAATGTTATTGGTGGTTTGATAGGAATGGCATTTTATCTGTAAATTGCTTTGGGCAGCATAGTCATTTTAACAATATTGATTTGTCCTATCTATGATCATACAATCTTTTTCTATGTGTTTATGTCATCTCTGATTTCTTTAAGCAGCGTTTTGTAATTCTCAGTGCACAGATCTTGCATCTCCCTGTTTAGTGGCATTTCTTAAGTATTTCATTCATTTTGTGACTGTTGTGAATGACACTGCATTCCTGATTTGGCTCCCAGCTTGACTGTTTTTGGTGTTAAGAATGCTAGTAATTTTTGTACATTGATTTTGTATCCTAAAATTTTCTGAAGTTGTTTAATAGTGTAAGTAGATTTGAGCTGAGACTGTGGGATTTTCTAGATATGGAATCATGTCATCTGCAAACAGGAATAGTTTGGCTTCCTCTTTTCCTATTTGGATGCCATTTATTTATTTATTTATTTATTTATTTATTTATTTATTTTTGATTGCTTGATTGCTCTGGCCAGGAATTCAAATACGATGTTAAAGACGAGTGGTAAGAGAGGCCCAACCTTAACTGTGCCAGTTTTCAAGAAGAATGCTTCTAGCTTTTGCCTATTCAGTATGATAATGGCTGTGGTTTATTATAAATGGCTCATTATTTTGATGTATATTCCTTTGATACCTAGTTTCTTGGGAGATTTTAATATGAAGGGATGTTGAATTTTACCAAAAGTCTTTTCTGTGTCTATTGAGATGATTATGTGTTTTTTTGTCTTTAGTTCTGTTTATGTGATGAATAACACTGATTGATTTGTATATGCTAAACCAATCTTGCATCACAGTAATAACACCTACTTGATTGTGGTGGATTAGTTTTTTGATATGCTGCTGGATTTGGTTTGCTAAAAATAGTTATTTTCTGGACGGATAGTGGCTCCTGCCTGTAATCCTAGCACTTGGGAGGCTAATATGGGCAGATCACTTGAAATCAAGAGTTTGAGACCAGCCTGGCCAACGTGGTAAAACCCCATCTTTACTAAAAATACAAAAATCAGCCAGGCATGGTGGTGTACACTTGTAATCACAGCTACTCAAGAGGCTAAGGCAGGAGAATTGCTTGAACTCAGGAGGTTACAGTGAGACAAGATCACACCACTGCACTCCAGCTTGGGTGACAGAGCAAGACTCGATCTCAAAAAAAAGGAAAAAAAGAAAGAAATGGTTACTTTCTGTGTTTATATGGCATACTGGAATGTTTCATTGCATGTGTATATTGTGGAATGATCAAATAAGGCTAATTAGCATCTATGTATCTATATCTGTATCTCACCTCAAATATTTATTTATTTTTTGTGGTGAGAACATTTGAAACGATTTAGTTTAAAATACCCATTGGGTTTCTTTGGCATCCTTTTCAAAGATCTGTTAACCACAGATATGTAAATTTATTTCTGGGTTTTATATTCTATTTTGTTGGACTATAGGTCTGTTTTCATGTCAGTATCATACTGTTTTAGTCATTGTGGTTTTGTAGCATACACTATTTTGAATCAGAAAATGTTATGCCTAATTGCATACCTTTGTTCTTGCTCAAGATTGTTTTGCCTTTTCAGGATCTTTTGTGGTTCTGTATGAATTTAGGATTTAAAAAATATTTTTGTAAAGAATGTTATCAAGAATATTATTAGGATTGCAATGAATTTGTAGGTCACTTTGTGTAGTATAAAAATTTTAACAATGTAATTTTTCTAATTCATGAACCTGAGATGTTTTTCCATTTATCTGTCTTTTAAAACTTCAGTCACCAGTGGGTTCTAATTTTTGCTGTACAAGTCTTGTATCCCTTTAATTAAGTTTATTTCTAAGTATTTTATTGTTTTTGTAAGTGGGCTGGTATTTCTTTCTTAGTTTTGTCTTTGGGTAGTTTGGTCACTGAAAATCAATTGATTTTTTAGTGGTGATTTTGTATCCTGCCACTTTACTGAACTCACTCATTCTAACATTTTTTTTTAAGTGAGTCTTAAGGTTTTCTATGTATGTGATTATGTCATCTGCAAATAGAAATAATTTTACTTCTGTACACCAAATTGATCTAAGAGACATGCACAGAAATTAGCACTTAACTGAAGAATGCCACACATTCTGCTCAAACATACATGAAACACTCTGTGGAAGAGATCATATGCTGGGTTACAAAAAAAATCCCAAAAAATTTAAGATCAGGCCGGGCGCGGTGGCTCACGCCTGTAATCCCAGCACTTTGGGAGGCCGAGGCAGGTGGATCACGCGGTCAAGAGATCGAGACCATCCTGGTCAACATGGTGAAACCCCGTGTCTACTAAAAATACGAAAAATTAGCTGGGCCTGGTGGCACGTGCCTGTAATCCCAGCTACTCGGGAGGCTGAGGCAGGAGAATTCCTGAACCCAGGAGGCAGAGGTTGCAGTGAGCCAAGATCGCACCATTGCACTCCAGCCTGGGTAACAAGAGCAAAACTCCGTCTCGGAAAAAAAAAAGAAAAAAAAAAAATTTAAGATCAAAATAATTACATTTATATTTTCCAACCACAATGGAACTAAACTTAAAATCAATAACAGAAGAAAAGCAGAAAACTTAAAATCACCAATAAATTAAAACTAAACAACACATTCTTTAGAAACCATTAGGTCAAAGAGGAAACCAAAAGGGAATTTTAAAATGGTCTCCAGGCAAAACAAACAAAACCCACAACATACCCAAATCTGTGGAATGCAACAAAGACAGATCTATAAGAGTAGTTTATAGCAATAAACACATAGCATTAAATAAGAAGATCTCAATTCATCTAACTTTACACCTCAAGTAACTAGAAAAAGAAGAAAGTAAGTCTGAAGTCATAAGAAGAAAAGAAATAAATATTGTCATAAATAAATAAAATAGAAAACTTAGAAAGCAATAAGAAAAATAACAAAACTAAGAATTGATTGAAAAAAATAAAATGGGCAAACCCTTGGCTAGACTAAGAAAAAAAGATAAATCACAAACAAAAAGGTACATATTAATATATCTTTCAAAAATAAGAAGGATAATAAGGAACTCTTATAAACAGTTATAGACTAACAAATTGGATAAACTAAAAGAATTGAATGGATTACTGGAATCATAAAACCTACCAAAACTGTTCAGACCCTCTGAACAGTTCAATAATGAAAAAGGAGACTGAATCTGTAATCAAAACGTTTTCAACAACTACAACAACAACAACAACAAAAATTGCCAAGGACCAGAAGACTTCACGAGTAAATTCTATCAAAACATTTAAAGCATTGTGGAAGACAGTGTGGTGATTCCTCAAGGATCTAGAACCAGAAATACTGCTTTACCCACACCATCTGTAAACTATATTTTCCAAAATTGTGGAATTTTTGTGTTTTGTTTCTGTGGGTTTTTAGTAAGTTAGTTAGTTAGTTTGTTTGAGATGAAAGTCTCATTCTGTCACCCAGGCTAGAGTACAGTGACAAGATCTCAGCTCACTGCAACCTCCTGGGCTCAAGGGATTCTCCTGCCTCAGCCTCCTGAGGAGCTGGGATTATAGGTGTGTGCCACCACACCCAGCTAATTTTTGTATTTTTAGTAGAGATGGAGTTTTGCTGTTGGCCAGGTTGGTCTTGAACTCCTGACCTCAGGTGATCTGCCTGCCTCAGCCACCCAAAGTCCTGGGATTACAGGTGTGGGCCACCTAACCTTGCTAGGTTATGGTTATATTTAAAAATTCTATTGTGCCAGCTCCAGTGGTTCATGCCTGTAAACCTAGAACATTGGGAGGCCAACACAGGTGCGTTGCTTGTGCTCAGCAGTTTGAAACCAACCTGGGCAAAATGATAAAACCCCGTCTCTACCAAAAATACAAAAACTTAACCAGGCATGGTGGCACACATCTCTGGTCCTAGCTGCTTGAAAGGCTGAGATGGGAAAATCACTTGAACTTGGGAGGCAGAGGTTGCAGTGAACCATGATCATGGCCAGGGCACTCCAGCCTGGGCAACAGAGTAAGACTCCCCCTCAAATATTAAATAAGAAAATATAAAAAATTATTTTAAAATAATAACAGCCTTCCTGCTCTATATTTTACTCTGAATGTACAATTCAACACTGAACATTTTGATGTTAGTTGTCCTGCTTTTCATTGGTTTCTGTGTATTTTTTACTTTCCCTCTTAGAATCCCTGTCAATGTTTTCTTCCACGGTTTTTACAGTGTTAGGTCTTATGTTTAAATCCATCCTGGATTTAGGCATGGGCAAGGACTTCATGACTGAAACACTAAAAGCAATGACAACAAAAGCCAAAATAGACAAATGGGATCTAATTAAACTTTTGCTGTGCAGAGCACAGCAAAAGAAATAATCCTTAGAGTGAACCGGCCACCAACAGAATGGGAAAAAATTTTTGCAATCTACCCATATGACAAAGACCCAATATCCAGAATCTACAGAGAACTTAAACAAATTTACGAGAAAAAATAACCCCATCAAAAAGTGGGTGAAGGACATGAACAGACACTTCTCAAAAGAAGACATTTATGTAACCAACAAACATATAAAAAAAATACTCATCATCTCTGGTCATTAGAGAAATGCAAATCAAAATCACATTGAGATACCACCTCATGCCAGTTAGAATGGCCATCATTAAAAAATCTGGAGACAACAGATGCTAGAATGTGGAGAAATAGGAACACTTTTACACTGGGGTTGGTGGGAGTGTAAATTAGTTCAACTATTGTGGAAGACAGTGTGGCAATTCCTCAAGGATCTAGAACTAGAAATATTTGACCCAGCAATCCCATTACTGGGTATATAGCCAAAAGATTATAAATCAATCTATTATAAAGACACACGCACACGTATGTTCATTGCAGCACTGTTTACAATAGTGAAGACTTGGAACCAACCCAAATGCCCATCAGTGATAGACTGGATAAAGAAAATGTGGCACATAGACACCATGGAATACTATGCAGCCATAAAAAAGGATAAGTTCATGTCCTTTGCAGGGACATGGATGAAGCTGGAAACCATCATTCTCAGCAAACTGATACAGAAACAGAAAACCAAACACTGCATGTTCTCACTCATAAGTGGGTGTTGAACAATGAGAACACATGGACAAAGGGACACAGGGAGGGGAACATCACACAGTGAGGCCTATTGTGGGGCTGGGGGGTACTAGGGGGAGGGATAGCAGGTGGTGGGGGAATTGGGGAGGGATAACATTAGGAGAAATGCCTAATGTAGGTGACAGGGGATGAATGCAGCAAACCAACATGGCATATGTATACCTATGTAACAATCCTGCAAGGTCTGCACATGTACCCTGGAATTTAAAGTATAATTAAAAAAGAATCCCTTTCAATGTAATAGTTACATTGGTGCATGTTTCTTGCATTTCTAACTTTGATAACAGTTTTATTTTTAATTTATTTGAATTAGTACCAGAAAATTAAATCTCTAGTCATTGACATTGTTGATTTTGGTAACATTTATATTATTTATTTTTAATTTATTTGAATTAGTATCAAAAAGCCTCGGCTTTAAATCTCTTTTCATTTATGTTGTTAAATTTTCTTTATAGCTAAGTATGTGATATGATACAGGACATTTTTAAGTGTTTCATGGATATGCAAAAAAAAAAAAAGTCTGATTTCTGTCTGAGGGATGCAAGTTTTTTTAATTTTTTTGAGACACAGCCTCACTCTGGCACACAGGCTGGAGTGCAATGGCATGGTCCTCAGCTCATTGCAACCTCTGCCTTCCAGGTTGAAGCAATTCTCCTCAGCTCATTGCAACATCTGCCTTCCAGGTTGAAGCAATTCTCCTGCCTCAGCCTCCTGAGTAATTGGGATTACAGGCACCCTCCAGTATGCCTGGCTAATTTCTGTATTTTTAGTAGAGACAGGTTTTCGCCATGTTGCTCAGGCTGGTCTCGAACTCCTGACCTCTGGTGATCTCCCCACCTCAGCCTCCCAAAGTGCAGGGATTACAGGCACTAGCCACTGTGCCTGGCCTTTCTTCTTTCTTAATGAAAAATGTGTTTAAGTAATTTCTCATTTCATATGATAGGCACTGTGATCTTTTGGTAGACAATAATGTCAGGTTAAGAAAGCATCTTTCTATTTCTAACATGTAAAACTTTCTTATTAGTGGTGAAAGTGGGCATTTAAAAATATGTTTTATGTGTCTGTTAAGACTATGATATTTTATTGTTAAAACAACCACACACCCTTGATTAAATCAATTTTATCTATCATGTGTTTTTCTTCTTATACATGTGTAGATTAAATTTACTAACAATTTATTCAGGATTTTAACATCTAGGTTCTTGAGAGAGGTTGGGTTATAATTTGCTTTTCTCATAATATCCTGATCTGGTCGGTTCTAGACAGAGGGGCAACCACAGGCAAGAGAAGGAGAGCGATGGGGCCCTTGCCGACCGTGGAGCCGGACCTCTGCACCTGCTTCAAGCCTGCCCATGTCACCATCACCAAGGCAGATGCCATCCCCCTGGGGGCAGATGCACAGCAGTGCCAACACGGGACTCACTGCAAGCCAGGTGGCATCTTCCTCCGGGGGCTGCAGGTATGGTGGGGAGTGGGGGCAGGGATCAACACTCTAGCAAGGGTCTCAAGGATCCCAACTGTTCCACTTCAGGAGGCCGCCCTCTTGTCACGCCTGGGGCTGGTGGCAATGACTCAGACTGTACCAGGCACAACTGGAAGGTGCGGGACGCCAGGGGAACTGGTGACCCGGGAAGTGGGAGGACTTCAGGAGGCCCTGAACCCTGCCTGACTGTGTGATTCTTCTGTGTCTTTGGTTGGAGTGGAAGTATTGATCTACTTATTTTATAAGTCATACTCCTCTGTTTCTTTATACCTAGTGTTCTTTTATTGGATGCCAGACATAAATTTTACTTTGTATACTGAATATTTTTATGTTCTTATAAATATTATTTAGAATTTTTGGATGTAGATAATTTATTTGGAAACAATTTGATTATACAGGTCTTGCCTTTTATGATTTGCTGGTGGGGCCAGAGCCATGTTTAATCTGGGGCTAGTTGTTCCCTGCTACTGAGTTAAAACCCATCTTAGTTCTCTACTCAAAGCCTTATGACTTATGAAGTTTTTCCAGTGTAGCTTTACAGTGAAATATTTCTAGTGGGAATAGGCATATTTTTTACACCTAGGTAGGTTCCAGTGACTGTTTTCCCCAGTCCTTTAGGAAGGTCTTTACTGTAGTCTTGGGTAGTTGTTTTACATGTGCTAATCTATTTCTTGCTAAAAGTTTTGCTCTTGTTACCCAGGCTGGAGTGCAATGGCGTGATCTCGGCTCACCGCATCCTCTGCCTCCTGGGTTCAGGCAATTCTCCTGCCTCAGCCTCCTGAGTAGCTGGGATTACAGGCACGCACCACCATGCCCAGCTAATTTTTTTTATTTTTAGTAGAGACAGGGTTTCCCCATGTTGACCAGGATGGTCTCGATCTCTTGACCTCATGATCCACACGCCTCGGCCTCCCAAAGTGCTGGGATTACAGGCATGAGCCACCACGCCCACCTCTGGGTTTTTTTTTTTTTTTTTTCTATATGCATTTATCTTCTTTCTAGTACATTCAACAGTAGCCAAGATATTCACAAAGGGTAATCACATTTTATGTACTATATTATGTTTATGTCTGATAGACCTGAGTGATATTTGGGTAAGCCCTCAGGAATCTTCCAATTGAAGATGATTGAGAAATTACTTTAGCTCACCAGGGCAGCCATGGATACGATACTCTATCTGATCAGAAACTGGATTAGTCCTCTGACGATGTGTAGAAAGGCAAATTGCTTGTGTATTAAATGTATTCTTTGTGTTTGATCACAAGGGAAATTTACCCTTTGTTATTCTCTTATTTTTGTAACATTACAAGTCAAGACAGGACTGATAATCCATTTTTAATATATTGTGACATTTTAAATAAATTGTTTTACATTTCTAATGACAAGTTAATATTAACCAATACATTTTCTTTAATATTGCAGAAACAACACGTTCTTAAAAAAAAAGGGGCTGATTTACAAAAAATGCAAGATACTGGTGTCGAAAGAAACGAAACGGGGAAAAGTACGTTGAAGCATGAAGGTAAAGATGGAACACATGGTGAATGTGAGAACATTAAACGATGATGTAGCTAAGTAGGAAATGCTTATCTACCTAAATATCCTTTTGTAATCCTCTGTGTATTTACACTCTTAGGCATTCTAAGAGGTGTGAAGTGGTATTTTATTGTGGTTTTGATTGTATTTCCCTGAGATTAGTCATGTTGAGCATTCTTTCATATACTTTTTTGTTATTTGCATGCCTTTGTTTGATAAATTTATTTAGGTTTGTTCATGTATTTTGCTCATTATTTGTAATATCGTTTGTTTTTTTGGTTTTTTTTTTGTTTGTTTGTTTGTTTTTGTTTTTTTTTTTTGAGATGGAGTTTTGCTCTTGTTGCCCAGGCTGGAGTGCAATGGCATTATCTCGGCTCACCGTAACCTCCGCCTCCTGGGTTCAGGCAATTCTCCTGCCTCAGCCACCTGAGTAGCTGGGATTACAGGCACACGCCACCATGCCCAGCTAATTTTTTGTACTTTTGGTAGAGACGTGGTTTCACCATGTTGACAAGGATGGTCTCGATCTCTTGACCTCGTGATCCACCCACCTAGGCCTCCCAAAGTGCTGGGATTACAGGCGTGAGCCACCGCGCCCGGCCCTGTTGTTGTTTTTTCACCATTGAGTTGTTTCAGTTTCTTACTTTGGATAACAACACCTTATTAGACATATGGTTTATAAATATTTTACACAATTCTGTGGGTTGCTTTCTCACTCTGTGGATTGTTTTACAGCAATGCAAAACTTTTTAACACAATCTCATTTTTCTATTTTTGCTTTTATTGCCTGTGCTTTTAGTGCCATATCCAAACATATTGCCTAGATCAACATCAAGAAGCTTTGTATGTTTTCTCTTACAGTTTTATGCCTTAAGGCCTTACATTTATATCTTTAATTCATTTTTTGTTGCTTTTTTAATATATGATGTGAAGTAAGGATCCGATTTAATTCTTCTGCCTGTGGACATACGGTTTTCCCAACAACATTTATGGAAAAAATTATCTTTCCCTATTGTTTCTTTTTTGTGTTATTATTAATTGGAAAATAGTTATTGTCTATATTTATATTGTTTTATTTTATTTTTAATTGGCAAATAGTTATTTTCTTTATTAAGCAATTTTTATTTTATTTTAGGTTCAGTGACACATGTGCAGGTTTGTTTAACAGATAAACTTATGTCTTGAGGGTTTGTATTTCATCACCCTGGTACTAAGCCTAGTACTAGTACCCAATCATCATTTTTTCTGATCCTCTCCCTCCTCCCACCCTCTACCCCCAGGTAAGCCTCAGTGTTGTTGTTCCCCTCTTTGTGTCCATGGTGTTCTCATCATTCAGCTCCCACTTATAAGTGAGAAGATGAGGATTGGGATTTCTGTTCCTGTGTTAGTTTGCTAAGGACAATGGCCTCCAGCTCCATCCATGTTCATGCAAAGGACATGATCTAATTCTTTTCCACGGCTGCATAGTATTCCATGGTGTTTTAAAATATGCACCCTATTTTTAAAAACCTAGTCTACCATTTATGGCTATTTAGGTTGATTCCATGTCTTTGCTATTGTCAGTAATGTGCTGCAGTGAACATACACATGCATGTGTCTTTATGATAGAATTACGTATGTTCCTTTGGTTATATAGCCAGTAATGGGATTGCTGGGTTAAATGGTGGTTCTGTTTTCAGCTCTTTGAGGAATCATCACACTACATTCCACAGTGGTTGAACTAATTTACACTCCCACCAACAATGTATAAGTGCTACCTTTTCTCTGATAACTTGTCAGCATCTATTATTTTTTCATTTTAATACTAACCATCCTGACAGGTACAAGATGGTATCCTCACTGTGGTTTTGATTTGAATGTATCTAATAATCAGTAATATTGGGCTTTTGAAAAATATGCTGCTAACTGGATGTTTGTCTTCTTTTGAAAAGTGTCTGTTCATATCCTTTGCCTTCTTTTTAATGGGGTTGTTTGTGGTTTTTTTCTTGTAAATTTGTTTAGGTTACTTACAGATGCTGGCTATTAAACTCTTGTCAGATGCATAGTTTGCAAATATTTTTCCTATTTTGTAGGTTGTCTGTTTACTCTGTTACTAGTTTCATTTGCTGTGCAGAAGCTCTTTAATTAGATCTCATTTGTTAATTTTCGCCCTTGTTGCAATTGCTTTTGGCATCTTCATCACGAAACCTTTGCCAGTTCCTATGTCCAGAATGGTATTACGTTTGTTGTCTTCCAAGGTTTTTATAGTTTGGGTTTTACATTTAAGTTTTTAATCCATCTTGTGTTGATTTTTATATATGGTATAAGGAGGGATCCAGTTTCAATCTTCTGCATATGGCTAGCCAGTTATTCTAGAACTATTTATTGAATAGGTTATCCTTTCCCCATTGCTTGTTTTTGTCAGCTTTGTCAAAGATCAGATGATTGTAGGCCTGTGTGTCTATTTTTATGCTAGTACCATGCTATTTTGGTTACCTCAGACCTATAGTATAGTTTGAAGTCAGGTAGCTTGATGCCTCTTGCTTTGTTCCTTTTGTTTAGGATTGCCTTGGCTATTCAGGTTCTTTTTTTGGTTCCATATAAAATTTAAAACAATGTTACCTTGTTCTGTGAAGAATGTTATTGGTGGTTTGATAGGAATGGCATTTTATCTGTAAATTGCTTTGGGCAGCATAGTCATTTTAACAATATTGATTTGTCCTATCTATGATCATACAATCTTTTTCTATGTGTTTATGTCATCTCTGATTTCTTTAAGCAGCGTTTTGTAATTCTCAGTGCACAGATCTTGCATCTCCCTGTTTAGTGGCATTTCTTAAGTATTTCATTCATTTTGTGACTGTTGTGAATGACACTGCATTCCTGATTTGGCTCCCAGCTTGACTGTTTTTGGTGTTAAGAATGCTAGTAATTTTTGTACATTGATTTTGTATCCTAAAATTTTCTGAAGTTGTTTAATAGTGTAAGTAGATTTGAGCTGAGACTGTGGGATTTTCTAGATATGGAATCATGTCATCTGCAAACAGGAATAGTTTGGCTTCCTCTTTTCCTATTTGGATGCCATTTATTTATTTATTTATTTATTTATTTATTTATTTATTTATTTTTGATTGCTTGATTGCTCTGGCCAGGAATTCAAATACGATGTTAAAGACGAGTGGTAAGAGAGGCCCAACCTTAACTGTGCCAGTTTTCAAGAAGAATGCTTCTAGCTTTTGCCTATTCAGTATGATAATGGCTGTGGTTTATTATAAATGGCTCATTATTTTGATGTATATTCCTTTGATACCTAGTTTCTTGGGAGATTTTAATATGAAGGGATGTTGAATTTTACCAAAAGTCTTTTCTGTGTCTATTGAGATGATTATGTGTTTTTTTGTCTTTAGTTCTGTTTATGTGATGAATAACACTGATTGATTTGTATATGCTAAACCAATCTTGCATCACAGTAATAACACCTACTTGATTGTGGTGGATTAGTTTTTTGATATGCTGCTGGATTTGGTTTGCTAAAAATAGTTATTTTCTGGACGGATAGTGGCTCCTGCCTGTAATCCTAGCACTTGGGAGGCTAATATGGGCAGATCACTTGAAATCAAGAGTTTGAGACCAGCCTGGCCAACGTGGTAAAACCCCATCTTTACTAAAAATACAAAAATCAGCCAGGCATGGTGGTGTACACTTGTAATCACAGCTACTCAAGAGGCTAAGGCAGGAGAATTGCTTGAACTCAGGAGGTTACAGTGAGACAAGATCACACCACTGCACTCCAGCTTGGGTGACAGAGCAAGACTCGATCTCAAAAAAAAGGAAAAAAAGAAAGAAATGGTTACTTTCTGTGTTTATATGGCATACTGGAATGTTTCATTGCATGTGTATATTGTGGAATGATCAAATAAGGCTAATTAGCATCTATGTATCTATATCTGTATCTCACCTCAAATATTTATTTATTTTTTGTGGTGAGAACATTTGAAACGATTTAGTTTAAAATACCCATTGGGTTTCTTTGGCATCCTTTTCAAAGATCTGTTAACCACAGATATGTAAATTTATTTCTGGGTTTTATATTCTATTTTGTTGGACTATAGGTCTGTTTTCATGTCAGTATCATACTGTTTTAGTCATTGTGGTTTTGTAGCATACACTATTTTGAATCAGAAAATGTTATGCCTAATTGCATACCTTTGTTCTTGCTCAAGATTGTTTTGCCTTTTCAGGATCTTTTGTGGTTCTGTATGAATTTAGGATTTAAAAAATATTTTTGTAAAGAATGTTATCAAGAATATTATTAGGATTGCAATGAATTTGTAGGTCACTTTGTGTAGTATAAAAATTTTAACAATGTAATTTTTCTAATTCATGAACCTGAGATGTTTTTCCATTTATCTGTCTTTTAAAACTTCAGTCACCAGTGGGTTCTAATTTTTGCTGTACAAGTCTTGTATCCCTTTAATTAAGTTTATTTCTAAGTATTTTATTGTTTTTGTAAGTGGGCTGGTATTTCTTTCTTAGTTTTGTCTTTGGGTAGTTTGGTCACTGAAAATCAATTGATTTTTTAGTGGTGATTTTGTATCCTGCCACTTTACTGAACTCACTCATTCTAACATTTTTTTTTAAGTGAGTCTTAAGGTTTTCTATGTATGTGATTATGTCATCTGCAAATAGAAATAATTTTACTTCTGTACACCAAATTGATCTAAGAGACATGCACAGAAATTAGCACTTAACTGAAGAATGCCACACATTCTGCTCAAACATACATGAAACACTCTGTGGAAGAGATCATATGCTGGGTTACAAAAAAAATCCCAAAAAATTTAAGATCAGGCCGGGCGCGGTGGCTCACGCCTGTAATCCCAGCACTTTGGGAGGCCGAGGCAGGTGGATCACGCGGTCAAGAGATCGAGACCATCCTGGTCAACATGGTGAAACCCCGTGTCTACTAAAAATACGAAAAATTAGCTGGGCCTGGTGGCACGTGCCTGTAATCCCAGCTACTCGGGAGGCTGAGGCAGGAGAATTCCTGAACCCAGGAGGCAGAGGTTGCAGTGAGCCAAGATCGCACCATTGCACTCCAGCCTGGGTAACAAGAGCAAAACTCCGTCTCGGAAAAAAAAAAGAAAAAAAAAAAATTTAAGATCAAAATAATTACATTTATATTTTCCAACCACAATGGAACTAAACTTAAAATCAATAACAGAAGAAAAGCAGAAAACTTAAAATCACCAATAAATTAAAACTAAACAACACATTCTTTAGAAACCATTAGGTCAAAGAGGAAACCAAAAGGGAATTTTAAAATGGTCTCCAGGCAAAACAAACAAAACCCACAACATACCCAAATCTGTGGAATGCAACAAAGACAGATCTATAAGAGTAGTTTATAGCAATAAACACATAGCATTAAATAAGAAGATCTCAATTCATCTAACTTTACACCTCAAGTAACTAGAAAAAGAAGAAAGTAAGTCTGAAGTCATAAGAAGAAAAGAAATAAATATTGTCATAAATAAATAAAATAGAAAACTTAGAAAGCAATAAGAAAAATAACAAAACTAAGAATTGATTGAAAAAAATAAAATGGGCAAACCCTTGGCTAGACTAAGAAAAAAAGATAAATCACAAACAAAAAGGTACATATTAATATATCTTTCAAAAATAAGAAGGATAATAAGGAACTCTTATAAACAGTTATAGACTAACAAATTGGATAAACTAAAAGAATTGAATGGATTACTGGAATCATAAAACCTACCAAAACTGTTCAGACCCTCTGAACAGTTCAATAATGAAAAAGGAGACTGAATCTGTAATCAAAACGTTTTCAACAACTACAACAACAACAACAACAAAAATTGCCAAGGACCAGAAGACTTCACGAGTAAATTCTATCAAAACATTTAAAGCATTGTGGAAGACAGTGTGGTGATTCCTCAAGGATCTAGAACCAGAAATACTGCTTTACCCACACCATCTGTAAACTATATTTTCCAAAATTGTGGAATTTTTGTGTTTTGTTTCTGTGGGTTTTTAGTAAGTTAGTTAGTTAGTTTGTTTGAGATGAAAGTCTCATTCTGTCACCCAGGCTAGAGTACAGTGACAAGATCTCAGCTCACTGCAACCTCCTGGGCTCAAGGGATTCTCCTGCCTCAGCCTCCTGAGGAGCTGGGATTATAGGTGTGTGCCACCACACCCAGCTAATTTTTGTATTTTTAGTAGAGATGGAGTTTTGCTGTTGGCCAGGTTGGTCTTGAACTCCTGACCTCAGGTGATCTGCCTGCCTCAGCCACCCAAAGTCCTGGGATTACAGGTGTGGGCCACCTAACCTTGCTAGGTTATGGTTATATTTAAAAATTCTATTGTGCCAGCTCCAGTGGTTCATGCCTGTAAACCTAGAACATTGGGAGGCCAACACAGGTGCGTTGCTTGTGCTCAGCAGTTTGAAACCAACCTGGGCAAAATGATAAAACCCCGTCTCTACCAAAAATACAAAAACTTAACCAGGCATGGTGGCACACATCTCTGGTCCTAGCTGCTTGAAAGGCTGAGATGGGAAAATCACTTGAACTTGGGAGGCAGAGGTTGCAGTGAACCATGATCATGGCCAGGGCACTCCAGCCTGGGCAACAGAGTAAGACTCCCCCTCAAATATTAAATAAGAAAATATAAAAAATTATTTTAAAATAATAACAGCCTTCCTGCTCTATATTTTACTCTGAATGTACAATTCAACACTGAACATTTTGATGTTAGTTGTCCTGCTTTTCATTGGTTTCTGTGTATTTTTTACTTTCCCTCTTAGAATCCCTGTCAATGTTTTCTTCCACGGTTTTTACAGTGTTAGGTCTTATGTTTAAATCCATCCTGGATTTAGGCATGGGCAAGGACTTCATGACTGAAACACTAAAAGCAATGACAACAAAAGCCAAAATAGACAAATGGGATCTAATTAAACTTTTGCTGTGCAGAGCACAGCAAAAGAAATAATCCTTAGAGTGAACCGGCCACCAACAGAATGGGAAAAAATTTTTGCAATCTACCCATATGACAAAGACCCAATATCCAGAATCTACAGAGAACTTAAACAAATTTACGAGAAAAAATAACCCCATCAAAAAGTGGGTGAAGGACATGAACAGACACTTCTCAAAAGAAGACATTTATGTAACCAACAAACATATAAAAAAAATACTCATCATCTCTGGTCATTAGAGAAATGCAAATCAAAATCACATTGAGATACCACCTCATGCCAGTTAGAATGGCCATCATTAAAAAATCTGGAGACAACAGATGCTAGAATGTGGAGAAATAGGAACACTTTTACACTGGGGTTGGTGGGAGTGTAAATTAGTTCAACTATTGTGGAAGACAGTGTGGCAATTCCTCAAGGATCTAGAACTAGAAATATTTGACCCAGCAATCCCATTACTGGGTATATAGCCAAAAGATTATAAATCAATCTATTATAAAGACACACGCACACGTATGTTCATTGCAGCACTGTTTACAATAGTGAAGACTTGGAACCAACCCAAATGCCCATCAGTGATAGACTGGATAAAGAAAATGTGGCACATAGACACCATGGAATACTATGCAGCCATAAAAAAGGATAAGTTCATGTCCTTTGCAGGGACATGGATGAAGCTGGAAACCATCATTCTCAGCAAACTGATACAGAAACAGAAAACCAAACACTGCATGTTCTCACTCATAAGTGGGTGTTGAACAATGAGAACACATGGACAAAGGGACACAGGGAGGGGAACATCACACAGTGAGGCCTATTGTGGGGCTGGGGGGTACTAGGGGGAGGGATAGCAGGTGGTGGGGGAATTGGGGAGGGATAACATTAGGAGAAATGCCTAATGTAGGTGACAGGGGATGAATGCAGCAAACCAACATGGCATATGTATACCTATGTAACAATCCTGCAAGGTCTGCACATGTACCCTGGAATTTAAAGTATAATTAAAAAAGAATCCCTTTCAATGTAATAGTTACATTGGTGCATGTTTCTTGCATTTCTAACTTTGATAACAGTTTTATTTTTAATTTATTTGAATTAGTACCAGAAAATTAAATCTCTAGTCATTGACATTGTTGATTTTGGTAACATTTATATTATTTATTTTTAATTTATTTGAATTAGTATCAAAAAGCCTCGGCTTTAAATCTCTTTTCATTTATGTTGTTAAATTTTCTTTATAGCTAAGTATGTGATATGATACAGGACATTTTTAAGTGTTTCATGGATATGCAAAAAAAAAAAAAAGTCTGATTTCTGTCTGAGGGATGCAAGTTTTTTTTTTTTTTTTTGAGACACAGCCTCACTCTGGCACACAGGCTGGAGTGCAATGGCATGGTCCTCAGCTCATTGCAACCTCTGCCTTCCAGGTTGTAGCAATTCTCCTCAGCTCATTGCAACATCTGCCTTCCAGGTTGAAGCAATTCTCCTGCCTCAGCCTCCTGAGTAATTGGGATTACAGGCACCCTCCAGTATGCCTGGCTAATTTCTGTATTTTTAGTAGAGACAGGTTTTCGCCATGTTGCTCAGGCTGGTCTCGAACTCCTGACCTCTGGTGATCTCCCCACCTCAGCCTCCCAAAGTGCAGGGATTACAGGCACTAGCCACTGTGCCTGGCCTTTCTTCTTTCTTAATGAAAAATGTGTTTAAGTAATTTCTCATTTCATATGATAGGCACTGTGATCTTTTGGTAGACAATAATGTCAGGTTAAGAAAGCATCTTTCTATTTCTAACATGTAAAACTTTCTTATTAGTGGTGAAAGTGGGCATTTAAAAATATGTTTTATGTGTCTGTTAAGACTATGATATTTTATTGTTAAAACAACCACACACCCTTGATTAAATCAATTTTATCTATCGTGTGTTTTTCTTCTTATACATGTGTAGATTAAATTTACTAACAATTTATTCAGGATTTTAACATCTAGGTTCTTGAGAGAGGTTGGGTTATAATTTGCTTTTCTCATAATATCCTGATCTGGTCGGTTCTAGACAGAGGGGCAACCACAGGCAAGAGAAGGAGAGCGATGGGGCCCTTGCCGACCGTGGAGCCGGACCTCTGCACCTGCTTCAAGCCTGCCCATGTCACCATCACCAAGGCAGATGCCATCCCCCTGGGGGCAGATGCACAGCAGTGCCAACACGGGACTCACTGCAAGCCAGGTGGCATCTTCCTCCGGGGGCTGCAGGTATGGTGGGGAGTGGGGGCAGGGATCAACACTCTAGCAAGGGTCTCAAGGATCCCAACTGTCCCACTTCAGGAGGCCGCCCTCTTGTCACGCCTGGGGCTGGTGGCAATGACTCAGACTGTACCAGGCACAACTGGAAGGTGCGGGACGCCAGGGGAACTGGTGACCCGGGAAGTGGGAGGACTTCAGGAGGCCCTGAACCCTGCCTGACTGTGTGATTCTTCTGTGTCTTTGGTTGGAGTGGAAGTATTGATCTACTTATTTTATAAGTCATACTCCCCTGTTTCTTTATACCTAGTGTTCTTTTATTGGATGCCAGACATAAATTTTACTTTGTATACTGAATATTTTTATGTTCTTATAAATATTATTTAGAATTTTTGGATGTAGATAATT
Organism: Aotus nancymaae; assembly: GCF_030222135.1. Lineage (NCBI taxonomy): Eukaryota > Metazoa > Chordata > Mammalia > Primates > Aotidae > Aotus > Aotus nancymaae. The sequence continues at coordinate 39,620 of NW_026988682.1, forward strand.
TATTTGGAAACAATTTGATTATACAGGTCTTGCCTTTTATGATTTGCTGGTGGGGCCAGAGCCATGTTTAATCTGGGGCTAGTTGTTCCCTGCTACTGAGTTAAAACCCATCTTAGTTCTCTACTCAAAGCCTTATGACTTATGAAGTTTTTCCAGTGTAGCTTTACAGTGAAATATTTCTAGTGGGAATAGGCATATTTTTTACACCTAGGTAGGTTCCAGTGACTGTTTTCCCCAGTCCTTTAGGAAGGTCTTTACTGTAGTCTTGGGTAGTTGTTTTACATGTGCTAATCTATTTCTTGCTAAAAGTTTTGCTCTTGTTACCCAGGCTGGAGTGCAATGGCGTGATCTCGGCTCACCGCATCCTCTGCCTCCTGGGTTCAGGCAATTCTCCTGCCTCAGCCTCCTGAGTAGCTGGGATTACAGGCACGCACCACCATGCCCAGCTAATTTTTTTTATTTTTAGTAGAGACAGGGTTTCCCCATGTTGACCAGGATGGTCTCGATCTCTTGACCTCATGATCCACACGCCTCGGCCTCCCAAAGTGCTGGGATTACAGGCATGAGCCACCACGCCCACCTCTGGGTTTTTTTTTTTTTTTTTCTATATGCATTTATCTTCTTTCTAGTACATTCAACAGTAGCCAAGATATTCACAAAGGGTAATCACATTTTATGTACTATATTATGTTTATGTCTGATAGACCTGAGTGATATTTGGGTAAGCCCTCAGGAATCTTCCAATTGAAGATGATTGAGAAATTACTTTAGCTCACCAGGGCAGCCATGGATACGATACTCTATCTGATCAGAAACTGGATTAGTCCTCTGACGATGTGTAGAAAGGCAAATTGCTTGTGTATTAAATGTATTCTTTGTGTTTGATCACAAGGGAAATTTACCCTTTGTTATTCTCTTATTTTTGTAACATTACAAGTCAAGACAGGACTGATAATCCATTTTTAATATATTGTGACATTTTAAATAAATTGTTTTACATTTCTAATGACAAGTTAATATTAACCAATACATTTTCTTTAATATTGCAGAAACAACACGTTCTTAAAAAAAAAGGGGCTGATTTACAAAAAATGCAAGATACTGGTGTCGAAAGAAACGAAACGGGGAAAAGTACGTTGAAGCATGAAGGTAAAGATGGAACACATGGTGAATGTGAGAACATTAAACGATGATGTAGCTAAGTAGGAAATGCTTATCTACCTAAATATCCTTTTGTAATCCTCTGTGTATTTACACTCTTAGGCATTCTAAGAGGTGTGAAGTGGTATTTTATTGTGGTTTTGATTGTATTTCCCTGAGATTAGTCATGTTGAGCATTCTTTCATATACTTTTTTGTTATTTGCATGCCTTTGTTTGATAAATTTATTTAGGTTTGTTCATGTATTTTGCTCATTATTTGTAATATCGTTTGTTTTTTTGGTTTTTTTTTTTGTTTGTTTGTTTGTTTTTGTTTTTTTTTTTGAGATGGAGTTTTGCTCTTGTTGCCCAGGCTGGAGTGCAATGGCATTATCTCGGCTCACCGTAACCTCCGCCTCCTGGGTTCAGGCAATTCTCCTGCCTCAGCCACCTGAGTAGCTGGGATTACAGGCACACGCCACCATGCCCAGCTAATTTTTTGTACTTTTGGTAGAGACGTGGTTTCACCATGTTGACAAGGATGGTCTCGATCTCTTGACCTCGTGATCCACCCACCTAGGCCTCCCAAAGTGCTGGGATTACAGGCGTGAGCCACCGCGCCCGGCCCTGTTGTTGTTTTTTCACCATTGAGTTGTTTCAGTTTCTTACTTTGGATAACAACACCTTATTAGACATATGGTTTATAAATATTTTACACAATTCTGTGGGTTGCTTTCTCACTCTGTGGATTGTTTTACAGCAATGCAAAACTTTTTAACACAATCTCATTTTTCTATTTTTGCTTTTATTGCCTGTGCTTTTAGTGCCATATCCAAACATATTGCCTAGATCAACATCAAGAAGCTTTGTATGTTTTCTCTTACAGTTTTATGCCTTAAGGCCTTACATTTATATCTTTAATTCATTTTTTGTTGCTTTTTTAATATATGATGTGAAGTAAGGATCCGATTTAATTCTTCTGCCTGTGGACATACGGTTTTCCCAACAACATTTATGGAAAAAATTATCTTTCCCTATTGTTTCTTTTTTGTGTTATTATTAATTGGAAAATAGTTATTGTCTATATTTATATTGTTTTATTTTATTTTTAATTGGCAAATAGTTATTTTCTTTATTAAGAAATTTTTATTTTATTTTAGGTTCAGTGACACATGTGCAGGTTTGTTTAACAGATAAACTTATGTCTTGAGGGTTTGTATTTCATCACCCTGGTACTAAGCCTAGTACTAGTACCCAATCATCATTTTTTCTGATCCTCTCCCTCCTCCCACCCTCTACCCCCAGGTAAGCCTCAGTGTTGTTGTTCCCCTCTTTGTGTCCATGGTGTTCTCATCATTCAGCTCCCACTTATAAGTGAGAAGATGAGGATTGGGATTTCTGTTCCTGTGTTAGTTTGCTAAGGACAATGGCCTCCAGCTCCATCCATGTTCATGCAAAGGACATGATCTAATTCTTTTCCACGGCTGCATAGTATTCCATGGTGTTTTAAAATATGCACCCTATTTTTAAAAACCTAGTCTACCATTTATGGCTATTTAGGTTGATTCCATGTCTTTGCTATTGTCAGTAATGTGCTGCAGTGAACATACACATGCATGTGTCTTTATGATAGAATTACGTATGTTCCTTTGGTTATATAGCCAGTAATGGGATTGCTGGGTTAAATGGTGGTTCTGTTTTCAGCTCTTTGAGGAATCATCACACTACATTCCACAGTGGTTGAACTAATTTACACTCCCACCAACAATGTATAAGTGCTACCTTTTCTCTGATAACTTGTCAGCATCTATTATTTTTTCATTTTAATACTAACCATCCTGACAGGTACAAGATGGTATCCTCACTGTGGTTTTGATTTGAATGTATCTAATAATCAGTAATATTGGGCTTTTGAAAAATATGCTGCTAACTGGATGTTTGTCTTCTTTTGAAAAGTGTCTGTTCATATCCTTTGCCTTCTTTTTAATGGGGTTGTTTGTGGTTTTTTTCTTGTAAATTTGTTTAGGTTACTTACAGATGCTGGCTATTAAACTCTTGTCAGATGCATAGTTTGCAAATATTTTTCCTATTTTGTAGGTTGTCTGTTTACTCTGTTACTAGTTTCATTTGCTGTGCAGAAGCTCTTTAATTAGATCTCATTTGTTAATTTTCGCCCTTGTTGCAATTGCTTTTGGCATCTTCATCACGAAACCTTTGCCAGTTCCTATGTCCAGAATGGTATTACGTTTGTTGTCTTCCAAGGTTTTTATAGTTTGGGTTTTACATTTAAGTTTTTAATCCATCTTGTGTTGATTTTTATATATGGTATAAGGAGGGATCCAGTTTCAATCTTCTGCATATGGCTAGCCAGTTATTCTAGAACTATTTATTGAATAGGTTATCCTTTCCCCATTGCTTGTTTTTGTCAGCTTTGTCAAAGATCAGATGATTGTAGGCCTGTGTGTCTATTTTTATGCTAGTACCATGCTATTTTGGTTACCTCAGACCTATAGTATAGTTTGAAGTCAGGTAGCTTGATGCCTCTTGCTTTGTTCCTTTTGTTTAGGATTGCCTTGGCTATTCAGGTTCTTTTTTTGGTTCCATATAAAATTTAAAACAATGTTACCTTGTTCTGTGAAGAATGTTATTGGTGGTTTGATAGGAATGGCATTTTATCTGTAAATTGCTTTGGGCAGCATAGTCATTTTAACAATATTGATTTGTCCTATCTATGATCATACAATCTTTTTCTATGTGTTTATGTCATCTCTGATTTCTTTAAGCAGCGTTTTGTAATTCTCAGTGCACAGATCTTGCATCTCCCTGTTTAGTGGCATTTCTTAAGTATTTCATTCATTTTGTGACTGTTGTGAATGACACTGCATTCCTGATTTGGCTCCCAGCTTGACTGTTTTTGGTGTTAAGAATGCTAGTAATTTTTGTACATTGATTTTGTATCCTAAAATTTTCTGAAGTTGTTTAATAGTGTAAGTAGATTTGAGCTGAGACTGTGGGATTTTCTAGATATGGAATCATGTCATCTGCAAACAGGAATAGTTTGGCTTCCTCTTTTCCTATTTGGATGCCATTTATTTATTTATTTATTTATTTATTTATTTATTTATTTTTGATTGCTTGATTGCTCTGGCCAGGAATTCAAATACGATGTTAAAGACGAGTGGTAAGAGAGGCCCAACCTTAACTGTGCCAGTTTTCAAGAAGAATGCTTCTAGCTTTTGCCTATTCAGTATGATAATGGCTGTGGTTTATTATAAATGGCTCATTATTTTGATGTATATTCCTTTGATACCTAGTTTCTTGGGAGATTTTAATATGAAGGGATGTTGAATTTTACCAAAAGTCTTTTCTGTGTCTATTGAGATGATTATGTGTTTTTTTGTCTTTAGTTCTGTTTATGTGATGAATAACACTGATTGATTTGTATATGCTAAACCAATCTTGCATCACAGTAATAACACCTACTTGATTGTGGTGGATTAGTTTTTTGATATGCTGCTGGATTTGGTTTGCTAAAAATAGTTATTTTCTGGACGGATAGTGGCTCCTGCCTGTAATCCTAGCACTTGGGAGGCTAATATGGGCAGATCACTTGAAATCAAGAGTTTGAGACCAGCCTGGCCAACGTGGTAAAACCCCATCTTTACTAAAAATACAAAAATCAGCCAGGCATGGTGGTGTACACTTGTAATCACAGCTACTCAAGAGGCTAAGGCAGGAGAATTGCTTGAACTCAGGAGGTTACAGTGAGACAAGATCACACCACTGCACTCCAGCTTGGGTGACAGAGCAAGACTCGATCTCAAAAAAAAGGAAAAAAAGAAAGAAATGGTTACTTTCTGTGTTTATATGGCATACTGGAATGTTTCATTGCATGTGTATATTGTGGAATGATCAAATAAGGCTAATTAGCATCTATGTATCTATATCTGTATCTCACCTCAAATATTTATTTATTTTTTGTGGTGAGAACATTTGAAACGATTTAGTTTAAAATACCCATTGGGTTTCTTTGGCATCCTTTTCAAAGATCTGTTAACCACAGATATGTAAATTTATTTCTGGGTTTTATATTCTATTTTGTTGGACTATAGGTCTGTTTTCATGTCAGTATCATACTGTTTTAGTCATTGTGGTTTTGTAGCATACACTATTTTGAATCAGAAAATGTTATGCCTAATTGCATACCTTTGTTCTTGCTCAAGATTGTTTTGCCTTTTCAGGATCTTTTGTGGTTCTGTATGAATTTAGGATTTAAAAAATATTTTTGTAAAGAATGTTATCAAGAATATTATTAGGATTGCAATGAATTTGTAGGTCACTTTGTGTAGTATAAAAATTTTAACAATGTAATTTTTCTAATTCATGAACCTGAGATGTTTTTCCATTTATCTGTCTTTTAAAACTTCAGTCACCAGTGGGTTCTAATTTTTGCTGTACAAGTCTTGTATCCCTTTAATTAAGTTTATTTCTAAGTATTTTATTGTTTTTGTAAGTGGGCTGGTATTTCTTTCTTAGTTTTGTCTTTGGGTAGTTTGGTCACTGAAAATCAATTGATTTTTTAGTGGTGATTTTGTATCCTGCCACTTTACTGAACTCACTCATTCTAACATTTTTTTTTAAGTGAGTCTTAAGGTTTTCTATGTATGTGATTATGTCATCTGCAAATAGAAATAATTTTACTTCTGTACACCAAATTGATCTAAGAGACATGCACAGAAATTAGCACTTAACTGAAGAATGCCACACATTCTGCTCAAACATACATGAAACACTCTGTGGAAGAGATCATATGCTGGGTTACAAAAAAAATCCCAAAAAATTTAAGATCAGGCCGGGCGCGGTGGCTCACGCCTGTAATCCCAGCACTTTGGGAGGCCGAGGCAGGTGGATCACGCGGTCAAGAGATCGAGACCATCCTGGTCAACATGGTGAAACCCCGTGTCTACTAAAAATACGAAAAATTAGCTGGGCCTGGTGGCACGTGCCTGTAATCCCAGCTACTCGGGAGGCTGAGGCAGGAGAATTCCTGAACCCAGGAGGCAGAGGTTGCAGTGAGCCAAGATCGCACCATTGCACTCCAGCCTGGGTAACAAGAGCAAAACTCCGTCTCGGAAAAAAAAAAGAAAAAAAAAAAATTTAAGATCAAAATAATTACATTTATATTTTCCAACCACAATGGAACTAAACTTAAAATCAATAACAGAAGAAAAGCAGAAAACTTAAAATCACCAATAAATTAAAACTAAACAACACATTCTTTAGAAACCATTAGGTCAAAGAGGAAACCAAAAGGGAATTTTAAAATGGTCTCCAGGCAAAACAAACAAAACCCACAACATACCCAAATCTGTGGAATGCAACAAAGACAGATCTATAAGAGTAGTTTATAGCAATAAACACATAGCATTAAATAAGAAGATCTCAATTCATCTAACTTTACACCTCAAGTAACTAGAAAAAGAAGAAAGTAAGTCTGAAGTCATAAGAAGAAAAGAAATAAATATTGTCATAAATAAATAAAATAGAAAACTTAGAAAGCAATAAGAAAAATAACAAAACTAAGAATTGATTGAAAAAAATAAAATGGGCAAACCCTTGGCTAGACTAAGAAAAAAAGATAAATCACAAACAAAAAGGTACATATTAATATATCTTTCAAAAATAAGAAGGATAATAAGGAACTCTTATAAACAGTTATAGACTAACAAATTGGATAAACTAAAAGAATTGAATGGATTACTGGAATCATAAAACCTACCAAAACTGTTCAGACCCTCTGAACAGTTCAATAATGAAAAAGGAGACTGAATCTGTAATCAAAACGTTTTCAACAACTACAACAACAACAACAACAAAAATTGCCAAGGACCAGAAGACTTCACGAGTAAATTCTATCAAAACATTTAAAGCATTGTGGAAGACAGTGTGGTGATTCCTCAAGGATCTAGAACCAGAAATACTGCTTTACCCACACCATCTGTAAACTATATTTTCCAAAATTGTGGAATTTTTGTGTTTTGTTTCTGTGGGTTTTTAGTAAGTTAGTTAGTTAGTTTGTTTGAGATGAAAGTCTCATTCTGTCACCCAGGCTAGAGTACAGTGACAAGATCTCAGCTCACTGCAACCTCCTGGGCTCAAGGGATTCTCCTGCCTCAGCCTCCTGAGGAGCTGGGATTATAGGTGTGTGCCACCACACCCAGCTAATTTTTGTATTTTTAGTAGAGATGGAGTTTTGCTGTTGGCCAGGTTGGTCTTGAACTCCTGACCTCAGGTGATCTGCCTGCCTCAGCCACCCAAAGTCCTGGGATTACAGGTGTGGGCCACCTAACCTTGCTAGGTTATGGTTATATTTAAAAATTCTATTGTGCCAGCTCCAGTGGTTCATGCCTGTAAACCTAGAACATTGGGAGGCCAACACAGGTGCGTTGCTTGTGCTCAGCAGTTTGAAACCAACCTGGGCAAAATGATAAAACCCCGTCTCTACCAAAAATACAAAAACTTAACCAGGCATGGTGGCACACATCTCTGGTCCTAGCTGCTTGAAAGGCTGAGATGGGAAAATCACTTGAACTTGGGAGGCAGAGGTTGCAGTGAACCATGATCATGGCCAGGGCACTCCAGCCTGGGCAACAGAGTAAGACTCCCCCTCAAATATTAAATAAGAAAATATAAAAAATTATTTTAAAATAATAACAGCCTTCCTGCTCTATATTTTACTCTGAATGTACAATTCAACACTGAACATTTTGATGTTAGTTGTCCTGCTTTTCATTGGTTTCTGTGTATTTTTTACTTTCCCTCTTAGAATCCCTGTCAATGTTTTCTTCCACGGTTTTTACAGTGTTAGGTCTTATGTTTAAATCCATCCTGGATTTAGGCATGGGCAAGGACTTCATGACTGAAACACTAAAAGCAATGACAACAAAAGCCAAAATAGACAAATGGGATCTAATTAAACTTTTGCTGTGCAGAGCACAGCAAAAGAAATAATCCTTAGAGTGAACCGGCCACCAACAGAATGGGAAAAAATTTTTGCAATCTACCCATATGACAAAGACCCAATATCCAGAATCTACAGAGAACTTAAACAAATTTACGAGAAAAAATAACCCCATCAAAAAGTGGGTGAAGGACATGAACAGACACTTCTCAAAAGAAGACATTTATGTAACCAACAAACATATAAAAAAAATACTCATCATCTCTGGTCATTAGAGAAATGCAAATCAAAATCACATTGAGATACCACCTCATGCCAGTTAGAATGGCCATCATTAAAAAATCTGGAGACAACAGATGCTAGAATGTGGAGAAATAGGAACACTTTTACACTGGGGTTGGTGGGAGTGTAAATTAGTTCAACTATTGTGGAAGACAGTGTGGCAATTCCTCAAGGATCTAGAACTAGAAATATTTGACCCAGCAATCCCATTACTGGGTATATAGCCAAAAGATTATAAATCAATCTATTATAAAGACACACGCACACGTATGTTCATTGCAGCACTGTTTACAATAGTGAAGACTTGGAACCAACCCAAATGCCCATCAGTGATAGACTGGATAAAGAAAATGTGGCACATAGACACCATGGAATACTATGCAGCCATAAAAAAGGATAAGTTCATGTCCTTTGCAGGGACATGGATGAAGCTGGAAACCATCATTCTCAGCAAACTGATACAGAAACAGAAAACCAAACACTGCATGTTCTCACTCATAAGTGGGTGTTGAACAATGAGAACACATGGACAAAGGGACACAGGGAGGGGAACATCACACAGTGAGGCCTATTGTGGGGCTGGGGGGTACTAGGGGGAGGGATAGCAGGTGGTGGGGGAATTGGGGAGGGATAACATTAGGAGAAATGCCTAATGTAGGTGACAGGGGATGAATGCAGCAAACCAACATGGCATATGTATACCTATGTAACAATCCTGCAAGGTCTGCACATGTACCCTGGAATTTAAAGTATAATTAAAAAAGAATCCCTTTCAATGTAATAGTTACATTGGTGCATGTTTCTTGCATTTCTAACTTTGATAACAGTTTTATTTTTAATTTATTTGAATTAGTACCAGAAAATTAAATCTCTAGTCATTGACATTGTTGATTTTGGTAACATTTATATTATTTATTTTTAATTTATTTGAATTAGTATCAAAAAGCCTCGGCTTTAAATCTCTTTTCATTTATGTTGTTAAATTTTCTTTATAGCTAAGTATGTGATATGATACAGGACATTTTTAAGTGTTTCATGGATATGCAAAAAAAAAAAAAGTCTGATTTCTGTCTGAGGGATGCAAGTTTTTTTAATTTTTTTGAGACACAGCCTCACTCTGGCACACAGGCTGGAGTGCAATGGCATGGTCCTCAGCTCATTGCAACCTCTGCCTTCCAGGTTGAAGCAATTCTCCTCAGCTCATTGCAACATCTGCCTTCCAGGTTGAAGCAATTCTCCTGCCTCAGCCTCCTGAGTAATTGGGATTACAGGCACCCTCCAGTATGCCTGGCTAATTTCTGTATTTTTAGTAGAGACAGGTTTTCGCCATGTTGCTCAGGCTGGTCTCGAACTCCTGACCTCTGGTGATCTCCCCACCTCAGCCTCCCAAAGTGCAGGGATTACAGGCACTAGCCACTGTGCCTGGCCTTTCTTCTTTCTTAATGAAAAATGTGTTTAAGTAATTTCTCATTTCATATGATAGGCACTGTGATCTTTTGGTAGACAATAATGTCAGATTAAGAAAGCATCTTTCTATTTCTAACATGTAAAACTTTCTTATTAGTGGTGAAAGTGGGCATTTAAAAATATGTTTTATGTGTCTGTTAAGACTATGATATTTTATTGTTAAAACAACCACACACCCTTGATTAAATCAATTTTATCTATCATGTGTTTTTCTTCTTATACATGTGTAGATTAAATTTACTAACAATTTATTCAGGATTTTAACATCTAGGTTCTTGAGAGAGGTTGGGTTATAATTTGCTTTTCTCATAATATCCTGATCTGGTCGGTTCTAGACAGAGGGGCAACCACAGGCAAGAGAAGGAGAGCGATGGGGCCCTTGCCGACCGTGGAGCCGGACCTCTGCACCTGCTTCAAGCCTGCCCATGTCACCATCACCAAGGCAGATGCCATCCCCCTGGGGGCAGATGCACAGCAGTGCCAACACGGGACTCACTGCAAGCCAGGTGGCATCTTCCTCCGGGGGCTGCAGGTATGGTGGGGAGTGGGGGCAGGGATCAACACTCTAGCAAGGGTCTCAAGGATCCCAACTGTCCCACTTCAGGAGGCCGCCCTCTTGTCACGCCTGGGGCTGGTGGCAATGACTCAGACTGTACCAGGCACAACTGGAAGGTGCGGGACGCCAGGGGAACTGGTGACCCGGGAAGTGGGAGGACTTCAGGAGGCCCTGAACCCTGCCTGACTGTGTGATTCTTCTGTGTCTTTGGTTGGAGTGGAAGTATTGATCTACTTATTTTATAAGTCATACTCCCCTGTTTCTTTATACCTAGTGTTCTTTTATTGGATGCCAGACATAAATTTTACTTTGTATACTGAATATTTTTATGTTCTTATAAATATTATTTAGAATTTTTGGATGTAGATAATTTATTTGGAAACAATTTGATTATACAGGTCTTGCCTTTTATGATTTGCTGGTGGGGCCAGAGCCATGTTTAATCTGGGGCTAGTTGTTCCCTGCTACTGAGTTAAAACCCATCTTAGTTCTCTACTCAAAGCCTTATGACTTATGAAGTTTTTCCAGTGTAGCTTTACAGTGAAATATTTCTAGTGGGAATAGGCATATTTTTTACACCTAGGTAGGTTCCAGTGACTGTTTTCCCCAGTCCTTTAGGAAGGTCTTTACTGTAGTCTTGGGTAGTTGTTTTACATGTGCTAATCTATTTCTTGCTAAAAGTTTTGCTCTTGTTACCCAGGCTGGAGTGCAATGGCGTGATCTCGGCTCACCGCATCCTCTGCCTCCTGGGTTCAGGCAATTCTCCTGCCTCAGCCTCCTGAGTAGCTGGGATTACAGGCACGCACCACCATGCCCAGCTAATTTTTTTTATTTTTAGTAGAGACAGGGTTTCCCCATGTTGACCAGGATGGTCTCGATCTCTTGACCTCATGATCCACACGCCTCGGCCTCCCAAAGTGCTGGGATTACAGGCATGAGCCACCACGCCCACCTCTGGGTTTTTTTTTTTTTTTTTCTATATGCATTTATCTTCTTTCTAGTACATTCAACAGTAGCCAAGATATTCACAAAGGGTAATCACATTTTATGTACTATATTATGTTTATGTCTGATAGACCTGAGTGATATTTGGGTAAGCCCTCAGGAATCTTCCAATTGAAGATGATTGAGAAATTACTTTAGCTCACCAGGGCAGCCATGGATACGATACTCTATCTGATCAGAAACTGGATTAGTCCTCTGACGATGTGTAGAAAGGCAAATTGCTTGTGTATTAAATGTATTCTTTGTGTTTGATCACAAGGGAAATTTACCCTTTGTTATTCTCTTATTTTTGTAACATTACAAGTCAAGACAGGACTGATAATCCATTTTTAATATATTGTGACATTTTAAATAAATTGTTTTACATTTCTAATGACAAGTTAATATTAACCAATACATTTTCTTTAATATTGTAGAAACAACACGTTCTTAAAAAAAAAGGGGCTGATTTACAAAAAATGCAAGATACTGGTGTCGAAAGAAACGAAACGGGGAAAAGTACGTTGAAGCATGAAGGTAAAGATGGAACACATGGTGAATGTGAGAACATTAAACGATGATGTAGCTAAGTAGGAAATGCTTATCTACCTAAATATCCTTTTGTAATCCTCTGTGTATTTACACTCTTAGGCATTCTAAGAGGTGTGAAGTGGTATTTTATTGTGGTTTTGATTGTATTTCCCTGAGATTAGTCATGTTGAGCATTCTTTCATATACTTTTTTGTTATTTGCATGCCTTTGTTTGATAAATTTATTTAGGTTTGTTCATGTATTTTGCTCATTATTTGTAATATCGTTTGTTTTTTTGGTTTTTTTTTTGTTTGTTTGTTTGTTTTTGTTTTTTTTTTTGAGATGGAGTTTTGCTCTTGTTGCCCAGGCTGGAGTGCAATGGCATTATCTCGGCTCACCGTAACCTCCGCCTCCTGGGTTCAGGCAATTCTCCTGCCTCAGCCACCTGAGTAGCTGGGATTACAGGCACACGCCACCATGCCCAGCTAATTTTTTGTACTTTTGGTAGAGACGTGGTTTCACCATGTTGACAAGGATGGTCTCGATCTCTTGACCTCGTGATCCACCCACCTAGGCCTCCCAAAGTGCTGGGATTACAGGCGTGAGCCACCGCGCCCGGCCCTGTTGTTGTTTTTTCACCATTGAGTTGTTTCAGTTTCTTACTTTGGATAACAACACCTTATTAGACATATGGTTTATAAATATTTTACACAATTCTGTGGGTTGCTTTCTCACTCTGTGGATTGTTTTACAGCAATGCAAAACTTTTTAACACAATCTCATTTTTCTATTTTTGCTTTTATTGCCTGTGCTTTTAGTGCCATATCCAAACATATTGCCTAGATCAACATCAAGAAGCTTTGTATGTTTTCTCTTACAGTTTTATGCCTTAAGGCCTTACATTTATATCTTTAATTCATTTTTTGTTGCTTTTTTAATATATGATGTGAAGTAAGGATCCGATTTAATTCTTCTGCCTGTGGACATACGGTTTTCCCAACAACATTTATGGAAAAAATTATCTTTCCCTATTGTTTCTTTTTTGTGTTATTATTAATTGGAAAATAGTTATTGTCTATATTTATATTGTTTTATTTTATTTTTAATTGGCAAATAGTTTTCTTTATTAAGAAATTTTTATTTTATTTTAGGTTCAGTGACACATGTGCAGGTTTGTTTAACAGATAAACTTATGTCTTGAGGGTTTGTATTTCATCACCCTGGTACTAAGCCTAGTACTAGTACCCAATCATCATTTTTTCTGATCCTCTCCCTCCTCCCACCCTCTACCCCCAGGTAAGCCTCAGTGTTGTTGTTCCCCTCTTTGTGTCCATGGTGTTCTCATCATTCAGCTCCCACTTATAAGTGAGAAGATGAGGATTGGGATTTCTGTTCCTGTGTTAGTTTGCTAAGGACAATGGCCTCCAGCTCCATCCATGTTCATGCAAAGGACATGATCTAATTCTTTTCCACGGCTGCATAGTATTCCATGGTGTTTTAAAATATGCACCCTATTTTTAAAAACCTAGTCTACCATTTATGGCTATTTGGGTTGATTCCATGTCTTTGCTATTGTCAGTAATGTGCTGCAGTGAACATACACATGCATGTGTCTTTATGATAGAATTACGTATGTTCCTTTGGTTATATAGCCAGTAATGGGATTGCTGGGTTAAATGGTGGTTCTGTTTTCAGCTCTTTGAGGAATCATCACACTACATTCCACAGTGGTTGAACTAATTTACACTCCCACCAACAATGTATAAGTGCTACCTTTTCTCTGATAACTTGTCAGCATCTATTATTTTTTCATTTTAATACTAACCATCCTGACAGGTACAAGATGGTATCCTCACTGTGGTTTTGATTTGAATGTATCTAATAATCAGTAATATTGGGCTTTTGAAAAATATGCTGCTAACTGGATGTTTGTCTTCTTTTGAAAAGTGTCTGTTCATATCCTTTGCCTTCTTTTTAATGGGGTTGTTTGTGGTTTTTTTCTTGTAAATTTGTTTAGGTTACTTACAGATGCTGGCTATTAAACTCTTGTCAGATGCATAGTTTGCAAATATTTTTCCTATTTTGTAGGTTGTCTGTTTACTCTGTTACTAGTTTCATTTGCTGTGCAGAAGCTCTTTAATTAGATCTCATTTGTTAATTTTCGCCCTTGTTGCAATTGCTTTTGGCATCTTCATCACGAAACCTTTGCCAGTTCCTATGTCCAGAATGGTATTACGTTTGTTGTCTTCCAAGGTTTTTATAGTTTGGGTTTTACATTTAAGTTTTTAATCCATCTTGTGTTGATTTTTATATATGGTATAAGGAGGGATCCAGTTTCAATCTTCTGCATATGGCTAGCCAGTTATTCTAGAACTATTTATTGAATAGGTTATCCTTTCCCCATTGCTTGTTTTTGTCAGCTTTGTCAAAGATCAGATGATTGTAGGCCTGTGTGTCTATTTTTATGCTAGTACCATGCTATTTTGGTTACCTCAGACCTATAGTATAGTTTGAAGTCAGGTAGCTTGATGCCTCTTGCTTTGTTCCTTTTGTTTAGGATTGCCTTGGCTATTCAGGTTCTTTTTTTGGTTCCATATAAAATTTAAAACAATGTTACCTTGTTCTGTGAAGAATGTTATTGGTGGTTTGATAGGAATGGCATTTTATCTGTAAATTGCTTTGGGCAGCATAGTCATTTTAACAATATTGATTTGTCCTATCTATGATCATACAATCTTTTTCTATGTGTTTATGTCATCTCTGATTTCTTTAAGCAGCGTTTTGTAATTCTCAGTGCACAGATCTTGCATCTCCCTGTTTAGTGGCATTTCTTAAGTATTTCATTCATTTTGTGACTGTTGTGAATGACACTGCATTCCTGATTTGGCTCCCAGCTTGACTGTTTTTGGTGTTAAGAATGCTAGTAATTTTTGTACATTGATTTTGTATCCTAAAATTTTCTGAAGTTGTTTAATAGTGTAAGTAGATTTGAGCTGAGACTGTGGGATTTTCTAGATATGGAATCATGTCATCTGCAAACAGGAATAGTTTGGCTTCCTCTTTTCCTATTTGGATGCCATTTATTTATTTATTTATTTATTTATTTATTTATTTATTTATTTATTTTTGATTGCTTGATTGCTCTGGCCAGGAATTCAAATACGATGTTAAAGACGAGTGGTAAGAGAGGCCCAACCTTAACTGTGCCAGTTTTCAAGAAGAATGCTTCTAGCTTTTGCCTATTCAGTATGATAATGGCTGTGGTTTATTATAAATGGCTCATTATTTTGATGTATATTCCTTTGATACCTAGTTTCTTGGGAGATTTTAATATGAAGGGATGTTGAATTTTACCAAAAGTCTTTTCTGTGTCTATTGAGATGATTATGTGTTTTTTTGTCTTTAGTTCTGTTTATGTGATGAATAACACTGATTGATTTGTATATGCTAAACCAATCTTGCATCACAGTAATAACACCTACTTGATTGTGGTGGATTAGTTTTTTGATATGCTGCTGGATTTGGTTTGCTAAAAATAGTTATTTTCTGGACGGATAGTGGCTCCTGCCTGTAATCCTAGCACTTGGGAGGCTAATATGGGCAGATCACTTGAAATCAAGAGTTTGAGACCAGCCTGGCCAACGTGGTAAAACCCCATCTTTACTAAAAATACAAAAATCAGCCAGGCATGGTGGTGTACACTTGTAATCACAGCTACTCAAGAGGCTAAGGCAGGAGAATTGCTTGAACTCAGGAGGTTACAGTGAGACAAGATCACACCACTGCACTCCAGCTTGGGTGACAGAGCAAGACTCGATCTCAAAAAAAAGGAAAAAAAGAAAGAAATGGTTACTTTCTGTGTTTATATGGCATACTGGAATGTTTCATTGCATGTGTATATTGTGGAATGATCAAATAAGGCTAATTAGCATCTATGTATCTATATCTGTATCTCACCTCAAATATTTATTTATTTTTTGTGGTGAGAACATTTGAAACGATTTAGTTTAAAATACCCATTGGGTTTCTTTGGCATCCTTTTCAAAGATCTGTTAACCACAGATATGTAAATTTATTTCTGGGTTTTATATTCTATTTTGTTGGACTATAGGTCTGTTTTCATGTCAGTATCATACTGTTTTAGTCATTGTGGTTTTGTAGCATACACTATTTTGAATCAGAAAATGTTATGCCTAATTGCATACCTTTGTTCTTGCTCAAGATTGTTTTGCCTTTTCAGGATCTTTTGTGGTTCTGTATGAATTTAGGATTTAAAAAATATTTTTGTAAAGAATGTTATCAAGAATATTATTAGGATTGCAATGAATTTGTAGGTCACTTTGTGTAGGATAAAAATTTTAACAATGTAATTTTTCTAATTCATGAACCTGAGATGTTTTTCCATTTATCTGTCTTTTAAAACTTCAGTCACCAGTGGGTTCTAATTTTTGCTGTACAAGTCTTGTATCCCTTTAATTAAGTTTATTTCTAAGTATTTTATTGTTTTTGTAAGTGGGCTGGTATTTCTTTCTTAGTTTTGTCTTTGGGTAGTTTGGTCACTGAAAATCAATTGATTTTTTAGTGGTGATTTTGTATCCTGCCACTTTACTGAACTCACTCATTCTAACATTTTTTTTTAAGTGAGTCTTAAGGTTTTCTATGTATGTGATTATGTCATCTGCAAATAGAAATAATTTTACTTCTGTACACCAAATTGATCTAAGAGACATGCACAGAAATTAGCACTTAACTGAAGAATGCCACACATTCTGCTCAAACATACATGAAACACTCTGTGGAAGAGATCATATGCTGGGTTACAAAAAAAATCCCAAAAAATTTAAGATCAGGCCGGGCGCGGTGGCTCACGCCTGTAATCCCAGCACTTTGGGAGGCCGAGGCAGGTGGATCACGCGGTCAAGAGATCGAGACCATCCTGGTCAACATGGTGAAACCCCGTGTCTACTAAAAATACGAAAAATTAGCTGGGCCTGGTGGCACGTGCCTGTAATCCCAGCTACTCGGGAGGCTGAGGCAGGAGAATTCCTGAACCCAGGAGGCAGAGGTTGCAGTGAGCCAAGATCGCACCATTGCACTCCAGCCTGGGTAACAAGAGCAAAACTCCGTCTCGGAAAAAAAAAAGAAAAAAAAAAAATTTAAGATCAAAATAATTACATTTATATTTTCCAACCACAATGGAACTAAACTTAAAATCAATAACAGAAGAAAAGCAGAAAACTTAAAATCACCAATAAATTAAAACTAAACAACACATTCTTTAGAAACCATTAGGTCAAAGAGGAAACCAAAAGGGAATTTTAAAATGGTCTCCAGGCAAAACAAACAAAACCCACAACATACCCAAATCTGTGGAATGCAACAAAGACAGATCTATAAGAGTAGTTTATAGCAATAAACACATAGCATTAAATAAGAAGATCTCAATTCATCTAACTTTACACCTCAAGTAACTAGAAAAAGAAGAAAGTAAGTCTGAAGTCATAAGAAGAAAAGAAATAAATATTGTCATAAATAAATAAAATAGAAAACTTAGAAAGCAATAAGAAAAATAACAAAACTAAGAATTGATTGAAAAAAATAAAATGGGCAAACCCTTGGCTAGACTAAGAAAAAAAGATAAATCACAAACAAAAAGGTACATATTAATATATCTTTCAAAAATAAGAAGGATAATAAGGAACTCTTATAAACAGTTATAGACTAACAAATTGGATAAACTAAAAGAATTGAATGGATTACTGGAATCATAAAACCTACCAAAACTGTTCAGACCCTCTGAACAGTTCAATAATGAAAAAGGAGACTGAATCTGTAATCAAAACGTTTTCAACAACTACAACAACAACAACAACAAAAATTGCCAAGGACCAGAAGACTTCACGAGTAAATTCTATCAAAACATTTAAAGCATTGTGGAAGACAGTGTGGTGATTCCTCAAGGATCTAGAACCAGAAATACTGCTTTACCCACACCATCTGTAAACTATATTTTCCAAAATTGTGGAATTTTTGTGTTTTGTTTCTGTGGGTTTTTAGTAAGTTAGTTAGTTAGTTTGTTTGAGATGAAAGTCTCATTCTGTCACCCAGGCTAGAGTACAGTGACAAGATCTCAGCTCACTGCAACCTCCTGGGCTCAAGGGATTCTCCTGCCTCAGCCTCCTGAGGAGCTGGGATTATAGGTGTGTGCCACCACACCCAGCTAATTTTTGTATTTTTAGTAGAGATGGAGTTTTGCTGTTGGCCAGGTTGGTCTTGAACTCCTGACCTCAGGTGATCTGCCTGCCTCAGCCACCCAAAGTCCTGGGATTACAGGTGTGGGCCACCTAACCTTGCTAGGTTATGGTTATATTTAAAAATTCTATTGTGCCAGCTCCAGTGGTTCATGCCTGTAAACCTAGAACATTGGGAGGCCAACACAGGTGCGTTGCTTGTGCTCAGCAGTTTGAAACCAACCTGGGCAAAATGATAAAACCCCGTCTCTACCAAAAATACAAAAACTTAACCAGGCATGGTGGCACACATCTCTGGTCCTAGCTGCTTGAAAGGCTGAGATGGGAAAATCACTTGAACTTGGGAGGCAGAGGTTGCAGTGAACCATGATCATGGCCAGGGCACTCCAGCCTGGGCAACAGAGTAAGACTCCCCCTCAAATATTAAATAAGAAAATATAAAAAATTATTTTAAAATAATAACAGCCTTCCTGCTCTATATTTTACTCTGAATGTACAATTCAACACTGAACATTTTGATGTTAGTTGTCCTGCTTTTCATTGGTTTCTGTGTATTTTTTACTTTCCCTCTTAGAATCCCTGTCAATGTTTTCTTCCACGGTTTTTACAGTGTTAGGTCTTATGTTTAAATCCATCCTGGATTTAGGCATGGGCAAGGACTTCATGACTGAAACACTAAAAGCAATGACAACAAAAGCCAAAATAGACAAATGGGATCTAATTAAACTTTTGCTGTGCAGAGCACAGCAAAAGAAATAATCCTTAGAGTGAACCGGCCACCAACAGAATGGGAAAAAATTTTTGCAATCTACCCATATGACAAAGACCCAATATCCAGAATCTACAGAGAACTTAAACAAATTTACGAGAAAAAATAACCCCATCAAAAAGTGGGTGAAGGACATGAACAGACACTTCTCAAAAGAAGACATTTATGTAACCAACAAACATATAAAAAAAATACTCATCATCTCTGGTCATTAGAGAAATGCAAATCAAAATCACATTGAGATACCACCTCATGCCAGTTAGAATGGCCATCATTAAAAAATCTGGAGACAACAGATGCTAGAATGTGGAGAAATAGGAACACTTTTACACTGGGGTTGGTGGGAGTGTAAATTAGTTCAACTATTGTGGAAGACAGTGTGGCAATTCCTCAAGGATCTAGAACTAGAAATATTTGACCCAGCAATCCCATTACTGGGTATATAGCCAAAAGATTATAAATCAATCTATTATAAAGACACACGCACACGTATGTTCATTGCAGCACTGTTTACAATAGTGAAGACTTGGAACCAACCCAAATGCCCATCAGTGATAGACTGGATAAAGAAAATGTGGCACATAGACACCATGGAATACTATGCAGCCATAAAAAAGGATAAGTTCATGTCCTTTGCAGGGACATGGATGAAGCTGGAAACCATCATTCTCAGCAAACTGATACAGAAACAGAAAACCAAACACTGCATGTTCTCACTCATAAGTGGGTGTTGAACAATGAGAACACATGGACAAAGGGACACAGGGAGGGGAACATCACACAGTGAGGCCTATTGTGGGGCTGGGGGGTACTAGGGGGAGGGATAGCAGGTGGTGGGGGAATTGGGGAGGGATAACATTAGGAGAAATGCCTAATGTAGGTGACAGGGGATGAATGCAGCAAACCAACATGGCATATGTATACCTATGTAACAATCCTGCAAGGTCTGCACATGTACCCTGGAATTTAAAGTATAATTAAAAAAGAATCCCTTTCAATGTAATAGTTACATTGGTGCATGTTTCTTGCATTTCTAACTTTGATAACAGTTTTATTTTTAATTTATTTGAATTAGTACCAGAAAATTAAATCTCTAGTCATTGACATTGTTGATTTTGGTAACATTTATATTATTTATTTTTAATTTATTTGAATTAGTATCAAAAAGCCTCGGCTTTAAATCTCTTTTCATTTATGTTGTTAAATTTTCTTTATAGCTAAGTATGTGATATGATACAGGACATTTTTAAGTGTTTCATGGATATGCAAAAAAAAAAAAAAGTCTGATTTCTGTCTGAGGGATGCAAGTTTTTTTTTTTTTTTTTGAGACACAGCCTCACTCTGGCACACAGGCTGGAGTGCAATGGCATGGTCCTCAGCTCATTGCAACCTCTGCCTTCCAGGTTGTAGCAATTCTCCTCAGCTCATTGCAACATCTGCCTTCCAGGTTGAAGCAATTCTCCTGCCTCAGCCTCCTGAGTAATTGGGATTACAGGCACCCTCCAGTATGCCTGGCTAATTTCTGTATTTTTAGTAGAGACAGGTTTTCGCCATGTTGCTCAGGCTGGTCTCGAACTCCTGACCTCTGGTGATCTCCCCACCTCAGCCTCCCAAAGTGCAGGGATTACAGGCACTAGCCACTGTGCCTGGCCTTTCTTCTTTCTTAATGAAAAATGTGTTTAAGTAATTTCTCATTTCATATGATAGGCACTGTGATCTTTTGGTAGACAATAATGTCAGGTTAAGAAAGCATCTTTCTATTTCTAACATGTAAAACTTTCTTATTAGTGGTGAAAGTGGGCATTTAAAAATATGTTTTATGTGTCTGTTAAGACTATGATATTTTATTGTTAAAACAACCACACACCCTTGATTAAATCAATTTTATCTATCGTGTGTTTTTCTTCTTATACATGTGTAGATTAAATTTACTAACAATTTATTCAGGATTTTAACATCTAGGTTCTTGAGAGAGGTTGGGTTATAATTTGCTTTTCTCATAATATCCTGATCTGGTCGGTTCTAGACAGAGGGGCAACCACAGGCAAGAGAAGGAGAGCGATGGGGCCCTTGCCGACCGTGGAGCCGGACCTCTGCACCTGCTTCAAGCCTGCCCATGTCACCATCACCAAGGCAGATGCCATCCCCCTGGGGGCAGATGCACAGCAGTGCCAACACGGGACTCACTGCAAGCCAGGTGGCATCTTCCTCCGGGGGCTGCAGGTATGGTGGGGAGTGGGGGCAGGGATCAACACTCTAGCAAGGGTCTCAAGGATCCCAACTGTCCCACTTCAGGAGGCCGCCCTCTTGTCACGCCTGGGGCTGGTGGCAATGACTCAGACTGTACCAGGCACAACTGGAAGGTGCGGGACGCCAGGGGAACTGGTGACCCGGGAAGTGGGAGGACTTCAGGAGGCCCTGAACCCTGCCTGACTGTGTGATTCTTCTGTGTCTTTGGTTGGAGTGGAAGTATTGATCTACTTATTTTATAAGTCATACTCCCCTGTTTCTTTATACCTAGTGTTCTTTTATTGGATGCCAGACATAAATTTTACTTTGTATACTGAATATTTTTATGTTCTTATAAATATTATTTAGAATTTTTGGATGTAGATAATTTATTTGGAAACAATTTGATTATACAGGTCTTGCCTTTTATGATTTGCTGGTGGGGCCAGAGCCATGTTTAATCTGGGGCTAGTTGTTCCCTGCTACTGAGTTAAAACCCATCTTAGTTCTCTACTCAAAGCCTTATGACTTATGAAGTTTTTCCAGTGTAGCTTTACAGTGAAATATTTCTAGTGGGAATAGGCATATTTTTTACACCTAGGTAGGTTCCAGTGACTGTTTTCCCCAGTCCTTTAGGAAGGTCTTTACTGTAGTCTTGGGTAGTTGTTTTACATGTGCTAATCTATTTCTTGCTAAAAGTTTTGCTCTTGTTACCCAGGCTGGAGTGCAATGGCGTGATCTCGGCTCACCGCATCCTCTGCCTCCTGGGTTCAGGCAATTCTCCTGCCTCAGCCTCCTGAGTAGCTGGGATTACAGGCACGCACCACCATGCCCAGCTAATTTTTTTTATTTTTAGTAGAGACAGGGTTTCCCCATGTTGACCAGGATGGTCTCGATCTCTTGACCTCATGATCCACACGCCTCGGCCTCCCAAAGTGCTGGGATTACAGGCATGAGCCACCACGCCCACCTCTGGGTTTTTTTTTTTTTTTTTTCTATATGCATTTATCTTCTTTCTAGTACATTCAACAGTAGCCAAGATATTCACAAAGGGTAATCACATTTTATGTACTATATTATGTTTATGTCTGATAGACCTGAGTGATATTTGGGTAAGCCCTCAGGAATCTTCCAATTGAAGATGATTGAGAAATTACTTTAGCTCACCAGGGCAGCCATGGATACGATACTCTATCTGATCAGAAACTGGATTAGTCCTCTGACGATGTGTAGAAAGGCAAATTGCTTGTGTATTAAATGTATTCTTTGTGTTTGATCACAAGGGAAATTTACCCTTTGTTATTCTCTTATTTTTGTAACATTACAAGTCAAGACAGGACTGATAATCCATTTTTAATATATTGTGACATTTTAAATAAATTGTTTTACATTTCTAATGACAAGTTAATATTAACCAATACATTTTCTTTAATATTGCAGAAACAACACGTTCTTAAAAAAAAGGGGGCTGATTTACAAAAAATGCAAGATACTGGTGTCGAAAGAAATGAAACGGGGAAAAGTACGTTGAAGCATGAAGGTAAAGATGGAACACATGGTGAATGTGAGAACATTAAACGATGATGTAGCTAAGTAGGAAATGCTTATCTACCTAAATATCCTTTTGTAATCCTCTGTGTATTTACACTCTTAGGCATTCTAAGAGGTGTGAAGTGGTATTTTATTGTGGTTTTGATTGTATTTCCCTGAGATTAGTCATGTTGAGCATTCTTTCATATACTTTTTTGTTATTTGCATGCCTTTGTTTGATAAATTTATTTAGGTTTGTTCATGTATTTTGCTCATTATTTGTAATATCGTTTGTTTTTTTGGTTTTTTTTTTTGTTTGTTTGTTTGTTTTTGTTTTTTTTTTTTGAGATGGAGTTTTGCTCTTGTTGCCCAGGCTGGAGTGCAATGGCATTATCTCGGCTCACCGTAACCTCCGCCTCCTGGGTTCAGGCAATTCTCCTGCCTCAGCCACCTGAGTAGCTGGGATTACAGGCACACGCCACCATGCCCAGCTAATTTTTTGTACTTTTGGTAGAGACGTGGTTTCACCATGTTGACAAGGATGGTCTCGATCTCTTGACCTCGTGATCCACCCACCTAGGCCTCCCAAAGTGCTGGGATTACAGGCGTGAGCCACCGCGCCCGGCCCTGTTGTTGTTTTTTCACCATTGAGTTGTTTCAGTTTCTTACTTTGGATAACAACACCTTATTAGACATATGGTTTATAAATATTTTACACAATTCTGTGGGTTGCTTTCTCACTCTGTGGATTGTTTTACAGCAATGCAAAACTTTTTAACACAATCTCATTTTTCTATTTTTGCTTTTATTGCCTGTGCTTTTAGTGCCATATCCAAACATATTGCCTAGATCAACATCAAGAAGCTTTGTATGTTTTCTCTTACAGTTTTATGCCTTAAGGCCTTACATTTATATCTTTAATTCATTTTTTGTTGCTTTTTTAATATATGATGTGAAGTAAGGATCCGATTTAATTCTTCTGCCTGTGGACATACGGTTTTCCCAACAACATTTATGGAAAAAATTATCTTTCCCTATTGTTTCTTTTTTGTGTTATTATTAATTGGAAAATAGTTATTGTCTATATTTATATTGTTTTATTTTATTTTTAATTGGCAAATAGTTATTTTCTTTATTAAGAAATTTTTATTTTATTTTAGGTTCAGTGACACATGTGCAGGTTTGTTTAACAGATAAACTTATGTCTTGAGGGTTTGTATTTCATCACCCTGGTACTAAGCCTAGTACTAGTACCCAATCATCATTTTTTCTGATCCTCTCCCTCCTCCCACCCTCTACCCCCAGGTAAGCCTCAGTGTTGTTGTTCCCCTCTTTGTGTCCATGGTGTTCTCATCATTCAGCTCCCACTTATAAGTGAGAAGATGAGGATTGGGATTTCTGTTCCTGTGTTAGTTTGCTAAGGACAATGGCCTCCAGCTCCATCCATGTTCATGCAAAGGACATGATCTAATTCTTTTCCACGGCTGCATAGTATTCCATGGTGTTTTAAAATATGCACCCTATTTTTAAAAACCTAGTCTACCATTTATGGCTATTTAGGTTGATTCCATGTCTTTGCTATTGTCAGTAATGTGCTGCAGTGAACATACACATGCATGTGTCTTTATGATAGAATTACGTATGTTCCTTTGGTTATATAGCCAGTAATGGGATTGCTGGGTTAAATGGTGGTTCTGTTTTCAGCTCTTTGAGGAATCATCACACTACATTCCACAGTGGTTGAACTAATTTACACTCCCACCAACAATGTATAAGTGCTACCTTTTCTCTGATAACTTGTCAGCATCTATTATTTTTTCATTTTAATACTAACCATCCTGACAGGTACAAGATGGTATCCTCACTGTGGTTTTGATTTGAATGTATCTAATAATCAGTAATATTGGGCTTTTGAAAAATATGCTGCTAACTGGATGTTTGTCTTCTTTTGAAAAGTGTCTGTTCATATCCTTTGCCTTCTTTTTAATGGGGTTGTTTGTGGTTTTTTTCTTGTAAATTTGTTTAGGTTACTTACAGATGCTGGCTATTAAACTCTTGTCAGATGCATAGTTTGCAAATATTTTTCCTATTTTGTAGGTTGTCTGTTTACTCTGTTACTAGTTTCATTTGCTGTGCAGAAGCTCTTTAATTAGATCTCATTTGTTAATTTTTGCCCTTGTTGCAATTGCTTTTGGCATCTTCATCACGAAACCTTTGCCAGTTCCTATGTCCAGAATGGTATTACGTATGTTGTCTTCCAAGGTTTTTATAGTTTGGGTTTTACATTTAAGTTTTTAATCCATCTTGTGTTGATTTTTATATATGGTATAAGGAGGGATCCAGTTTCAATCTTCTGCATATGGCTAGCCAGTTATTCTAGAACTATTTATTGAATAGGTTATCCTTTCCCCATTGCTTGTTTTTGTCAGCTTTGTCAAAGATCAGATGATTGTAGGCCTGTGTGTCTATTTTTATGCTAGTACCATGCTATTTTGGTTACCTCAGACCTATAGTATAGTTTGAAGTCAGGTAGCTTGATGCCTCTTGCTTTGTTCCTTTTGTTTAGGATTGCCTTGGCTATTCAGGTTCTTTTTTTGGTTCCATATAAAATTTAAAACAATGTTACCTTGTTCTGTGAAGAATGTTATTGGTGGTTTGATAGGAATGGCATTTTATCTGTAAATTGCTTTGGGCAGCATAGTCATTTTAACAATATTGATTTGTCCTATCTATGATCATACAATCTTTTTCTATGTGTTTATGTCATCTCTGATTTCTTTAAGCAGCGTTTTGTAATTCTCAGTGCACAGATCTTGCATCTCCCTGTTTAGTGGCATTTCTTAAGTATTTCATTCATTTTGTGACTGTTGTGAATGACACTGCATTCCTGATTTGGCTCCCAGCTTGACTGTTTTTGGTGTTAAGAATGCTAGTAATTTTTGTACATTGATTTTGTATCCTAAAATTTTCTGAAGTTGTTTAATAGTGTAAGTAGATTTGAGCTGAGACTGTGGGATTTTCTAGATATGGAATCATGTCATCTGCAAACAGGAATAGTTTGGCTTCCTCTTTTCCTATTTGGATGCCATTTATTTATTTATTTATTTATTTATTTATTTATTTTTGATTGCTTGATTGCTCTGGCCAGGAATTCAAATACGATGTTAAAGACGAGTGGTAAGAGAGGCCCAACCTTAACTGTGCCAGTTTTCAAGAAGAATGCTTCTAGCTTTTGCCTATTCAGTATGATAATGGCTGTGGTTTATTATAAATGGCTCATTATTTTGATGTATATTCCTTTGATACCTAGTTTCTTGGGAGATTTTAATATGAAGGGATGTTGAATTTTACCAAAAGTCTTTTCTGTGTCTATTGAGATGATTATGTGTTTTTTTGTCTTTAGTTCTGTTTATGTGATGAATAACACTGATTGATTTGTATATGCTAAACCAATCTTGCATCACAGTAATAACACCTACTTGATTGTGGTGGATTAGTTTTTTGATATGCTGCTGGATTTGGTTTGCTAAAAATAGTTATTTTCTGGACGGATAGTGGCTCCTGCCTGTAATCCTAGCACTTGGGAGGCTAATATGGGCAGATCACTTGAAATCAAGAGTTTGAGACCAGCCTGGCCAACGTGGTAAAACCCCATCTTTACTAAAAATACAAAAATCAGCCAGGCATGGTGGTGTACACTTGTAATCACAGCTACTCAAGAGGCTAAGGCAGGAGAATTGCTTGAACTCAGGAGGTTACAGTGAGACAAGATCACACCACTGCACTCCAGCTTGGGTGACAGAGCAAGACTCGATCTCAAAAAAAAGGAAAAAAAGAAAGAAATGGTTACTTTCTGTGTTTATATGGCATACTGGAATGTTTCATTGCATGTGTATATTGTGGAATGATCAAATAAGGCTAATTAGCATCTATGTATCTATATCTGTATCTCACCTCAAATATTTATTTATTTTTTGTGGTGAGAACATTTGAAACGATTTAGTTTAAAATACCCATTGGGTTTCTTTGGCATCCTTTTCAAAGATCTGTTAACCACAGATATGTAAATTTATTTCTGGGTTTTATATTCTATTTTGTTGGACTATAGGTCTGTTTTCATGTCAGTATCATACTGTTTTAGTCATTGTGGTTTTGTAGCATACACTATTTTGAATCAGAAAATGTTATGCCTAATTGCATACCTTTGTTCTTGCTCAAGATTGTTTTGCCTTTTCAGGATCTTTTGTGGTTCTGTATGAATTTAGGATTTAAAAAATATTTTTGTAAAGAATGTTATCAAGAATATTATTAGGATTGCAATGAATTTGTAGGTCACTTTGTGTAGTATAAAAATTTTAACAATGTAATTTTTCTAATTCATGAACCTGAGATGTTTTTCCATTTATCTGTCTTTTAAAACTTCAGTCACCAGTGGGTTCTAATTTTTGCTGTACAAGTCTTGTATCCCTTTAATTAAGTTTATTTCTAAGTATTTTATTGTTTTTGTAAGTGGGCTGGTATTTCTTTCTTAGTTTTGTCTTTGGGTAGTTTGGTCACTGAAAATCAATTGATTTTTTAGTGGTGATTTTGTATCCTGCCACTTTACTGAACTCACTCATTCTAACATTTTTTTTTAAGTGAGTCTTAAGGTTTTCTATGTATGTGATTATGTCATCTGCAAATAGAAATAATTTTACTTCTGTACACCAAATTGATCTAAGAGACATGCACAGAAATTAGCACTTAACTGAAGAATGCCACACATTCTGCTCAAACATACATGAAACACTCTGTGGAAGAGATCATATGCTGGGTTACAAAAAAAATCCCAAAAAATTTAAGATCAGGCCGGGCGCGGTGGCTCACGCCTGTAATCCCAGCACTTTGGGAGGCCGAGGCAGGTGGATCACGCGGTCAAGAGATCGAGACCATCCTGGTCAACATGGTGAAACCCCGTGTCTACTAAAAATACGAAAAATTAGCTGGGCCTGGTGGCACGTGCCTGTAATCCCAGCTACTCGGGAGGCTGAGGCAGGAGAATTCCTGAACCCAGGAGGCAGAGGTTGCAGTGAGCCAAGATCGCACCATTGCACTCCAGCCTGGGTAACAAGAGCAAAACTCCGTCTCGGAAAAAAAAAAGAAAAAAAAAAAATTTAAGATCAAAATAATTACATTTATATTTTCCAACCACAATGGAACTAAACTTAAAATCAATAACAGAAGAAAAGCAGAAAACTTAAAATCACCAATAAATTAAAACTAAACAACACATTCTTTAGAAACCATTAGGTCAAAGAGGAAACCAAAAGGGAATTTTAAAATGGTCTCCAGGCAAAACAAACAAAACCCACAACATACCCAAATCTGTGGAATGCAACAAAGACAGATCTATAAGAGTAGTTTATAGCAATAAACACATAGCATTAAATAAGAAGATCTCAATTCATCTAACTTTACACCTCAAGTAACTAGAAAAAGAAGAAAGTAAATCTGAAGTCATAAGAAGAAAAGAAATAAATATTGTCATAAATAAATAAAATAGAAAACTTAGAAAGCAATAAGAAAAATAACAAAACTAAGAATTGATTGAAAAAAATAAAATGGGCAAACCCTTGGCTAGACTAAGAAAAAAAGATAAATCACAAACAAAAAGGTACATATTAATATATCTTTCAAAAATAAGAAGGATAATAAGGAACTCTTATAAACAGTTATAGACTAACAAATTGGATAAACTAAAAGAATTGAATGGATTACTGGAATCATAAAACCTACCAAAACTGTTCAGACCCTCTGAACAGTTCAATAATGAAAAAGGAGACTGAATCTGTAATCAAAACGTTTTCAACAACTACAACAACAACAACAACAAAAATTGCCAAGGACCAGAAGACTTCACGAGTAAATTCTATCAAAACATTTAAAGCATTGTGGAAGACAGTGTGGTGATTCCTCAAGGATCTAGAACCAGAAATACTGCTTTACCCACACCATCTGTAAACTATATTTTCCAAAATTGTGGAATTTTTGTGTTTTGTTTCTGTGGGTTTTTAGTAAGTTAGTTAGTTAGTTTGTTTGAGATGAAAGTCTCATTCTGTCACCCAGGCTAGAGTACAGTGACAAGATCTCAGCTCACTGCAACCTCCTGGGCTCAAGGGATTCTCCTGCCTCAGCCTCCTGAGGAGCTGGGATTATAGGTGTGTGCCACCACACCCAGCTAATTTTTGTATTTTTAGTAGAGATGGAGTTTTGCTGTTGGCCAGGTTGGTCTTGAACTCCTGACCTCAGGTGATCTGCCTGCCTCAGCCACCCAAAGTCCTGGGATTACAGGTGTGGGCCACCTAACCTTGCTAGGTTATGGTTATATTTAAAAATTCTATTGTGCCAGCTCCAGTGGTTCATGCCTGTAAACCTAGAACATTGGGAGGCCAACACAGGTGCGTTGCTTGTGCTCAGCAGTTTGAAACCAACCTGGGCAAAATGATAAAACCCCGTCTCTACCAAAAATACAAAAACTTAACCAGGCATGGTGGCACACATCTCTGGTCCTAGCTGCTTGAAAGGCTGAGATGGGAAAATCACTTGAACTTGGGAGGCAGAGGTTGCAGTGAACCATGATCATGGCCAGGGCACTCCAGCCTGGGCAACAGAGTAAGACTCCCCCTCAAATATTAAATAAGAAAATATAAAAAATTATTTTAAAATAATAACAGCCTTCCTGCTCTATATTTTACTCTGAATGTACAATTCAACACTGAACATTTTGATGTTAGTTGTCCTGCTTTTCATTGGTTTCTGTGTATTTTTTACTTTCCCTCTTAGAATCCCTGTCAATGTTTTCTTCCACGGTTTTTACAGTGTTAGGTCTTATGTTTAAATCCATCCTGGATTTAGGCATGGGCAAGGACTTCATGACTGAAACACTAAAAGCAATGACAACAAAAGCCAAAATAGACAAATGGGATCTAATTAAACTTTTGCTGTGCAGAGCACAGCAAAAGAAATAATCCTTAGAGTGAACCGGCCACCAACAGAATGGGAAAAAATTTTTGCAATCTACCCATATGACAAAGACCCAATATCCAGAATCTACAGAGAACTTAAACAAATTTACGAGAAAAAATAACCCCATCAAAAAGTGGGTGAAGGACATGAACAGACACTTCTCAAAAGAAGACATTTATGTAACCAACAAACATATAAAAAAAATACTCATCATCTCTGGTCATTAGAGAAATGCAAATCAAAATCACATTGAGATACCACCTCATGCCAGTTAGAATGGCCATCATTAAAAAATCTGGAGACAACAGATGCTAGAATGTGGAGAAATAGGAACACTTTTACACTGGGGTTGGTGGGAGTGTAAATTAGTTCAACTATTGTGGAAGACAGTGTGGCAATTCCTCAAGGATCTAGAACTAGAAATATTTGACCCAGCAATCCCATTACTGGGTATATAGCCAAAAGATTATAAATCAATCTATTATAAAGACACACGCACACGTATGTTCATTGCAGCACTGTTTACAATAGTGAAGACTTGGAACCAACCCAAATGCCCATCAGTGATAGACTGGATAAAGAAAATGTGGCACATAGACACCATGGAATACTATGCAGCCATAAAAAAGGATAAGTTCATGTCCTTTGCAGGGACATGGATGAAGCTGGAAACCATCATTCTCAGCAAACTGATACAGAAACAGAAAACCAAACACTGCATGTTCTCACTCATAAGTGGGTGTTGAACAATGAGAACACATGGACAAAGGGACACAGGGAGGGGAACATCACACAGTGAGGCCTATTGTGGGGCTGGGGGGTACTAGGGGGAGGGATAGCAGGTGGTGGGGGAATTGGGGAGGGATAACATTAGGAGAAATGCCTAATGTAGGTGACAGGGGATGAATGCAGCAAACCAACATGGCATATGTATACCTATGTAACAATCCTGCAAGGTCTGCACATGTACCCTGGAATTTAAAGTATAATTAAAAAAGAATCCCTTTCAATGTAATAGTTACATTGGTGCATGTTTCTTGCATTTCTAACTTTGATAACAGTTTTATTTTTAATTTATTTGAATTAGTACCAGAAAATTAAATCTCTAGTCATTGACATTGTTGATTTTGGTAACATTTATATTATTTATTTTTAATTTATTTGAATTAGTATCAAAAAGCCTCGGCTTTAAATCTCTTTTCATTTATGTTGTTAAATTTTCTTTATAGCTAAGTATGTGATATGATACAGGACATTTTTAAGTGTTTCATGGATATGCAAAAAAAAAAAAAGTCTGATTTCTGTCTGAGGGATGCAAGTTTTTTTAATTTTTTTGAGACACAGCCTCACTCTGGCACACAGGCTGGAGTGCAATGGCATGGTCCTCAGCTCATTGCAACCTCTGCCTTCCAGGTTGAAGCAATTCTCCTCAGCTCATTGCAACATCTGCCTTCCAGGTTGAAGCAATTCTCCTGCCTCAGCCTCCTGAGTAATTGGGATTACAGGCACCCTCCAGTATGCCTGGCTAATTTCTGTATTTTTAGTAGAGACAGGTTTTCGCCATGTTGCTCAGGCTGGTCTCGAACTCCTGACCTCTGGTGATCTCCCCACCTCAGCCTCCCAAAGTGCAGGGATTACAGGCACTAGCCACTGTGCCTGGCCTTTCTTCTTTCTTAATGAAAAATGTGTTTAAGTAATTTCTCATTTCATATGATAGGCACTGTGATCTTTTGGTAGACAATAATGTCAGGTTAAGAAAGCATCTTTCTATTTCTAACATGTAAAACTTTCTTATTAGTGGTGAAAGTGGGCATTTAAAAATATGTTTTATGTGTCTGTTAAGACTATGATATTTTATTGTTAAAACAACCACACACCCTTGATTAAATCAATTTTATCTATCATGTGTTTTTCTTCTTATACATGTGTAGATTAAATTTACTAACAATTTATTCAGGATTTTAACATCTAGGTTCTTGAGAGAGGTTGGGTTATAATTTGCTTTTCTCATAATATCCTGATCTGGTCGGTTCTAGACAGAGGGGCAACCACAGGCAAGAGAAGGAGAGCGATGGGGCCCTTGCCGACCGTGGAGCCGGACCTCTGCACCTGCTTCAAGCCTGCCCATGTCACCATCACCAAGGCAGATGCCATCCCCCTGGGGGCAGATGCACAGCAGTGCCAACACGGGACTCACTGCAAGCCAGGTGGCATCTTCCTCCGGGGGCTGCAGGTATGGTGGGGAGTGGGGGCAGGGATCAACACTCTAGCAAGGGTCTCAAGGATCCCAACTGTTCCACTTCAGGAGGCCGCCCTCTTGTCACGCCTGGGGCTGGTGGCAATGACTCAGACTGTACCAGGCACAACTGGAAGGTGCGGGACGCCAGGGGAACTGGTGACCCGGGAAGTGGGAGGACTTCAGGAGGCCCTGAACCCTGCCTGACTGTGTGATTCTTCTGTGTCTTTGGTTGGAGTGGAAGTATTGATCTACTTATTTTATAAGTCATACTCCCCTGTTTCTTTATACCTAGTGTTCTTTTATTGGATGCCAGACATAAATTTTACTTTGTATACTGAATATTTTTATGTTCTTATAAATATTATTTAGAATTTTTGGATGTAGATAATTTATTTGGAAACAATTTGATTATACAGGTCTTGCCTTTTATGATTTGCTGGTGGGGCCAGAGCCATGTTTAATCTGGGGCTAGTTGTTCCCTGCTACTGAGTTAAAACCCATCTTAGTTCTCTACTCAAAGCCTTATGACTTATGAAGTTTTTCCAGTGTAGCTTTACAGTGAAATATTTCTAGTGGGAATAGGCATATTTTTTACACCTAGGTAGGTTCCAGTGACTGTTTTCCCCAGTCCTTTAGGAAGGTCTTTACTGTAGTCTTGGGTAGTTGTTTTACATGTGCTAATCTATTTCTTGCTAAAAGTTTTGCTCTTGTTACCCAGGCTGGAGTGCAATGGCGTGATCTCGGCTCACCGCATCCTCTGCCTCCTGGGTTCAGGCAATTCTCCTGCCTCAGCCTCCTGAGTAGCTGGGATTACAGGCACGCACCACCATGCCCAGCTAATTTTTTTTATTTTTAGTAGAGACAGGGTTTCCCCATGTTGACCAGGATGGTCTCGATCTCTTGACCTCATGATCCACACGCCTCGGCCTCCCAAAGTGCTGGGATTACAGGCATGAGCCACCACGCCCACCTCTGGGTTTTTTTTTTTTTTTTTTCTATATGCATTTATCTTCTTTCTAGTACATTCAACAGTAGCCAAGATATTCACAAAGGGTAATCACATTTTATGTACTATATTATGTTTATGTCTGATAGACCTGAGTGATATTTGGGTAAGCCCTCAGGAATCTTCCAATTGAAGATGATTGAGAAATTACTTTAGCTCACCAGGGCAGCCATGGATACGATACTCTATCTGATCAGAAACTGGATTAGTCCTCTGACGATGTGTAGAAAGGCAAATTGCTTGTGTATTAAATGTATTCTTTGTGTTTGATCACAAGGGAAATTTACCCTTTGTTATTCTCTTATTTTTGTAACATTACAAGTCAAGACAGGACTGATAATCCATTTTTAATATATTGTGACATTTTAAATAAATTGTTTTACATTTCTAATGACAAGTTAATATTAACCAATACATTTTCTTTAATATTGCAGAAACAACACGTTCTTAAAAAAAAGGGGGCTGATTTACAAAAAATGCAAGATACTGGTGTCGAAAGAAATGAAACGGGGAAAAGTACGTTGAAGCATGAAGGTAAAGATGGAACACATGGTGAATGTGAGAACATTAAACGATGATGTAGCTAAGTAGGAAATGCTTATCTACCTAAATATCCTTTTGTAATCCTCTGTGTATTTACACTCTTAGGCATTCTAAGAGGTGTGAAGTGGTATTTTATTGTGGTTTTGATTGTATTTCCCTGAGATTAGTCATGTTGAGCATTCTTTCATATACTTTTTTGTTATTTGCATGCCTTTGTTTGATAAATTTATTTAGGTTTGTTCATGTATTTTGCTCATTATTTGTAATATCGTTTGTTTTTTTGGTTTTTTTTTTGTTTGTTTGTTTGTTTTTGTTTTTTTTTTTTGAGATGGAGTTTTGCTCTTGTTGCCCAGGCTGGAGTGCAATGGCATTATCTCGGCTCACCGTAACCTCCGCCTCCTGGGTTCAGGCAATTCTCCTGCCTCAGCCACCTGAGTAGCTGGGATTACAGGCACACGCCACCATGCCCAGCTAATTTTTTGTACTTTTGGTAGAGACGTGGTTTCACCATGTTGACAAGGATGGTCTCGATCTCTTGACCTCGTGATCCACCCACCTAGGCCTCCCAAAGTGCTGGGATTACAGGCGTGAGCCACCGCGCCCGGCCCTGTTGTTGTTTTTTCACCATTGAGTTGTTTCAGTTTCTTACTTTGGATAACAACACCTTATTAGACATATGGTTTATAAATATTTTACACAATTCTGTGGGTTGCTTTCTCACTCTGTGGATTGTTTTACAGCAATGCAAAACTTTTTAACACAATCTCATTTTTCTATTTTTGCTTTTATTGCCTGTGCTTTTAGTGCCATATCCAAACATATTGCCTAGATCAACATCAAGAAGCTTTGTATGTTTTCTCTTACAGTTTTATGCCTTAAGGCCTTACATTTATATCTTTAATTCATTTTTTGTTGCTTTTTTAATATATGATGTGAAGTAAGGATCCGATTTAATTCTTCTGCCTGTGGACATACGGTTTTCCCAACAACATTTATGGAAAAAATTATCTTTCCCTATTGTTCTTTTTTGTGTTATTATTAATTGGAAAATAGTTATTGTCTATATTTATATTGTTTTATTTTATTTTTAATTGGCAAATAGTTATTTTCTTTATTAAGAAATTTTTATTTTATTTTAGGTTCAGTGACACATGTGCAGGTTTGTTTAACAGATAAACTTATGTCTTGAGGGTTTGTATTTCATCACCCTGGTACTAAGCCTAGTACTAGTACCCAATCATCATTTTTTCTGATCCTCTCCCTCCTCCCACCCTCTACCCCCAGGTAAGCCTCAGTGTTGTTGTTCCCCTCTTTGTGTCCATGGTGTTCTCATCATTCAGCTCCCACTTATAAGTGAGAAGATGAGGATTGGGATTTCTGTTCCTGTGTTAGTTTGCTAAGGACAATGGCCTCCAGCTCCATCCATGTTCATGCAAAGGACATGATCTAATTCTTTTCCACGGCTGCATAGTATTCCATGGTGTTTTAAAATATGCACCCTATTTTTAAAAACCTAGTCTACCATTTATGGCTATTTAGGTTGATTCCATGTCTTTGCTATTGTCAGTAATGTGCTGCAGTGAACATACACATGCATGTGTCTTTATGATAGAATTACGTATGTTCCTTTGGTTATATAGCCAGTAATGGGATTGCTGGGTTAAATGGTGGTTCTGTTTTCAGCTCTTTGAGGAATCATCACACTACATTCCACAGTGGTTGAACTAATTTACACTCCCACCAACAATGTATAAGTGCTACCTTTTCTCTGATAACTTGTCAGCATCTATTATTTTTTCATTTTAATACTAACCATCCTGACAGGTACAAGATGGTATCCTCACTGTGGTTTTGATTTGAATGTATCTAATAATCAGTAATATTGGGCTTTTGAAAAATATGCTGCTAACTGGATGTTTGTCTTCTTTTGAAAAGTGTCTGTTCATATCCTTTGCCTTCTTTTTAATGGGGTTGTTTGTGGTTTTTTTCTTGTAAATTTGTTTAGGTTACTTACAGATGCTGGCTATTAAACTCTTGTCAGATGCATAGTTTGCAAATATTTTTCCTATTTTGTAGGTTGTCTGTTTACTCTGTTACTAGTTTCATTTGCTGTGCAGAAGCTCTTTAATTAGATCTCATTTGTTAATTTTCGCCCTTGTTGCAATTGCTTTTGGCATCTTCATCACGAAACCTTTGCCAGTTTCCTATGTCCAGAATGGTATTACGTTTGTTGTCTTCCAAGGTTTTTATAGTTTGGGTTTTACATTTAAGTTTTTAATCCATCTTGTGTTGATTTTTATATATGGTATAAGGAGGGATCCAGTTTCAATCTTCTGCATATGGCTAGCCAGTTATTCTAGAACTATTTATTGAATAGGTTATCCTTTCCTCATTGCTTGTTTTTGTCAGCTTTGTCAAAGATCAGATGATTGTAGGCCTGAGTGTCTATTTTTATGCTAGTACCATGCTATTTTGGTTACCTCAGACCTATAGTATAGTTTGAAGTCAGGTAGCTTGATGCCTCTTGCTTTGTTCCTTTTGTTTAGGATTGCCTTGGCTATTCAGCAGGTTCTTTTTTTGGTTCCATATAAAATTTAAAACAATGTTACCTTGTTCTGTGAAGAATGTTATTGGTGGTTTGATAGGAATGGCATTTTATCTGTAAATTGCTTTGGGCAGCATAGTCATTTTAACAATATTGATTTGTCCTATCTATGATCATACAATCTTTTTCTATGTGTTTATGTCATCTCTGATTTCTTTAAGCAGCGTTTTGTAATTCTCAGTGCACAGATCTTGCATCTCCCTGTTTAGTGGCATTTCTTAAGTATTTCATTCATTTTGTGACTGTTGTGAATGACACTGCATTCCTGATTTGGCTCCCAGCTTGACTGTTTTTGGTGTTAAGAATGCTAGTAATTTTTGTACATTGATTTTGTATCCTAAAATTTTCTGAAGTTGTTTAATAGTGTAAGTAGATTTGAGCTGAGACTGTGGGATTTTCTAGATATGGAATCATGTCATCTGCAAACAGGAATAGTTTGGCTTCCTCTTTTCCTATTTGGATGCCATTTATTTATTTATTTATTTATTTATTTATTTATTTTTGATTGCTTGATTGCTCTGGCCAGGAATTCAAATACGATGTTAAAGACGAGTGGTAAGAGAGGCCCAACCTTAACTGTGCCAGTTTTCAAGAAGAATGCTTCTAGCTTTTGCCTATTCAGTATGATAATGGCTGTGGTTTATTATAAATGGCTCATTATTTTGATGTATATTCCTTTGATACCTAGTTTCTTGGGAGATTTTAATATGAAGGGATGTTGAATTTTACCAAAAGTCTTTTCTGTGTCTATTGAGATGATTATGTGTTTTTTTGTCTTTAGTTCTGTTTATGTGATGAATAACACTGATTGATTTGTATATGCTAAACCAATCTTGCATCACAGTAATAACACCTACTTGATTGTGGTGGATTAGTTTTTTGATATGCTGCTGGATTTGGTTTGCTAAAAATAGTTATTTTCTGGACGGATAGTGGCTCCTGCCTGTAATCCTAGCACTTGGGAGGCTAATATGGGCAGATCACTTGAAATCAAGAGTTTGAGACCAGCCTGGCCAACGTGGTAAAACCCCATCTTTACTAAAAATACAAAAATCAGCCAGGCATGGTGGTGTACACTTGTAATCACAGCTACTCAAGAGGCTAAGGCAGGAGAATTGCTTGAACTCAGGAGGTTACAGTGAGACAAGATCACACCACTGCACTCCAGCTTGGGTGACAGAGCAAGACTCGATCTCAAAAAAAAGGAAAAAAAGAAAGAAATGGTTACTTTCTGTGTTTATATGGCATACTGGAATGTTTCATTGCATGTGTATATTGTGGAATGATCAAATAAGGCTAATTAGCATCTATGTATCTATATCTGTATCTCACCTCAAATATTTATTTATTTTTTGTGGTGAGAACATTTGAAACGATTTAGTTTAAAATACCCATTGGGTTTCTTTGGCATCCTTTTCAAAGATCTGTTAACCACAGATATGTAAATTTATTTCTGGGTTTTATATTCTATTTTGTTGGACTATAGGTCTGTTTTCATGTCAGTATCATACTGTTTTAGTCATTGTGGTTTTGTAGCATACACTATTTTGAATCAGAAAATGTTATGCCTAATTGCATACCTTTGTTC
Source organism: Aotus nancymaae (assembly GCF_030222135.1). Taxonomy (NCBI): domain Eukaryota; kingdom Metazoa; phylum Chordata; class Mammalia; order Primates; family Aotidae; genus Aotus; species Aotus nancymaae. The sequence continues at coordinate 77,304 of NW_026988682.1, forward strand.
TTGCTCAAGATTGTTTTGCCTTTTCAGGATCTTTTGTGGTTCTGTATGAATTTAGGATTTAAAAAATATTTTTGTAAAGAATGTTATCAAGAATATTATTAGGATTGCAATGAATTTGTAGGTCACTTTGTGTAGTATAAAAATTTTAACAATGTAATTTTTCTAATTCATGAACCTGAGATGTTTTTCCATTTATCTGTCTTTTAAAACTTCAGTCACCAGTGGGTTCTAATTTTTGCTGTACAAGTCTTGTATCCTTTAATTAAGTTTATTTCTAAGTATTTTATTGTTTTTGTAAGTGGGCTGGTATTTCTTTCTTAGTTTTGTCTTTGGGTAGTTTGGTCACTGAAAATCAATTGATTTTTAGTGGTGATTTTGTATCCTGCCACTTTACTGAACTCATTCATTCTACATTTTTTTTAAGTGAGTCTTAAGGTTTTCTATGTATGTGATTATGTCATCTGCAAATAGAAATAATTTTACTTCTGTACACCAAATTGATCTAAGAGACATGCACAGAAATTAGCACTTAACTGAAGAATGCCACACATTCTGCTCAAACATACATGAAACACTCTGTGGAAGAGATCATATGCTGGGTTACAAAAAAAATCCCAAAAAATTTAAGATCAGGCCGGGCGCGGTGGCTCACGCCTGTAATCCCAGCACTTTGGGAGGCCGAGGCAGGTGGATCACGCGGTCAAGAGATCGAGACCATCCTGGTCAACATGGTGAAACCCCGTGTCTACTAAAAATACGAAAAATTAGCTGGGCCTGGTGGCACGTGCCTGTAATCCCAGCTACTCGGGAGGCTGAGGCAGGAGAATTCCTGAACCCAGGAGGCAGAGGTTGCAGTGAGCCAAGATCGCACCATTGCACTCCAGCCTGGGTAACAAGAGCAAAACTCCGTCTCGGAAAAAAAAAAGAAAAAAAAAAAATTTAAGATCAAAATAATTACATTTATATTTTCCAACCACAATGGAACTAAACTTAAAATCAATAACAGAAGAAAAGCAGAAAACTTAAAATCACCAATAAATTAAAACTAAACAACACATTCTTTAGAAACCATTAGGTCAAAGAGGAAACCAAAAGGGAATTTTAAAATGGTCTCCAGGCAAAACAAACAAAACCCACAACATACCCAAATCTGTGGAATGCAACAAAGACAGATCTATAAGAGTAGTTTATAGCAATAAACACATAGCATTAAATAAGAAGATCTCAATTCATCTAACTTTACACCTCAAGTAACTAGAAAAAGAAGAAAGTAAGTCTGAAGTCATAAGAAGAAAAGAAATAAATATTGTCATAAATAAATAAAATAGAAAACTTAGAAAGCAATAAGAAAAATAACAAAACTAAGAATTGATTGAAAAAAATAAAATGGGCAAACCCTTGGCTAGACTAAGAAAAAAAGATAAATCACAAACAAAAAGGTACATATTAATATATCTTTCAAAAATAAGAAGGATAATAAGGAACTCTTATAAACAGTTATAGACTAACAAATTGGATAAACTAAAAGAATTGAATGGATTACTGGAATCATAAAACCTACCAAAACTGTTCAGACCCTCTGAACAGTTCAATAATGAAAAAGGAGACTGAATCTGTAATCAAAACGTTTTCAACAACTACAACAACAACAACAACAAAAATTGCCAAGGACCAGAAGACTTCACGAGTAAATTCTATCAAAACATTTAAAGCATTGTGGAAGACAGTGTGGTGATTCCTCAAGGATCTAGAACCAGAAATACTGCTTTACCCACACCATCTGTAAACTATATTTTCCAAAATTGTGGAATTTTTGTGTTTTGTTTCTGTGGGTTTTTAGTAAGTTAGTTAGTTAGTTTGTTTGAGATGAAAGTCTCATTCTGTCACCCAGGCTAGAGTACAGTGACAAGATCTCAGCTCACTGCAACCTCCTGGGCTCAAGGGATTCTCCTGCCTCAGCCTCCTGAGGAGCTGGGATTATAGGTGTGTGCCACCACACCCAGCTAATTTTTGTATTTTTAGTAGAGATGGAGTTTTGCTGTTGGCCAGGTTGGTCTTGAACTCCTGACCTCAGGTGATCTGCCTGCCTCAGCCACCCAAAGTCCTGGGATTACAGGTGTGGGCCACCTAACCTTGCTAGGTTATGGTTATATTTAAAAATTCTATTGTGCCAGCTCCAGTGGTTCATGCCTGTAAACCTAGAACATTGGGAGGCCAACACAGGTGCGTTGCTTGTGCTCAGCAGTTTGAAACCAACCTGGGCAAAATGATAAAACCCCGTCTCTACCAAAAATACAAAAACTTAACCAGGCATGGTGGCACACATCTCTGGTCCTAGCTGCTTGAAAGGCTGAGATGGGAAAATCACTTGAACTTGGGAGGCAGAGGTTGCAGTGAACCATGATCATGGCCAGGGCACTCCAGCCTGGGCAACAGAGTAAGACTCCCCCTCAAATATTAAATAAGAAAATATAAAAAATTATTTTAAAATAATAACAGCCTTCCTGCTCTATATTTTACTCTGAATGTACAATTCAACACTGAACATTTTGATGTTAGTTGTCCTGCTTTTCATTGGTTTCTGTGTATTTTTTACTTTCCCTCTTAGAATCCCTGTCAATGTTTTCTTCCACGGTTTTTACAGTGTTAGGTCTTATGTTTAAATCCATCCTGGATTTAGGCATGGGCAAGGACTTCATGACTGAAACACTAAAAGCAATGACAACAAAAGCCAAAATAGACAAATGGGATCTAATTAAACTTTTGCTGTGCAGAGCACAGCAAAAGAAATAATCCTTAGAGTGAACCGGCCACCAACAGAATGGGAAAAAATTTTTGCAATCTACCCATATGACAAAGACCCAATATCCAGAATCTACAGAGAACTTAAACAAATTTACGAGAAAAAATAACCCCATCAAAAAGTGGGTGAAGGACATGAACAGACACTTCTCAAAAGAAGACATTTATGTAACCAACAAACATATAAAAAAAATACTCATCATCTCTGGTCATTAGAGAAATGCAAATCAAAATCACATTGAGATACCACCTCATGCCAGTTAGAATGGCCATCATTAAAAAATCTGGAGACAACAGATGCTAGAATGTGGAGAAATAGGAACACTTTTACACTGGGGTTGGTGGGAGTGTAAATTAGTTCAACTATTGTGGAAGACAGTGTGGCAATTCCTCAAGGATCTAGAACTAGAAATATTTGACCCAGCAATCCCATTACTGGGTATATAGCCAAAAGATTATAAATCAATCTATTATAAAGACACACGCACACGTATGTTCATTGCAGCACTGTTTACAATAGTGAAGACTTGGAACCAACCCAAATGCCCATCAGTGATAGACTGGATAAAGAAAATGTGGCACATAGACACCATGGAATACTATGCAGCCATAAAAAAGGATAAGTTCATGTCCTTTGCAGGGACATGGATGAAGCTGGAAACCATCATTCTCAGCAAACTGATACAGAAACAGAAAACCAAACACTGCATGTTCTCACTCATAAGTGGGTGTTGAACAATGAGAACACATGGACAAAGGGACACAGGGAGGGGAACATCACACAGTGAGGCCTATTGTGGGGCTGGGGGGTACTAGGGGGAGGGATAGCAGGTGGTGGGGGAATTGGGGAGGGATAACATTAGGAGAAATGCCTAATGTAGGTGACAGGGGATGAATGCAGCAAACCAACATGGCATATGTATACCTATGTAACAATCCTGCAAGGTCTGCACATGTACCCTGGAATTTAAAGTATAATTAAAAAAGAATCCCTTTCAATGTAATAGTTACATTGGTGCATGTTTCTTGCATTTCTAACTTTGATAACAGTTTTATTTTTAATTTATTTGAATTAGTACCAGAAAATTAAATCTCTAGTCATTGACATTGTTGATTTTGGTAACATTTATATTATTTATTTTTAATTTATTTGAATTAGTATCAAAAAGCCTCGGCTTTAAATCTCTTTTCATTTATGTTGTTAAATTTTCTTTATAGCTAAGTATGTGATATGATACAGGACATTTTTAAGTGTTTCATGGATATGCAAAAAAAAAAAAAGTCTGATTTCTGTCTGAGGGATGCAAGTTTTTTTAATTTTTTTGAGACACAGCCTCACTCTGGCACACAGGCTGGAGTGCAATGGCATGGTCCTCAGCTCATTGCAACCTCTGCCTTCCAGGTTGAAGCAATTCTCCTCAGCTCATTGCAACATCTGCCTTCCAGGTTGAAGCAATTCTCCTGCCTCAGCCTCCTGAGTAATTGGGATTACAGGCACCCTCCAGTATGCCTGGCTAATTTCTGTATTTTTAGTAGAGACAGGTTTTCGCCATGTTGCTCAGGCTGGTCTCGAACTCCTGACCTCTGGTGATCTCCCCACCTCAGCCTCCCAAAGTGCAGGGATTACAGGCACTAGCCACTGTGCCTGGCCTTTCTTCTTTCTTAATGAAAAATGTGTTTAAGTAATTTCTCATTTCATATGATAGGCACTGTGATCTTTTGGTAGACAATAATGTCAGGTTAAGAAAGCATCTTTCTATTTCTAACATGTAAAACTTTCTTATTAGTGGTGAAAGTGGGCATTTAAAAATATGTTTTATGTGTCTGTTAAGACTATGATATTTTATTGTTAAAACAACCACACACCCTTGATTAAATCAATTTTATCTATCATGTGTTTTTCTTCTTATACATGTGTAGATTAAATTTACTAACAATTTATTCAGGATTTTAACATCTAGGTTCTTGAGAGAGGTTGGGTTATAATTTGCTTTTCTCATAATATCCTGATCTGGTCGGTTCTAGACAGAGGGGCAACCACAGGCAAGAGAAGGAGAGCGATGGGGCCCTTGCCGACCGTGGAGCCGGACCTCTGCACCTGCTTCAAGCCTGCCCATGTCACCATCACCAAGGCAGATGCCATCCCCCTGGGGGCAGATGCACAGCAGTGCCAACACGGGACTCACTGCAAGCCAGGTGGCATCTTCCTCCGGGGGCTGCAGGTATGGTGGGGAGTGGGGGCAGGGATCAACACTCTAGCAAGGGTCTCAAGGATCCCAACTGTTCCACTTCAGGAGGCCGCCCTCTTGTCACGCCTGGGGCTGGTGGCAATGACTCAGACTGTACCAGGCACAACTGGAAGGTGCGGGACGCCAGGGGAACTGGTGACCCGGGAAGTGGGAGGACTTCAGGAGGCCCTGAACCCTGCCTGACTGTGTGATTCTTCTGTGTCTTTGGTTGGAGTGGAAGTATTGATCTACTTATTTTATAAGTCATACTCCCCTGTTTCTTTATACCTAGTGTTCTTTTATTGGATGCCAGACATAAATTTTACTTTGTATACTGAATATTTTTATGTTCTTATAAATATTATTTAGAATTTTTGGATGTAGATAATTTATTTGGAAACAATTTGATTATACAGGTCTTGCCTTTTATGATTTGCTGGTGGGGCCAGAGCCATGTTTAATCTGGGGCTAGTTGTTCCCTGCTACTGAGTTAAAACCCATCTTAGTTCTCTACTCAAAGCCTTATGACTTATGAAGTTTTTCCAGTGTAGCTTTACAGTGAAATATTTCTAGTGGGAATAGGCATATTTTTTACACCTAGGTAGGTTCCAGTGACTGTTTTCCCCAGTCCTTTAGGAAGGTCTTTACTGTAGTCTTGGGTAGTTGTTTTACATGTGCTAATCTATTTCTTGCTAAAAGTTTTGCTCTTGTTACCCAGGCTGGAGTGCAATGGCGTGATCTCGGCTCACCGCATCCTCTGCCTCCTGGGTTCAGGCAATTCTCCTGCCTCAGCCTCCTGAGTAGCTGGGATTACAGGCACGCACCACCATGCCCAGCTAATTTTTTTTATTTTTAGTAGAGACAGGGTTTCCCCATGTTGACCAGGATGGTCTCGATCTCTTGACCTCATGATCCACACGCCTCGGCCTCCCAAAGTGCTGGGATTACAGGCATGAGCCACCACGCCCACCTCTGGGTTTTTTTTTTTTTTTTTTCTATATGCATTTATCTTCTTTCTAGTACATTCAACAGTAGCCAAGATATTCACAAAGGGTAATCACATTTTATGTACTATATTATGTTTATGTCTGATAGACCTGAGTGATATTTGGGTAAGCCCTCAGGAATCTTCCAATTGAAGATGATTGAGAAATTACTTTAGCTCACCAGGGCAGCCATGGATACGATACTCTATCTGATCAGAAACTGGATTAGTCCTCTGACGATGTGTAGAAAGGCAAATTGCTTGTGTATTAAATGTATTCTTTGTGTTTGATCACAAGGGAAATTTACCCTTTGTTATTCTCTTATTTTTGTAACATTACAAGTCAAGACAGGACTGATAATCCATTTTTAATATATTGTGACATTTTAAATAAATTGTTTTACATTTCTAATGACAAGTTAATATTAACCAATACATTTTCTTTAATATTGCAGAAACAACACGTTCTTAAAAAAAAGGGGGCTGATTTACAAAAAATGCAAGATACTGGTGTCGAAAGAAATGAAACGGGGAAAAGTACGTTGAAGCATGAAGGTAAAGATGGAACACATGGTGAATGTGAGAACATTAAACGATGATGTAGCTAAGTAGGAAATGCTTATCTACCTAAATATCCTTTTGTAATCCTCTGTGTATTTACACTCTTAGGCATTCTAAGAGGTGTGAAGTGGTATTTTATTGTGGTTTTGATTGTATTTCCCTGAGATTAGTCATGTTGAGCATTCTTTCATATACTTTTTTGTTATTTGCATGCCTTTGTTTGATAAATTTATTTAGGTTTGTTCATGTATTTTGCTCATTATTTGTAATATCGTTTGTTTTTTTGGTTTTTTTTTTGTTTGTTTGTTTGTTTTTGTTTTTTTTTTTTGAGATGGAGTTTTGCTCTTGTTGCCCAGGCTGGAGTGCAATGGCATTATCTCGGCTCACCGTAACCTCCGCCTCCTGGGTTCAGGCAATTCTCCTGCCTCAGCCACCTGAGTAGCTGGGATTACAGGCACACGCCACCATGCCCAGCTAATTTTTTGTACTTTTGGTAGAGACGTGGTTTCACCATGTTGACAAGGATGGTCTCGATCTCTTGACCTCGTGATCCACCCACCTAGGCCTCCCAAAGTGCTGGGATTACAGGCGTGAGCCACCGCGCCCGGCCCTGTTGTTGTTTTTTCACCATTGAGTTGTTTCAGTTTCTTACTTTGGATAACAACACCTTATTAGACATATGGTTTATAAATATTTTACACAATTCTGTGGGTTGCTTTCTCACTCTGTGGATTGTTTTACAGCAATGCAAAACTTTTTAACACAATCTCATTTTTCTATTTTTGCTTTTATTGCCTGTGCTTTTAGTGCCATATCCAAACATATTGCCTAGATCAACATCAAGAAGCTTTGTATGTTTTCTCTTACAGTTTTATGCCTTAAGGCCTTACATTTATATCTTTAATTCATTTTTTGTTGCTTTTTTAATATATGATGTGAAGTAAGGATCCGATTTAATTCTTCTGCCTGTGGACATACGGTTTTCCCAACAACATTTATGGAAAAAATTATCTTTCCCTATTGTTTCTTTTTTGTGTTATTATTAATTGGAAAATAGTTATTGTCTATATTTATATTGTTTTATTTTATTTTTAATTGGCAAATAGTTATTTTCTTTATTAAGAAATTTTTATTTTATTTTAGGTTCAGTGACACATGTGCAGGTTTGTTTAACAGATAAACTTATGTCTTGAGGGTTTGTATTTCATCACCCTGGTACTAAGCCTAGTACTAGTACCCAATCATCATTTTTTCTGATCCTCTCCCTCCTCCCACCCTCTACCCCCAGGTAAGCCTCAGTGTTGTTGTTCCCCTCTTTGTGTCCATGGTGTTCTCATCATTCAGCTCCCACTTATAAGTGAGAAGATGAGGATTGGGATTTCTGTTCCTGTGTTAGTTTGCTAAGGACAATGGCCTCCAGCTCCATCCATGTTCATGCAAAGGACATGATCTAATTCTTTTCCACGGCTGCATAGTATTCCATGGTGTTTTAAAATATGCACCCTATTTTTAAAAACCTAGTCTACCATTTATGGCTATTTGGGTTGATTCCATGTCTTTGCTATTGTCAGTAATGTGCTGCAGTGAACATACACATGCATGTGTCTTTATGATAGAATTACGTATGTTCCTTTGGTTATATAGCCAGTAATGGGATTGCTGGGTTAAATGGTGGTTCTGTTTTCAGCTCTTTGAGGAATCATCACACTACATTCCACAGTGGTTGAACTAATTTACACTCCCACCAACAATGTATAAGTGCTACCTTTTCTCTGATAACTTGTCAGCATCTATTATTTTTTCATTTTAATACTAACCATCCTGACAGGTACAAGATGGTATCCTCACTGTGGTTTTGATTTGAATGTATCTAATAATCAGTAATATTGGGCTTTTGAAAAATATGCTGCTAACTGGATGTTTGTCTTCTTTTGAAAAGTGTCTGTTCATATCCTTTGCCTTCTTTTTAATGGGGTTGTTTGTGGTTTTTTTCTTGTAAATTTGTTTAGGTTACTTACAGATGCTGGCTATTAAACTCTTGTCAGATGCATAGTTTGCAAATATTTTTCCTATTTTGTAGGTTGTCTGTTTACTCTGTTACTAGTTTCATTTGCTGTGCAGAAGCTCTTTAATTAGATCTCATTTGTTAATTTTCGCCCTTGTTGCAATTGCTTTTGGCATCTTCATCACGAAACCTTTGCCAGTTCCTATGTCCAGAATGGTATTACGTTTGTTGTCTTCCAAGGTTTTTATAGTTTGGGTTTTACATTTAAGTTTTTAATCCATCTTGTGTTGATTTTTATATATGGTATAAGGAGGGATCCAGTTTCAATCTTCTGCATATGGCTAGCCAGTTATTCTAGAACTATTTATTGAATAGGTTATCCTTTCCTCATTGCTTGTTTTTGTCAGCTTTGTCAAAGATCAGATGATTGTAGGCCTGAGTGTCTATTTTTATGCTAGTACCATGCTATTTTGGTTACCTCAGACCTATAGTATAGTTTGAAGTCAGGTAGCTTGATGCCTCTTGCTTTGTTCCTTTTGTTTAGGATTGCCTTGGCTATTCAGGTTCTTTTTTTGGTTCCATATAAAATTTAAAACAATGTTACCTTGTTCTGTGAAGAATGTTATTGGTGGTTTGATAGGAATGGCATTTTATCTGTAAATTGCTTTGGGCAGCATAGTCATTTTAACAATATTGATTTGTCCTATCTATGATCATACAATCTTTTTCTATGTGTTTATGTCATCTCTGATTTCTTTAAGCAGCGTTTTGTAATTCTCAGTGCACAGATCTTGCATCTCCCTGTTTAGTGGCATTTCTTAAGTATTTCATTCATTTTGTGACTGTTGTGAATGACACTGCATTCCTGATTTGGCTCCCAGCTTGACTGTTTTTGGTGTTAAGAATGCTAGTAATTTTTGTACATTGATTTTGTATCCTAAAATTTTCTGAAGTTGTTTAATAGTGTAAGTAGATTTGAGCTGAGACTGTGGGATTTTCTAGATATGGAATCATGTCATCTGCAAACAGGAATAGTTTGGCTTCCTCTTTTCCTATTTGGATGCCATTTATTTATTTATTTATTTATTTATTTATTTATTTTTGATTGCTTGATTGCTCTGGCCAGGAATTCAAATACGATGTTAAAGACGAGTGGTAAGAGAGGCCCAACCTTAACTGTGCCAGTTTTCAAGAAGAATGCTTCTAGCTTTTGCCTATTCAGTATGATAATGGCTGTGGTTTATTATAAATGGCTCATTATTTTGATGTATATTCCTTTGATACCTAGTTTCTTGGGAGATTTTAATATGAAGGGATGTTGAATTTTACCAAAAGTCTTTTCTGTGTCTATTGAGATGATTATGTGTTTTTTTGTCTTTAGTTCTGTTTATGTGATGAATAACACTGATTGATTTGTATATGCTAAACCAATCTTGCATCACAGTAATAACACCTACTTGATTGTGGTGGATTAGTTTTTTGATATGCTGCTGGATTTGGTTTGCTAAAAATAGTTATTTTCTGGACGGATAGTGGCTCCTGCCTGTAATCCTAGCACTTGGGAGGCTAATATGGGCAGATCACTTGAAATCAAGAGTTTGAGACCAGCCTGGCCAACGTGGTAAAACCCCATCTTTACTAAAAATACAAAAATCAGCCAGGCATGGTGGTGTACACTTGTAATCACAGCTACTCAAGAGGCTAAGGCAGGAGAATTGCTTGAACTCAGGAGGTTACAGTGAGACAAGATCACACCACTGCACTCCAGCTTGGGTGACAGAGCAAGACTCGATCTCAAAAAAAAGGAAAAAAAGAAAGAAATGGTTACTTTCTGTGTTTATATGGCATACTGGAATGTTTCATTGCATGTGTATATTGTGGAATGATCAAATAAGGCTAATTAGCATCTATGTATCTATATCTGTATCTCACCTCAAATATTTATTTATTTTTTGTGGTGAGAACATTTGAAACGATTTAGTTTAAAATACCCATTGGGTTTCTTTGGCATCCTTTTCAAAGATCTGTTAACCACAGATATGTAAATTTATTTCTGGGTTTTATATTCTATTTTGTTGGACTATAGGTCTGTTTTCATGTCAGTATCATACTGTTTTAGTCATTGTGGTTTTGTAGCATACACTATTTTGAATCAGAAAATGTTATGCCTAATTGCATACCTTTGTTCTTGCTCAAGATTGTTTTGCCTTTTCAGGATCTTTTGTGGTTCTGTATGAATTTAGGATTTAAAAAATATTTTTGTAAAGAATGTTATCAAGAATATTATTAGGATTGCAATGAATTTGTAGGTCACTTTGTGTAGTATAAAAATTTTAACAATGTAATTTTTCTAATTCATGAACCTGAGATGTTTTTCCATTTATCTGTCTTTTAAAACTTCAGTCACCAGTGGGTTCTAATTTTTGCTGTACAAGTCTTGTATCCCTTTAATTAAGTTTATTTCTAAGTATTTTATTGTTTTTGTAAGTGGGCTGGTATTTCTTTCTTAGTTTTGTCTTTGGGTAGTTTGGTCACTGAAAATCAATTGATTTTTTAGTGGTGATTTTGTATCCTTCCACTTTACTGAACTCATTCATTCTAACATTTTTTTTAAGTGAGTCTTAAGGTTTTCTATGTATGTGATTATGTCATCTGCAAATAGAAATAATTTTACTTCTGTACACCAAATTGATCTAAGAGACATGCACAGAAATTAGCACTTAACTGAAGAATGCCACACATTCTGCTCAAACATACATGAAACACTCTGTGGAAGAGATCATATGCTGGGTTACAAAAAAAATCCCAAAAAATTTAAGATCAGGCCGGGCGCGGTGGCTCACGCCTGTAATCCCAGCACTTTGGGAGGCCGAGGCAGGTGGATCACGCGGTCAAGAGATCGAGACCATCCTGGTCAACATGGTGAAACCCCGTGTCTACTAAAAATACGAAAAATTAGCTGGGCCTGGTGGCACGTGCCTGTAATCCCAGCTACTCGGGAGGCTGAGGCAGGAGAATTCCTGAACCCAGGAGGCAGAGGTTGCAGTGAGCCAAGATCGCACCATTGCACTCCAGCCTGGGTAACAAGAGCAAAACTCCGTCTCGGAAAAAAAAAAGAAAAAAAAAAAATTTAAGATCAAAATAATTACATTTATATTTTCCAACCACAATGGAACTAAACTTAAAATCAATAACAGAAGAAAAGCAGAAAACTTAAAATCACCAATAAATTAAAACTAAACAACACATTCTTTAGAAACCATTAGGTCAAAGAGGAAACCAAAAGGGAATTTTAAAATGGTCTCCAGGCAAAACAAACAAAACCCACAACATACCCAAATCTGTGGAATGCAACAAAGACAGATCTATAAGAGTAGTTTATAGCAATAAACACATAGCATTAAATAAGAAGATCTCAATTCATCTAACTTTACACCTCAAGTAACTAGAAAAAGAAGAAAGTAAGTCTGAAGTCATAAGAAGAAAAGAAATAAATATTGTCATAAATAAATAAAATAGAAAACTTAGAAAGCAATAAGAAAAATAACAAAACTAAGAATTGATTGAAAAAAATAAAATGGGCAAACCCTTGGCTAGACTAAGAAAAAAAGATAAATCACAAACAAAAAGGTACATATTAATATATCTTTCAAAAATAAGAAGGATAATAAGGAACTCTTATAAACAGTTATAGACTAACAAATTGGATAAACTAAAAGAATTGAATGGATTACTGGAATCATAAAACCTACCAAAACTGTTCAGACCCTCTGAACAGTTCAATAATGAAAAAGGAGACTGAATCTGTAATCAAAACGTTTTCAACAACTACAACAACAACAACAACAAAAATTGCCAAGGACCAGAAGACTTCACGAGTAAATTCTATCAAAACATTTAAAGCATTGTGGAAGACAGTGTGGTGATTCCTCAAGGATCTAGAACCAGAAATACTGCTTTACCCACACCATCTGTAAACTATATTTTCCAAAATTGTGGAATTTTTGTGTTTTGTTTCTGTGGGTTTTTAGTAAGTTAGTTAGTTAGTTTGTTTGAGATGAAAGTCTCATTCTGTCACCCAGGCTAGAGTACAGTGACAAGATCTCAGCTCACTGCAACCTCCTGGGCTCAAGGGATTCTCCTGCCTCAGCCTCCTGAGGAGCTGGGATTATAGGTGTGTGCCACCACACCCAGCTAATTTTTGTATTTTTAGTAGAGATGGAGTTTTGCTGTTGGCCAGGTTGGTCTTGAACTCCTGACCTCAGGTGATCTGCCTGCCTCAGCCACCCAAAGTCCTGGGATTACAGGTGTGGGCCACCTAACCTTGCTAGGTTATGGTTATATTTAAAAATTCTATTGTGCCAGCTCCAGTGGTTCATGCCTGTAAACCTAGAACATTGGGAGGCCAACACAGGTGCGTTGCTTGTGCTCAGCAGTTTGAAACCAACCTGGGCAAAATGATAAAACCCCGTCTCTACCAAAAATACAAAAACTTAACCAGGCATGGTGGCACACATCTCTGGTCCTAGCTGCTTGAAAGGCTGAGATGGGAAAATCACTTGAACTTGGGAGGCAGAGGTTGCAGTGAACCATGATCATGGCCAGGGCACTCCAGCCTGGGCAACAGAGTAAGACTCCCCCTCAAATATTAAATAAGAAAATATAAAAAATTATTTTAAAATAATAACAGCCTTCCTGCTCTATATTTTACTCTGAATGTACAATTCAACACTGAACATTTTGATGTTAGTTGTCCTGCTTTTCATTGGTTTCTGTGTATTTTTTACTTTCCCTCTTAGAATCCCTGTCAATGTTTTCTTCCACGGTTTTTACAGTGTTAGGTCTTATGTTTAAATCCATCCTGGATTTAGGCATGGGCAAGGACTTCATGACTGAAACACTAAAAGCAATGACAACAAAAGCCAAAATAGACAAATGGGATCTAATTAAACTTTTGCTGTGCAGAGCACAGCAAAAGAAATAATCCTTAGAGTGAACCGGCCACCAACAGAATGGGAAAAAATTTTTGCAATCTACCCATATGACAAAGACCCAATATCCAGAATCTACAGAGAACTTAAACAAATTTACGAGAAAAAATAACCCCATCAAAAAGTGGGTGAAGGACATGAACAGACACTTCTCAAAAGAAGACATTTATGTAACCAACAAACATATAAAAAAAATACTCATCATCTCTGGTCATTAGAGAAATGCAAATCAAAATCACATTGAGATACCACCTCATGCCAGTTAGAATGGCCATCATTAAAAAATCTGGAGACAACAGATGCTAGAATGTGGAGAAATAGGAACACTTTTACACTGGGGTTGGTGGGAGTGTAAATTAGTTCAACTATTGTGGAAGACAGTGTGGCAATTCCTCAAGGATCTAGAACTAGAAATATTTGACCCAGCAATCCCATTACTGGGTATATAGCCAAAAGATTATAAATCAATCTATTATAAAGACACACGCACACGTATGTTCATTGCAGCACTGTTTACAATAGTGAAGACTTGGAACCAACCCAAATGCCCATCAGTGATAGACTGGATAAAGAAAATGTGGCACATAGACACCATGGAATACTATGCAGCCATAAAAAAGGATAAGTTCATGTCCTTTGCAGGGACATGGATGAAGCTGGAAACCATCATTCTCAGCAAACTGATACAGAAACAGAAAACCAAACACTGCATGTTCTCACTCATAAGTGGGTGTTGAACAATGAGAACACATGGACAAAGGGACACAGGGAGGGGAACATCACACAGTGAGGCCTATTGTGGGGCTGGGGGGTACTAGGGGGAGGGATAGCAGGTGGTGGGGGAATTGGGGAGGGATAACATTAGGAGAAATGCCTAATGTAGGTGACAGGGGATGAATGCAGCAAACCAACATGGCATATGTATACCTATGTAACAATCCTGCAAGGTCTGCACATGTACCCTGGAATTTAAAGTATAATTAAAAAAGAATCCCTTTCAATGTAATAGTTACATTGGTGCATGTTTCTTGCATTTCTAACTTTGATAACAGTTTTATTTTTAATTTATTTGAATTAGTACCAGAAAATTAAATCTCTAGTCATTGACATTGTTGATTTTGGTAACATTTATATTATTTATTTTTAATTTATTTGAATTAGTATCAAAAAGCCTCGGCTTTAAATCTCTTTTCATTTATGTTGTTAAATTTTCTTTATAGCTAAGTATGTGATATGATACAGGACATTTTTAAGTGTTTCATGGATATGCAAAAAAAAAAAAAGTCTGATTTCTGTCTGAGGGATGCAAGTTTTTTTAATTTTTTTGAGACACAGCCTCACTCTGGCACACAGGCTGGAGTGCAATGGCATGGTCCTCAGCTCATTGCAACCTCTGCCTTCCAGGTTGAAGCAATTCTCCTCAGCTCATTGCAACATCTGCCTTCCAGGTTGAAGCAATTCTCCTGCCTCAGCCTCCTGAGTAATTGGGATTACAGGCACCCTCCAGTATGCCTGGCTAATTTCTGTATTTTTAGTAGAGACAGGTTTTCGCCATGTTGCTCAGGCTGGTCTCGAACTCCTGACCTCTGGTGATCTCCCCACCTCAGCCTCCCAAAGTGCAGGGATTACAGGCACTAGCCACTGTGCCTGGCCTTTCTTCTTTCTTAATGAAAAATGTGTTTAAGTAATTTCTCATTTCATATGATAGGCACTGTGATCTTTTGGTAGACAATAATGTCAGGTTAAGAAAGCATCTTTCTATTTCTAACATGTAAAACTTTCTTATTAGTGGTGAAAGTGGGCATTTAAAAATATGTTTTATGTGTCTGTTAAGACTATGATATTTTATTGTTAAAACAACCACACACCCTTGATTAAATCAATTTTATCTATCATGTGTTTTTCTTCTTATACATGTGTAGATTAAATTTACTAACAATTTATTCAGGATTTTAACATCTAGGTTCTTGAGAGAGGTTGGGTTATAATTTGCTTTTCTCATAATATCCTGATCTGGTCGGTTCTAGACAGAGGGGCAACCACAGGCAAGAGAAGGAGAGCGATGGGGCCCTTGCCGACCGTGGAGCCGGACCTCTGCACCTGCTTCAAGCCTGCCCATGTCACCATCACCAAGGCAGATGCCATCCCCCTGGGGGCAGATGCACAGCAGTGCCAACACGGGACTCACTGCAAGCCAGGTGGCATCTTCCTCCGGGGGCTGCAGGTATGGTGGGGAGTGGGGGCAGGGATCAACACTCTAGCAAGGGTCTCAAGGATCCCAACTGTTCCACTTCAGGAGGCCGCCCTCTTGTCACGCCTGGGGCTGGTGGCAATGACTCAGACTGTACCAGCCACAACTGGAAGGTGTGGGACGCCAGGGGAACTGGTGACCCGGGAAGTGGGAGGACTTCAGGAGGCCCTGAACCCTGCCTGACTGTGTGATTCTTCTGTGTCTTTGGTTGGAGTGGAAGTATTGATCTACTTATTTTATAAGTCATACTCCCCTGTTTCTTTATACCTAGTGTTCTTTTATTGGATGCCAGACATAAATTTTACTTTGTATACTGAATATTTTTATGTTCTTATAAATATTATTTAGAATTTTTGGATGTAGATAATTTATTTGGAAACAATTTGATTATACAGGTCTTGCCTTTTATGATTTGCTGGTGGGGCCAGAGCCATGTTTAATCTGGGGCTAGTTGTTCCCTGCTACTGAGTTAAAACCCATCTTAGTTCTCTACTCAAAGCCTTATGACTTATGAAGTTTTTCCAGTGTAGCTTTACAGTGAAATATTTCTAGTGGGAATAGGCATATTTTTTACACCTAGGTAGGTTCCAGTGACTGTTTTCCCCAGTCCTTTAGGAAGGTCTTTACTGTAGTCTTGGGTAGTTGTTTTACATGTGCTAATCTATTTCTTGCTAAAAGTTTTGCTCTTGTTACCCAGGCTGGAGTGCAATGGCGTGATCTCGGCTCACCGCATCCTCTGCCTCCTGGGTTCAGGCAATTCTCCTGCCTCAGCCTCCTGAGTAGCTGGGATTACAGGCACGCACCACCATGCCCAGCTAATTTTTTTTATTTTTAGTAGAGACAGGGTTTCCCCATGTTGACCAGGATGGTCTCGATCTCTTGACCTCATGATCCACCCGCCTCGGCCTCCCAAAGTGCTGGGATTACAGGCATGAGCCACCACGCCCACCTCTGGGTTTTTTTTTTTTTTCTTTATGCATTTATCTTCTTTCTAGTACATTCAACAGTAGCCAAGATATTCACAAAGGGTAATCACATTTTATGTACTATATTATGTTTATGTCTGGTAGACCTGAATGATATTTGGGTAAGCCCTCAGGAATCTTCCAATTGATGATGATTGAGAAATTACTTTAGCTCACCAGGGCAGCCATGGATATGATACTCTATCTGATCAGAAACTGGATTAGTACTCTGACGATGTGTAGAAAGGCAAATTGCTTGTGTATTAAATGTATTCTTTGTGTTTGATCACAAGGGAAATTTACCCTTTGTTATTCTCTTATTTTTGTATCATTACAAGTCAAGACAGGACTGATAATCCATTTTTAATATATTGTGACATTTTAAATAAATTGTTTTACATTTCTAATGACAAGTTAATATTAACCAATACATTTTCTTTAATATTGCAGAAACAACACGTTCTTAAAAAAAAAGGGGCTGATTTACAAAAAATACAAGCTACTGGTGTCAAAAGAAACAAAACGGGGAAAAATACGTTGAAGCATGAAGGTAAAGATGGAACACATGGTGAATGTGAGAACATTAAAAGATGATGTAGCTAAGTAGGAAATGCTTATCTACCTAAATATCCTTTTGTAATCCTCTGTGTATTTACACTTGCTACTCCTTTTGTGCCAGACACTGTTCTAGGCATTTCTGTATTACAGTTCAAGTTGAAAAGTAGGCATATATGTAACAATCATAACAAATTATAACAATCTCATCAGTTGGCTCACGGGACAGGCTTGCCTGTACTGTAGTTCCAACCAACCTCCCTATATTTAAAATAACTACTGAAATGATACAAACTTGTACCTAAGATAACTGCTCTTATATAGCAACATTGTGTTCTATTATACTGCCAACCAGTAAGAAAGGGTGAAGGTAGAGAATTAGGGAAAAAAAGAAGGAACAAATAAATGAAGAGAGAAAAAATGAAGTAAGTTTACAGGGAGAAATGGCTTTGCTATGCCCAGTCTCTACCAGTTTCCTTTATTTATAACATTATGAAATTACAATGGTTTTTTCTCTTCTGATATTAGCTACAATTTCATGGCCAGAATGCAGAACTGTAGACTTGATTTAACTATCTTTGATTGTGTATGATCAGGAAAGAAGCTGATTATTTTCCATGCAGCTTCATCATAGTATCCCATGAAACCCATTTCGAGGTCAGAGCTTTCCTGTGTCACTGCAGTAGATTAGCAACTAGCCTTTGTTGACTTTTTTTTACCTGCCTCAGATCCATTTTGTACTGTTGCTTGTTATGCTTAAAACTCTGTTCTGATGGTTTCTTCCTCCACCGTTAAAGCTATTACCTATTGAATGAAGCTCTGACTGTTTCAGCAAGCATTTATCAGCATCTAAAGTTCAGTACTTACCTAACTTTTAACTTTATTGAAAGATGAAATGTAAAGTAATGTGATTCATATCAGCCTTGGGTGTGAGCGGTTATGTATAGCTACTCTCCAGTCTCAGTGAAGGGTATATGTGTCATTGTAGTCTTCTTGCGAATTTCAGAAATACACAATAGTGACATCACACGTCATACATTTTTAGAGGTGCCCCTATTTCCCATGCACCATAATCAGGTCTTTCTGGTTTCCATTTCATCATAGCGTCATGAGTGTGAACTCAGAACAGTGTCACATCCTCTATACTCTTACGAGAAATTTGCCCCACACACTTTTGCAGCTGGTGATTCTCCAGGCAGAGTTCAAAGTGAATTTCCTGCTGCAGCTCCTTATCTTGTCTCTGTATTTTTTCATTCTCAGAAAATATCTCAAGGCATTTATTTTGTTTTTTTAAATCATCCTAAAGCAAAATGGAATATTTTGTGCAATTACGTGTACAATCACATGTATAGATTTGTGTAACCTCGATCACAATCACATATAGAACAGTCCAATATTCCAAAAATCTCCCTCACCCTGTTTATTTGCAGTCACACCCTCCTTCTCCCAACTAATAATCCCAAATTACCTCTGGGATTATTAGTTATGTTACCTCTGGGATTATTATCAAATAGTGCTATGTTCTCATGGATATATTTTTCTGTTGGAGAATGTTTTGTAAATAGAATTTTACATCATTTGACTTCATGAAAATGGCTTCTTTTACTCAGCATAATACCCCTGAAATTCATCCAAGTTATTGCATGTGTCAATAGTTTGTTCCTTTCCATTGCATGGATCCATCAGAGTTTGTTTATTCATCCTTGAACTGAAAGAAATTTGAAGTTTGGTGTTGTTTCCATGTTTTGGTGATTATGTATAGAACAACCAGAAGTACAGTTGTCATTTGAACATTAAGGGCTGAGAGTTGGAGCACTGACCTCCTGCACGGTAAAAAACTTACATTTAATTTTTGGCTGCCCAGAAACTTACTAACAGCTCATCTTTGACCTTACTGATAAGATAAACTGTGGAGTAACATATGTTGTGTGTGTTATATATATTATATACTATAATCTTACAATAAAGTAAACTAGAGAAAAAATATTGTTAAATTGAGAAAGTCATAAGGAAGAGAAAATGTATTTACTGTTTGTTAAGTAAAAGTGGATCATCATTAAGGTCTTCTCATTGTCTTCATGTTGTAACACCTCTGGCCAATGAAAGCTCCTTAATTATAGCTCTAGTGGTATTTCTGGCATGATTCTAGTGGTGTTTGATAGCTCTTCTTGCTACCTGGGAAAACAGGAGGATTCTAACTTATCTTGTATGAATCTAGGTGCTTTGGCAACTTTGAAAATATAAAGTGATCACAGATTGATGCATTTATCTGTATTTATGCAAATACTTCATTTTCTTTATTATTGTGGCTTTAAAATAAGTTTTAAAATTCAGTGGTTTGAGTTATCCAATGTTTGTTGTTATGCCAAGTTGACTTCATTATTCTAGAGCCTTTGCTTTCTATACAAATTTTAAAAACTTGTCAATTTCTACAAAATAGCTTGCTGCTATTTAGTTGGGATTCACTTTTCATTTATTTCTCTCTGTCTAGGACCTTCAGTACAATGTTGAACAGCATTGGTGATTGTGTACCTCTTAATATTGTTCCAAAACATAAGGAAATGTGATACATATTCATTAGAATACCATATTGTATTTATTATATTATTTTTAATTATATGATGATTACTATATTATTAATGTAATGGTCAGTATAATATTATATTACATATTATACATGATATTTATAATTTGTTTTATGATTCTTGCATATTTGTTCATGGGGGAATTGGAAAAATTTGTAATTTATTATAATATCTGTAATGATATTTTGTATCAAGTGATTCTGATGTAAATGTATGAGATAGAAAATGTTCACTCTTCTTTAATTTTTTGGAAGGGTTGTGTAGAATTAGCATAATTTCTTGCTTAAATATTTAGCACAATTCAGAGGAGAAGTCTCTTGAGTCTGGAGCTTTTTTGTGGAAAAGTTTAAACTTCCTCCTTAATTTCTTTGCTACAGGGCTCTTAAATTCTCATATGCAGTTTGAAGGGCAATAGTTTCTGTGGATTTGAAACTCGAGGGTATAGAAAACAGTATCTGTGATTATGAGTTCTTAGGAAATGCTTTTATCTTCTCCTCCTCCTTCTCCATCCATAGCCACAAGCGAAGGCATAATTTGTCTGCTTCCTCTCTGGTATGATTTTTTTTTTTTTCTTGTAGATGACTAATTGACAATGTAGCTCTTTGGAATCCTATACAGATGGTCCCTGACTTACAGTGGTTAGACTTATGATTTTTCAATGTTAGGATGTGTGAAAGCAATAAACATGCAATAGACACTGTATTTTAAGTACCCATACAACCATTCTGTTTTTCCCCTTTCAGTATAGCATTCAATAAATTACATAAGATACTCAACACTTTATTATAATGTAGGCTTTGTGTTAGCTGATTTTGTCCAACTGTAAGCTAATGTAAGTGTTCAGAACAAATTTAAAGTAGGCTAACCTAAGCTGTTATGTTCAGCAGATTAGGTGTATTCAATGCATTTCCAGCTTAACATATTTTTAACTTATGATGTTAACGTTTATTGTGATGTCAACCCCATTTTAAGTCAAGAAGCATCTGCATGTTTTTAGGAGCTGTTAGTTTTAATTCCCCATCTTTTGGGGGCCCAAAGTCTTGTTTTAAATGCTCTGACCAGACAATACATTTCCAGATGTGGCCAATGTCCCTAGAGCAGGTATCAGCTTCAGCATTTGTTTATCACTATAGATTTGTGTTCTCACAATTGTTTTACCTTCAGAAAGTTCTACTATCTCTTTGAAAGTTTAGCTATTTTTTAACAGTATGACTTTAATGCTCTATACTGAATTCTAGGCAAAATGAAAGACACTTGTTTAGCATATTGCTGGAAACCACAGAAGAGTTTTTTTGTATTAAAAATAGTTTTATCTTCACATTTAACTTTCAGATATGTACACTCTTAATCTCAGTCCATTTCTCTCTAAAATTGCTGAGTTCATGTCCTTTGTAGGGACATGGATGAAACCAGAAACCATCATTCTCAGCAAACTGACACAAGAACAGAAAACCAAACACTGCATGTTCTCACACATAAGTGGGTGTTGAACAATGAGAACACATAGGCACAGGAAGAGGAACATCACAGACCAGGGTCTTGGGAGTGGGGGGCTAGGGGAGGAATAGCAGGGGGTTGGAGAATTGGGGAGGTATAGCATTAGGAGAAATACCTAATGTAGATGATGGGGCAATGGATGTAGCAAACCACCAACATGGCATGTGTATAGCTATGTAACAAACCTGCACAGTCTGCACATGTACCCCAGAACTTAAAGTATAATGAAAACATTTAAAAAATAAAATAAAATAAAATTGATCACACATCAATTATTTTATTTTATATAATAATCAGGTGTACACAAGAATTAACATAACTAATCCATAGCATGATGAGTTTTATAATATAAACATGTTTAGAGTGCTTTGAGAGCACTGGGAAAGGTATTTATTCAGGTAGTTTTCAAGGAAGACTTTCAAGAGTTGACATAAGCTGAATGAGAGCTAAAAGAAATTGCAAAACCATTGGCCAGAGAGGCATGAGAAACATGATATATTTAGGGAACGGCGATATATTCTGTCTCTGGACCATAGCATATATATGAAAGACTAGTCAGAGAAGACACTAGAGAGGTAGAAAAGGACATCAGATCTTATAGTACAGGTTCTTGCTAAGAATTTTGGACTTCACTGTGGAGAGTCTCTGAAAGCTTATAAACAAGGTAGTAACAACAGAAAATAAATACCTACTAGAGGATTAACATTAGCAAGTTGCTGAGGACGGATACAAACTATATAATTTTCTTTTTCTGATAAATAGGACCTCAGGCTCAGGCTACAGACCCGGGAATAGTTTCTTCTCCTCTGAACACCAATATGTAAGTATCTAAGGAATTATGTGTAATCATAAATAAAAATTTTAATGATTACATAAGAGTGCTGCTCATAAGCAAATGATTACATGGAATCCTCAATTTTTGTAGTTCTACTTGGATTTAGTGAAATTTATAGTCTTTTGCAGACTTTCAGCACTAGCTTAAGTTGTAGACAAACTGAATCTTTGTCCTTCCCTTTCTTTATCTCCATATCTCCTCTGTAGTTCTATAATCCACCTATTGTCAGGGTCTCCATGCCACTTTGAAGTGTATCTTCATCATAGCTTTCTTCAGGTAATTTCTCATAATCTGTATTTATTTCTTTGCCTTTCTTTTCTTTGAAATAGCTACCATTCCTTATGCTTTTTGAGACTATTGGCTTTCTAATACTGGTAATATAGTTTACTCTATAGTATTAATGACTTAATCAGTTATCCCCCACCCTAAAGGGTATTTTGCAGATTAATACAAAATAATAATCTCTAATAGTAGAATAGTAGAAGAGATATTTGTTAAGCCCAGGGACTTTTCACTCCTCAAACCTTAGTGACCACCTATTTTGTTGATGTTTATATCTGTTTTTCTCAACTCAAGAAAAGAGAGAGAGGAAAACATGAATCTAAGTAATAGCAATGAGTTATTTTACACCCATGCCACAATATTTTTAAAAAATCAGCAAGACAAATGAAGTCTAGGAAAGACTTTACAAACCCCAAATTCCCATGAAGATGATTGAGTAAAATAAGTTGTGAGTGATGGCAAATGATCTTGACATGTTCAGACCAGCCTTCTTGAAATAATAATTTTTACCTTAAGACAGATAAATACCAGCTTGTTTGACTTATTGAGTATTCATATGATACATAACACAGTAAGAGATGCAGAAGGAAGGACACTGACTTGTCTAGTTCAAAGCAATAAAACTTGATGACCGTATGTAGACTACATGTAAAATAACATTGCTTATTTTATTTATTGGATGCATACATTTTTATTTACTGGAAATATAAATACATACCTCTTTACAGAAAAGGTTATAAGAGGCTCATAATATAGTTGTAAAAAGTGCATTTTTATCTTCTTCAACACAAGAATGTAGAACTACAAAAATCACTTGAATATTCCATAGCAAGCGTTTTGGATATTCTTTCCTTATAAATCTTAGCTTGGTGAAAAATAAAAAACTCTTTATCTTACCTGGAGCTTCTTACCTCTTCTCCAAAAGCATACACAGAGATCCAAATAAAGAGTAAAGACACATATGTCACACTCCTCTTGTTCAGGTTTAACTCCGAGTTTTATAGGAGTTTGCTGTGGAAGTCTCACATCTATTCCATCATTTCTTTCTCTTCTCTCACTTATTGCTTAGTTTTCTTGTTTCTGTTCAGTTGTTTAATGTTACAAAAGATTTATAAAATAGAGATGAAAATTCAGTACCAAAGGAATGAAAATAAAGAAAATATAACAGCGGTGGGAGTAAAGTTGCAATAATTCAGCATTGCACTTAGGTGATGAGTAAGCGTATATTACAGGGAAGGTATAAGGAGTAACAGAGTGAAGAAAGCAATAAATCTATTATCCTGAAGACTGTGGTTAAAACTTGTAGTTTATTTATTGGCTAATAGTCTGATGGTTTTTAGTGCAAGTATAATGGTCAAATTAGCATACATAATGAGTAAGTTTGACAATGATATATAGGAAAGATTGAAAGAAAGAAACTCAGAATCAGTTATCAAAGTCCATTAGTGGCATGCACAAAGGCTTCATTTGCCATTAGAGAGAAGTAGGCACAATCCAAAAGACTTTAGATGGGGATTTATTTATCAAACGTTTATTGAGAACCTACTATGTTCAAACTATAATGCTAGATCTTAGGCAGGTACCAAGATAAAACCATGCTTCTATGATTTCAGGGTATTATCTTTGAAGGATATTATGAAGCTGAAGCGAGGGGATAAAAATAAGACAAATTAAAACACCAAAACCTATTGCTATTACCTAGGCTCACTGTTTTTCCTAAATAAGTGCTCTCTGGAACGCTGCAAGTCTTTGATTAATTCTCTAGAGTTCCAGAAACTATAATTCTGGTCATTTTTCTTTTGCCATTTACTCATTTTTTTTTTGGAGGAATGAATGTCTGAGATACTAACTCTGCCATTTCTACTGATGCCATGCTTTATCCGGTTAATAAAATTGTTTTCTAATAGTCATTAATAAAGCTTTTTCAGTTTTCAGATTAAATTTACATGTAGGCCTTTGTACTTTGGTTCTGTGTTGCATGCTTTTGGAGCAGAAAGTCTATTGGGAACTGGTATCAATGAATACATAGAACTCCTTGAGTTATGTTTTATGCCAACGATATAACATGAAGAAAACAGAAAAACGAATCTGAATGCATTAGGTTGCAGAATATCTAAGAGAAAAACCTGTGGAAAGTTGGGTTGACCTAAGAAACCAGATCCTAGAAAAACAAATGAGGGCAAATGATAGAGAACATATCACTGACATCAGCTTCCATGCTCCTAGTTGCATACTGCAAAAAGGTACTAGTCTAAGGATAGACTGTTGTCACAAAACCCATTTTATGAACTGGACCCAGTGAAGTTTTTTTTTCCTGCCAAAATATAGGACGTAGTTTTCAGTCTGCCTATTTCTTAAAATTGAATTATAAACTTTGGGGAAAATGTAAATTTAATCATGTGGAGTACAGGCCTAAAAGGAGTGTACTTAAGAAAGTAGAAAGAAAAAAGAAACAGTTCAAATCAGCAAAAGTGTAAGAAAATAAATCAGACTTCAGTTTTAGAACTTGTTTTAATAAATATTTATTTTATTTTCTATTATGTTTATGATTGAGCTATACTTTTTTTTGGAATTCAGAATATTTTTATTTCATTAGTGTGTGATGGTAAATGTAATAACACATAATAGAATATTGTCATAAACAGAAAAGGAATGCATCTAAACTGGTATTAAATATAGCTAGATATCCATGATTTTAACCCATAGTTATTGAATAATCATTCACTATTTTCTTCCTGCCATGGAATATGGGGAGGGAATGGTAGAACTATAGCATTTCAAAGAGTAAATAAATGACAA
Source organism: Aotus nancymaae (assembly GCF_030222135.1). Lineage (NCBI taxonomy): Eukaryota > Metazoa > Chordata > Mammalia > Primates > Aotidae > Aotus > Aotus nancymaae. The sequence goes on from NW_026988682.1 coordinate 102,645, forward strand.
TCAGAAAGTTCTGGTCAGATGCCTTGCTGCTCTATCAGACCTTTTAACAGTCAGAAGAAACTCAACTGCCCCCTCCCTGCAAATCCTATATCCTTTTTCAGAGAAACCAAAGTGGGCATGACTAAGGTGTGTTAAAAGAACAAAGATCAGAGAGGTACATTGTTTATGCTGTAGCTATAAGTCTGTTCCCATGAGTAATAAAGTACATTTCTAAAACTAGAGGCCAATCTAGGGAAAAAGTAAAATAGAAGGATTGGAAAAAATGGTATATTCTTCATTTTGAATTTCTATAGAAAAACTCTTAGATACAACAAAATGATTCAATGATCAGAAATTTTAGAAAAAAGTTTTATAAATTCTTGACTCTATAATAAACAAATGATCAACCTTTCTCTACAGGAAAAAGAACTCGCTGCAGAATTCCTTTCAAGAAAAAGTATGTATCATAAAATCCACTGACAAAACAACATCTTAGTCTTACCTTCTGATACATCATAATAGAATATATTGTGTTAACTAGAAAACTAGGAGTCATCCATTGATATTTGTTGGTCTTCTTCTTCGTTCTTTTTTCTTCTTTGAAGTTCCTTTTCAGTTAATTCTTATACTTTTCTGTGGTCCAAAGTTGTTATCAAAAATAATATTAGGCCTTCAAGATGAGGTCTCATGGGTATAGAATGGTAAAATATTAAGGGATCTAGCCATCACAGGAAGAGAATGAAATAGCACAAGCCTATTCTATCATGGGAAGCTATATCGATATGCCCTTCCAGATCTTGTTGGTGAACTCAGTAGTAGATGAGTTGAGATGCTTGGATCTGTCTTTAGCAGTTTTGTGAAAAGGGACCTCATCACCTATCAGCTGAGACTTGGAACAGGCAAAGATAAGGTAGTATATTTTTATGAGACCTAATTTGGATCTAGACTGAACACACAGGAAAGAGAAAGCACTTGTGGAACAATACATATTCTGGCACACTATTTAACATGGCCACTTGCTCAATTCATAGAATATGCAGCAAATACGAAAGCTTTGACCCAAGGGAATATTTTTCAGTTTAATGTTGCAACAGAAAGAAAGTGAAAACTGGGATTTCATCTGTCATATTTCACTACAAAGAAAACTTTAGAAATAGATGCCTCTTTTATATATTAAGGTTGGAATCGCTTTGCCACAACTAGCCTAAGAGTAATAATGTAGGTTATTGTTTATCATCTCTTGTAATAAGAAAAATAACATATATTGAATGTCTTAGTTTATAATTTATATGTGTTGTAGTTGATTTAGAATAATTATCTTCTCTGTAAATATTTAGGTTTTATTCTTAAATATTTGATTTAGAGTGTATTTATTTAAGACAAGTATTTTATAACAGACTGTCATCTTAAAATATGTGTCATAACCACTAACCCATTGCTTATACAATAAGTTAAAAATATTGGGGGTATATTTGGGGATTACAGCTGAATAAAATGGCCTTTCCTCAGATGCTCCTCAAATGCTTTGAAATGGGCCGTGAGGGAGTGTGGCATATACATGTTAACTTTTCTTTGAATATTTCTCTGAAATATGAATCACTTCAGAGTAATTTAGACAATATTTTGGGTGTGAGCAGCCTAGTTACAGGAATCTTATTTACACAAAGATTTACATGTCAGCCTTCTAAGCTTTGCTGCCAATTACTTGTGTTTACAGCCTGTATGCTTTAAGAGTTTTGACAATTTGAAAACAGAGTATTACTTTATTATAAGTAAGAGTTTTGTAAGCACAAAATACATTTGCAGTTGGTAAGTAGAGGTTTATAGAACTCTACAGATGCATTTGTTTCTACCCATGGTCCAGTACAAATCTATGACAGCACCATTGGTCACTAAGGAAATGGCTATTCAAACCTGGTTCTTAGTTCCAGCTCAGTAATAGTCTAACTTTCTTAATCTGGCTCAGCCCTCCCTACTCTTTGATTCCCAAATCTAGCTTGGCTTTTATGTTCTATCTAAATTAATATGTTACCTTACTTTATTATCTGTTCTCAGCTTTCCTATCTAAGGCAATTTGTATTTACACTTGTTTGTTAGGTAAAAAGCTCATCAATCTATATAAAGCATGAGCTTTTATTTTTACCTATCAAATAATTCTTAATAATTAACTTTAGTCATTTCTATATATATATAGACTACAGGCTCACCCTTTCAGCAGGGACTGGAAGAGAGAATGATTTGTGCTCCTTCCCCATATCTCAGTTAGACAGATGCTTCTGAAAGCAACCAAATATTTTGGCTGCATCTGTTTTGAGAAACATTTTATTACAAATATTTAATGATCTTAAAAATCAGCTGGATCATAAAGATTATACATTTTCTTTCCAAAATATTTGCACGCTATGTGCCTATACAACAATTTGGTAATTTTTTTAAACAAAAAATCATTTATCCTGATAATAAATGCCAAGAGAAAAAGAAACTTCTGAGAGACTGTGAATAAAATAAATCTTAAACACTCACAAAAAAATACTTCAGTGTAGTGCAGAATAAACAAACTAGAAATTCATCTGAAATTCTAAATTTCTAATCTTTTTTTTTTTTTTTTTACTATTTTCTTCCATAAACCATATTGGTATTCCACCTATACATTGCTTGATATAAAAATTCGATGTTACCTGCTGTCTTCAAAACATAGAGTAAGTTGTTACATGACTTTGTTTTCATCCCTGCTTACTTCATTTCTAGGCAACTTGTGAAGAACCAAATATTATAATTCAGGATATAGTGACTTGTGTTGTTCCTAAAGTGACTAATATATTGTACCCAGCCATCACAAAGTATGAAGAAAGATTGAGAAATAATACATACCCAGCATCTGATAACTCCATCCTCTCTTCAGATAGTACAGGTTTCTGTAGCACATGCAATGAAGACTTTACATATAGAACGTACATATCTTCAACATCTGAAACATTTCAGGCAGGACCCTGTGCATTTCCAGTTGACCTGTCAGGAAAGAGACCAACCACACCGATACAACTTTCTCCTGCACCTAAGGAAAGAACTGTTGTGGGGAAAACCTGTCATGCAAAAGGACAATCTATAACCTCTACACTTAAATATAATAAAACCAATGTGCTATGTTCATACCCTAAGCTCAGAAGTTGTAAATCAGATAGTGATCTTTTAGCATCATTTGAAACAAGCACAACAAAGTGTAAGGATGCTACTACTCAAACAGATAGCCTAGGGGGTTCATCGATTTGTGATAAAAAAGCAAAAGCCATCGATGAAATGAAGAATTTAAAAAATGTTTTTCTTAACTTTAAATGTCACTTGAAAGAGAAAACTAAAGTGAATTTAGAAAGCAGTTTTCACAAAATAATGTCTGATTTAACCCAGGCCATTCCCTCTCTCTCTTCTGTTACTGCCGAAGATTTCGTTGAACAATGTGAACGTGAAAAAGAAGACTTGCCCTCCAATGTTGATGTTTGCTCAGTTGCTTCTGAGACTGTGGAAAATATGCTTGAGAAGTTAGAGTCTGCAGTGGAGAAAAAATGTGTTGAGATGTTTTCACAAGAAGATGTACCAGTCAACATTAAACCAAGCTTAACAGCCAGTGATGAACATCTCCCGTCATCAAATAAAAAACCTTTGATGGATTCAATGCCTCATGCTTTAGACCCAATGTATGATATTGCAGAGGACATGGTGCACACCATTTTAGAAATGCCAATGTCTCTTACTTCTTCTAAGCAAAATGAATATCTTCATCCTGAAGATTCAACTAAGCTTTCCTGCCAGCAACATAAGACAGACCCAGTATGCATGTTCCTTCAGAGAGCTGGAAAAAATAAATCTAGTCTTGAATCTGGCACAGCTAGTTTAATTGTCAATGAAGAAACACAAAATGTACTATCAAATATTTTTTCCCAATCCTCTTTGATTGGTTATATAGGGGAAGCAATTAGTGCTATACTAGGTTATATGAAAAGTGAACTAAATAATGAGAGAAGTATTGCATCTGAAGAAACAGTAGTACTCCTTCAGCTACTTGATGATATCCTTGTTCAGCTCCGTCAAGAACCAGCAAAGGAAAATTTTCAAAAAAGTAGGCAACCTAGAATAAGTAGTCGTTCTGACACCAAAGAAAAGTGCAGACTCGCTGGCACTAGATTATCTAATAGTCCTAGGTCTGGGAGACCATTTCCACCTATAAATCTTCCAGGCATGGTTCTTTATTCTGAAGATGAGGAGACAGACAATATTGTAAAAAATGTGCCTGATTCAGCTTTCAAAGATGAAAAAGTAAAATCACAAGAACAGATTCCTAATGATTCGTTTACAAAGGGAAACACTTGTTTTAAATACCAAAGAGATATCGAACCACCTACAAAGCCTGTTTCTAGAAGCCAAGTTGCATTTCCTGATTGGGAATTAAAGACTGAGCCACCATCTCTTAATCATAAAGATACTTTAAAGAAAAAACTTTGTTTGAATAAAGTTATTTCAACCTTCAGCCAAGACCAAAAGCATCAAATACAAAAGGCTTCAGAAAACATAGTCACAAGTGTTTTAAAAGAAATGCTCAAGGACATATCTTTTGTTCCTCCTGGTCACTTAGACAGCAAAACTGGTGATGAAGCTTCAGTTCTTTTTTCACAAAAGCCTCAAGGACTGTCACATCAAGAATGGATAGACCAGCTGTTTTCTGTTTCAGAAATCAATACAGTGGCTCAAGAAATAAGAGACTCTGTGTTAAACATACTTCATAAGGCACCAAACTACATTTCCAATACCACTAAAAGTTACATTTCATCATCAGTTCATCAGACTTCCTTAGATAGTTCTGATGCTGCCCACAGAGTCAAAGAAGCACCAAATAAATGCTCATTAAAAACATGGCTTGTCAGTGAAAAGAAAATGCAATCTTTATCTTCATTCAATATTGATTCTAAAAAGCTTTCCTGGTTAAAATCTGGAGAAAGTGAACTTAAACCTGTAGATGACATTAATGATAAGATCATTCATATAATTTTTAAAAGACTGAAGTCATTTATTTGTCCAAAATTGCATATGGGCTTCAAATCTTCACTACAATCTCAACTTAGTAGGTACACAGCTAAAATAGTGAACATTGTTTTATGTGCTATCCAGAATGAAGTGGAACTCCATAAGAAAAACCTAAATCTTATGGAGATTGACCATACCAAATCCCTTACAGCTAATACTAATAAAAAATTAGAATCTCTTGTCACAAGTATTGATGATGACATTTTGGCAAGTCCATTATTAACACGTATTTATGATACGTTATCCAGCAAAAATGCAGATCAAAGAAGCATTTCACTTTCTTCATGTATGCCAAATTCTGCAAATGACAGCGTTGATGAACAAAGCGTTTTGCCAAATAGGCAGGATAAAAAATCTTTTCACAAATATATGGCTACTCCTTGTGCTCTCCACAGTGGCGATGATGAAAAAGACATTCAAAATAATGCAAAATTGGAAGTGTTAGATAGAATTGAGGAAACACTACATGAAATGTTAAGCAAGCTCCTAGGAAGCCAAGAGACTACCAATAAGAATCAGAAAATGACTGCTGCATTGCAGTCTAATACTCAGTTAATTTCCAAAGCAATTTTTGATTATATCCTTGCAAAATTATCTGGTGTTGACATGGATACCAGTTTTGCAAGTTGTGGATTAAAAGCCATCTCAGAGACTCTTGACATTGACAACCCATCATTTGCTTCAATTCTTGAGAAAATGGCCAAATCCACCAAAATAATGTCCAGCATAGTTTCCAGAATGGTTCAGGAGGGCAATAAAGAGGGGACTCAAAGCAAAGCAAAACCTGTTGCTCCTGTGTCTTCCAAAGCAGAGAGCACAAAAGAAATGCATCCAAATAAACTGAGAACTGTAGCTTCAGACATTCTTAATATAGTTTTTGCTAAACTGAAAGAGTTTGCCAATGGATATTTAGAAATTCTGGATGCTATTAATGATGAAAATAAGAAAAGCAATAAGATGGGCTGGGAATGTGAAAGCACCAATATTTCCAGAGAGACACATGAAGAATCATTTCTGTCTGCGTTATACATGCCTGCAAAGAAGGTGTCAAGTGCTATCATGAAGGCTATTCAAACAGAATTAAACGTGACCTCATCAGACTTGAAGACAAGTGTAAAAACCCCACCACGTGAGACTCAGATTCTTATGGATGTAGTCAAATTAATTTTAGATGCAGTATCTTCAGATATGTTTAATCAAACTGAATCTGAAGAGGGAGGCATTGAAACTTATCGATACAGGCCAACATATGGAAGTCTTCCTGGAGGAGCTGAATCCGATTCATTTCTAGAAGATGATGCATATACCGAGAAGAAAATTATTGATGATAGATCACTACAAAAAGAAGAAATGAAAACACATTCTCTTAAACAATGGGCTCTAGAAAAAACCTTACGGAAAATTGAAGCAAAACTCAAAGAACCAAATATATCTCCGATTGCTCCCATCATAAGAAATATTTTGAATGAAATTTTTCAAAGTACTTTAATCAATCAATTAAATGTGCTTTCTCTCTCCCACTCTCATTTTCATGGCATGCCTCACAATGTTGATGAGCCAATTGCCCAAACATCTGTTCAGTGTATGGATAAAATGATAGATTCTTTAATTTCCGAAGCAGATATAGCTATAGTAACAGAAAACATTGTTAACACTGTATTTCACAAACTTTATTCAGCTGCCATGACAGTAAGAAATGTAAGGAAAAATAGGTATGAAACTATCAATTTTTCAGCTAATGTTTCTTTTTACGAACACAGCTATGAAGAAAAGTCCTCTGTCTTGGACAAAAATCCATGTACATCTCAGTCTAGATTCAGTGTTCCTGACAAAGAGGCAAAGGTAAATGTAGTTGAAGATATTGTACAGGCAATATTAACAAATTTGGAAACGTTTGCTACTTCCAAAGTAAAATCCATCTTTTGTTTCCAAGTCAACTTTACAGCCCCAATGGCCTTACCTATTCAACAAGATCAGAGTACACTGAGCAAAGCATTATCAGCCAAAGATCCATATTCTGATGAGCAATTTTCCTGTTGCTCAGTAGATCATACTAAGTCAGGAGAGACCAACTTGTGCCAACTGTGTTTGTCTAAATTAAATACTTATGCACAACAAGTGGCTAGAAAAACTTTACAAGAAATTAAACATGAATTAGATAAAGAAAAAGAAAATCATTTCTTAACTGACAACATTGGGATTTCTAAAAGTATTGCTAAACAAGAATGTTTCGAAGGCAGTATCTCACAAAAGCTGTTTGGGAAAGCAAGCAGCTCCACAGATTCACAGTATCAACCAAAAAATAAGCCTGGAATTTTTCCCGCTAAATTTTTAGAAGATATTATTACCGAGATTGTTAAAAAATTGATCTTTTCTTCCATACCAGAAACACAAATACAAGATAGAGGTCAAAATGTCCATGATGAGAAAAATCAAGCTAAACTCTATGACACTGCTATGAAACTCATCGATTTACTGCTAAAGGAGTTTTCAGATGCTCAAATTAAGGTTTTCAGACCAGACACGGGGAATCAGTTTTTCCCACCTGTGGGAAAAGAGCCAACAACAGATGAAGCACCATCCAGCGTTAAGATAAAATCTGCAGATAAAATGCCACCTGTCGATAAAGTGACTAAAAAACCTTCATCAGTTAAGACACCATCAACTGACAAAACATTAGTCAATAAAGTTGTTCACTCTTCTGTTTGTAATATTTTAAATGAATATGGATCTCAAGACTCCATTTGTAAGAATATAAACAGTAATGGAGAAAATTTAGCAAGAAGACTAACTAGTGCAGTGATAAATGAAATTTTTCAACATCAGCTTAACTTGGTATTTTGTGATAAGGTTTCAGTTTCAGCATGTTTCCCTCTGGAATCTAAGAAACTTGTTAAAAAGGTCCAAAAGTTGGCCCAAACAGCCAGCAAAGAATGTCAAACTTCATCACCGTATACAATAATATTACCTCATAAATTTTTAGAGAATGTGATTTCTGCTCTTTTATCTAAAATTTTCTCAACAATATCCAGCACAGAAACAAGAAAACTTGAGGACAATTTGTTCACAGAACTGGATTTCTTTCAAATGAAGTTAGTAAGTGCAGTTGCAACAGAGATCTCCCAAAATAAACATATGATTATACAGTATGTAGAATCCTTACAATCTGATGATCATGAAATTACTGAGTTAGTGGTTCAGTCTGTTTATAACAAGCTCTTGCCACAGTTTGGATCACAAGAAATCATACAAAATTGTGTCACCAGTGGATGCAAAATCCTTTCAGAAACCATAGTTGACTTGGTTCTACGAGAAGTGGCTGGCAATCAGTTGCAGAGCTATTTTTGTGGAGGGCTGACTCCACATCAGTGTGTGGAAGTTGAAAACATCATTGAAAATATCCTTAAAGATGTTTTTCAAACTACTGATGTGCCCTTACCTAAACCATCACATGCTCATAAGCTGTCTTATAACATAATAGAAGAAATTGCTGTGAAATTTTTATCAAAGCTTTTATCTGTATTTCCAAACGTGCATAAAGAAAGAACCAAATCCTTAGAAACTGAAATGCTAAAAATAACTTCAAAAGTATTAAATTCAGTCCAAGAATTTATCTTCAAAAGTATGGTTAAACTTGTAGCACCCACCAAGGAATCACCTACTGTACCTGCAGCTGATAATGCAACTATTGAAAACATAGTTAATTCTGTTTTTACCAGTGTTTTAAAGCACTTTGGTTCTTTTACTTCTATATTTGAATATTTAATGGCTAAAGGTAGTGTCCTCTCAGATATAATAGGCTTTTTATTAGTGAATGCAATTTCCAATTCTGAATTTCAACCTCAAGTAGAGGAAGAAGTATCAAATTCAGAATTAGTTCTGGAAGCTGTCAAAATTATGGAAAAAGTGACCAAAATTATTGATGAACTGAAGTCTAAGGAAAAGTCTTCATCCAGAAAAGGTTTGATATTAGATGCCACACTTTTAGAAGAGGTGTTGGCCTTGTTCTTGGCTAAACTAGTAAGGTTTCCAAGTTCCTCAAGCAAAGATGAAAAAAACTTATCAAAGCCTGAGTTACATAAAATTGCATCTCAACTGACAAAATCTGTAACAGCTGAAATTTCCAGAAGTAGCATTAGTCTAATAGCTTCTGATCCTGAAAAACACTGTTTAAATCCAGAAAATATAGAAAGTGTTTATCAGGTTGTTAATTCTGTTTATAATAACATACTACAACAATCAGGAACCAACAAAGAATTTTATTATGATATAGAAGATACAAACACAGTCTTTCCTAAAGTGGCTAGTCTAATTATTGATGGAGTTTCAAGTTTTCCATTAGACACAATTGGCTCAACAATTTCAAATGCTGATCTCTCTGGAGAGCTAGACATTAACAGAATTGTTCAAAAGGCACAAGAACATGCTATTAATGTGATTCCTGAATTGGAGGAAGAACAGTTAGATCAAGTTTCATCTGAAGAGGAATATCCTATTAAAATAGTTCCGTATGTTGGGAAAAAACCAGTCAAAATAGATCCAAAAATTATTTCTGAACACTTAGCAGTTACTTCTACAAAAACTCAACCTCTTAAGGAACTTAAGCAGGAGTGTCTGAAAAGAACTGGACTTAGCATAGCAGAACTGAGAAGAGCATCAATAAGTGGGAGAAATTACACCTCAGAATCACCTAATTTAGAAAAAAGAAAGAGAGAAAGACGTGCCTCATTAGATAAGACTGGAAGACTGGATGCAAAACCCTTAGAGGTAAGTGCAAAAGTAATGGCAGGAAAATGAGTGGATAGTGAGACATGGTTCTTCTGTGATTTCCTTCCTGGTGGGAGATGTTTGGGTCAGGGGGATGGATCTCTCATGTTTTAATGCTATCTTCATGATAGTGAGTGAGTTCTCATGCTACTTGGTCATTTAAAATTGTGTAGCAACTGCCCCCAACTCTCTCTTGCCCCTGCTATCTCCATGTGATATGCCTGCTCCCCCTTCACCTTCTGCCATGATTGGAAGCTTCCTGAGGCTTTCTTAGAAGCTGATGCCACTATGTTTTCTGTAAAACCTGCAGAACTGAGAGACAATTAAATGTCTTTTCTAATAAATTACCCAGTCTCAGGCAATTATAGCAGTGCAAGAGTGACCTAACACACACCAAAATTCTTAGCTTATCATGGTCTAAAACTTCTTTAATCTTCTTTACTCTTGCTTTTTTGGAAGAAATGATGGTCTCTTCCAACTCTGAAATTTTATTTTTAATCTGGGTTCTCATCATTATATTAGCATATACTTGGTAGTCTTCATTCATATATAAATTATTGCCTGGGAAAAAAATTAAGTGAACAGACTATAAAATAACATTAACTAAACTCAGTTAATTATCTATAGAATTATCTGCCACAAATCTTACTCTTAGTTACAAACTTTCTTTACTTGAGTCATTTATAACCACAGAGTGCAAGAAAGGAATATTTAAACTAAAACGAATACCACTGTCCTGTTCAAGGAAGGAAAAGCCATCCTAAAAACAAAACAATAAAGCAGCAGACACGGGCAACTCAGTTAAGGCATGTTATTTGCCCCAGTCTGGCTACCAATATTATCTATCTTCAACAAAGGGCACAGCAGAGAAGAGAAAGAAAGACCAGCCTGGCCAATATGATGAAAGCTTGTCTCTACAAAAAAGTACAAAAATTAGCCAGACGTAGTGGCACTCCTGTAGTCCTAGCTACTCAGGAGGCTAAGATAGGAGAATCACTGGAACCTGGGAGTCGGAGGTTGCAGTGAGCCGAGATCACATCACTGCACTCCAGCCTGGGTAACAGGGAGAGACTCTATCTAAAAAAAAAAAAAAAGAAAGAAAGAAACAAAGAAAAGAAAGTATGTATATTTAGATTTTTCTATAATTCCTTACCTAGGATTTTTGGAAAATAGGTTATCCTGTCTCCTTCTGTCACAAAACGTTCAAGATAAATGACAAAGAAGAAGTCATTTAATTATGTTAGATCTTGCTCTGACTTTTGGAGTAAGTTAGATTAGATTGATGTATATAAATGTAAAAAAGTGATGCATGCCAACAAATATTTTTTATTTGACTTTATTTCTTTTAAAAATATTGCTAATATACAATTAAGTGATAATTGAAGATATTACTTAAATCAAAACTAGAAATCACAAAAAAATAGCTACAGTATAATCAAACTACAGGAAAAGTGACTTAGACATTTGTTTTTAATATTTGCTATACCTTTTTTTTCAGGCTGTTGGCAGAAGAAATTCATTTCAGAATACAAGAAAGCCTGATATTACAAGGGTGGAGCTCTTAAAAGATGTGCAAAGCAAAAATGATCTTATTTTTCGATTAGTGGCTCATGATATTGATCGAGTGGATTTGAAAAATGACATAAATGAAGAACTCAATTCTGACGAAGATGAAGTTGTTTTAAGAGAGACTGTGGCAGAAGAAGACTTCAAAGTTTTTAAAGATCAAGTAAAAGAAGTCAAGAGGCCAGAAGAATACAAAGTTTCTCCTAAGTCAACACGAAGCACTAGCAGACTGAAAAAGCTTTTGTCACTATTTAACTGTTGTCAGACCACAGCCAGTGTAAATATTGAAAGTACTGAAGCAACCTCAAATCAGGTAATAGAATCTAAGGAGACACATGTTAAAAGAGCTGTTGCTGAGCTTGACATGGCCATAAAAAAAGCCATGCCTGAAACAGCCTCTTCATCTTGGGAGGAAAAGCCACTGTGTGAGGTAAGTGAGAAGCATAACAGTTACTGACAAGAAAGGGGAGATAGATTTACAAATATGGCCCAATAACGTATCTTAGTTGGTCAGAAAAGAATGAATTCAGTCTCAAGCCTGGTGATATTTACAGAATAAGGGAAATAATTACCAGGCACAGCTGTGAATCTCAACTGTAGGAAAGCAGATAATAGGGGAAAAACTAGATTAATTAGAATCTCAAAGAAAAGAGACAATGAAACCGTTAAGAAACATGTAAACCAATTATTAAAAACAATTGGTTTCTACCCTTTTGTATTTTTGCTGGTAAGTACTCATTGAACATTTGGTGTGGCGAGCCTAATGCCACTAGAACAGCAGCAGAAGATTGGCTCTGAGTAGGAGGAAGAAAAAAAGATCCGCAGAGATTCAGACTGCTTAGGTTTGAATCCTGACTCTTAGTAGCTAGGTGACCTTTTGGTAAGCTATATAACCAACTTACCCCACCTTAACAAGATAATTTATATATTTTAAATATCACCCTTACAATTAGCCCATAATCCCTGCTATCAGCATGGTTAACATCTCTTGTTGCTGGCCCCAAACCCTCAAATGATGGTCTGGGTCTCAATGACCTTTTGAGTTTAGTCCTGTCCAAAAATCTATACCATAGCATGTTTTTGGAGAATATATTATTTTTAATATTCTGATGAGGCCATTCTCTTGATTATCCATTTGATGTGATTCTAAGGTAAAACAAAAGCTTAGATGAACTACAGAAAATAACAGAAATATAACTGCTCAATTCTGAAGTACACATGACTTTGCAACAAATAGATCAAAATATGTGTTAAGGTGATTGATCTGGCAAGATACCTAATTGATCAGAGTTGTATCTGTGTTCTTCCTCTTTTTGAACCCCATAACATATGATTTTAAATGTTTTCAAAGTTTAGAGGTAGATTTCAACAACATTGTTCTAAATTTATGTTTAAAATTTGTTCAAAATCCAGTATCACAATTTGGGTAATCTTCACTGAACTATTTCAAATTAATTATATTCAAAGACACTTTTTAATTAGAATTATAGGATTCATCCATCTTTTAAGTAATTTCTAAAACTTTGTCCTGTTAAAATGTAGATTATATGGCAAAAAAATGCCATAAGGTAAGAAACTATATCTCAAACTCCATTTAGAGTAATAGCTGATTTGTCCTTTTCCAGAAAGAAGAGAAGAATCTTCTTAATGAACCACCACATTACTTCATACACAGAATTATGAGTTCATCTTCATACGACCAAGAAGATCTCATTTCATCTACTAGGTACATGAAATTAAAGCAGTCCAAATATGGAAATCTGATAAACCAGAGCTTATGGGTAGAAAGGGACCCCTGGCAAAACTGTAACTGAGCAAGTATTTAGCTTCAGACCTTCCCTCACTTCTTCCTTTCATTGGAACCCTACTGTGGAAAATTCCAAAGCCACATCTGGCTATTTGCTCATGCATTTTTAGATACCCAGCCTATAGGTCCCAGTTTTGAAACCACTTTCTAGTGTATCTTCTTTGTAGTCTTATTACAGTGTTTGTTAACGTATTAGGTTATTTTCTAATATGAGAGAGGTAATGGCCCAGAAATAGAGTATGTAGTATCAGTACAAAAGAGGCCATGTTTAGCTGTCTTCACAAAGCTAGTGTTCATTGCCTATAAGAAGAATCCAAAGGAATGAGCGAGAAATGTAAGTTGGAACATTCAGAGATAAATCATAGAAAGCAATGGAGTTTGACGTGACTCTTTAAGAATGGATAGAACCTATGCAAGTGAAAGACAATCCAAATGTGGATGACACTAGCAGCAAAATATGGACCTTAACAGTTATAGGGGACAAGGAGGAACAAAGTGCCCTGTAGACTTGTAATCTGATTAATAACTCTATCAAGAATAGTGAAAATATCTAAAATTGTGCTTAAATTTATAAAATTATACATAACTTAGAAAAGATAACATTTTTTATCTGGTAAGAAGTACTGATGATATACACAGAAAAATCTACCTAGTAATTTATTTTTTCACTCAGCATGCTGGAATTGTTTTTTTTTTTTTTTTTTTTTTTGACATAACCCTATTTTGGCTCACCATTGTCTCTTTCCTCCTACATAACATGTTATTGTAACATACATACCTAATAATGTTGGAACCTCTCTATTGGTTATATCAGTGAAGTAAAAAGCAGGCATAAACAATATTAAATAAAAATAATTTTAAAGCAAGATAATACCAGGAAGCTCAAGGTTCTGATTTTCCCATGGAAACAAAATATAAGTAACTACAAACTGACTAACAAAACTTTATAACAGCTCTGGAAAACAGTCTGTGGCAACCAAATAAATAGTGAATCAAGAAAAAGCTGGCTGGGCATAGTGCATCATGCTTGTAACTCCACCTCTTTGGGAGGCCGAGGCATGAGGATTGCTTGAGGCAAGGAGTTTGAACTTAGCTTGGGCAACATAGCAAGACCCTAACTCTAATAAAATAAAGTTATACAAAATTAGCTGGAATGGTCATGTGCACCTAGTGCTAGCTACTCAGGAGGCTGAGGTGACAGGATTGCTTGAGCTCAGGAGTTTGAAGTTACAGTGAGCTATAATTTTACACTGCACTTTAGCCTAGACAACAGAGTGATACTCAGAGAGAGAGAGAGAGGAAAAAAAAAAGAGAAAGAAAAAGAGACAGAGAAAGGAAGGAAGGAAGGTGAAAGAGGAAGTAAGAAAAGAGAGAAAAAAAGAGTATGAGAGAAAGAGAAAGGAAGGAGGAAATAAAATAGAAAAGGAAGGGAAGGAAGGGAGGGAGAGAGGTGTGAAGAAAGGGAAGGAGGAAGAAAGAGAGAAAGGTAGAAACACGTTCAAAAGAGTAAAAAAGAAAAAGTGTAGTTTAGCTTGTTCTTAGACTCAACTTCCTCCCAGCGTGGTATAACATGGTCAAGAGAAAGGAGCCCAATTTACAGTGTCCTCCCTTTGGTCGAAAAAACAGAATACATCTTGTTCTGACCTATCTATGGGCTTTCTTAGGAAATTATTTTTGTTTCACCTGACTAGGAACTCAAATAGGCAATGGTGTCATCGTTTGGTTTTAAGCCTGAAAACTACAGAAAGTAGTGGATAGCTGCCGCAATTCATGAAAACTACAGGGGGACTGCAGAACCATAAACATCTTGGGCAAGAAATTATGAGAAGAGAGAGATGCTGTAGAACATCTAAGTTCCTGAGAAGGAGCAAAGAGTGACTCTTTGTGAAATTAAATCATTTAAAAGCAGCTCAGAAAAATTGGGTTTGGGGAAGCACAAACCTAGGCTTGAAAGCTGCATACACAGCAAAGATCTGAAAAAGTCTGTCTTCACTTTGGACTGTCTCCAAGGTTCAAAGTCCCACTAATTAGTAAAGATTTTCCACATCAATCAGCAGACACTAGAAGAAGTGGCTTCTTTATTATTTCAAATACTCATATTTAACAAAAGACCACGAAGCATACAAAAAAAAATGGGGAAATTTAGCTCATTTGAAAGAATAAAATACCCAGAAAATGTTTCTGAAGAAGCATATCAGTTGGACCTACATGGCAAAAACTTTAAGACAACCATCTTAAATATGTTGAAGAATGTAGGTAGACAAAGAACTAAGGAAATTAGGAAATATATATATGAACAAAATTAAAATATTAAGAGTATTTATAAAAAAGAACCAAACAGAAATTCTGGTTGTGGTAGCACATTAGGGCAACTAGAGTTAATAATACTTTATTATATATTCTAAAATAACTAAAAGAGTTGGATTGGACTATTCTTAACACATAACACAAGACACAATATATGCTTGAGGTAATGGATACCCCAATTACCCTGACTTGATCATTGCACATTGTATACCTGTATTAAAACATCACATATACCCCATAAACATGTACAAGTATTGTATGCTAATAAAAATTAAAAATTAATTCTGGAGCAGAAAAATATAATAACTGAATTAAAAAATTTATTAGAGATGTTTAACAGCAAACTTGGACAGACAGAAGAAATAATCAGTGAACTTGAATGCAAGTCATTTGAAGTTGTCAAGTCTAAAGACCAAAAGGAGAAACCACTGGAAGAAAAGTGAGCAATGCCTAAGGGATTGTGAAAACACCATCAAGCAGAACAATATACACATTATGTAAATTCCAGAAGAAGAGTTTGAGAAAGAAACAGAGGGTTTAAGAAAAAAATGGCTGAAACTTACTAAATTTGAAGAATTATATACATACACAAATTCTAGAAGCTTTAAAAGCTTCAAGCAGAACAAACACAAAAATACCACATCAAGACACATATTAAACATTCAGAAGACAAAGAGAATCTTTAAAGTAGAAAAAGGAAAGTGATACATCATGTACAAACAACTCTCATAATATTTCTAGTGGTTTTCTCATTAGTTATAAGCCAAGAGGCAGTTGGATAGTGAAAGAAAAAAATATACGGCCAAACAAGAACTCTACATCCAGAAGAAAATGTTCTTGAAAAATGAGGAGAAATTAAGATATTCCAAGACAAGAAAAAGAGCTGTGGGAATACATTAATACTAGACCTACCTGAAAAGAAATACCAAAGAAAGTTCTTCAAGTTAAAAAGAAAAATGAAATTATACCAAACAGTATATCAGACACATATGAGACTATGTAATTTTTAACAAATATAAATACATGAACAAATATAAAAAAATATATTATAATTTAGCTCATACATCCACCTTTTAATTTCTAAGGGATTTAAAAGACAAATGCATAAAACAGATTATAAACTTATGCAAATAGGTACAGAATATGAAAAGATACAATTTGGGACCTCAATAACATAAACTGATTATGGAGTAAATGTGTTAAAGAGTAGAGTTTTTGTATGCAATTAAGTTAATTTGGTATCAATTAAAAAACAGAATCTTAACTTTAGGATGTTATACATAATCCTTGTAGTAACCACAAAGAAAATATCCATAAAATGTACATAAAAAGAAATTAGAACTGAATCAAAATGTGTCACTAAAAAGCTCAACTAAATACAAAGGAAGACAGTAATGGAAGAAATGAAGGACAAACTGTAAGATGCAAAAAACAACAAAATGGCAAAAGAGCATCTTTCTCTATTCTAATTACTTGAAGTATAACTGGGTTAAACACTTTAATCAAAAGATATAGAATGATAAAGTGGATTTTAAAAACAGAATCCAACTGTATATTATTCACAAGATATTCACTTTATATCTAAGAATACATGTAGGTTGTAGGTTGAACGTGAAAGAATGGAAAAATAGACACCTTTGCAAATAGAAACCAAAAGAGAGAAAAAAAAAATAGGACATTATATGATGATAATAGCATCAATTCAAATCAGGAAGAGATAATAATTAAAAACATACATAAATGGTCTCCAGCTTAATGATAATTCGACTTACAATTTTTTAACTTTATGACAGTGTGAAAGCAATACACATTCAGTACAGTATTCAATATATTATACAATATTTTTAATACTTTGTGTTAGATGATTTTGCTAAACTGCAGGCTAATGTATGTGATCTGAGCACATTTAAGGTAGGCTAGGAGAAGCTATGATGTTTGGTATGTTGGATGTGTTCAATTAATTTTCAATGTATGGTATTTTTCATTTAAAATGGGTTTGTTGAGAAGTAACCCCATTATAAGTTAAGGAGCGTCTGTATGAACCAACATCAGAGCTCCAAAATATATGAAATAAATACTAACAGAATTGAACAGGAAATAAACAGCTCTACAATAATAGTAAAGGACTTTAATAGGCCATTTTCAATCATGGAGAGACAACTAAACAAAATAAGAAAATAGAGGATGTTGATATAGTTTGGCTGTGTCCCCATCTAAATCTCATCTTGAATTGTTGTTCCCATAATTCCCACATGTCGTGGGAGGGACCAGGTTGAAGGTAATTGAGCCATGGGGGTAATTACCCCCATGCTGCTTTTCTCATGATGGTGAATGAGTTCTCCTGAGATCTGATGGTTTTATAAGGGGATTTTCCCCCTTTTGCTTGGCACTTCTCCTTCCTGCCACCAGGTAAAGAAGGAGGTGTTTGCTTCCCCTTTCACCATGATTGTAAGTTGCCTGAGGACTCTCCAGCCATGTGAAACTGTGAGTCAATTAAACCTCTTTCCTTTATAAATTATCCAGTGTCAAGCAGACCTTTATAGCAGAATGAGAACAGACTAATACAGACGTGAATAACACTATAGATTCATTGAATCTATCAGATATGTTTATATAAAACAATAACAAAATACACCATATACTCAAATGTACATAGCACACATAGATAAACTGTATCTTAGGCCCCAAAATGAGTCTTCATAGATTTTAAAAGTTTGAATTTATACAAAATATATTTTTAAATTACAAGGAGACAAAACTAGAAGTCAACAGCAGAAGAAAGCCAAAACAGCTTAAAATATGTGAAAATTAAACAACATACAATATACTTATCTACTAATGGACCAAAAAAGAAATGATAAGGAAACTTACCAAACTTACCAAACTTAAGGAATAGAACAAAAGCAATGTTAAGAGGAAAATTTATAGTTTTGAATTCTTCATTAATAAATAAGAAAGATCTTATACCAACAACCTAACTTTACACTTTAAGAAACTAGAAAAAGAACAAACTAAAAGGTATTAAGTGAAAGAAAATAATAAAGATTAGAACAGCAATAAAATAAAGAATAAAAACACAGTAGAGAAAATCAATAAAACCAAGAGTTGGTTCATTAAAAAAAAATCAACAAAATTGACAAGTCTTTAGCTAGATTGCCTAAGGAAAGAAAGACGGCCAAAATCATAAACGAAAGAGGTAAAATAGCAACTGAGTTTACAGAAATAAAAAGGATTATATGAGGGTACTATGAATAACTGTGTGTCCAACAAGTTGGATGTTCCAGATGAAATGGATAAATTCCTAGAAATACACAATCTGTCAAGACTGAATTATGCTAAATTATATTGAACAAATTTAGAAATAGTAAAGAAATTGGAACAATAACTGAAAAACCTCCTAACAAAGAAAAGCTCATGACCAGATAGTTTCACTCATGGATGTCACAAACTAAAGAATTAACACTAATCCCCCTCAGACTTTTCCAAAAAACTGAAAAGAGGAAGTACTTCCAAAGTCATGATGCCACCATTAGCTTATTACCAAGACCAAAGACTGCAAGAAAACACTACAGACCAATATTACTGGTGGATATTGATACAAAAATCTTCAACAAGATATTAGCCAACCAAATTCAGCAGTACATTAAAAGGTTTATAGATCACGACCAAGTTAGATTTATCCCAGGAATGAAAGCAAGTTTCAATATACAAAAACCAATAATAGGCCAGGCGCAGTTACTCATGCATATAACCCCAGCACTTTGAGAGGTTAAGACAGGCAGACTGCTCAAGCCTGAGTATTTGAGACCAGGCTGGGCAACATGGCGAAACCCCATCTCTTCAAAAAAATATATACAAAAAATAGCCAGGGGTGGTGTTGTGCACCTGTGGTCCCAGCTACTAAAGAGGCTTGGCCAGGTGAATTTATTGAGCACAGGAAGTTGAGATTGCAGTGAGCTGTGATCACACCACTTTGCTCCAACCTGGGTGACAGAATGGGACCCTATCAAAAAAGAAAAAAAAATCAATATAATACATCACATTAACAGAATGAAAGGGAAACATACACATACATACATACATACACACACACACACACACACCCCCCACACACACACACATCTCAAATGATGCAGGAAAACTACTTGACAAAAGTTCACACTTCTACATGGATAAAAAGACTCAGCAAACCAGAAAGAGAAGGACACTACCTCAGCATTGTTAAGATCACATATGAAACATCTACAGCTAACATTGTCCTCAGGGTAAGGAAATGAAATATTTCCTCTGAGATCAAGGACAAACAAAAAACAATGACTACTTTTGCCGCTTATATTTAACATAGTAGTAGAAGTGCTACCCAGAAATATTAGGCAAGAAAAAGAGGGATAGGCATTCAAATTGGAAGAGTAGAAAAGTTATTGTTTATAGATGACATGGTCACAATGTAGAAACCTCTAAAGAATACACACAAAAAATCTATTATATTTAATAAATTAATTCAGCAAAGTTGCCAGATATAAGATCAAAACAGAAAAATTAGCTGCATTCTATATACTTACAATGAACGACCTAAAGACAATTAAGGAGAAAAATCTATTTATATTAATAACAAGCAGAATAAAAAGAATATATTTAACCAAGGAATTGAAAAATGTGACTTTGTCAACTACAAAATAAGCAGAAAGATACTTCATGCTTATGGATTGGAAGGTTTAATATTGTTAAAATGTTCATTCTACTCAAAGTAATCCATGGAATCAATGGAATCTTTATCAGAATACCACGTTTTTTTTTTGTAGAAATAGAAAATTTATCCTAAAGTTCACTAGTGCCTCAAAGGACCTTTAATAGGAAAACAACCTTAAAATAGAACAAAGATGCAGAAAAATCAGAAAATTTCAAATCTTACTACAAAGCTATCATAAACAGTGTGATACTGACATAAAGATAGACTTATAGAGCAAGGACATGGAATAAAGAGCTGAGAAATAAACCCTTCCATATATGATCAAATGATTTCTGCCAAGAGAATCGAGACCATTTAGTGAGGATGGGATGTCCTTTTCCACAAGTGGTGATGGGAAAATTAGATACTCACATGCAAAAAACAAGCAAACTAAATGCAGGTGAACCCTTACCTTAAACCATATACAAAAATAAACTCAAAATGAATCTGAGATTTAAGTATAAGAACTTAAGCCAGGCGCAGTGGCTCACAGCTGTAATCCTAGCACTTTGGGAGACCGAGGCGGGTGGATCACGAGGTCAAGAGATCGAGACCATCCTGGTTAACATGGTGAAACCCCGTCTCTACTTAAAATACAAAATAAAATTAGCTGGGCATGGTGGTGCATGCCTGTAATCCCAGCTACTCAGGAGGATGAGGCAGGAGAATTGTCTGAACCCAGGAGGCAGAGGTTGCCATGAGCTGAGATCACGCCATTGCACTCCAGCCTGGGTAACAAGAGTGAAACTCCGTCTCAAAAAAAAAAAAAAAAGTATAAGAACTTTAAAAAACCTTTGTCAGGTCGGGCGTGGTGGCTCACGCCTGTAATCCCAGCACTTTGGGAGGCCGAGGCGAGTGGATCACGAGGTCAACAGATAGAGACCATCCTGGTCAACATGGTGAAACCCCGTCTCTACTAAAAATAGAAAAAAGTAGCTGGGCATGGTGGCATGTGCCTGTAATCCCAGCTACTCAGGAGGCTGAGGCAAGAGAATTGCCTGAACCCAGGAGACGGAGTTTGCGGTGAGCCGAGATCGCGCCATTGCACTCCAGCCTGGGTAACAAGAGCGAAAGTCTGTCTCAAAAAAAAAACAAAAAACCTTTTGTCAGAAGACATGGGAGAAAGGCTTCATGACATTGGATTTAACAATGTTTGCTGTTGTTTTTGTTGTTATGATACTAAAAGTCCAGGCAAGAAAATAATAGATATATTGTGATTCATTATAATTAAAACTTTTGTGCTTCAAAGGACACAATCAACAAAGTGAAAAGTCAACCCACGGAATGAAGGAAAATATTTGCAAATTGTACATCATCTAGTAAATAATTAATATTCAGAATATGAAAATAATTCCTATGACTCAACATCAGTGAGACAACCCAATTAAAAATGTCCAAAGGCAGGGAAAATGTGGCATATCTACACCATGGAATATTATGCAGTCATCAAAAACGATGAGTCTGCGTCCTTTGTAGGGACATGGATGAACCTGGAAATTATCATTCTCAGCAAACTGACACAAGAACACAAAATCAAACACCACGTGTTCTCACTCATAGGCAGGTGTTGAACAATGAGAACACAAGGACACAGGGATGGAAGCACTACACACTGGGGTCTGTTGGGGGAAATAGGGGAGGGACAGTGGTGGGTGGGGAGTTGGGGAGAGATAGCATGGGGAGAAATGCCAAATATAGGTGAAGGGGAGGAAGGCAGCAAATCACACTGCCACGTGTGTACCTATGCAACAATCTTGCATGTTCTTCACATGTACCCCAAAACCTAAAATGCAATTTAAAAGAAAAAGAATTCAATAACCTACAAAAATTCTAATAAACCTGTATGCTAAGGATTAAAAAAAAAAAGGTCCAAAGGACTTGAATAGACTTGAATATAGGCAATATAATGATTTTCAGTCATTTCCCTAATCATTAAAGAAATGCAAATCAAAATAACAAGATTCCACTTTCAACACATTAAGATAACTAAAGAAGGAAGTAAGAGAGG
This sequence comes from Aotus nancymaae, assembly GCF_030222135.1. Lineage (NCBI taxonomy): Eukaryota > Metazoa > Chordata > Mammalia > Primates > Aotidae > Aotus > Aotus nancymaae. The sequence goes on from NW_026988682.1 coordinate 124,884, forward strand.
GAAGGAGGGAGGAGTGAGTAAGGAAGGAGGGAAGGAGAGAAGGAAGGAAGGAAAGGGAGGGAAAAGAAAATAAGCACTGGTAAGGGTGTAAAGAATTGAAACTCTTGTATATCGATGGTGGGAATTTCAATAGTGCAGTCACTGTGGAAAACAGTATTGAGGGGTTCTCAAAAATTAAACATAGACTTACCCTATGATCAAGGAATTCTACTTTTTTGTACATACTCATAATAATTAAAAGCAAGGACTGAAACAGATATTTGTACACCATTTTTCACCATAGACAAATCCCAATGTCCACTGATAGATGAGTAAATAAACATGTTATAAATAGTCAATGTTATAAATATTCAGCTTTAAAGGAAGGATATTATGATGCACACTACCAGATGCATGAACTTTGAAGATGTTATGCTAATTGGGATAGGTCAGCACAGGTCAGCACAAAAGGACAAATATTTCATGACTCTCATATGAGTCCCTAGCACAGTCAAAAAGCATAGAGACAGAAAGTAGAAAAGTGGTTTCCAGGGGAGGAGGAAAGAGGGAAATTAGGTTTTAATGTTTAATCGGCATAGAGTTTCAGTTAAGAAAGATGAAAAAGTTCTGGAGCTGGATGATGATAATGGTTGCACAGCACTGTAAATGTACTTAATGCTACAGAACTATACACTTAAAATGGTTAAAATTGTAAATTTAATGTGTGTATAACCACAATTGTAAAAGTAGGGGAAAAAGTCAGTCAGAAATCATTCTGATTTGATTTGGAATCTCAGTGAATAATATACTATTTCAGGTTTCTTTCCATATGAAGAATAACTGTTCTTTTGCTTAACCAGTAAGTTCTTCATTTATTAAATATATCTAAAGTGATGTTCTTTTTTCTTTTGTTTTAGTGAGGCTGAAGATCGTTACTCAGATCCAAGTGCTGAAATATTAGAAGGTTGGATTCTTTTTTCTGAAATTAGAGAGTGTTCAAAAGGAAATGTTTTTTACTGCTTTGATAATTTTTTTTAGTTATCAAACTAAAAACTATTCCCTATCTAAGGTCCTCCTCTGTTTATTTCTGGCTCAATCCATCCCAATTACCCTAACCTCCTTGCTGTTCTTCCAACATTTTCTACATTAACGGCCCTTGGATTTGCTGAGCCTCCTGTAGTACTCTCTCACCTGGATCTGCATATCAGATCTTGGCTCAAATGTGACTTTCTCAGTGAGGTCTTCTCTGATCACACTCTGAAACTGCAACTTAATTCTGATCGTGGTGCTACCTATCTCAGTTCTTTGCTTTACTGCATAGCACTTTCTGTTTATTGTGTATTTTAATTGTTTTTTGACTATCTCTCCAGAATGTAAGCCTCATAAAGGTGGAGATTTATGTCTGTTCACAGCTGTATCACCAAGAGCCTAACACAGTGCATGCTTTATAGTAGGTACAGGCATTTAATGAGATAGGAGAGACTATGGGAGGAACCAAAGGTGAAGGAGGAGCACACGATTTCTTTTTTGGTTATGTGAGTTTGAGATATCCTTTAGACATTTAAGTTGAGATGTTACATAAGCAATTGTATATTTAAGTCTGAAATTCAGTGGAAAGATCAAGGCCAGATATATGCATTCCTAATTCATAGAATATACAATAAAATCTCAAATAACTTAAATCTGAACATCTGGGTCCCACAAATATCAGGAATATTTCTCTGCCACTTCATCAAAATAACTTCATAGTTTTTCTGGGGAGTTGGATGCCCGTATACCCTAGAAACTTAAAAGCATGTGTTTGGAATCATGGCCCTTGTAGCAAACCCAAATGTCCTCAATCATTTAAAACAAAGTTTGTTCAATTATGTGCAATATAGATACAAACATTTTTTAGGAAGATTATCAAGCAACAGTGAAATCTTACCAATTTTATCACATAATTTAATCACTTCTCATATTTGAGCTGATTGACATTTTACTATTACTTTTTTTTGGAACCCATATTGGCCCAAAGGGTATTTTAGATAGTTATTCCTTTATCTGCATATTCCTTTTGTTGGCTTTTGATGAGTGTAGCTATATAAAATGCATAGTGTTTTCTTATATGATATCTCAGTGGCCGCTTGTGAGATAGCCATGGAAGACAGTCTCATTCCCATATATGTATGAAAAAATGGAGTCAGAGAAGTTAGATGTTCAATGTTCACAAAGCTCTAAGCAATGAAGCAAAGATTCAAATACAGATTTTCTGTCTTAGCAGGTTAGCTGCTTCCCTAGCAGTGGGTTGTTGTGAAGCTTCTCTCAGTGTCATTTCTAGCTCCTTGACTGAATTTCTTTCACTGATATATTGACCTACTCAGGCAACTTTTGGTTCTGTAGATTCCACCAAATTTCCTCCAGGCATTGCCTCAAAGCGCTCCTGATTGTTCCAAAAGTTACAATTTAATAATTTCAGTACTCTCCTCTTTATTCTAATGATCTGCTTTTAAGTATGTACAGAAAGTGGTAGAGCTGGAAGCGCTATTAAAAATCGTCTATAATCTGTCATTTTACAGGTAAACAAAGAGGCTTATAGGGATTGAATGGTTGTGCATAAATATATAACTGCTAAGTTATAGAGCTTGCCTCTCCCACTATGTTACGTTTCTTCTTTCTCTCTTTCTTTTTATTTCTTTCTTCTTTCTCTTTCTTTCTTTGTCTCTCTCTTTCTCTCTTTTCTTTCTTTCTTCTTGAGACAGATTTTTGCTCTTTTTGCCCAGGTGGGAGTGCAATGGCACAATCTTGGCTCACTGCAACCTCTGTATTCTTGGTTCAAGTGATTCTCCTGCCTCAGCCTCCCGAGTAGCTGGGATTACAGGTGCCCACCACCATGCCCAGCTAATTTTTGTATTTTTTTTTAGTAGAGATGGGGTTTCACCACATTGGCCAGGTGGTCTCAAAATTCTGACCTCAGGTGATCCACCTACTTGGGCCTCCCAAAGTGGTGGCCTAAAGTGATGCCACCACTCCCGGCCTCATCTTTCATAATTTCTAACTGAAGGGATAAGACATGCCCCAGCATTCTAGGGCACTCACCTATTTCAGTGTTGTTCTCAGTACATTTAAAATAGCAACTTCTTCCATCTGCCTAAATTATATGATTGTTTGGTGAAAAATAGTAATATGATCAGATTTGTGTCAACAAATATATATGCCTCAGAAAGAGACTATTTTACTTTTTTTTCTTTAATCTCTACAGAAAGTTCTCAGGAACAAAAGCCAGAGAATAGAAGCAGTGTTGAGGTAAGTATTTTAAATTATCCTTAATTGGAATGTATTGGGGCCTAGTTAAGCACAACTCGGTTTTCATAGTCAGGGGCTGTGTGGTGTTATTTGTAGTATATCAGGAAGCATTCTCCTGTTCACAATTTCTTACATCCTGTTCTCTCTCCCTAACTGAGGCCTGTCCCTCGTATATTAAAATATCTTAACAAAATCCTTTGGGTTAAGTCAGCATTCCTTGTTTAAGTGCACCAAATAATACACTGGTTTTTCCTAGCATCTAAGTACAATTTCATTTATTAGCTCTGTTGCAACAGTCTCTAGAAAAAGCCTAGAAGAAAAAAGTTTTCACAGATAATGTGATGATATAGCCTAAGTTGAGAATCAATACTTGACATTGTCTCTGCCCCATTTGATTCCTCAAGTATCTTGTTTACAATAACTTAATACGTGAGCACACTTAAGTCTTCTTGGAAGAACTATGGTAAAACTCTTGTAGTAATATCTGCTGCTCTTTACCTGATATAGACACTGCATATTCCTTTTATGTTTCATGTATTTAAGCCTTATTTTATTGATTTTTAGCAGATGACATTTTTTCAATCACCTGCCCCAGGCTATTTTATGCCTCTCTGGGACAATTGCTGCTCCTGTACTTAAAACTGATAAGGGTCTACAGAGTAAAGCTAATATTGGAGACGCAATCCCAGCACTGTCAGGTCCACAGAGCCACTTTATTGCTACCAACTTTGCAGTGGCTAAGATTTCAATAAAATAAAATTTGGGGTTACAAAGTGCTCATCATTTCTCTCCCCTTATCATTACATCATTTTTCAGAAAAGGGTTTTTAACTTTTGTCAATTCAATCAAAGGATAGAGGGGGAAGACAGAGCTGAGATTTTTCATGAGTTAATATGGTTGAACCACTGACCTTCATTTCATGTTAGCCAAGGCCTGCATTCATAACAAGGGTCAATCTTAGGCATCTTACTTCACAAAAACTATGAGCCTCAGTCTCGGTGAGCAATTATTTGAGATTGCAGAGCACAGATACATTTTATGGAAGGTGCTATAGTGATATATATAGGTATATCTAGTGGATTTGAGGATTTATTGGTATATCTAGTGTTTAGCGTCCAGTGAAAGACTCAGTTTGTATTTCGATTTGCTTTGGCAGTTTATCACCATTTTTGAAAGATCCAAGGATGTTGACAATGCAAATTCTTCAAACATTTCAGGTACAAAATGAACTATTTTAACAACTGGTATAATTAAGCTCTCAATTGTATGATTTTGAATTTAGGATTTGTGATTACTATCCTGGAAATGAGTGGCTCTCCCCTTGCATATTACCAAAATGGGATTGAAAGAATATTCTTACTGTTTCTACAAATGCCAATTTGCAGTAAATTACGTAGTTCTCTATCTGTACACCAAGGCAACAATGGATAATTTAACTAAAATGTGTCAGGCACCAGCTAGCCACATTTCATTTAAAGAAAAAAAATGAGAATCATTAAAGAGAAAAATGACAATAGGTTTCCAAGGTTACCCCCCAGCTAATGATCGGCAGAGCTATGTTTCAAATCCCAGTCTCATGTAGCATCATCATTGTCTACACACTCAAATGGTCGTAAGAGTAAGGAAGGTACTATGAACAACAGCAGCAGGTTGAGCAGGGGCATGAGGCTCATGGGAGATGGCATGCTGCCTTTGCAGGAGGGAGCTGCTACTCAGCTACCATCACTGGTATGCTAGATTGTTCCAAGTTCTTACAATTTTTCCAAAGATTCTGGGTATAAAAATTTTATATGAAAGTTTATAACCTTTGAGTATCATTTACTACAATCAAGAAAATATGCAATTTTAGTGGCCCTATTACAACTTATGAAGTATCAGAAAAGTACATAAATGATTATTTCTTTACCTATAAAATAACAATTTTGTTAAAGTAATATGATTATATTTTTTAAAGCCTCATGCTGAATAAATGGTGCAAAAAAAAATCCAAATAGAAACTCTTTTATTACCTACATAATCCTGTCTCATATGACATAAAGAACCACTTGGGGTCAATCAATGGAAAATTTACTCAAAGTAGATGAGAATTTATAGTATTTTTAATGTACTTCTACCTTCTCTTGAGCATTCTTAAGTAGGTGTCCACACTGAATAGAGCTGAAAGTTATGTTCCCATTTAACTCATTAGACATTTTCAGAGTGTTCTGCTGGGAAAAGAGAAGTGAACTTTGCATACCTGACTAAAGATGTCTCATAGGACAGTAGGCATAATGATGCCATGAGTGTCAGAAAGCCTGGACCCTATTCCCAGCTGGGTCACTGTTTACTCATATAACCTTAGGCAAGGTATTTGACATCAGCATCCAAAAATAAAGATATTCTTCTTGTTTACTTTGTCCACAGAAACTCCCAAGCCCAACGTCTCCAAACGAGGATGTAAAATGCTGACAAAAATGTCTTCAGCTTTGTCGAAGGTGTTTTCTCGAAATAATACCAATATTTCCAGATCTTCTTCACCAACTCACCATCATGAGGACTAAAGCTTTTGTACCTGATATAAGTATGGTCACTTCTCTTAAAAAATAAAATGATTTTTAAAGCATAGTACAGTGTCTTGTAAGATGATTCTTGTACTACTGAAAATAAAAGCAAATAGTGTAAGAGGGGCCAGGTAAAAGAGAGGTTTAATGTGGGTAACCCCGCATCTAGGCACCAAGGAAGGAGAGCTAAGCAGATTCCCAGCACAATTAGTGCCTGAAGAATATTTTAGTTTATAGTGTTACTACTCAGTTATTTCCTTTTATATTATCCTTTATATATAATCATATATTAGTTTATAGAATGAGTGCCTGAAGAATATCTTACTACTCAATCATTTCCATATAATATATATGTGTGTATATATACATATATATATATAATTATATCTTAGTTCACTTAGTTCATAGAGAACTGCCTAGAGCAGACATGGCACAGGGCATGAATTAAGGAATAAGCAGCTTATAGTCGGAGGAATGTCTGTAGCAGACATGATGCAGAGCATGATTTAAGGGAAAAACAGTTATACCAGGACAAGAATCCATGGCCCAGGTGGCAGTGTTCAGTATCGTAAAGATACCCACTGTATGGCAGGCTTGGGGCGAGAGCCACTCCTCCTGATAAAGGAGTTGTAGTACCTTGTGTCTAGTTCTTGTGGAATGCTGCCCTCAGACTGGCAATCCCATGAGCGACCGAGGGCTTAAAACCCCTCCAGCATAATCATGCCTTGGTGACTGTAAACTTTATCAGCTCTTGTCACTGTGCTAGCTCAAAAGCATCGTCCTATAGAAATCATTGGAAGCTGCCAGCAGGTGGCGGTAGACCCTGTCAGCTCTGTCACTGCTGTGTGACTCAAACATTCTCCTATAGTCTTAGAAGTAGCATGCCCATAAATAAGAGATATTGCACACTGCACCCTCTTCACTGCGCACGGCCCACCTCCTTGCCTCGGTGACCTAATAGGAGTGGACTCCTTGCTGTGCACTGCCTACCTCCTAGCCTACCTAGGTGACCTAATGGGAGTGGACCCCTTGTTTATTGCTCATGACCCTATCACTACCCTTAAAGATGACCTCACTCACTACCCTGCCCCCTAACCTATGCCCAATAAATACAGATACTTCTGGACGTTTGGGGCCTTGCCTGTCTCCACTTACAGGTGGCGTGGCCCCCCTGAGCCCAGCTGCACTTTCTTTGTCCTTTTGTGCCCTCTCTCTTTATTTCTCAGATCATGTGCCTCAGCACAGTGATGGGGACACCCCACGACCCAGTGGGGCTCTGGCCCTACAGTTAAACAAATGCTTTGGATATGCATTTTGATATAAGAAATATTAATAATTAGTATTACCCGTGTGCCATGAGAGGAACTGACTAATTAGTAAACTAGACAACTCACAATACCCACCAGGAAATGCACATTGATTTCTCCTATTAAATTTTAGAAGACGTTGTTACCAGGATAGTTATTAAATTGAGATGAAAACCAAGCTGAAAATGAAACTATGTAACTGATCAGCTTACTGTTAAAGGCATATTTAGATACTCAAATAAAATAATTTATACCAGATAAACTTTTTCCATCTGCAAGGAAAGTTAGTTTAGTTTGTGTCTCCCAGGCAAAATGATCAAACTCTAAATAAAGCACCATTTGAAAGTAAGTGATAACTGTATATAATTCCATATATGCATAAAATGGCCCCTGTGATTTAAAAAAAAAAGATAAATCATTGCAAGTAAGGTACCTCTTGAGGATAAAATATGAATCATGAAATGATTGGTCAATAAAGTTATTAAACCATTCTCAGAAATATTAGACAGGAATAGAAATCAAGATCCATTTGTAAAAACAAAAAGTAATAGGAAAAATTTAATAAGATGGCTAGCTAGTGCAGTGATAAAAGAATTTTTTTTTTTTAATTAGCTGAACTTGCCACTGAAATCAGCATCGTTAGATGCTCTGAAATCAGGACTGACGGTGTTTCCAGCCATTATGACAATTTGAGCTCATCAATGAACACTTATAAACAAAACAAACTCATGTTTTATTATACAAAAAATAATCGTTTCTTGATTCAGAACCCATATACCTGATGGACTCTCTATCTTGTGTCAAGAAGCTAGGAACTCTCAACTGAGACAGTAAATAACATGTCATAGCATTACAATGCCTTATGGATTGTATATTATATATAATGTAATTAAATATGTAAAATACAATGACTTTATGGTCCCAAGCCTTATCCCTTACTAGTTGGGAGAACTTCAGCAAGTTCTCTGAATTATAGCTTATGCATCTGTAAAATGGAGCTAAGAATACCTTAGTATTGGTGGTTTTAAAATAAGTCCTCTAATCCAAGCACTTTGGAGGCCAAGGCGGGCAGATCACCTGAGGTCAGGAGTTCAAGACCAGCCTGACCAACATGGTGAAACCTCGTCTTTATATTAATTTTAAAAAATAATAATAATAAGTCCTCAAGGCCAAGGATGGTGGCTAACGCCTGTAATCCCAGCAGTTTGGGAGGCTGAGGCAGGTGGATCACCTGAGGTCAGGGGTTCAAGACCAGCCCAACCAACATGGTGAAACCCTGTCTCTATTTTAAAAAAAAAGAAAAGAAGTCTTCAAATTCTTTGACATTCTTTCCCATCAAAAAACGGAAACTTATTCTCTTCCCTTTAAACATGGGCCAGGCTTAGTCATTCACTTGTAAGGAACTGAAGGCAGGACTGGTGCAGTGGCTCATGCCTGTAATCCCAGCACTTAGGGAGGCCGAGGAGTGCAGATCACCTGAAGTCAGGAGTTCGAGACCAGCCTGGCCAACATGGTGAAACTCCATCTCTACTGACAAAAATTAGCCGGGTATGGCAGCAGGCACCTATAATCCCAGCTACTCAGGAGGCTGAGGCAGGAGAATCACTTGAACCCAGGAGGCAAAGGTTACAGTGACCTTGGTCACACCACTGCACTCCAGCCTATGTGACAGAGTGAGACTCAATGTCAGAAAAAACAAACAAAACAAAAAAAGAAAAACATGGTCCAAAAATAAAGTGAGTTTATTTTTGGGTGTGACTATGAAACTGTTTGCTGAGACCTCAGAAAGTCTACAAGGTGTTGCTTCATAGGCCCTTTCAAGCAGACAAAAGGCCTGGCATTTTTTTTGTTTGTTTGCTTTTTCCTTCTTTATTTTTTTTCAACACACCATTGCTGGCTTGAAAGGCCTACAAATCTCAAGGGTGTCATTGGACCACAGCTTTAGGAGGAGAGAGAGAAGGGCTAGAGGAGATTTATTGGTATGGATTTTGCTTAACAGGGTTAGTTATAAATTGATTAACAAGAGGATTTTATATATATATATATATATATAAAAGAATTAGAATTAAACTGAAAGGGACATTCAGGCCTTTGGATTCCAGACTTCTAACAGCAGGAAGCAGTCTAAAAAGACTGTCACTCAGCTGCAAACATGGGCTACTTTTTTTTTTTTTTTTTTTAGGAGACAGAGTTTCATTCTTATTGCCCAGGCTGGAGTGCAATGGCATCGTCTCGGCTCACCGCAACCTCCACGTCCTGGGTACAAGCAATTCTGCCTCATCCTCCCAAGTAGCTGGGATTACAGGCATGTGCCACCATGTTGGCTAATTTTGTATTTTTAGTAGAGACAAGAGTTCTCCATGTTGATAAGGCTGGTCTCGAACTCCTGACCTCAGGTGATCTGCAACATGGGTTGCTTTTAATGGAAAAGGAAGAATGGCTCTCAAAGTTGGATGGAGAGCCCAGTGGTTGGAACCAAAAGCACGGTGGACAACTTCCAGGTGTAGGACCGAGCTCCATCAAGAAACTGGCAACATAATCCACAGCTGGATATCAGAATCCCTGTGTGCCAGTGGTATGTGCTTCACTTTCCCGACTTTTTGAACAGAAGCATCTACAGCGATGATCCTGTGCTTATTCCACTATTGTACAATATGTTGGATGCAGCGGGCAGATAGGCAACTTGTCTTGATTCACGGGTCTTCAGGTGGAGAGGAACTGTACTGTGAAGCTCTACTCCAGGAACAGCACCCAAGGAGCCTCATCCACTCCTGTGCCTGATTTACACGTCAAGATCATGAACCTTGAGCCCAAGCCTGACGCTACAAGTGATACAATGTTTAAAGGGTTTAGGGTGGAGGAGTGAGTCTATTTTGCCTGTAGGGGAAAATGCAGGTAATGTATGTCCAGTGGGTAAATTGTGATGGTTTTAAAATATGTCCACAAATTCTATGATATTCTTCTCAGCAAAAGGTAGGGGCTAATTCCCCTTCCCTTGAATCGTGGCTGGCCTCACTGACTTAATTTTAACCAATAGAATATGGCAGAAGTGATCCTGTGTGATTTCTCCAATGAGGTCACCAACGGGGACACAGCTTTTGCCTTCTTCTTCTTTCTGGAGATGTTTATCTTTGGAACCCAGCCAGCACTGCGTGAAGAGGCCAAGGAGCTCCAGGGAAAGGTCATGTGGAGGTGCTCTGGTCGTAGCCCGTGCTGAGCCCCAGCATCAACCTGCAGACCTGTAGGTAAGTGAGATTTCAGATGATGCCAGCCACCAGCCTCAAGTCACCCCTTCTCTCAGCAAGTTTTAAGTATACAATACCACATCAACTGGAGTTGTAGGACTTTCTCCTTAGATCAGCTGAAAGCCGAGTTCTTGTCACACCGCCATGAGCGATTAGGCTCACAGACAATCTGGAGAATGAGAAAAATGGAATTTATTAGGCAAAAAGGGAAAAAAAAGGTAGAGGGGTGGGAGACAGGAACTCTCAGCAGAGTGAGAGTCCTGCTAGCTGGTTTTCCAGCATCGCAGATGGAATTCCAGGTTCCACCCTGGAGTAGGAGAGGCCAGGCTCCTCCCCACTGCAAACGGAGTGAACTTTAGGAGGCTCCACCCCAGTGTGCACCCTTGGGCTTTCTCAGAGCCACCATGTTGCATATCAGTACTTGTCTTATTTTAGAAAAATCAGTCATGAAAGCCCCGTAGCAAGAAGAAAAATGGTAATATATTGTAGGCTATCATTCTGTGAAATGGCTGTATATGCAAAGTTGCTCCCAAATGCTGAAGAACCAAAGAAGGTGGCCGAGAAATCCAGTGTCGGGAAAGGGTGTTTCATCAGGGAACTTACAGACAGAAGGGTGGTCTTGGGCAGCAGCAAGACGGGTAGATCTCTGCACTGTTACTCCCCAGACCCAAGGCTGATGGGGAAGGGGTATACCTGCTCCAGCAAGACAATGAAAGGCAACTCTCCAGAACAGACAAGAAGGCTGTGTGTCATATCCTATAATTTGTGTCATATCCTTGGTTTGTGAATCTCTGCTTAACATCAAGGTTGACATGTTCTTACACTAAGGACAGCAAATAAAGTAGGACTCAGGAGACATTCACGGGCCTGGGGCTAATCAGACATCAGGCTGACAGGTTAGCATCCGAGAGGGAGCCACGTTTGTCTCCACAGTTATAACGCCAGAATCAAATGATTACGCCTGTAAATAAGTACAGAAGAGAAACAGAGGGATTAGATGGGGGGGAGGAATGATTTTTTCTTCCATTACCCAAATTTTCTGTAATATTTTTACTTCAGTAATCCAAGGAAACGCATATATTTTAAAATTTTTATCGTACATTCCCAGTCTAAATCGAGTTACCTCTTTTCACGGACCTCCCTTCCTGTTAAGTCAGGTAAAGTGACTTGGAAGAGGAGCAGGGATAAAGCGGCATCCTATTTCTTGGAGCTTGGGGATCAACAGAGGGTTCACTCTAGAACCCAGATTGCCTACCTTCCCAGCTGATGCCCAATTCCCCCCAATACTAGTTAGTTCTCACCTATATAAACTGAGTATTAGATCCAGTGCCACATTAAATGTGCATTATTTGTGTAAGCAGAAGTCACAGCTGTCTGAGCTTAGAGGCGATATCATCCAGTAGTTGGAGAAGTTGGTCAAAATACATGGGTTGGATACCTACCTCCACTGAGTATTGGCTGAGGACTTGGCAGATGTAATTAAGGACCTCAAGATGAGATCATTCTGGATCAGGTGGGCCCTAAATCCAACAAGTGTCCTTTTAAGAGAGGAAGACATGACAGAGAGCAGGAGGTCATGTGAAGACAGAAGCAGAGATTCACAAGCCAAGGAATGCCCGGGGCCACCGGAAGCTGGAAGAAGCAATGAACACATTCTCCCTTAGAGCCCCAGAGGGAGCCCAGCCCCACCCACCCCTTGATTTGAGTTCTGGCCTCTAGAACTCTGAGAGAATAAATTTTGTTGGATCAAGTCACCCAGTTTGAGGTTGTTTGCAACAATTCTGGGAAACTAATATGATGGATGGGTCTCACAATCCTAACTGGATGAAAAAAATCCAAGTTAGAGAAAACAAGGACACCATCTCAACAGCGTTTCAGAAACATGAAACCCATAGGTTGTACTGTTTAGGAATACATGTGTATTGACAAAAGCGTAACAAAACAAATGGGAATGATGAACACCAAATTTAGAGAAGTGGAAACTGTAAAGAATCCAAAGAAATGCATATATTTTAAAGTTTTTATTGTGCATTCCCAGTCCCAACCCAGTTACATCTTTTCACTGACCTCCCTTCCTGTTAAATCAGGTAAAGTGGCTTGGAAAAGGAGCAGGGATGAAGTGGCATCCTATTTCTTGGAGCTTGGGGATCAACAGAGGGTTCACTCTAGAACCCAGATTGCCTACATTGTACTACCTATACGTTGTACTGTTTAGGAATACATGGATCGCCGGGTGCAGTGGCTCACGCCTGTAATCCCAGCACTTTGGGAGGCTGAGGTGGGTGGATCACGAGGTCAAGAGATCGAGACCATTCTGGTCAACATGGTGAAACCCCGTCTCTACTAAAAATACAAAAAATTAGCTGGGCATGGTGGCATGTGCCTGTAATCCCAGCTACTCAGGAGGCTGGGGCAGGAGAATTGCCTGAACCCAGGAGGCGGAGGTTGCTGTGAGCCGAGATCGCGCCATTGCACTCCAGCCTGGGTAACATGAGTGAAACTCCATCTCAAAAAAAAAAAAAAAAAAAGGAATACATGAGTACTGACAAAAGCATAATGAAACCAAAGTGATGAACACCAAATTTAGAGAAGTGGAAACTGTAAAGGGAAGGAAGGGACTGCAGTGTGGGGAGTGGGAGGTCACAAAGCAAAGGCTTCACCTGTGTGGATAGTAATGCATTTCCCAAGCTGGGTGGTAGAGTGAAGGAGGATGGGTATCATAGGTTTACACCTTAGTGTATGTCTTAACTATTTCATTATAATACAATTTAAAAGGGAAGAAATGAAAAAGGACAAAAAGGAAGGTTGACAGCACCTTGAAGGTGGGGGAGCTTCTTTCTTGGATAAACATATGACCTTTCAAGGTCAGAACAGGATGATTTGGTGCATATCTAGCTCCTGATACTAAGCAGGTGAAACTCACTTTGTTAATATTTAGTGTTCTGCTGCTGCTCATAAATAATTCCAACAGTAACCTTTCATTGGAAAAACACCTGTACAGTGCCAACTCTGATTACTCCCTGTGGATACTGCTTAGCTAAAAATTAATATATCATACTTTCTAGAATGACAGAATGTGGGCTGGAATAAGAGAAAACAGTAATTTATAAGATGGAGTTTCTTTTTTCTTTATTCTCAAGTCAACAAAATTATCGAGTCCACATTTGCAGAGTCTTTTATTGGCCTTAATCTTAGGTTGTCTATCAAAAACAATACTGCTGTGGATTAATAAACATCACAAACCCATAATAAACTGCACGGGCCCCTAGTCCTCCTAGGTAATACACGAGCTAAGCTGAAGACCATAAACGTGGGCTGTCGCGCGCTTGCTACCTCGGCGTGGCTGAGGATGCCTGCTGGCTGCACTACCTGTAATATCCACGAGGTGGCAGCAACACCATGGCTGCCAGCCCGGGACCTCCACGGGCGACTGAGGCTGCACAGTTGACGTCCTCATCACCAACTGGGCGGTCCTGGTTTCAAAACCAGATCTGGGTGTTTTCTTTGAGAGCTAGGATTTAGACAAACACTGTGATTATTTTCAATGAAAAATTATTCATGCCAATCATACAACCATAATTCGATCTCTGGTATAAGCAACCTTCTCTTTCCTTTTTAAAAATTTTTTTGAATATTAGATGGTGAAATCCTGCATTACTTTAAAAACATGCCCAGGCCAAACGACGGAGACTCTAAAAAGATCAGCGGTTGCCAGGGGTTGGGGAGGAGGGAGATGAATTGGTGGAGCTTGAAGGATTTTTAAGGCAGTGAAAATACTCTGTATTATAGCATAATGAGTTCTATGTTGTTATACATTTGTCCAAACACATAGAATGTACACCACAAAGAGTGAACACCTATAATCCCAGCACTTGGGACTAAGGTAAACTGTGGACTTTGGGTAATGAGGTAACAAATGTACCCTCTGGGGGATGTTGATAATGAGGGAGGCAGTGCACACGCAGGGCAGGGGTGGGGATATGGGAAATCTCTGTACCTTCTACTCAATTTTGCTGTAAACATAAAACTGCCTTAAAAAGATAAAATCTTTTAAAAATGCCTTTTCCAAAAGTGTGCTAGGTATGTCAACATTTTTAAAATAATGACAATTATGTAGCAAAAGTATGCTGAAAATCTATGTCTACAATATTCAAAGAGAAACAGTCTTCCAAATAATTAGCATTTTATAAATGATAGAACCATTTACAGCAGGAAAATCACAACTGGATCCCGCCATCTCTTCTTGTTGGGCATTATTGCTAAAATTCAGAATCAGCTGAGAAATGGCACATCAAGGTTGTGTCTTACTGCGCCAGATTTGGAAGCTCTGAACCTTGACAGCCTGACTTCCAAAGGATGATTATATGGTGGCCTACAGAAATTTTCTCAGCAGATGCTGCCTAATTTTCTGTCTCATTTTGTGGAATCTAGGATGTCTCTTCTGTATAACGAACTTAATAATACCACTCCTACTGACCTATGGGTTACTGTGAGACTCAAATGGAATCTAGATTCTCAATAAATATTTGTTCAATAAATGATGAGAAGACTTTAAAAATTGTACTTTTATAGACTACCAAAAACACATAATCCCCCTAGGATTTTGTAACTGTGATATAATGAGAAATATGTATTTGTTCTATCTCCAGTTACTGGCACAGAGCTTCTAAAACCCTTGGAATTTTCCAAGTGAAAGGGTGAGAGGAGTGTCTTTTGTTCTTCGTGATAAGCATTTCAGCCACACCTGAGTCCACCCTAATGGTAGCCCTCAGGTCCACCACACCTGAGTCCACCTTAGAGGATGGGGCTGGTTGCCAGAGGAACCCACCATGTGATTAGAGGGTTGGAACTTTCAGTCCCACTCCCAGACCTCTGGGGAGGGAAGAGAAGGGGATGGTATTGAGTTCAGTCACAAATGGCCAATGATTTAATCAATCATGACTATGTAGCAAAGTCTCCATAACCATTCTGGATGATGGGGTTCAGAGAGCTTCCGGGTTGAATATATCCATGTGCTAGGAGGGTGGTGCACCCCAGACTCTATAGGAATAGAAGTTTCTGCATTCAGGATCCTTCATGACCTCCCCCAGGTACCTCTTCATCTGGCTGTTCATTTGTTCTTCACTATATCCTTTGTAATACACTGGCAATAGTAGAGTGTTTCCCTAAATTTTGTGTGCTGGTGAGGTATTGGGAAGTGGTTGACTCCTGGGTTGGTAAGAAGACTTTACCGACAACTGTATAGGTTTGAAAAAAGAAAGAAAGTTAAAAAGAATGAACACTGCAGAAGAGTGCAGCGGGGCATCTCAGCAAGAGGACTGAGCACACCCCACAGTGGATTTTTTTTCTTAGGAGTATTTATGGACTTTAAGGTGGGAGCTGAAGGGTAATTTGGGCCATATTAGCCTTGTAGATCATGATAAATGATGATGACATTTGTAGACATTTTGGTGCCTTCATGTCAGCAAGTGTTGCACAGTGAGTTTCGGCATGGCATTCTGGAGATGCATAGAAATTCTAGTTACTTATAAATTTTAAGTTGAAAAAAGGACTGGAATCAGAAGCTGACTTTAGATACTAAGAAGTTTAATTACTTCGAAATTCCCCCAGATGTGGAGTTTTGCCTGTTTGATGGTCACCAGGTGGTCTTTGCTCCCTTCTAAGTTCCTCAGATAAGGAGTTTTTGTCTTCCGGGCTTGTTCAATGATCACCAGCTGAGTTTCACTCTCCTCACTGTGAGCTGCTAGGCGAATTATCAAACCTAAGCGGGACACGGAAGCCTGATTTGCAGCCAAGTCAGACAGAAGCGTGAGTCACCCGGGGACCCACGACTTGCAATTGGCATCTGAAGTTGTAAGTGGGCAGTTTTGTGGGACTGGGTACTTAACCTGTGGGGTTTGTGTGAACTCCTGGCAGTTAGTGTCAGAACTGAATTAAATCATAAGATACAAAGTTGGTGTCAGAGAGTTGGAAAATTTGTTAGCTTGGAAAAAAAATGCATTTGGTGTCAGAAGTCTCATCAGAAATATTTTTTTCCTTTAGTAATTACAAATACTGTAGGAAGATTTTCAAAAATGAACGAACTGTGAATATCCTTCCAACCATTTTGGAACGCAGTTCTCAACTCTGGGAAGGCTTTTTTTTTTTTTTTTAGACATAAGGTTTCTTTTTTTTTTTTTTTTTGTTTCATTCTGTTGCTCTGGAGTGCAATGGCATGATCTCAGCTCACTGCAACCTCCATCTCTTGAGTTCAAGCAATTCTCGTGCCTCAGCCTCTTAAGTAGTTGGAATTACAGGCACCCACCACCACACCAGCTAATTTTTGTATTTTTAGTAGAGACAGAATTTCACCATGTTGGCCAGGATGGTCTCAATCTCCTGACCTTGTGATGCACCTGCCTCAGCCTCCCAAAGTGCTGGGATTACAGGCATGAGCCACCACACTCAGCCATAGGAAGGTTTTTTTTTTTTTTTTTTTTTTTTTTTTTTGAGATGGAGTCTAGCTCTATTGCCAAGCTGGAGGGCAGTGGCACGATCTCGGTTTACTGCAACCTCCACCTCCTAGGTTCAAGTGGTTCTCCTGCCTCGGCCTCCCAAGTAGCTGGGATTACAGAAGCTGCCACAATGCCTAGCTAATTTTTATATTTTTAGTAGTGACAGGGTTTCACCATACTGGCCAGGATGGTCTCGATTTCTTGACCTCATGATCTGCCCACCTCGGTCTCCCAGAGTGCTGGGATTACAGGTGTGAGCCACTGTGCCTGGCCAGTTTTTAAATGTCCCAGTTTTCAGTTTTTTTTTTTTTTTTTTTTTTTTTTGCCAGCCAGCAGGGGAGAAGCACCCATTGTTTTGTTGGTGTTTGGTTGGTGGTTGAAGCTCCCCTAGCGATGGTAACATGCAGCCAGGATTGACAGGGAAGTTACCATCATTGAATATTGGTTGTCATTTGGTCAGTTAGTAGAAATGCGTTACTAGTTGGAAAAAAAAAACTGTGTGGCTAGAAATACAGGCTGTGTCTTGATCACTTTTCTTTTTTATGACTGACTTCATACAAAACAAATACACGCTTAATGCAGGCAGAAATGTGAAAAGCACAATCAAAGCAAATGTTACCGGAAAGGGGTCCCAATCCAGACCTCAAGAGAGGGTTGCTGGACCTCGTGCAAGAAAGAATTTGGGGTGAGTCCATAGAGTAAAGTGAAAGCAAGTTTATTAAGAAAGAAACAAAAGGGCTGGGCAGAGTTGCTCACACCTGTAATCCCAGCACATTGGGAGGCCGAGGCAGGCCCCAATCTCTAAACATAAAGAAAAAGAAACAAAGAAAAAAATGGCTACCCCACAGGCAGAGCAGTGGCGTGGGCTGCTCAGCTGAGTATACTTACATTAATAGTTATTTCTTGATTGTATGCTAAACAAGGGGTGGATTTTATTCATGAGTTTTCCAGGAAAGTGATGGACAATTCACTGAAGTGAGGGTTCCTCCCACTTTTAGACAATATGGGGTAACTTCCTGACATTGCCATGCATTTGTAAACTGTCTCGGCGCTGGTGGGAGTGTCTCTCAGCATGCTAATGCATCATAATTAGCATATAATGAGCAGTGAGGATGACCAGAGGTCACTTTCAATCACCCTCTTGGTTTTAGGGGGGTTTGGCCACCTTCTTTGCCACAACCTGTTTATCAGCAGGGTCTTTGTGACCTGAATCTTGTGGTGACCTTCTGTCTCATCCTGTGACTAAGAATGCCTTAACCTCCTAGGAATGCAGCCCAGTAGGTCTCAGGTTTATTTTACTCAGCCCCTATTCAAGATGGAGTCACTCTGGTTCAAACATCTCTGACAAAAGCACTCCAAATCTGTAACAGCTGTTAACACATAGGTATGTGTCCTTGCAGGGATTTTTTTCTTGTGCATAAGTATGTATTTCTAAAATAAAAATGGAATCCTGCATGTCTTATAGCCAGTTTTGTTCACTCAGGAACACAATGTGGATGGACATTTCCCCATGCCAATATTTTTTTTCTATGACACCGTTTTTAAATTAATTAATTAATTTAGAGACAACTCCGTTGCCCGAGCTAGAGTGCATTGGGGCTATCTCAGCTCATTGCAACTTTCACCTCCCGGGCTCAAGCAATTCTCTTGCCTCAGTCTGGGATTACAGGATTACAGCTGGAATTACAGGAGTCCACCATCGTGCCTGGCTAATTTTTGTATTTTCAATAGAGACAGGGTTTCACCATGTTGGCCAGGCTGGTCTCAAACTCCTGACAAGTGATCTGCCTGCCTTGGCCTCCCAAAGTGCTGGAACTACAGGAGTGAGCCACCATGCATGCTGACCTTATCACACAGTTTTTAATAGATATTTTGCAGCTATTGGATGCATAGTTTCTTTACTCTCTTATTTAATATTAAGCTGTTTTCGATTAGTCTATGATTAAAACATTATTAATTCCTTCTGTGCACTTTTTTTTTGCATACAGTTCTGATAATTATTTTTTCTTTATTCTTTTCTTTTCTTTTTTTTTTTTGAGACAAGGTCTCCCTCTCATAGCCAAGGCTGGAATGCAGTGGCATAATCTTAGCTCACTGCAGCCTCACCTTTCCAAGCTCAGTTGATGCTCCCACCTCAGCCTCCCAGTTAGTCAGGACTACAGGCCTGTGAAACCATGCTGAGCTTTTTTTTTTTTTTTTTCCCTTTTAGTAGAGACAGGGTTTTGCCATGTTGCCCAGGCTATTCTGAACTCCTGGGCTCAAGTGATGCTCCTGCCTCGAGCACCAAAAGTGCTAGGATTACAGGCATGAGCCACCACACCCAGCCATTACTCCTTTTTAAATATTTACTCCTGACCAGTTTGGACAGGATTCTAGATGAGTCAGCGACAGGAAACTGAGCTTCTTGAAGGTGCTCATCAACGAACTACCTCCTCATTTCAGCAGTGCCTCCAGAAAAGCTGGCATTCCTAGCCAATACTATCGGGTAGGGTGGTTCAAAATTAGCCAGATATTCACTAAACAAGGATTCTCAAGTTTTGATGTGCATACAAATCACCAGGGAATCTGGCCAAAAATGCAGATTCAGCCCCAGCCTCTCTGGAGTGGGGCATGAGATTCTACACTGTTTAACCAGCTTGCAGGGCATGCTGGGACTCTGGTCAGTGGACCGCACCTGAGGAGCGCAGACCACGGCTCTATCACATGAGGCTGAGTACACCTGTGTTTCATCTTTGAGCTTCCCAACTGTATAAAAAAAATGACTTCCACAAATAAAGGGTCAGGGTCCAATGGAATATCTACTTTAATAGGTGTTTATCAAGCCAGTTCATTTGATCCTTGTTTTTGAAAGAAGAAAAGTTTTGCCCTTTTAGTCCTCTCTAATTTCCAGGTGACCACAGGCAGCTTTCCTTTTAACCGGGCATGGTGTGTGCTGTGGGCATGGTGGAGCTCCTGGAAGGGGGCATGCTGGGCATGGGTGTGGGGCCAGCCAATACCTGGGTGGCTCACGTCATTCTCCGAGATTGAGGGGCTGCTCTGCTGAGCTGGAGAGGCCAGGGGGGCCTCCTAGGGGAACCATGGCTTGGCGTGGTCCTGTGAGGTCCGGGTGCAGGCAGGTGGATCCGGGGGTGATGGGTCCTGGAGTCAAGGTTGGAGGCTATGCTCTCCCTGCCCAGTGTGCTCCAAGGGGCACAGCCAGGGATGTTGCCATGAACCAGGGGCTGTGTCTGCTCTGAAGCCACCAGGCCAGTGTGGGGGCACCAATGGGGATGACCAGGCAGAAGCTGAGATGCCAGGCAGGGGCTGTGAGTAGGCCACATCTCTGTCCTTCACAGGGCCCCAGCAAGGCCCCAAGGCCATGGGGCTGGCAGGGTGGAGCCATCCCCAAACCCAGTCTTGCAGACTTGGAGGCGCACATGCCCTGGAGCCTGCCTACTTCTCAGGGGCAGGTCCCTCAACTGCAGGGCAGTACCTGGCCCCCATGTGTGCCCACTGTCCTGGCTCCATTACTGGGAGTCCCCATCCCGGTCCCAGTGGCATCCTGGTGTGGGTGACAGGCAGCATAACAGGCCTGCTGACTGGTCCCTGACAGTCTTGTAACAAAATAGGGAAGGGGCAGGAGGCTGGTGAGTTTGTCCTGGAGCTGGGTCCAGCCTGCCTGGCAGCCCCTTGTCCAGGGTCCAGCACCTCCTCTCCTCCCTGTGGCCACCGTGGGTCCTCCCTCTTCCTGCCACCCTGATTGGAGCTCAGAGATGTTGGTTACACAGATGCCAGGGTGTGGCCAGCTCCTGCAGAGAGGCATCTGCTCATTGGCTGAGGCAGTGTCCCACCCTCCCCCTCGGGGCCTGGCCTCTCCCAGGGTCTGGTCCCTATAAAGGACTGGGGGGATCCGGCTCCTCCTGGGTTCTGGTCTCTGCGAGCTCTGATCTCTCCCAGGGTCTGGCCCTCCCTAGGTCTGGCCGAGGGCAGTACCATCCTCTTGGCTGGACTGACAGTCTCTCCCATGGCCCTCAGATCTGCACATCGGCATCACCAAGAGGCTGAAGACAATGGAGGTGCTGGAGGGGGAGAGCTGCAGCTTCAAGTGCGTCCTGTCTCATGAGAGCGCCAGCGACCTGGCCACATGGACAGTCAGGGGGAAGAAGGTGGGCAGCTCCAGCTGCTTCGAGGCCACACGGCAGGGCCGAAAATACATGCTGGTGGTCCAGAAGGCCACGCCGAGTGATGCTGGGGAGGTGGTCTTCTATGTGCGGGGCCTCACCTCCAAGGCCTCACTCATCATCAAAGGTGGGCGGGGCCTGCTGGATGGGGGCTTGTCACCCGGGCTGGGGGGTGGGGAGCCTGGGCCTGTCCCCAGGGGTCCAGGAGCTGGGCTCCCCGGCTGCAGAAGCTGCTGGGGATGCTTTTGGGGCCTGCCTCCCCCCACTGTGGCCCAGCTCCCCTTCTGGAAGCCTCAGGGCCTGAGGCACCTGCCGGGTGCTGGGGGAAGCTCTGAGGTGGCAGCGGGGCCACACTCTGAGCTCTGATGAAGGCCTGGATTCTGGTCCAATCTGTGGTCCAAGTGCCCTGAGCGCTCAGTAGCTCCCCAGAGCTGGGGCTCACAGGGCCAGTCTGGCAGCACCGGCCCGGCCCGAGGCCCCAGCCATGGGCTCCGCTGATGTCACCGCCAGCACCTGAGTTCATGCCCCTGATGCGCACGGTTGGTGCAGCTCAGCGGGCGGGGCTCACTCCTGGGACTCCTACCATGGCCACACTGAGTCGTCGGCCTGAAAGATGCCAATGGATAAAATTCTGTGGTGGTTGATCTTCCTGCCTCCCGGTCCCATGCTGGTGACAGTGGGGACACTGGCATTCCAGGACTCTGAGGCTCCTGAAGGTAGAGGTGCCAGAGTTTGAGGGTTGCAGGTTCTGTTGTCTTAGTCACCAGAGAGCAAGTGTTCCCAAACACTCATCCTTGCCCCAGTCCTGGTCTTGGCAGAGGTGGGAGGTTTTGGCTGGGTCTGTGCCTGGGGTTGTGGCTGGCACCATGGCCCTGGCTGGGCCTCAAGGGCAGCTATCCCTGCTCCCTTCAGAGAGGCCGGTGGCCATCACGAAGCCCCTGGAAGACCAGCGGGCAGCACCAGGGGAGGATATGTAGCTGCGCTGTGAGCTGTCATGGGCAGGCACCCGCGTGCACTGTCTGAAGGATGGGAAGGCCATCCAAAAGAGCCAGAAGTATGATGTGGTCTGTGAGGGCATGATGGCCACACTGGTTGTCCGTGGAGCCTTGCTCAAGGAGGTGGGAGAGTATGCATGTGAGGTGGAGGCTTCCAAGAGCACAGCCAGACTCCGAGTGGAAGGTAAATGCCGCAGGAGCCCCATGCACGGCCCTGGAGCAGCCTCGCTTCCCTGGCAGGGCAGGGGGCCACCCCTGGAGCCCAGGCTACTCTGTCCCAGCTGGAAGGGCTCACCCAGGTCCCAGAGCTTCGGCAGCCAGGCCTGGATGATAACAGGGCCAGTATGGGGTCTGCGCGGGTCTCACACCCCACGTATTCTGCTTCCATCTCCCTGCCCAGAAAAAGCAAACAGCTTCACAGAGGAGCTGGCCGACCTGCAGGTGGAGGAGAAAGGCACAGCTGTGTTCACGTGGAAGATGGAGCACCCCACAGCCACCGTGACCTGGCACAATGGCCCCACGGAGCTTCGGGCCTCAGGGAAGCACCAGCTCAGCCAGGAGGGCCTGACCATGTGGCTCACCATCCGCACCCTGGAGAAGGCAGACAGCGACACCTACACCTGCGACATCAGCCATGCCCAGACCCAGGCCCAGCTCCTGGTGCAAGGTGAGGCGGCCGAGTGTGCATGGCCCAGGCTTTGAATGGCACTGGAGACTTGGCAGTGGACAGGCCCAGCTTCAGTTTCCTATCACGAGGGTAGTGGGGTGCTCCCTGGCTGGCCACCGAGGCTCCAGCATGGCTGTGAATGAGCTGCCAGCTCTCACTTCCATGTGTGTTTATTCAGTCACTGTGTGTTTCTCCCTGGGTGGCCGCTGAGGCTCCAGCATGGCTGTGAATGAGCTGCCAGCCCTCACTTCCACGTGTGTTTATTCGGTCACCGTGTGTTTCTCTCATGCACGCAGGTGCCTGGCCCATGTGTGAGCTCTGCATGTATCTGCACATACAGCCTGTCACCCTTGTCCCAGAGGGACAGCCTGACTCGGCCGTGCCAGGCAGCCTCAGGTGCCCGCAGGGAAGAACTGAAGTTCATTAGTGTTGTCATTGAGAGTTACACTGGCATCTTAGTCTTTCTCTTGTTGCTTATAACAGAATACCTGAACTGGGTCATTTATAAAGGAAAGTAATTTACTTCTTACATATCTGGAGACTGGGAAGTCCAAGGTCAAGGGCCACATCTGGTGAGGGTCCTCTTGCTTCAGGGACTCTCTGCAGAGTCCCCAGGAGGTGGCACATGGCATCCCATGGGGAGGGGGCTGAGGGTGCCAGCTCGGGCCTCTCTCTATCTTCTTGTAAAGCCACCACTCCCGTGACAGTGCTTTAACCCGTTAAGCCATTGATCCATGGATGGATTAATCCATTCCTGAGGGCAGAGCCCGCTCACCCAATCCCTTCTTAAAAGCCCCACTCTTTATGTTGCCACATTGGGATTAAGTTTCAACATGAGTGTCCAGGGGGACACTGAGATCCTAGCAGGTGGCTTTTTGATCTTACTGTTTGCCTCTGTGGTTGAGTGGCAGGCAGAGTGAGAACTGTCCTTCTCTCCATGCTGTAGATAAGAAAACTGAAGTTTTAGTGGGTCCATGGCCAGGGCAAGGTCGTGGGGCACATTGGCATCAGGGCAGGCGAGGCCCAGCCCCCGCACCACAGCCTCCACTTGGCTCTGGAGTCCTGGGCTGGTGTCCAGACCTGAGTTTGCAGGAGGTCCCTACTGAGGTCTGAGCACAGAGCATTCACAGGGTCCTGTATGTGAAAGGCCCCAGCCTTGATCATCAGAAGTAACACAAACCAGGAATCGTCACTGACTTTTCCTGTGCAGTGGATTTGGTGACCCTGGTGAAAGCATTCTGTTACCACAGTAGAGCACCATGATCTCAACTTGGTACCCATAGTTAATGTTTTAAAAAGTTATCAAAAGTGGCTGGGTGCAGTGGCTCATGTCTGTAATCTCAGCACTTTGGGAGGCCGAGGTGGGGAGATCATGAGGTTAGGAGTTTGAGACCATCTGGCCAACATAGTGAACCCCGTCTCTACTAAAAATACAAAAAATTAGCTGAGTGTGTTGGTATGCCCCTCTAATCCCAGCTACTCGGGAGGCTGAGGCAGGAGAATTGTGTGAACCCAGGAGGCGGCGGTTGCAGTGAGCAGAGATTGCACCACTGCACTCCAGCCTGAGCAACAGAGTGAGACTCCATCTTAAAAAAAAAAAAAAAAAAAGGGTTTAACATATGAGGATGCGGGCTGGCCTGGTCAGGGAGGCCAAGCCGCTTCCATGTGTGCCATCCACTGATGAGAGCTTTTGTCCATGCGCGTCACCCGGGCAGGGTCGTCTTCTGTGGAGTCATGCCTGGGGGGCACGGTGTACACAGAAGGAATCTGAATGCAGGGCCCGTCTCAATATTCATAAACGGTTGTCTCTTACCATTCCTAATTCAACAGGCAAAAAGCCTCATTTCTAGGAATTCACATTTTCCATCTTCCAATCATTTGATTTAAATTTCAACACAACTGCAGCTTTATTTTTTTGTGTGACAGTCTTCCTCTGTCACCCAGGCTGGAGTGCAATGGCGAGCCTTCTGCTCACTGCAACCTCAGCCTCCTGGGTTCAAGTGATTCTCCTGTCTCAGCCTCCTGAGTAGCTAGGATTGTAGGCACATGCCATCATGCCTGGCTAAGTTTTTTGTATTTTTAGTAGAGACGGGGTTTCACCATGTTGGCCAGGATGGTCTCAAACTCCTGACCTCATGATCCGCCTGCCTCAGCCTCCAAAGTGCTGGGGTTATAGGCGTGAGCCACCGCACCTGGCATATTTTTTTCACACTCCTGTTTCATCTGTTACTAGAAGAGTTAATTTCATGGCACAATTGTAATGACACACACAGCGGGCATTAGCAGGTTTGGGAGCCAGCTGCTTCTGGGAGCACAGCTCGGAAAGAGGGCAGGACTGCACTGGCGTGGTTCTCAGCAGGCTGTGGACTCGCCCAGAAAGCCTTGCAGAAGGACTCCCGAGATGCAGAGAGGTAGGCTCGGGGCTCCGAGTGGCCCTCAAACAACTATCTTTGGACCGTTCAGCTCTGACCCACTTACTATTTTTGGAGTTCCATCCCTGCAAACTTGTTAAAACACAGCCACCTTGCTCTGTCATGGGGAGCATCTGCCCTGGGGAGCCCCATTGGCCGAGCCTGCCCTGGACAGTGTGGGGCCCCTGAGCAGTCTGTGCCTTTGCAGGCCAGTGGGTGCATGTCATCGAGGACCGGGAGGACGTGGATGTGCAAGAGGGATCCTCGGCCACCTTCCATAGCCAGATCTCCCCTGCCAACTACGAGCCTGTGCACTGGTTCCTGGACAAGACACCCCTGCATACGAATGAACTCAATGAGATCGAGGCCCAGCCCAGGGGCTACCATGTGCTGATGCTGTGGCAGCCGGCACTTAAGGACTCCAGCTCCATCTACTTTGAGGCGGGTGACCAGCAGGCCTCAGCTGCCCTCAGGGTCACTGGTGGGTTGCATGCCCACATTGCCCATGTCACTCAGGGCTGCAGCCAGGTAGAGAGGCGGACATAGCTCAGCCAGTGCCTGTTGTCCCTGGGCTCACAGAGAAGGCCCCATTGACTTTCTGTGGGGCGGGGGAGTTTGGAAGGCTGAATTGGGCTCCTTCAGAATGAATTCATCTGCGTGGTTTGCAGAACTGTGCTTGGTGTGGCTCGGGCCAGGCTGCATTCCCCCGCAGGGCAGGAGCCCCCTCACTGTGGTGAGGAGATGATGGGGTGATTGTGCGGAGCCTGCCCTGCTCTCTGCACAGCCTGTTGCATGGCCCCAGTGTGAGGGTGACTGGTGGGTGCCAAGTCAGGGTGTTGTCTGGTCTGCAGCGAGAGCCAGGGTTTCCCCATCGGCCCCTGCAGCGGCAGTGTGACAGCATCCCACATGCTCCTGCTTCTCTCTCTGCCCCCTAGAGAAGCCAAGCATCTTCTCCCAGGAGCTCACAGATGCCACGGTCACAGAGGGTGAGGACTTGACCCTGTCATGTGAGACCAGCACCCGTGACATCCCCGTGCACTGGATGAAGGACGGGAAGACCCTGCGGCCGTCCACCCAGTGCCAGCTGAGCCACGAGGGCCACCAGGCCCAGCTGCTCATCACCGGGGCAACCCTGCAGGACAGTGGATGCATGCAGGGTGCATGGTGAGCCCCAGCTGCCCGAAGCCCAGCCACGGGCCAGGCACCTGCAGCTCTCTTGTCAGACAGCACCAGCTTCAGGGCAGGGTGTGTGCACCCACAAGGAGCCCAAGGCGGGAGGACCCAGACTCCCGTGCATCCCATGTGGGGTGCCCCCGGTCCCCATGTGCTTTCTGGCATTTCCTGGCACCTGGTCCACCCTGCTTGGCTCCTGCCCTAGCCTCTGCCACCTGCAGGAGCCGCCCTGCAGAACCTCTGCATTCCTGAAGGGCCATCCCTCTGCACATCTGTGTGCCCACCTCCCTTTTTATTTTTGAGTCGGAGTTTCGCTCTTGTTGCCCAGGCTGGAGTGCAATGGCATGATCTCGGTTCACTGCTACCTCTGCCTCCCAGGTTTAAGTGATTCTCCTGCCTCAGCCTCCTGAGTAGCTGGGATTACAGGCATGTGCCACCAGGCTCGGCTAATATTTTTTGTATTTTTAGTAGAGACAGGGTTTCTCCATGTTGGGCAGGCTGGTGTCAAACTCCTGTCCTCAGGTGATCCGCCCACCTCAGCCTTCCAAAGTGCTAGGATTACAAGCATGAACCATCGCACCCAGCCCTAATCTCCTTTTTTAGGAGGTGCAGCCACAGTGGCTTAGGGCCCACCGTGACCTCATTTGACCTTATTTCCCTTGTCACAGCCACAGTCGGAGGTTTGGGCTAGGGCTTCCACCTGTGAATTTGGGGGGCACAGGTCCCTGACACCTGCCTGTCTGTTTTCCCACTTGATTCACCCTTTCTA
The DNA here is from genome assembly GCF_030222135.1 of Aotus nancymaae. Taxonomy (NCBI): domain Eukaryota; kingdom Metazoa; phylum Chordata; class Mammalia; order Primates; family Aotidae; genus Aotus; species Aotus nancymaae. The sequence continues at coordinate 151,909 of NW_026988682.1, forward strand.
CCCCTCACCTTCAGAGCTGATCCTTTCCAGAAGTCCTGAGGTCCCTGCCACATGCCCCACAGGAGAAGGGGAGAAGGAGAAGGAGAAGGAGAAGGAGACCTGGAGTCTGGGGGCCACGGCCCCACTCTGCGATCTGAATATATATCTGTGCCCGGGGAGGGAAGACGGAACCTATAGCCCCAGGCCCTGGCATCGGCCTGGGATCTGGGGGACTCAGCTCTGCCCTCAGGTCTGGGGCACAGGGCCTCACCCAGCAGCTCTCCAGCCAGCTTCCACCTGTGTACCAGGGAGGAGTACACACCCCTGCCCTGGGCCCTGGGGGCTGTGGCCCTGCAGGGTTGTGGGTGGGGTCCTGGGTGAGAGGCCAGCCTCCTAAGCCCTGGGCAGATCTCGCCCCTCCCTGCTTTCCCACTGCTCTGCCTCCTCACTCCCGAATCGCAGACCAGTGGTCCCCACTGCCATCTGAGGCAGCACCGCCTGTGAAGCCAGGCCAGGGAGCTGGGGGGAGCCCAGGCCCTCATCTGCTGGCCTGGAGAGCGATGCCTGGTGCAGATCTGGAGCTGACCCTGCCCCCTGCCTCCTGCCTCCTGCCTGCTGCAGCCCCACACCCCATGTTCCAGGAACCGCTGCAGAGTCTGCAGGTGGAGGAGGGCTCCAGAGCCAGCCTGCAGTGTGAGCTATCTGCGCCCACTGCTACAGTTGTCTGGAGCAAGGGTGGCCTGGAGCTGCGGGCCGACGGGCACTGGGAGCCACGGCTTCAGGGCTGCATGGTGGAGGTGGTGTTACAGGACCTGCTTTGTGAAGACACTGGCAAGTACACCTGCACCTGCGGCTCCCAGAGCACCAGCGCCACCCTCACCGTCACAGGTGGGCTTCCAGGCTGGCCTGGCCCAGGATCTAGTGTAGTTCCAGTGTTCCAGGCTGACCCTTGGGGCTGCCTTTCCACCTGGGGGTCCCAATTGAGGAGATGGCTCCACAAGGTGGGGGTCGGACCCAGCCCAAGGCCCTGCTCCTTCCCAATAGCCGCTCTCTGCAGTTCCCTTCCCCACCCTGCCCTGTATCATGCTCGCTGTGCATTCCCCCTTATAGCCCTTCAGGGACCTGCCCTCACGCCCTGTTCCTCCCCCGCAGCGGCACCTGTGTGGTTCCTGCGAGAGCTGCAGCCCCAGGAGGTGGACGAGGGAGACATGGCACACCTGCATTGCAAGCTGAACCGGGCGGGTGCCAGTGTGGAGTGGCGCAAGGGCTCCCTGCAGCTCTTCCCTTGTGCCAAGTACTGGATGGTGGAGGACGGGGTCACTGCAGAGTTGCTGGTATGCGGTGAGGAGCAGGAGGACACGGGTGACTACACGTGCGACACAGGCCACACGCAGAGCACAGCCAGCCTCTCTGTCCATGGTGAGCTGCTCGCCAGCCCTGCCTCCCACAGCCCTTCACCCTTGGTCAGTGGCCAGGGGCGCTAAGTGTGCCTTCCTGCATTTCCCCCAGTCCCCAGGCCCAAGTTCAAGACCTGGCTGCAGAGCCTGGAGCAGCAGACGGGTGCCGTAGTCCAGCTGTGCTGTCAGCTGAGCGAAGCAGAGTGGGGGGGGGCACAGTGCAATGGCTCAAGGAGGGCGTGGAGCTGCAGGCGGGTCCCAAGTATGAGATGAGCAGCCAGGGGGCCACTCGGGAGCTGTTGATCCACCAACTGGAGTCTAAGGACACGGGCGAGTATGCCTGTGTGACAGGTGGCCAGAAAACCGCTGCCTCCCTCAGGGTCACAGGTGAGCCTTGGGGCCTCCCGGAGGAGAGGGTGAGCCACTCCCTGCCATCCACCCCTCATGGTGACCTTCTGGGTGCACCTGAGCCCTTCTCTCATGCTGTCTTCCTCCTCACTCCCACACCTCCCAGCGTCCCTGTCGGGGCTCTCTGAGAGAAGCTGGGCTGCAGGGAAACAGCCTGTAGCCCCTCAAGCCCACCTGCAGCCAGCGTGTGGGTGTCCTGCTGACCGCTCCTGTTTCTCCCGCAAGCCTTGCCTCCCTGCTGTGCTAGCTAGAGTGGGGCTGCGGTATGCGAATGGACAGCCCACGACCCCTTCCCAAGGATTCCTCAGACACAACTGCCTCTTGGCCTACACCCCCCGCCCAGGTTCTGTCCCCGAAGAGCTGTCATGGCGGGATCTGTGCTTGTGAGCACATCGGGGGATGGAAACCATGTGGGACAGATGTGCTGTGGCACAGGAGTGTGAGGGTGCCCAGGAAGGCTTCCTGGAGGAGGGGGCGTGGGAGCTTGGCCTGGGCTCTTTTACTTGGCTGGTAAAGGGGACCCTCTTGCCTCACCCCTCAGAGCCTGAGGTGACCATTGAGAGGGGGCTGGTTGATGCAGAGGTGCCAGCCAACGAGGATGTCCAGTTCAGCTGCGAGGTGTCCTGGGCTGGAGCCACAGACGTGCAGTGGTGCCTGCAGGGCCTGCCACTGCAAAGCCCCACACCTCTGTCACAGAGGTGACAGAGGTGGCCGTGTGGGATGGCCGCATCCAAACCCCGTGGCTGAAGGGCGTGACACCTGAGGACACCAGCACTGTCTCCTTCCACATGGGTGGCCCCGCTTCCTCCGCCCAGCTCACTATCAGAGGTAGCCGCAGGCAGGCCCCTCCAGTGACTGCACTGGGGATGGAGACAGACAGCAAAGGTCCCTGCCTTTGAAGCCTGGGGGCCTGGCAGGGAGGTAGACCTGTGAGCTGGCACTTCAGGGTGGCCCCAGGATGTCAGGGGAGAGTGGGCTGAGCCAGGCTGGTGGGGTAGGTGGGCGTGGGCTTCCCATAGGTTGACAGTGTTGGAGTTTGGGTCTTGGCCCTCGTGGGGGCCACTGCAAACTGGGGTCACTGTAAACCGGGGCTGCAGCAAACTGGGGCCACTGCAAACCGTAGCCCACTCTCAGCCATCAGTCATCTGCACCATCTCCTCTAGTTCTCACCCGGGTCCCATTTACCCACCTGTCATCCATCCTTTCATCCATCCATTTATCCATTCACCCATCCATCCACCCATTTACTGTCCATCTTTCATGCCTCCAATCCATCAATCCATCCACAATCCTTCTATTTATCCATTGATCAGCCATCCATCCATCCACCTATTATCCATCCATTCATTCCTCCATTGATCCATTCACCCATCCACCGTCCATCAGAGCAGACTCTGCCTGCAGCTGGAGTGGGGAGCTGAGAACAGGCCCCCATGTGCTTATCTTTGTGCATTTGGGGAAGATACCCAGGGATGGATCCCCTAGGATGATGAGACTCTGCTGATTGAAGGGGTACCTCAGATGCTGAGGCTGACACCCATGCCTCCCCTGTGTCCAGCATCCTGGAGCCCCTGCAGGACATGCAGCTCAGCGAAGGCCAGGATGCCAGCTTCCAGTGCCAGCTGTCCAGAGCCTCAGGCCAGGAAGCCCGCTGGGCTTTAGGAGGTGTGCCCCTGCAGGCCAACGAGATGAACGACATCGCTGTGGAGCAGGGCACACTCCACCTGCTCACCCTGCACAAGGCGGGGCCCCCGGGACCTGCTTGTACCAGGATGGGGATGCTTCCCACTCCATTTGGGAAGGTCTTCCACCAGGCGGGTGTGTTGGGGAGGTGATGAGCCCCTGTCATTGAGGTCTGGCAAGATGGCTGGGCTCCTCCTGGAACTGTCAGCTTCCACGTGGGCATGTGTAGCTCCGAGGCCCAGCTGAAAGTCACAGGTGGGCAGTGCCCATCCACACCGGTCACTCTGCCTGTGGATGCCCAGCTTCCTGGGCACCAGAATACCCTACCCATTGGCGCTGTCTGCGGGTCGGGGGCAGAAATCTAAGACTTCCAAAAGTGATGTTGTCTTGGGGCTGGCAATTTTCCAAGTGAGTGCCCCCCGCCATGCAGCCTCTGTGGAGGGGCATTTTGTTTCGCGTTTTGTAGTTTTCAGGGCTCTCCCCGGGGACGTGGGGACCCTGGAAGTGCAGACTGGTCTGAGACTCCCTCTCCCCGCAGCCAAGAACACGGTGGTGCAGGGGCTGGAAAACATGGAGGTGCTGGAGGGCAGTGAGGCGCTGTTTGAGTGCCGGCTGTTCCAGCCCGAGGTGGCCACCCACACCTGGCTGCTGGATGACGAACCTGTGCGCACCTCAGAGAATGCCGAGGTGGTCTACTTCGAGAATGGCCTGTGCCACCTGCTGCTTCTCAAAAACTTGCAGCCCCAGGACAGCTGCCGGATGACCTTCCGAGCCGGGGACATGTTGACCTCTGCGTTCCTCACAGTCCGAGATGACTGCGCTGTGCCAGTGCGGGGCGGGCCGGATGCCTCCCACTAGAGGCTGCGGTGGGCGGGCAGGGCTGCAGAGGGCTGGGGCTGGGGGCTGCGGCTGCAGAGGGGTGTCAGGGGTGGAGGCCCTGGGGCTGTGGGGAGGGACACGAGGGGCAGGGTTCACCAGGGGTTGGCCCCTTCCACCTGAGGCCCGGAACCACCCGCTCCGCAGTGGGTAGTATAAGGCCTGTTGCCTCGCTGGGAGCACGGACGCACACCACCCCCTCCCTCGCCGGGAGTTCGGACACACCCCCTGCCCTCGCGGGGAGCTCAGACACCCCCCCCTTCCCTCGCCGGGAGCTCGGACACACCCCAGTCCCTCTCCCGGAGCTCGGACACACCCCCGTCCCTCTCCGGGAACTCGGACACAACCCCTTCCCTCGCCGGGAGCTTGGACACACCCCTTTTCTCACCGGGAACTCGGACACAGCCCCCTTCCCTCGCCGGGAGCTCAGACACAACCCCCACCCTCTCCGGGAACTCGGACACAACCCCCTTCCCTCGCCGGGAGCTCGGACACAACCCCCTTCCCTCGCAGGGAACTCAGACACAACCCCTTCTCCCGCAGGCAACTCAGACACACCCCCTCCCTCACCGGGAGCTCTGACACAACCTCCTCCCTCTTATCGGACACAACCCCCACCCTCGCCGGGAGCTCGGACACAACCCCTCTCACCGGGAGCCCAGAAAAAAGCCCCACCAGGACCTACCAAAGACCATTTTGTCCCCTCCAGGCCCCACTCCCCGCCTCCCATTTTGTCCCCTCCGGGCTCCACTCCCCGCCTCCCATTTTGTCCCATTCGGGCCCCACTCACCTTGGGCACAACCAATCAAACGCCTCCACTCCCTATAAAACCCCACTGCTGAGAGGAGTCGGTGCGACTTCTTTGGCCTCGGCGCAGGACGCAGAACCTCACCCGGGAGCCTGAATAAAGCCTTCGCATTGGATCTTTTTGTGCTGGCCTAAATTTCTTGATTTTAAACTCGGCAAGAACAAACCTTACAGGTAGGAGCCCCGGGCCCAGGGCCCAGGAGGGGTGGCACGGTGCGTGCGTCCTGCGTCGAGATCAGAGGCACCCCGGAGTTTGGAGGGGACGTGTTGGTGGTCTCTGGGACCCATGGGAGGCTGGGTTGAAGGCAGGAAGGATGTGGCAGGGCTGAGGGCCAAGCAGGGGTGTCCCCACGGAAGGCTGGGCTGCCCTCGCCAGAGGGTGTCGTGGGACCGCCGGTAGGGAGCTTCGGTCTCCTGGACCCCTCCCACCCACGCAGGTGTGAGGAGGCGAGGCTCTGAAGCCCAGGCACCGGCCCCCTGCTCAGGTCCTCGCCCTCACACCCCTTCCCCTGCCCAGCTGTAGGCTGGCGCCTGGAGATTCTGGAGCCGCCGAAGGACGCGGCGGTCCCGGCCGGCAAGCAGGCCTGCTTCACCTGCATGCTCAGCGAGGCGGTGCCGGTGGGAGAGGTGTCCTGGTACATCAGTGGTGTGGTGGTGCAGCCAGACGATGCCGACTGGACGGTCACCGCCGACGGCAGTCACCGCGCCCTGCTGCTGCACGACGCCCAGCCCCACCATGCCGGGGAGGTCACCTTCGCTTGCTGCAACGCCGTGACCTCTGCGTGGCTCACTGTGCTGGGTGGGTGGTGGGCGAGCTCCCTGCTCCCTCCCTTGCAGGTCAGTCTGGGGGAGTCCCAGGCTGGGTTCTGCAGCATCCGCCCACTCCACACCCTCTGGTTGGCTGCCTGCAGATAGGGGCCTGACCGTGGGAGTTTGGGAGGCTGTGCTTGGCCAGGCATAAGCATGCATGAGCCCACCACCCTGTGGGTTCCTGAGGCCAAGGTTCCCTCATCCTGCCCCATCTCCTCACTGTCCCCCACCCCCAATGCACATCTGAGCCCAGCTCTGGGCAGACCGGAGGTAGGAGGTGCTCTGGCCCCAGAGACTGCTGGGGGCTCTCCACTCTGGATGTCTCCGGGCATAGTCTCCATGTGATATGCAGGTGTGCCGCCACGGGGCCTGGGCAGCAGCCTGCACTCCCTGAGACAGGTCGGCCACTGGCACAGCAGCACGGAGCCTCAGGGTGCAACCACCTGCAGGTACTACAGAGCTCAATGGCCTCCAGAGGGGCTGTTCATGCCAACAGGGAGCCGCCCCCTGACCGTCCCCCTTTCCCCCAGGCCTCCCTGAGCCCCCAGAGGATGCTGAGGTGGTGGCTCGCAGTGGCCGCGCTGTGACACTGTCTTGGGCGGCTCCCACAAGCGATGGAGGCGGTGGTCTATGTGGCTACCGCATGGAGGTGAAGGAGGGGGCCACAGGCCAGTGGCGGCTCTGCCAAGATCTGGTACCTGGACCCGAGTGTGTGGTGGATGGCCTTGCCCCCGGGGAGACCTACGCTTCTGTGTGGCAGCCATGGGCCCTGCGGGCGCCGGGGAGCCAATGCACCTGCGCCAGACTGTGCTGCTTGGTGAGTTGCTGCGCTGGGACCTGGGAGTTCACAGCCTCCACAAGCTGGAGGAGGGAGGGGGGCCTCGGGGTGGGGCCTGCGCTCTGGGTGCATCTTTGCTGATGGGGCCTGTCCTCCTCCATGGACGCTGTTCCCAGCAGAGCCACCAAAGCCTGTGCCTCCCCAGCCCTCAACTCTCAAGAGCCGGCAGGTGGCAGCTGGTGAGGATGTCTGTCTGGAGCTTGAGGTGGCCGCTGAAGCTGGCGAGGTCTTCTGGCACAAAGGGACGGAGCGCATCCAACCCAGCGGGCGCTTCAAAGTCGTCTCCCAGGGTCGGCGACAGATGCTGGTGATCAAGGGCTTCACGGCAGAAGACGAGGGTGAGCACCACTGTGGTCTGGCCCAGGGCTCTACCTGCCCCGAGGCTGCCACCTTCCAGGGTGCGTTGGCCCTGTCCTCCCAGTTCCAGGGTGGGGAGCTCTGGGTGGGGGTGCAGCTTTGCCCGCCTTCTCACAGGCTCTCTCAGGGAAGGGCTGAGGGTCCTTTTGAGGACCCCGCCACATGGGAGAGGCCAAGGCTCCGTAGGGAGATGCGGCAAACCCCACGTGCAGAGCCTTGACTGCCGAGGACAACCTGCCTGTCCCTGAGCAGATCCTGGCTGGTGCAACGCTTGGTTCTCCTATTCTGGTCCCTTTAAGCTTCTGGGCCCTGTACACAAACATCCCCTGTATTCTGAACTCCCTGCAACTCCCGGTGCTCCAAGCCACCCCACACTCTGAGGGCCATCCCCTGCACTCTGAGCCTGGGCCCCGCTGCCTGGCAGCCAGCACTCCCATGAATCTAGGCGCTCTAATCCCAGAAGCAGGGTCAGAAGGGCTCAAGTCAGCCCAATTTGCCTTTGCAGAGTCCTTTTCTGTTCCGGGCATCACATGTCCTGTACAGGGAGGTAGACTGAGGCCCCACTCCAAGTGGGAGAGCTGAGGCTCAGGGACTCCGAGATTTGCAAAGATTGTGCCATCTGAAGTAGCCAGTGCCAGGTGGGGAGAGAGGCCTAGCAAGGCCACAGCCCAGCCACATACTGATTAGCAGCTGAGGTGGGTCTGGGGTGTTAGCTGTGTCCTAGCCCACTGACCCGTCTCCTGCCTTCCTCAGTGGTGCTGAGCCCAGCCTCTGTGGATGAGGCCCACCCGCAGCCCAGCCTGCCTCCCGAGGCAGCTCAGGAGGGCGACCTGCACCTGCTGTGGGAGACCCTGGCTCGAAAGCGTCGCATGAGCCGTGAGCCCACGCTGGACTCCATCAGTGAGCTGCCTGAGGAGGATGGTCACTCGCAGCGCCTGCCACAGGAGGCAGAGGAGGTGGCACCTGACTTCTCCAAAGGCTACTCCATGGCCGATGAGCTGGCACGCACCGGAGAAGCTGACCTCTCACACACCAGCTCTGATGATGAGTCCCAGGCAGGCACCCCTTCCCTGGTCACCTACCTCAGGAAGGCTGGGAGGCCAGGCACATCACCACTGGTCAGCAAGGTGAGCACCCCAACTTGGCCTGCAAGGAGAGGTCTGAGACCTTCACCATCCTTCCATCCCTCCATCCATCCATCCATGCATGCGCTATTCATCCATCCACAATTCATCCACCCATATATGCATCTGTTCATCTATCATTTTTTCTTCTATTCATCCACTCATCTACCATTCATCCATCTATCCATGCACCTATTTATCCATCTTTCCTTCCTTCTTTCCATGTACCCATCCATGCATCTGTCCACCATCCATCCACGTGTCAATCCATTCATTCATCCATCCATTCATCCTTCCATTCATCCATCTGCCATCCATCCATTCATGCATCCATCTACCATTCATCCATCTATCCATGCACCCATTTATCCATCTTTCCTTCCTTCCTTCCATGTACCCATCCATGCATCTGTCCATCCACCATCCATCCATGTATCAATCCATTCATCCATCCATCCATCTTTCCTTTCATCCATCTGCCATTCATCCATTCATCCATCTGCCATCCATCCATTCATGCATCCATCTACCATTCATCCATCTATCCATGCACCCATTTATCCATCTTTCCTTCCTTCCTTCCATGTACCCATCCATGCATCTGTCCATCCACCATCCATCCGTTCGTGCATCCATCTACCATTCATTCACCTATCTGTGCATCCATCCATTCTTCCTTCCACCCACCATCTACCATTCATCCATCTATGCATCCTTCCATTCATCCGTCTGCCATCCATCCGTTCATGCATCCATCTTTCCATCCTTTCCTCCTTCTACCATCCATCCATTCATACATCTGTTCTTCTTTCCTTTCATCTGTTTATTCATCGTCCGTCTACCATCATCCATCCATTCATCCATCCTTCCATCCACCCGTCCACCACCGATCCATTCATGCTTCTGTCTTTGCTTCCTTTCATCTATTCGTCATCCATCCATCCACCTACCATTCATCCACTTATTTCTGCATCCATCCATCCTTCCATCCACCCATCCATATTCATTCTGTGAATCCATCCATCTGCCATCCATCCATTCATGCATTCATCTGCCCATCCTTCCATCCTTCTACCATCCATCCAATCATACATTTGTCTTTCTTTCCTTTCATCTGTTTATTCATTATCCATCTACCATCCATCCATCCATTCATCCATCCATCTGCCACCAATCCATTCATGCTTCTGTCTTTTCTTCCTTTCATCTATTAATCATCCATCCATCCTTCCATCCACCCATACATGAGCCATCCATCAATGCATGCATTTATTCTCTTCTGTCCATCCACCATCCATCCTTCAATCCATGCATCTATTTTTCCTTTCATTTATCCATTTATGTTTCCATTCTTCCTTTTATTCATTCATCCATTCATGCATTCATTCTTTTTTCCTTTCGTCCACCCATCTATTTATGTGTCCATCTCCCTTTACTTTCATCTATTCATTCACCTGCCATCTGTTCATCCATATGTTCATCTTTCCTTTCTTCCATCTATCCATTCACCATCTATCCGTCCATGCACACATTCTTCCTTCCATCTAGTCATCCATCCACCCATCTGCCATCTATGTACTCATCCGTCCATCATGTATTCATCGTCCTACTGTCTGTCCATTCATCATCTGTCCATCATCCTTCCATGTGTTCATCCATGCATGTATCCATTCATCATCCATCTACCGTCCTTCCACTTGTCCATCCTTGTATGCATCCATCCTTCCTTCTTTTCATCTATTCATGCATCGTTCTCTCTGACTTGCATCTGTCTACCCACTATCCATTCATGTATCCACCCAGCATACTTCCATTCATCCATCCATCTGCTCTCCATGTGCCACTCCTGTGCCTGTTCACCTGTTTATTGATTTATCTGTCAGCCTGTTTACCCACCCATACAACCATGCAACTCCATTCATCTGCTGTTTATTATCCATCCGCTATTCGTCCATGATCTATTCCTGTACTTGTTCACCTGCTTGTCTGTTTATCTGCCAGCCCGTTTACCCACCCATCCACCCATACCACCATCTGTCTAACCATTCACTCATCCGCCAGCCACCTACCCACCCATCCATGCACACACCTGTTCTCCCATTCAACCCTCCGTTCATCGGTGTATCTCTCCATCCACCCAGCACCCACCCAGCCATATACCCACCTGACTGTTAAAATTTTTGCCTGAAGAGTTGGAACTGGCCTCTTCATGGTGATCTTCACAACCCTGTTCATCCCCGTCTGGGTGACTGTGTAAAGTGATTTCCAGGAAGTGGGTTTGCCTTTTGGGTGGTGCTGTTGGACATCTATGTCAGTCGAAGCTAGTGTGGGTCCAGTTGGTAGGAGGAAAAAGGGCATACTGGAGCGAGACCTGGAGCTGTCCCCGCCATGTGTCCTGTGCTAGTCCTGCCCTGTTTCTGGCCTCAGTTTCCCTATTCATGACATCAGGCTCTGTGCCCACAGGTCGGGGCCCCAGCAGCCCCCTCTGCGAAGCTACAGGAGCAGCAGGAACCACTGGCTGCTGTGCGCCCACCACTGGGAGACCTGAGCACCAAAGACCTGGGTGATCCCTCAGTGGACAAGGCAGCTGTGAAGATCCAGGCCACCTTTAAGGGCTACAAGGTTTGGCAAGAGATGAAGCAGCAGGAAGGGCCCGTGTTCTCCCACACATCTGGGGACACTGAGGCACAGGTGGGGGATGCCCTGCGGCTGGAGTGTGTCGTGGCCAGCAAGGCAGATGTGCGAGCCCGCTGGCTGAAGGACGGCGTGGAGCTGACTGATGGGCGGCACCATCACATCGACCAGCTTAGGGATGGTACCTGCTCTCTGCTGATTACTGGCCTAGGCCGTGCTGATGCTGGCCACTACACCTGCCAGGTGAGCAACAAGTTTGGCCAGGTAGCCCACAGTGCCTGCGTGGTGGTCAGTGGGACAGAGAGTGAGGCCGAGAGCTCCTCTGGGGGTGAGCTGGACAATACCTTCTGCCGGGCTGCCCGGCGGCTGCACCGGCTCTTCCGCACCAAGAGCTCGGCCGAGGTTTCAGGTGAGGAGCTCTTCCTGAGTGCAGATGAGGGCCCTGCAGAGCCAGAGGAGCCTGCAGACCGGCAGACATACCACAAAGACGAGCATTTCATCCGCATCCGTTTTTAGGTACTTACCGAGGCCTGCCAGGTGGTAACGTGCTTCCAGGAGATGTTTGCCATGCTAGGCATCGGAGTGGAGATCAACCTTGTAGAGCAGAGGCCCCGGAGGGTGGAGATGACATCAGCAAGGAGGCCCCTGCACCTGGGGTGCCTCCAGAGCCATCGCCCAGCCTGCTGACTTCTGATGCTGGTGAGTCTGCATGAGCTTCAGTCTGGGGTCCAGAGCCAGGGTGAGGAGGCAGGGGGAGGCAGGGGAGAAGGAATAAGGCAAGTTGTGTCCAGAGTCTGCTGCAAGCTCAAGGGGTTACCTGTGCCCACCGTTGGGCTCTTTGCAGGTGCAGCCCTCTGGGGTGTGAACAGCTCTGACTTTGAGGTTAAATAGAGGTTAAAATCTATTTGAACTCCAACCCCGTCTCTTATTAGCTGTGTGCTTTGGGAGAAGCTGCTTAGCATCTCTGTGCCTCAGCTTTCACATGTGTGAAATGACAGTTGTTCCTTGGTATACACAGAGGATGGATTTCAGAACCCTCATGGGTACCCAAATCCACACATATTCGAGTCCCCAGATGAGCCCTGCAGAACCTGTATACATGAAAATCAGCCCTCCCTATACAGGGTTTTGCATCCCACAAGTGCTGTATATTTTAATCCACATTTGGTTGAAAAAAATCCATATATAAGTGGACCCAAGCAGTTCAAGGGCCTGTTGTTCAAAGGTCATGTGTACTCACTCTAGAATTTTATTTTTTAAATGAGACTGAAATGTAACCTGTATAAAATGCTGCATTCCTCATGGTCCAGTCTGCATACCATTTCCCATTCAAGCATCTAGGAGTAATTGAAAAGCCATTTCCCTATTTACTTGTATCTCTCTAGGAATGTTAAAGAGGGTATGATGAATATCCCACAGTGTTATTTCTTGAAACTTCTCTCCAATTTTGAGCCTCCCCCTTGCTTTGAATCCCTCACCTGCTCCTCCTGGACTTACAGACCACACAGTCTTTATCTTTGCTTTACCTCCCTTTTCCTCCCTGTTTCCAGCCCATTCTCCCTTTTGCCTCAAAGTAACTTGGGAAGCAAGCTGGCAAACAGAATTCTTAGAGAACAAGGAAGAGAGAGAGGCTTAGCAGGCAAAGACACCATTCTGTTTAGCTGTCAGGGTCTTCAAATGCTCCCATGTGAATGATTGCTCTGTACGTCCTGTGTGTCAAACCTTTCATCTGGTGGTGACTCGCTTGTATGTGGCAGCCGGACATGATCACTGTTCTCTGGGGCTAACTCACCCATCTTTCCTAGCCCCGGTGTTCCTGACCGAGTTTCAGAACCAAGAAGTGCAGGATGGGTATCCTGTGAGCTTTGACTGCATGGTGACAGGTCAACCCATGCCCAGTGTGCACTGGTTCAAGGATGGGAAGTTGTTGGAGGAGAATGACCACTACATGATTAATGAAGACCAGCAGGGTGGCCCTCAGCTCATCATCACAGCTGTGGTGCCAGCAGACGTGGGCGTCTACCGCTGCCTGGCTGAGAACAGCGTGGGGGTCTCCTCCACCAAGGCCGAGCTCTGTGTGGACTGTGAGTGCTACTGTCTGATTTGGTGTCTCCAGGTTGGTGGTGTAGGGGCTCCTGAGTTCGGCTTGAGGATGGTTGAGAGTGCATTCATCTCAGGCCAGGCAGGATTTGGGGCCTCAGTGTCTTGTGGCTGTTGGAAAGCTCTCTGGGAGCTCAGGCATCATTATGCCTTTGCCTCCTCATAGCTGAGCTCCCACATATGAATGACAATAGGGGATGTTGGTTTTTCCATTCCTGGGTTACCTCACATGGAATAATAGTTGTCAGTCTCATCCAGGTCACTGCAAATGCTGTTCATTCCTTCCTTGGTATGGTTGTGTAGTATTCCATCATGTGGATACACACCACAGTTTCTTTATCCACTCGTTGCTTGATGGACATTTGGGCTGGTTCCACAATTTTGCAGTTGTGAACTGTGCTGCTATAAACATTCGTGTGCAGGTATCTTTTTTGAGTAATGACTGGTGTTCCTCTGGGTAGATTCTCAGTAGTGGGATTGCTGGAACAAATCGTAGTTCTACCTTTAGTTCTTTAAGGAATCTCCACACTGTTCCATAGCGGCTGCACCGGTTTACATTCCCACCAGCAGTGCAGACGTGTTCCCTGATCACTGATCCATACCAACATCACTGGTTTTTGATGATGGCCATCCTTGCAGGAGTGAGGTGGTATCACATTGTGGTTTTGCTTTGCATTTCCCTGATGATTAGTGATGTTGAGACATAGAATATATTTTAAAAACCCAAGTAGAACTTGGTTTTTCTCTATCTAGAGATGGTAGAACTTCCAATGGATAGGATTCATAGCAGGTTAGAGAAGAAGAGTAGAAATTTATTATAGAAGAAAAACTATATCATGCAAGGACATGAGGGAAGGCAGGAGCAGGCGCTCTCTGGGGTCCCTTCTATAAGAGCGGTAATCCCACTGATGGGCGCCCCACCCCTATCCACCTCCCAAGGGCCCACCTCTTCATCCATGGGGGGCTGATATTTCAGCATATGGTCTTTGGGGGCTACCCAAACATTTATTCCATAAGTGAGGGTAAGTCCAGCCCCAGTTACTCCATCTTGACTAGAAACACAAGTCCCAGCTGCTGATTTTGAGGACTGTGTCTCTTTTATTATAAGTTCTGGGGTACACGTGCAGAACATGCAGGTTTGTTACATAGGTATACACGTGCCATGGTGGTTTACTGCACCCATCGTCCCATCACCTACATTAGGTATTTCTCCTAATGCTCTCTCCCCTCTAGCCCCCACCCCCGACAGGTCCCGGTGTGTGATGTTCCCCTCCCTGTGTCCATGTGTTCTCATTGTTCAGCTCCCACTTATGAGTGAGGACATGTGGTGTTTGGTTTTCCGTTCCTGTGTTAGTTTGCTGAGAATGGTTTGAGGCCTGTATCTCTTCATCCCCTTGTTCCCTAGTAGGATGGAACTGGAAGGTTCTACCACTATCACTGTTTCTTCTGAGGCCTCTGGATCATCCAGTGTTTAGTTTGCTGTGTCAAAGAGGCTTGTAGTTGGTTAGAGGCCTTGAGGAATGTGGCTGGTAACAGCCCGGGGTGGAGAGGCAGCAATGCCGCTGTTCCCCCCGTGACGTCCCAGCTCCCAAGTCTAAGTGGCTCCCAGGCAGGGCTGTGTAGTCAGGACCTCTGAGGGCTGACGCTGTCCTGGTGCCAGAGCTTGTGCTGGGGCAGGTGGGGTGGCAGGCGCTGCTCTAGCTCCCTTTCCTCCCCCAGTGACAAGCACAGACTACGAAACTGCAGTAGATGCCACGGAGACCTCGTCCTACTTCAGTGCCCAGGGCTACCTGTCCAGGTAGGAGCTGCAGAGGTGGGCTGTGCCCCAGACTGACCTTGCAGGGCCTCTCAGGGAGTGACGGTGCTGGGTGAGGGCCGGGCTTGGGCTGACAGGATGCACAACTGGAGGCTTTCTCCACGCCCCGGTGGTCTCTGTCCACTGAGTGAGCAAACAGGGGCTTCCAATGTCATCCATGCCGGATCCCCTCCGCTCCCCTCCTGCCCTGCTTCACGGCTACTGCCTTTTCTGTCCTCATGCCAGTCGGGAGCAGGAGGGGACAGAGTCCACCAGTGATGAAGGCCAGCTGCCCCAGGTGCTAGAGGAGCTGAGAGACCTCCAGGTGGCCCCTGGCACATGCCTGGCCAAGTTCCAGCTCAAGGTGAAAGGTGAGAGGGAAAGGCAGTGGGGACACGGCCATGGCGGGATGGGGGTCAAGGAGCTGTCCCCCGTCAGCCGCAAGTGAAAGGAGACCCGGGCAGTGGGGTCAGGCGGTCACTCATTCCTGCTGTATAGGGTCCAGCCCTGGAGGGTTCTGTGAGCCCCTCCCTGTTGGTGCAGAGACAAGAAACTGTGGAAATAAAAGACACAGACACAGAGATAAAGGCAGTTTGGGCCCAGGGTCCACTGCCAACCAAAGCGCGGAGACCTGCAGTGGCCCCGAGTGCCTGGATGCTCTTTTATTGAGTACAAAGCAGGGGGCAGGTAGGCAGCGTGAGGTAATGGTGGTCGGTGTTGGGGGTCAGGTAAATCATGTGTCTTGGAGATAGGGGGCCCAGGACTTTCACGTAGCCGAGGCGAGAAAACCTCATGCATCCTTGTCTTCTGAGAAAAAGAGAAACCAGGTGCAGAAGCGGGGTGTGAGAGTGGACAGGGAACGTGACTGCTGAAGCACAGCCTCACATAGAGACAGTTGAGCCCCCGGAGGTCTGTGGGCTCCTGACAGTCATCAGCCTTTGCCACAAGAGCGTGGAGGAGCGGAGTTTTCTCCTAACTTCCCCAGGAAGGAGACGTCTCGGCCATTTGGACATCTCCTCCCCTAGCTGGCTAAACAGCGGACGCTTTCCCAGTGCTGGCGCTGCCGCACAGCTGAGGCACCCTCCAGCAGCCCTTACGCGGGTGTGACAGACGGCTTAGAGCACCTTGCCTAAGGGTCACTTTGTTCACAATGTCACCTCAGTTCCATGCCTCGTAACCCGATAGTCATTAGTAAAATTAAAGGTTATATTGAGTATATATCTTTATAAGTAACTATAAAATTATATATGATTATGTAAAGGAATAACTGTGTGCCTACATTTCTAAATTAATATTTATTTGGGAACAGGCTGCGGCTTCAGACCTTTACGATGGTACTTGCAGGGTCCCCCCCACCACATGCTGCCTGGGTGTGGGAGGCCAATGCTACGTCACTGGTGTTGGGTCTGTCTCCCATCTGGAGGGCACAGTGCCCATGGGTGGTAGCCCAGGCTGACCACTCCCCCTCCAGTGGCCCAGGCTACCCAGCTCCCAGGTTATACTGGTTCAAAGACGGCCATCCCCTGACCACATCCGACCACATCCACGACTGACAAGAAGACTCTGCACACCCTGGAGGTCATCTCGGTCACCTGGAAGGATGCTGGCCAGTATGCAGCCTACATCGGCAATGCCACGGGTGCCGCCTACTCGTCTGCCTGGCTGCTGGTCCAAGGTGGGTGCTCCTGGGTCCCAGGCAGAGCCTTGGGCACTGGCCAGCATCCTGGCCAGGGCTGACACCCTGCAACCCTGCCACCTCAGGCCCTCAGTGGGGGTCAGTGGCCATCACCCCTTCGTACAGAGTGGCACGGGCGGCCACAAGTTGGCCCTGCAGGGAGCGGGTGTGCAGCCCTCTGTCCTGACCGATGGGTAGGCTGGAGGTTGAAACTGACCCAGAAAAGTGAGTCAGCCCTGTGGCCCTAGGTAGACCCGCACACAGCCAGAGCCAGTGGTAGCGTGGGACTAGAGATCCCTACTTCCTTATCGTTCAAAAAGTTGTAAGCACTGAGTGATCATTCCAAGGTTCACCCAAACCCGTCCTGCCACTGCTGTGGCTTTCCCCTGCGGCCCCGGGTGGGAGTCCCCTGCTGCTCTGAGCAGTGGCATTCTGTGGCATCTATGGCAGGGTGAGGGTGGGTGGTGGTCCACACGGCCTGTTGCCTCTGTCACCTGAACGTGGGGTTCCAGAGCTCCATGGCCTGGCATTCAGGCGGGGGTTAGGACGTTTGCCTGGGGGCAGTGCTGCCCTCACATTCCCTCACCACGGTGAGTGGAACTGCTAGGTATCCGCACAGTGCTGGGTAGGAGCCACGGTGGGGCCCCTGGGTGCCGCCTGTCTGACTCCAGTGTCTCTTTCAGGCCCCGATGATCCTGAAGAGAAGCCTGCATCAGGTAAGGCAGCCCCAGGCGGGCAGGGAGCATCCAGGTGGCTGTGGGCACTGAGGGCCTGAGCCCAGTGCTGGCTGAAGTGGAGATGTGAGTGGCCACGGGCTGGCTCAGGGAGAGAGCAGCATGGTGCTGTCCAGGTGCTGTCTGTGGAGAGCCACCTGGGGGCCTGCAGGCACTGTCGGGGGCCAGGAGGCAGGCGGTGGGGGCCGTGCCAAGTCTCCAGCAGCTGCCCTGTGCCCTCCACATGTGTGTGAGCAGCTGGTGCCACCCCAAATCCTGGAGAGGTTCACCCCCAAGAAAGTGAAGAAAGGCTCCAGCATCACCTTCTCTGTGAAGGTAGAAGGCAGGGCACTTCCCACCCTCGGCCGTGGGAAGATCGCCCCTGGGATGGGACAGAAGTGCCCCCTTCCACTCACATCTCCCCCAGGGAGCCACAGGAAGGGCTCCACCTCCAGAGGCCCCGCTCCTGATGGGGTACACCTCCCACCCTTTCACCCGCCCTCAGGATGCCCGGCACCCACCGTGCACTGGGTCAGGGAGGCAGCTGAGAGGGGCGTGCTGTGGATTGTTCCCAACACTCTGGGCTACACCGTGGCCAGCTCGGCACAGCAGCACAGCCTGGTCCTGCTGGACATGGGCCGGGAGCACCAGGGCACCTACACGTGCATCGCCAGCAATGCTGCCGGCCAGGCCGTCTGCTCCACCAGCCTGCACATCTCTGGTCATGAGTGGGGAGTGGGGGGCGGAGGGCTGGGGCATGGGAGGAAGGCCCTGGGTGGCTTTGGGGTCTCCTCGGGGCACATGGCTCATCACCACCATCTGGGCCAGGACCCTGTGGGACCCCCTTTTTCCTCTTCTCATTCTCCTACAGCACCACAGAGACCCTAAGACGGGTCAAGCCCTGGTGGTGCTGGTGGGTTTCAGCCTCAGAGTCCTCTCTGGGCCCAGGCCCTTGTGGGTTCCGCACCACCAGGTTCAGGGACTTTTCCTGAAGCCCCCGTGTCCTATTCCTTGCTCAGCCCCTCGGAGGACAGGAGAACGCATTCCCCTCCCATCACTGTTGGGGTGACCTCAGGCCAAGAGTGGGTTGGGGAGGTGGGTTGGGGAGGTGGGCTCGGGCACAGCCCCTGCTCAGGGCTTTGGAGGGACCCAGTCCAAACCCAGAATCAGATGTGCTGGGGTCAGAAGCCCCATCCCGATGGCTCACCCGGTCCTCCTGACAGTGCCTAAGGCAGAGGAGCAGGAGAAAGTGAAGGAAGCGCTGATTTCCACTTTCCTGCAGGGGTGAGTGAGGGCTGTCCCTGGAGGCTGGTCTGGTCTGGGTCAGGGAGGGCACTGTAGGAGTGGGGGACAGGACAGCGCTGCCCCCGGGGAGGCCACCTGTCCCCAAGCATGTCCTGGCTCTGCCCCATGCAGGCCATGTGGCTTGGCTAGTTCTCTTCCTTCTCTGTGCCTCAGTTTCTCCCTTGCAAAATGAGGGCTTCCCTGGGGCCTCTCTGGCATGGAGCCCCTTTCCCTGCAGCCTCCAGACCCTCTTTTTGTCAGGAGCTCAAAGGACGGAGGGTGGTGGGGTCCAGCTCAGGCCCCTCAGGACACTCCTTTCACCCATTTAGGACCACACAAGCCGTCTCAGCACAGGGGTTGGAACCTGTGGGTTTGGCTGACCTTGTGGGGCAGAGGAAAGGTATGATCAGGGTGGGTGCGTGCCTGCGAGGGGCCAGGGTGGCTGAGCCCCTGATGCTAGGGACAGGGAGGAGGCTGCCCAGGGGTGGCTGAGCCCCTGATGCTGAGGGGCAGGGAGGAGGCTGCATGGGGGTGGCTCCAGGCCTCAGAGGCCCCTCCTGGGCAGTGTAGCTCCAGGACACCTGCTCATTTAGCCAGGACCGACCCATGTTCTTGTGGTCTAGACTTGAGGCATGGTTAGTGTTGGAGCCACGTCTGATCCCTGTGGATCCGGGAGCCTGTGGGGTCCCTGGGCCAGCCCTGGACACGAGCTCACATCCAGAGGGCTGTATAGACACCTGGGTGCCAGGCACTGAGAACAGTGCAGCACAGCCCCGCTTTGGCCCCACAGCTCCTCCTGCAGCCTCATGCGCCGGTCTAGCCTCTGCCAGCTCTGTCCCCAGCACCCCTCATCTACTGTCCCCTGGTGTTTCCTGCTGTGCCCTGTCTCTGGACATTGTCAGCCCCTTGGTCATGCCTTGGCTTGATGCTCATGAGCCAGAGTGACTCCTCATCCTGGTGGGTTCCCACCGGCCCCTGCCCTGCCAGCCACAGTCTCATCATCTCCCTGCTAGACATCAGCACCATGCCAGGGAGGCCTCGGCCCTTTGTTCATCATTGGCTCCCAGGGCCCAGAACCGGCCTGCAGCATGGGGTGCCTTGTTGCACATCTGAGGGGCATGCAGCCGCCTGAGCAGAGCATTTTTACCCCCAAGAGAGCCTCTGGCTGCCAAGGAGGCCCTGGGCCACCTATCCCTCACCAAGGTGGGCACAGAGGAGTTCCTGTAGAAACTGATCTCCCCACCAAGATGGTATCGGCCAAGATCACACAGGGTGAGGGGCAGCGGCCCGCGTGCCAGGTCTCTGGGGTGTGTCCATGGTGGGTGTTTGGCCTGCCCCTGAGCCCTGGAGACCCAGAAGCAGGCCAGGATGACATAATCCTTGCACCCCCAGCCAAGCTACAGGTGCCCGGAGGCGACAGCAACAAGTCCAAGACGCCATCTGCGTTCCCCCGGCACGGCCGATCATGGCCGTCCTCAGGCGTCCGGGGGTCTTCCTCGGAGTCAGAGGACGGGGATGCCTGAGGTGAGGTAGGTGGCTGGAACCCTCTGGGAGCAGGGCAGGGAGAGGCTCTGACCCTCCTGAAGAGAGGTGCAGGGTGGAGGGTGCTCAGGAGGCAGGACTCCCATCAGACTCCAGGGAGGGGGACCCACAGGGTGCACAGGAGGCAGGAACTGGTAAGAACAGGGCCTTCTCTGCACGGGCCCCAGCAGAGACTTGCCTTCTGGGAGGGGTGTTTGTTTGGTTCATTCATTCTCTCCTTCATTCCTTCAGCGGAGAATGTGTGTCAGGCCTCCAGTGTCCCAGGCACTCTGTTAGGGCTAGGGATGGGCTGAGAGTGGGGAGATGGTGAACAGGTAATGGAATGTAGGCAGCCCAGGCCTGGAGCCCCCAGGACTGTGGTGACCTGTGGGGTCGGGGTCAGGCAGGGGAGGCCTCCCACACCCCTGCTGTTCTGCTTGTGCACAGTGACTCTGGGGAGCCTGGCCCTGGGGCTGGGGATCTTGGCAGGCCTGGCTGGCACTTCCGGGGTCCCACCACCTCAGCACCCCCACCCCTCTCAGATCTTTGATATCTACATGGTCACTGATGACTACCTGCCCCTGGGGGCCGAGCAGGATGCCACTGTGCTGTGGGAAGGCCAGTATGTGGAGGTCCTGGATGCCACCCACCCGCTGCGCTGGCTGGTCTGTACCAAGCCCACCAAGTCCAGCCCCTTGCGGCAGGGCTGGGTGTCACCAGCCTACCTGGACAAGAGGCTCAAGGTACTGGATGCCCAGGCAGGAGGGTCCTCAGGGGTCTCGGGGGTCCTGGGAGGGTCATCCAAATGCCCAGGCAGGAGGGTCCTCGGGGGTCCCGGAGGCCCCGGGAGGGTCATCCCAATTTGAGAGGCAAGAGCCAGTCCCCACAAGGCAAGGCCAGAGCTCAGCACCCCAACCACAAACTCCTCTCCCTTACCAGCTGTTGCCTGAGTAGGGGGCCGCCGAGGCCCCCGAGTTCCCTGGGGAGGCGGTGTCTGAAGGCGAGTACAAGACGAGGCTGAGGTGAGTGGCTGCTGGGCCCTAGGCGGCGGCGCTGGCGTCCCACCAGCTGGACCATCTCCCAAAGCAGCTCTGGGTCCAGGCCCCAGCACTGGAGGTCTTGGGGTCATGGTCACGCTGATTCCTCTGCAGGGGCCTCTGAAACACTGCTCCTGTGTGAGCCTGTTGGGGATGGGTGGGGGCTGAGGACAGTGGAGCAGGCCCAGAGATGCCTGGGTTCCCACAGCTACCCTCCCGGCCTCTCGCTGGTGGCACCCAGCTGAGTGGCTTCCTGGTGTTGGGGCCTGCCTTGTTAGAGAGGGAGCCTCTCTGCACCTGCTCTCCCACTTCCTGCAAGCAGGCGACAGACTGCAGGTGGCAGGAGGCGCTCCAATCTAGCAGCTGAGGGAGCCGGGCCTCATGGCCCACAGTCCCTGTGCAGGAGGCAGGAGCTCCAGGGTCCCTCACAGTGGCCCCCTCCCGCCCAGCTCTGTGATCCAGGAGCTGCTGAGCTCCGAACAGGCCTTTGTGGAGGAGCTGCAGTTCCTGCAGAGTCACCACCTGTAGCACCTGGAGTGCCACCCCCATGTGCCCACGGCTGTGGCCAGCCAGAAAGCAGTCATCTTCTGCAACGTACAGGACATCAGCCGCTTCCACAGCAGGTGGGTGGGGACACACAGACAGACAGACACACACACACACACACACACACACACACACACACACACACACACATACAGCGTCCATGCGCAGATGCTCTGTGGGGCCAGGCCTCCTGCAGGTGGGTTGGAGCCAAAGAGGGAGAGAACCTGTGCTGACTTGATTTACCACTTGGCGCACCTTCCCTCGAAATCCAGACGTGTGTACCTGGCTTACTCATGGGAAGGCCTGTGGCTTACCCACTGCTGATATGTGCATGCATACCCTCACACATGTACACACATGAACACATACATGTGTACATGTACCGTCTTTAACAGCACACACCCATGTGCATGACACGTGCACATCTGTAGATGCACACACATGCACACACCCACATACACGTGCACATCACCTATGTGCACACATGGGCATGCCTGTGTACATTATACACATGGACTCGTGTACATCTCCATGCTTTATGCACACCTATGCACATGCACTTTTGCACACCCTTTCATCTGCACACTTGTGTATACATGCACAAAGCACACAGTGTCTCCTTCCCCCGCCACCTGCCTGTGTGTGCAGCCACATGCATGTTCATACACATGTGCATGCCTCCACAGATGCGTGCATACGATATTCATGTGTGCTTTTGTACATGGCACACAAGCACTTCCTTGCATGCCCACACCTGTCTGCACACACACTCTCAGGTCCCAGGAGCCACAGGGCCGCAGCCCTTGTGCAGGGGCCAGCTTCCTCCCAGAGGTGAGGGCTCAGGGCCGGGCCATGGGGCACGGGCTGAGTCCTGATGCCATCCCCCTCCATGGCAGCTTCCTGCAGGAGCTGCGGCAGTGTGACACGGACGACGACGTGGCCATGTGCTTCATTAAGAACCAGGCGGCCTTTGAGCAGTACCTGGAGTTCCTGGTAGGGCGCGTGCAGGCTGAGTCGGTGGTCGTCAGCACAGCCATCCAGGAGTTCTACAAGGTGCCCTGCCTGAGCTCATGGGCTCCCTCTGAAGGCTCAGTAAGTCCAGCCATCCTCCAAGGCTCATCCTGGCCTGCGTGTATCAGAGCCTCTGCCCACAGCCTCCCTGTGGCCCCCTTGGGCCTCCGTTCTGAAATGGGGGCAGAGCTGCATCTGCAGCCCTGTGCTCCTGGGCAGGCCGCTTCAGCAGCGGCGTCCTATGCTTGTCGCCTGTCAAGAGGTGATGACAGCTGTCACTCAGGGTGCAGGGCTATGACCCACCCTCCAGCTCTCAGGGACTCAGCCATCAGGGGGCCTCCCATTCCTGCCCTAAAATCCCATTCCTGGTTCCCACAGAAATATGCAGAGGAGGCCCTGTCGGCAGGAGACCCCTCTCGGCCCCCGCCGCCGCCCCTGCAGCACTACCTGGAGCAGCTGGTGGAACTCGTGCAGCGCTACCAGGCCTTGCTGAAGGTGGGCCCTGCCTCCCCTGCCCAGGCTGGGTCTCTTGAGGTCCAGCTATGGGGCAGCCTGAGCCCCGACCTCCGTCCCAGCCCCAGGAGCTGATCCGAAGCAAGGCGCGAAACAGAACCGTGCGCTGCTGGAGCAGGCCTACGCCGTGGTGTCCGCCTTGCCGCAGCGCGCCAAGCACAAGCTGCACGTGTCCCTCATGGAGAACTACCCCGGCACCCTGGAGGCCCCGGGCGAGCCCGTCCGCCAGGTCGGGGAGTGGCCGGGGCGCAGGCGATGTTGGTGGGTGTGGGGTGCTGCCAGGAGGTGGGGGCGCGTGCATGAGTCGGGCAGGGCACTGGGCTCTTGGGTGGCTCTGGGGTCTGCACGCTGGGTGTCCTGGCTGGCCACAGGCTGACCGCAGCCCACACCCTCCCCAAGGCCACTTCATTGTGTGGGAGGGTGCGCCGGGGCGGGGGCGCATGCCCTGGAAGGGCCACAACTGCCACGTGTTCCTCTTCCGCAACCACCTGGTGATCTGCAAGCCCCGGCGGGACTCCCGCACTGACACCTTCAGCTATGTGTTCTGGAACATGATGAAGGTCTGCAGGTGCCGGGTGGGGTCCCCGTCCCTCGGCTCTGCGGTGACGCCGCTGGTCCGGGGTGGCCTGAGTGTTTCCTTGCCAGGGCCCACATCTGTCAGGGACTGTCCAGCCACGTCCCCTCCCTGTGCTGACGCCCTCCCCAACCCGCAGCTGAGTAGCATCCACCTGAACGACCAGTTGGAGGGGGACGACTGCGCCTTCGAGGTGTGGCAGGAGCGGGAGGACTCGGTGCCCAAGTACCTGCTGCAGGCCCGGACGGCCATTATCAAGAACTCGTGAGTGAAGGAGATCTGTGGCATCCAGCAGCGTCTGGCCCTGCCTGTGCGGTGTGAGCGTCCACCTCCCCGCGGGGGCGGGGGACTTAGCCGGGATGAGGCACCCGAGCCTGTTCCTGCAGCCACACAGGTCCTTGCCCAGGTGGGTGTGAGGGGTGGGCTCGGTCCCAGGACAGACAGCTCAGCCAGCTTGTGGCGTGTAACAGCTACAGCCTCACGGGGAGCCCTGGGGCTGGGTGTTGAGTCGGCCCTGACCCGAGGTGGGGGACACTGTGGGAGCCCCAAGCACAGGACACCCACCCAGATTGTGTCAGGGGCCGTGAAGGGTCTGGCAGCCAGGGTGTGAACAGAATTTTTCCCCAGGCCCGCCCTAGTCTCTGTTAAACACACACCTGCCTCATGCACCTGACTCCAGATGGGGACCTTGGATGAGGGATGACAAGGGACAGTCCCCATAGTGGCCACACTGTTGGATGTGGGGCTTGTGGCACAGGGCAGGTGACCTGCCAGGTGCACCTGGGGGTGCAACAGCCGTACATCCCCCCGCAGAGCACTGAGGGCTGTGTGTGCCCTCAGGGCCCCCAGACTTTGAAGAGGAGCTGGCCGACTGCACTGCCGAGCTGGGCGAGACGGTCAAGCTGGCTTGCAGCGTCACAGGCACACCCAAGCCCATCGTCAGCTGGTACAAAGGTAAACCCAGAGTCGGGGGCCACAGCCTTCCTGTCCCAGATGCTGGCCCTGCCAGCCGAAAGAAATGGGCTGTGAGGGCTAGGGGCCCAGTGTGGGATTTGGCCAGGTGTCTGGGGCATGAAGGACGGGCCTCATACATCCACTTGCCACCCACTTTCCAGCATGGCAGGGACCCAGAGATGCAGAGGCATGGAGAGGTGGGAGTCGGGGGATCTCGAGGAGGACTCGGCTCTGCAAAGCTGTTAGTCGCACGGTCAGGTCTGACTGTGGCCAGAGGGCCCAGTTAAAATAGCGGCTGGGAGAGCCGCCTAGGGAAAGATCCGGGAGGCACTACACACGGGCTTCGGGGTGTCCCTTCCAGGGGCGTCATCTCTCTCAGCGACAGCACATGACACACATGGGGTGGAGCCAACCAGTGGTTTCCCCAGCCCTGGTGTCCAGGGTTTTGCAGACTCAGCCATGGAATCATGGCTCCCTGCTCTGTAGCGAGCCTTGGGCTCCAGCCCTTTGGGAGGCCAAGCTAGTGCTGCATGGGCCAGGGACCCCGGGAATCTCAGAAATCCATGGTCAGCATAGATGGTCCCATGTGGGAACAGCCGTTCTTACCAGCCAGGACATCCCAAGAGCCCGAGGTTACCTCCCAGGAGTGGGGGCCTCTCTCTGGGCAGCATCCATCCTCCCCTGGGCTGGAGCTGTGTCGGGTTTGAGCAGCGGAGGGACACAGTTTGGCTCTGTCATCTATCACCTTGGCTGTAATGTCAGGAACCTGCTGGGGAGGGCCGAGAGGGGACCTGGGATACCAGCCTGGGAGCCACCCTGGGAGCTGGGGGACTGGGCTCGGGTGGCTGTGGACTCCAGGGGTATGTTGAAGGCCGAGCTGGCCCATTTGTCGATGGGGTGGCTGGCCATGTGGAGAGAGCTTGATGTCCAGATGTGCGCACCTTGGGTCTGGACATCTGCCGGTGTGGGGGTTCCATTGACAAAGGGTGGCATGCAGACGGGCTGGGTGGGAGGAGGAAGCGCCAGGTCTGGGAGGACCCTGCAGAGTCAATGCCTGTGGGGATGCAGGCGGAGGGGCCGAAGGGCAGTTGGAGAAGTGCAAGTAGGCTCAGGAGAGGGTGTGGCCAGAGAGGGTGTGGCCAGAGACCACAAATGGTCAGACTCGCAGATCATCTGACCTGCCAGCTGATGCAGAGTGCGTGTGGAGGGGTGAGGCCCTAGTACCCAGGCTTGAGAGCTCCCACTCGAGTCTGCAGAGGCGAGAAGAGGCGAGCCCAGGGAGAGGAGCGGCCAGGGAGGTGGGGTCCCAGGAAGCCAGCCAGGGGTAGGGGTGCCCAGGGCTGCTGGGGTCCCCAGAACTGTGGAATCTCCCATTCTACCCCTCATGCATGTGCAGGTTGGCCTGTCACGATTTACACACGTACACATTACACACACTTGTGCACACACTTAGAGACACACACAGAGACACATGGTACATCTCATGCATATGTGCATACATGCCACACATACACATTACACATGCATGTATATTAACACTATACATGTACTATACATAGATACACATCACACAGATACTACACATACATGCATGGTATACAATACATATATGCAAATACCACACACATGAATATGTATGCAGGTACACACATGTACATGCTATGTACACATGCATCATGTATGGTGCACACTACCTGCGCCTATGCAACAACAGATATATACATAGATACATGCAAACATCACTGTGCACATACGTGGCTACAGGCACACCACACACAAGTATATTACATATGTACACACTTCACACACAGCTACACATGTACACACACTGCACACATATATAAGTATACATATTAGAGACCACATCTGTGCACACATGGATACTGCACACATATACATATGTACACAGCCACACACCATAACACACATGCATGTTCATAAACACTATACACTTGGCCCACCCCAAAATAGTCACCAGCCCTTGCAGGGTCAGGTGCGTGGTTTCCACCAAAGTCCTGTGGCATGCTGAGGGCTGATTTTCAAAAATGGTGTGTCTGGTGGCCATGTTGGGGACAGAACAAGTCCAAAACCCCAAGGGGTGCCTCCCATTGCCAGAGACCCCAGTGGGCAGAATGATGACTCTCAGAAACCCAGAGTGCATGGGAGTCGTGGTGTGGAGCCCGAAGGCAGAGCGTGTGCTGCAGCCTGTCTGCTCTCAGCCCACTCAAACCTGACTGGCTGGGGGGACCAAGACTTGTTACCAGCACTGCCTTAGGGTCTCACATCATTACCCACACCCCGGTTTCCGTGAGGAGGTGTTGGAGCCGGGTGTTAGCCACATGCAGGGGGTGCCCCATGGGAGAGAAACCCTGACTGTTAGGAGGCACAGAGCACTTTTGATGGGGCTGCTGGTACATCAGCCCATGCTGTGCTCTGGAGACAGCAGAAGACTTCCTACCTGGGATGCAGAAATGACGTCTCCTGGGAAAGGAGTGGAAGGCTTTCCCTCTGTTGCCCTGTGCCCTGCGAGGCAGCCAGGGAGCCAGGCATCTCCAGCTCCACGCTCCTTCCTCTTTCCCCTCCACTGTTGGCGTTGTGCTCCGTTCTAAACCTGGCTGTGCGTTTGCTCAGAGGTTGAATGTGCAATCTGAATTCCAGGCAGAAGTGTTTTCTCGAAGCAAGATGAGGACAGAGCTGCCAGTGGAGCCCATGGGATGGGCTCGGCCCGTGGGATGGGCTCAGAGGGGATGGGACGAGATGCGCTGAGGGCGGTCAGCACAGCTGCTTCCTGGAGTTGCCATCAAGGGGTGTGGAGATCTGAGGTGGTGGCTACAGGGTTTTTGAAAAAAATTAGTTATTTCTGAGCCAGGCAGGGTGGCTCATGCCTGTAGTCCCAGCTATGTAGGAGGCTGAGGTGGGAGGACCACTTAGCCCAGTTTAAGACCAGCATGGGCAACATAGTGAGACCCTGTCTCTAAAAAAAATTAAAAACTTAGCCGGGCGTGGCAGTGCACCTGAGGCTGCAGTGAGCCATGATTGCCCCACTGCACTCCAGCCTGGACAACAGAGCAAGACCCCGTCTCTAAGAACATATATGTTAAAGTTCTATACAAATCAGAAGTCAGTGCTGGTCATGCCCTTTGTGATTTAAGCAATCTGTGGCACACACCCGGCCCTATTGGAATGTGAATTGATGCCGTTTTATCTATTTGGACATTACACGTGGGAAGGAGTTCTCCGCACTGAGAGGCCTTGCCTTCCCGTCCCTCGCCCGGGAAGGAAGCATGCGTTGGCCGGAGAGGTGTGGTCAGTGCGTGTTCACAGCAGGGTGATTTACCTCACATTCTTCAGATATTTGTATTAGAAGGCCATGCACTTGGAGGCACGAGGATGGGGCTAGTGGAGTGGGCGTGAGGCTTAGGCCCCTGCTGCCCTGGGGAGACTGTGGGCCACTGTGTTCCCTGCAGGGGCAGGTGCAGGGAGAGGAAGCGTGGAGGGGATGTGGGCAGTTATTCTGAGAAGGGGCTGAAGCCCCTAGGCTGGGCAGGAAGGGGTGAAGAGGGGTCAAGTGCATGAGCTGGGGTGACCAAGGGCTCAGCTGCCCCTAGGGGATTGGCCTCTGTGGTGCTCAGGTCCCTCAGCCTGGCCCCTGCCTCGAGCTAGTGGCCAAGGTGGACAGAAAGAGAGAGTAAGAGACAGAGACAGAAAGGCAAAATGCACAGACAGAAAGAGAGAAAGGGAGACAGAACAAGGAGACAGACAGAAAGTAGAAATAGGCAGAGACAGAGGCAAAGAGAGGTTGAGCCCGAGATGGAGACACAAAGAAAAATTGAGACAGAAACGCAGTGCTAAGGGGAGCTCGAGTCAGCCTCTGCATCCAGGGTTGCAGGTCAGCCTGGAGGCTGGACCCGACCGGGAACCTGGCCCTGAGCCACAGCTGTGGGCCCACCATCCCCTCCCCACCCATGATTGCAGCCCCCAGGCCAGGCCCAGAGTCTCGGCCCTGATGGGGTGAGTCCTCGGGGTCCCCACCTGGGTGATGGCTCCTGCTCATCCTTTCCAGATGGGAAGCCAGTGGAGGTGGACCCCCACCACATCCTCATCGAGGACCCCGACGGCTCATGTGCCCTCATCCTGGACAGCTTGACTGGTGTGGACTCCAGCCGGTTCATGTGCTTTGCGGCCAGTGCTGCTGGCACTGGCAGTAGCCTGGGCAAGATCCTGGTACAGGGTGAGCCCGGAGGCCTGCCCAGGGGAGGAGCCACCCTGACAGCCCACCACAGCAGGCCCGGCTGCAGCAGGGATTGCTGGTAGCTCATAGAGGATATTGGCAGGCGGGGACCTGCAGCCCTTTGCTGGCATCACCCTCAGCATCATCAGGGCAGCTCTCTGTGTGTGACTGTGTCTGTATCTCCCTGTCTGTGTCTCTCTGTCCTTTGATCTCTGTGTCTGTACGTCATTTTCTGTTTCTCCATCTCTGTCTTTATCTGTCTCTATCTCTGTATTTCTCTGTCTCTCCATCTCTGTATCTTTATCTCTGCGTCTGTTTCTCCACCTCTGTCTCTGTCTCTCTGTATGTCTTTCTGTCTCTGTCTCTCCCCTCCACAACCCCACAGTCCCACCACGCTTCATGAACAAGGTCCAGGCCTCGCCCTTTGTGGAGAGAGAGGACGCCCAGTTCACCTGCACCATTGAAGGTGTGCTGCACCCGCAGATCAGGTGGGGCCCAGGCCTGCCTGGGGATGGGTGTGGGGGCTGGCTTCTGCCTGGGGCATGGGGCATGGACAGCGTGTTCCCAGGTCAGGGGTGGGCTGGACATGGCCACCAGTCTTCAGCTGAGAATGGTCTTTGGGGACTCTGGATCATTCTGGATGTGGGCCCCTCAGCCAGGAGGACACGGCCAGGCTGGGTCTTGGCTTCTGGAAGGGTGGACTAAGGACCCTGGGGGTCTGGGGGCAGCACAGTGTGGTCCTGAGCACAGGGAGCACAGCCGGGGGTGGCCCTCAGACAGTACATAGGCAGAGGGTGACCGGAGCCCTGCCTCATGTGCCCTCTGGGTGGATTCCAGGTGGTACAAGGACGGGGCCCGGCTGACCCCTGGCAGCAAGATCCAGATGCTCAGTGATCCCCGCAGCAGCCTGCTGGTGCTGGTGATCCGGGCAGCCAGCGAGGAGGACCTGGGGCTCTATGAGTGTGAGGTGAGCGGTGCAGGAAGGGGCCCTGCCCTGGGGCCCAGGCTCTCCTTTCCGGTCATCCTCTGGGATCTCATCGTGGAGGGGCTGAAGAACCCAGGAACTGTCCTTAAGGTGAGGGCCTCTCAGCAGAGGCCAGGGAACACCATATCCACTGCTACACACTGATGATAGGCCAGAGGCCACCAGGCCACCACTGTCATCCCCTTATCACAGGTGGGGGGCCATCAGGCCACTGTCACCCACCATCACAGGTGGGAGGCCATGAGGCCACTTGTCACCACCATCACAGGCTGCTGGCCACCAGGCCACTGTCATCCCCCAGTCATAGGCCAGAGACCACCAGACCACCGTCACTCCACATCACAGGCCAGAGGCCACCAGGCCACTATCAACCCCCATCAGAGGCCAGAGGCCACCAGGCCACTGTCACCCATCACAGGTAGAAAGCCACCAGGCCACTGTCACCCCATCACAAGCAGAGGCTACTAGGCCACTGTCACCCCCATCACAAGCAGAGGCCGCAAGACCACTGTCACCCCATCACAAGCAGAGGCTACTAGGCCACTGTCACCCCCATCACAAGCAGAGGGCAACCAGGCCACTGTCGCCCCCCATCACAGGCCAGAGACCACCAGGCCACTGTCACCTTCCATCATGGGCCAGAGACCACCAGGCCACTGTCACCCCCCATTACAGGCCAGAGGCCACCAGGCCAGTCACCCCCCATTACAGGCCAGAGACCACCAGGCCACTGTCACCCTCCATCACAGACCAGAAGCCACCAGGCCACTGTCACCCCCCATCACAGGCAGGTGGCTATCAGGCCACTGTCACCCATCACAGGCCAGAGGTCACCAGGCCACTGTCACCCCATCACAGTCTGGGGGCCACCAGGCCACTGTCACTGTCATCCCTGGCCACACCACTGCTCCATGCCCTGGCCTTATTCTTCCTCTGCCCTGAAACCTCTCCTCTGCTCCCATGTCAATCTGGATGCCTTGTTCCCTGCTTCCCTGGCCATTTCAAGGATGCCACTTGGTTTTTGCCTTTAGGGGGCCTGGTGTGTCCTCATGAATTTTGTCGTTCATGTCAAATGGAGTGTCAGTAATCCCATGCAGCCTGGCCCTGCTCAGGTGCCTTTTCCCTGTGGAGATGTCCAGCCTGTGGGTGGACAGAGCTGCCTTCTGCTCCAGCCCCTGTTTCTGCAGGGCCCAGTCCTCCAGTCCGTCAAGGCCTGTGGTGGTCAGGGTGGCTGTGTACCAACTGCGGGTGCCCCGGGCTCCAGACTCTTCCCGGGGCACTTGTCTGGCCACCACCCTCCCGTGTGGTGCTCTCGCTCTTGAAGCAGAGACCTGGCTCTTGACTTGCACTGCCTAGTACCATCACTACTGGCCATACATGGGGATTTACATTTAAATTTAAATCAGCTCAAGTTAAATCCAAAGCTGGGTGCTGTGGCTCACGCCAGCAATCCCAACAATTTGGGCAGCCAAGGCAGGAGAATCACTTGAGCCCAGGAGTTTGAGACCAGCCTGGGCAACATATTGAAACCCTGTCTCTTAAAAAAATAAAAATAAAATAAACCATTAAAAAATGAGCCAAGCACAGTGGTGCACACCTGTGGTCCCAGCTACTCGGAAGTTGAGGTGGGAAGATCCCTTGAGCCCAGGAGATGAAGGCTACAGGGAGCTGACATCATGCCACTGCACTCCAGCCTGGGCCACAGAACGAGACCCATCTCTAAAAACTACATAGAATTAAGTTAGAGAGTCTGTGCCCCAGTCTGCGTCCCAGGACAGACAGAGAGCATCCTCATCACTGCAGAGACCCTGGGGACGTGTGAGTCCCCCAGGGATGCTGTGGCTGGCCAGGGCCCTTCCCCTTGGGGGAGACACACCAGGGTGGGGGCTGCCCATGCTCCCAGCATGGCCCCAGGGAGAGGGCCCTGCCCATGGGGAGCCCTGGGCTCTGAGCCAGCCCTCTGTCCTTGCAGCTGGTAAACCAGCTGGGCTCTGCAAGGGCCAGGGCGGAGCTGTGCATTCAGAGCCCTGCACTGCAGGCCCGGGAGCAGCACCACAGGGAGCAGCACCACCGGGAGCAGCTCGTGGCTGCCGTGGAAGGTAAGTCCCACCCCTGCCTTCACCACCACGGCTCAGACCCAGGCAGGACCCTCACGGGCCTGGCCGTGTCCTGGGGCATGAGATTCTCACCCTTCCCAGTCAGGATCTGCTACCTGGAGGACTCTGGAGGAGGAGCTGGGCTGGCATCTTGGGGTAGGGAGAACCACAGATGGGAAATGAGGAGGCTGCTGTGGGCCAGGTGCAGGTCCCAGGTCCCAGCCTCTGGCTGGAGGCAGCACCTGTGTGGGCTGGTGGAGGGCGGGCCCTGAGCGCAGAGCCCTGGTGGAGGTAGACAGGCCACTCTGGGTGGACGTCATTCCCAAAGCCCTGCTGCCATCCTGGGGAGGGGAAGCGTGTGCATGGAGGCCAGGCCTACACCCAGGGCAGCTCACCAGCAGTGGGCAGATTGCAGCAGGAACAGTAGGAAGGACGTCTCTGTGGAGGCCGGGCAGCTGGGCCCCAGCTTGGCTCCCAGGAGAAGGGGCAGGTATCAGGGACCTGACCCCTCCAGCTCAGGGTAGGGCTGGCTGTGGAGGCACCTGGCCTGGTCTGGGGCTGCTCCAGGGTCCTGGGAGGGCCTTGGGCTGCAGAATGACCTCACCAGGGATGGAAGATGAGGGATGGAGGGTGTGGGGGATCAGCAGGGATGGAGTGGGGGGGAGAGGTGGGGCACATCACTTCACTCCTCCCAGATGCTTTGTTCAGGGCAGGGGCAGCCAGGGTGGGAAGGGGGTCATTGGGCATCTGTCATGGGCTCCCAGTTGGAGCTGCCCCTCTAGACAGGTGATGAGCCTCCCATCCCTGGGGAAATGCAAGCGGGGGGACACCTGGCAGAGCCGCAGCTCCCACTGTGGATGGGTTGGAACGCATGTCCTCCAAGTCGTAAACACTGGCTACTCCATCCCAGCTCAACTGTCTCTCGGGGCACAGTGTCTGAAAGCCAGGTGCCCATCTGGGTCCCACAGAGTTTGGCCATCTTTGACACCTTCCATGACCCTCAGGGAGACCCTCCCTTGCCGGGCAGGGGTCCTTGTTCCTCAGCCCCCACTGCGAGTGCCCCACGTCTGACATGTCTCTGGGGCCCCGTGACCTCCATCAGCCCCACAACCTGGTGGCCACAGCACCTCACAGAACCGCTTCTGCAGCCACCGCACCCCAGCCTCTCACAAGTCCCGTGTCTTGCGGCCACGGAAGTGCCAGCAGGGACACGTGGGGCTGCCTCTTGCTGGTGGCAGGAGTGTCCTTTGCAGTCGTAACAAGTCTCTCTCTGGGTCTGGAGGAGGGGTGGCAGGGAGAGAGGCCACCCGTGCTGGACAGGGCGGCGGCACCTCAGCGTGAAGAACCTAGAGCTGGTGCCAATGCCTCCCTGCTTCTAACCCCTGCCTGCTGCTTCCTTTTTAACCTGGCAGCTCTGCAGCCTGAACGGGCCCCGCCAGGCCTGTGGGGTGGGCACTGCCCCCTCGCTCATGAACCACGCTGTGCACAGCTGCACCCTTCCTATAGTTGCAAATACCCAGGTCCACAGCCGATCAGGTGGCAGTTTAGGTCCATGAGTGATGGTGCCCGGAGTGTATGGGCCCAGAAGCGCCAGGCTTCAGCCCCAAGTGCAGGGAGGATGATGGGGGAGGCCCTGGGTTTTCCATCACTCTGTGAAGTTCCCATCACTGGCCAGCAGGTGGCGGACACACCAGCTTTCTCTGGGGTCAGGTTAGTCCAGGCACACAGAGCCTTGGCTGAGCACAGGGGCTCACGCCTGTAATCCCAGCACTTTGGGAGGCCAGGGCGAGCAGATCACAAGGTCGGGAGTTTGATACCAGCCTGACGACATGGTGAAACCCCGTCTCTACTAAAAATACAAAAATTAGCCAGATGTGGCGGTGCATGCCTGTAATCCCACCTACTCAGGAGGCTGAGGCAGGAGAATCTCTTGAACTCGGGAGGCGGAGGTTAGAGTGAGCCGAGATCATATCATTACACTCCAGCCTGGGGGACAAGAGTGAGACTCCGTCTCAAAAAAAACCACACGCAGCGTTTTGGTTGGATCGCATTCTCTCCTCCCATGAGCGCTTTCTCTTCCTGTGAAATACACACCTACACATATGGATACACGTGCATGCACACACAGAAATGCACAGCACCTGTGGCTCCCACCAGATGTGGGTAGTCCCTGGCATACATGTGCCCCTCCTCTGAGATGGGCGTAAAGCCTTTCTCCACATGGCAGTCTAGCAAAGCACACAGTGCCCCACCCTTCCCCAGAGCTGTGAGGCTGTGCGCTCCAGGCCACGTCACTTGACTCTTCTGGGCCTCCTGCTAGGGGTGGTGAGGAGGGTCATGGAGATGCAAGGCTGGTGGTGGCCCATGGCCTGCCCACTAGCCAGCTGGCCAGGGCTGGGAGGCACCATCTTTGTGCCCAGATGATTCTGCCCGGGAGCTGCAGGGGAAGAGTTCTTGAGGTGACTGGGAGGAGGAGCTGCCTGATCCCAGATGTGTCCCATCCCATCACCGGAACCGCAGGCCCCATCCTGCTGGCTCTGGGGAGGGAAGCAGCCAGGAAAAGCAGGAGAGACTGGGGTGTGTGGACCAAGGTTGCTCCTGTAGGGAGATTGGGCTGCCCGCCCACTTGGAGCTCAGGACTCTGTGCAGCATTCCTGGGGCTGTTC
Organism: Aotus nancymaae; assembly: GCF_030222135.1. Taxonomy (NCBI): domain Eukaryota; kingdom Metazoa; phylum Chordata; class Mammalia; order Primates; family Aotidae; genus Aotus; species Aotus nancymaae. The sequence goes on from NW_026988682.1 coordinate 186,523, forward strand.
TTGGCAGGACTTGTGTGGCCTCGTGCCACAGAGCTCAGATGTGCCACTTTCAGGACTCCAGAGTCCCTCCCCCTGAGGATTTTTTGTAACAGAGGCCCTGGCTGTCTCAGCCTCAGTGTGACTGCTGGCTCCCTGTGCAGCCACAGGCCATTGCTTTCCCTTCCAGGACTCGGCTTCTATGTCTGAGAAGTGGGATTGTAGGTCTGACAATTTCACAGGGCTACCTCGGGACATGGGTTGAAGGAGAAGCTGGGATTTCTGAGCAGGGAGCATAGGTAGGGCCCTCATTCTCCCCACAGCCCCTGCAAAACCCTCGTGAGGGACAGAGAGTCCTGCCTTCATGAGGGGAGGCACTGTCCTCAGTCCTCATTCTGCAGCCACTCAGAGCAGGCATTGTCACCTCCACATCAGAGACCAGGGAACTGGGGCTCTGAGCAGACAGCCTGGCCAGGGACAGCTTAGCTGATGACGCCACTGTTGTGCCACTCAGATAGCTCAGCCCCCAGCCCTGGCTGGTCTGTAACCCTCACCATTCTGACTGCTTTCTTTGTAGTCACTGAGCAAGAGACTAAAGTCCCCAAGAAAACCGTCATCATGTAAGTGCAGGCGTGTTTCTAGCCTTCCTCTGACTGCTGTGCCTCCTGCATGCCACTGACCTGCCTGCATCATGCCTGTGTGGCCCAGCCACCTGCTTGCCGCCCGCTTGCTCACATAACATTCATCCTCTGACTGCCAGCACTGTCCAGGTACCCACAGACACTCCACACATCACCGCCCTGTCCTCAGGCCCTCAGCACCCTATGCCAGCACCGTTCAGGTACCCACAGACACTCCACACTTCACCACCTTTCCCAGGCCCTTAGCGCTCTCCATGGTCCCACCTCTCCTGCAGTCTTGGCCACTGAGACCCTTGGGTGGGTGCCTTCCAGCTCTGTGGGCCTCCTGGCCTTCTCTGCAGGGTGGACACGGGGTCTGTGTGTGGGCAGCAGCCTTTGTCTCTCGGCAATAATAAAGTGGCTTCCTGCATACCTCTCTGACTCTCCTTGCCTCTCCACTGCACGGTCCTGGGTCTCCTCCACTTGCAGCCCTAGAGGGAGCCCCTACCCTCACCAGCCCTCTACTGTAAGGTCCCTGGCTGGCCACTGCCTTTGGGGTCCCCGCCCATTCTAGGGTCCCCAAGCGGACCTGCAGCAGCTGCTTCCCATCAGGGGCCATGCAGCCACCCACAGGGACATGAGGCATGGTCAGAACAGCTAATCACAGTCCTTCCTGGCATGCTGGGCACCAGGCAGGCCTTCCCCAGGCCTGGGCAGCCAGGGCAGTTGTCATGGCAGACGCAGGGATGCGGTGACCCCATGGGATTTGGGCTCTCAGCATCAGGGGTCAACTTCGTTGTCTCTGGCTGGACAATTCCAGCATGAATAGAGGACGACCCCAAGCCCTCGAGCCCTGGGGCCGGCCAAGGGGTCCTGCCGACAGCCTTGAAGTGGGGAGGGTGGGGAGGAGGGTGCCCTGGTCCTGTAGAAAGCAGCCCGCGTCTCCTCTCCAGGCTGTTGACTGGGGGTGCAGCAGGGCTTGAGTATACAAATGAGGAGGGAGGGTTGGGGCAGGTGACCTACTGGACCCATGTGCAAGGTGCCTGGGGGCTGGTGGCCAGGTCAGGTCAGGGGAGGCTGCTGAGGGGGAGCTGCCAGTGGGGCCATGCCCAGCAGGGCTCTGGAGGACTCTCTGGCTGCCAGCAAGGGGCCAGGTTGGGTGGCCGAGGCAGGGTGGTAGGCAGAGAGGAGCGCAGATTTGGGTGACAGGTGGAGGACAGAAAGCTGTCTGACAGGTGAGTGCTGGCAGAGGCTGCCCTGAGAGGGAGGGACCATCCCCAGAGAGAGGGCCGTGCCATGCTGCCGGGACACCCACCAAACCCAAGCTTCCTCTAGTCTCGGCTTGGCATCAGACTGTGCCCAGGTTCAAGGAGAGGCCAGCTCTGGTCGGGGAGTTGTGATCAGTGGCAGAGCCAGGGCCAGGGGCAGGTATCCAGGCCCGGCGGCTTCCCGGAGGTGGTGACACTCTCCCGAAGGCACCTGGGGAGGATGGGCCTGAGCTTGCAGGGGCTCTAGGAAGAGGAAGCGCCTGCTGCAGCGTGGGTCTGCAGTTCCTTCCCCTCTCTGTCCCAGGCCTCCACCTCCAGGAGCCTCCTGAGGGGTGTGGGTCGGGGGTGGAGTCCAGTGTCGGTCCAGCTGGGCAGTCTCGAGGATAGGGACGAGGCTCCTGGAGCCCCCTCTGCAGGCTACAGCCATCCCGGACCCCTGGGCCTCAGCCCCTCTGCACTCATCTGCCACTTCTACAGACACCACCCTGGAGAATGTGGACCAGGAGGTCACATCCATCCTGGAGAGACCGCTGGGCTCCAAGGTGCCAGGGCCTTCCACAGAGGACCTCACTGGCCCCAGCCCCTGCCCCGGGATGGCACCTGCACTCCAGGAAGCTGGCTTCCAGCCCCCAGTCACCGGAACTTCAGAGGCACCCGGCGAGGCCCAGACAGATGCCGACCGCAAAGACCCCCAAGGGCTGACCCCAACCCTGACTACACCACGAGGGCTGCCCATCCCATGGGCATGAGATGCCAGGCCCCAGTGACCCCAACTTGGAACCCCAGTGGCTCCATGCACTGGGGGTTCCTGGGCAAAGCCTACTTCTTGCTTGGCCTCAGTTTACCCATCTGAATCAATGCACAGAATCGGTTCTGGAAGGTTCCTCCTGCTCTTAGTCTGTTCCAGAAGCCAGAGGCTTCCCATGGTTGGCCTGTGGTAGCCAATTCAGGTGCCCCGGGCTCCTCAGTGGACAGGATGAGGGGGAGGGGTGTGAGAAAGGAGAGGAGGAGAGAGGGGAGAAGTAAGAGGGAGAGGAGGGGGGAACAGAGGGTCAAAGGAGCAGATGGAGGAAGGGGGTCAGAAGCAGCCAGTGCCCCAGACAGACCAGACCAGACTGGCTGCTAGAGAGCCTGCTCTGTGTGTCACCTAAGCCGTTTCCCAAGGTGTCTGGAGCCTGTTATCACCCTCGCCCCTTCCCCCAGGTGTCTGGGGTCTCTGTTATCACCCACGCCCCTTCCCCCAGGTGTCCGGGGTCTCTGTTATCACCCATGCCCCTTCCCCCAGGTGTCCGGGGTCTCTGTTATCACCCATGCCCCTTCCCCCAGGTGTCCGGGGTCTCTGTTATCACCCATGCCCCTTCCCCCAGGTGTCCGGGGTCTCTGTTATCACCCACGCCCCTTCCCCCGGTGTCCGGGGTCTCTGTTATCAGCCACGCCCCTTCCCCCAGGTGTCTGGGGTCTCTGTTATCACCCACGCCCCTTCCCTCTGGTGTCTGGAGTCTCTGTTATCACCCAAGCCACCTCCCCCAGGTGTCGGGGGTCTCCTGTTATGATCACCCCGGCCCCTTCCCCCAGGTGTCGCGGGTCTCTGTTATGGAGCACTTTAATGGCTGCTGCTTTTTTTTGTCTTTGGGACGGAGTCTCGTTCTGTCACCCAGGCTGGAGTGCAGTGTGCATGCGACCACAGCTCACTGCAGCCTCAACCTCCTGGGTTTAAGTGATTCTGTCACCTCAGCCTCCCAAGTAGCTGGGACTACAGGTGTGTGCCCCCATGCCTGGCTAGTTTTTTTATTTTGGGGTAGAGATGGGGTCTTGCTGTGTTGCCCAGGCTGCTCTCAAACTCCTGGGCTCAAGCCATTCTCCTGCCTCAGCTTCCCAAAGTACTGGGATTACAGGTGTGAGCCTGGCCCAGCCCTGGCCTCGCTCCAGCCTGGTCCTCAGGTCCCCGATCAAGGACCTTTTCTTAAAGGGACAGATGGTGCATCTGGGGAAACTGAGGCCTGGGTTGTGGGAGCTCATCCCAGGCCCTGCTGCTCACTGCAAGTGGAGCCAGGTGTTCCAACCCTGCCTACAGGAGCACCCAGCTCTCCCAGCTGGAGGTCTGCGCCAGCGTGGGCGCCGCCAGGCAGGGAGCCATGAGGCCAGAGGCAGGATGGTGGCTAGGCTCCTCCCCGACCCCACCCCATCCAGCGTCTCTGCATCCTGCCTGTGTGTGCTTCTCGGTCCATGCCCTTCTCCTCCCCATCTGGTCCAGCCCCTGCCTTGGTCACCTTCACACAAAGGACCATCCCAGCCCTGTGTACCGTGTCCCACCCGCTCTGGTCACTCCACCCATCTTGCAGGGCCTTACCTCATGCACCCTCCCCGGCCACCCCTACCTGGTCCCATCACCTTGGAGAAAGGCCATCTGGCTAGAGCCAAGCAGGGTGACACCTCCAGGGTGCAGTGCCCTCCCCCAGGACTGCACGGGGCAGCCCCTGCCATGGTCTCATGCTTCATGCCCTGAGCACACTCCACTCAGCGCTTCCAACAGTCTCACAGTCCACACACTGCCACTGTGACCTCCCCAGGGCCAGGGGGCACAGGGTTTGGCGCAAGCAGGCCACCTTCCCCCAGTGAGATGAGAGGGCCGGCCCCTTGGGTCTGCTTCCCCCCAGCAGGCACGGAAGCCCCCAGGCCTTCAGCAGGCACAGGCTCCTCCCTCCAGCTGCCTGGGCACTGCGGGGTGTCCTGCTAGGTCCCACCTTGGTGAACATTTGCTCAGTGTGCCCATGTTGGGGCTGGATGGACACAGGGCCTGGCCAGACGCAAGGGCTGGCCCAGGAGAAGGGGCATGGCATCCCTCTCACCCTGGGAAGTGGTCACTTCTCGTTCTCCTGGCCTGTCATCCTTCCCCCCACAAAGACTGAGGGCTGGTGTCTGCAGGGTAGGGACAGGCAGGCCAAGGCTGGGGAGGGGGTCTGGGAGGACCGGCTGTGGTCCTCACTCTCCCTCTGCCGCTTGGGTGCCAGGGGCACAGGGTCTGAGCAGACAACCCCACCCGGGTGCTGCTTGGACTGTTCCAGCAGATCGCAGGCTCCCTCCCAGGCCTGACGCTCGTTCACTCTGCCCGATGCCACTGAAGAGTCGGCACGAGTTGGCCTGCTCTGCCCACAACCCCACCTGCCCTGCTCATGGCAGGCACCCTTCCCACTTGCCGGCCTGCCCAAAGCTCACGTGTACCCAACTCCTATAGCCTCCTGCTCTGCCTGCGCCACCACCCAGGGCTATCCCCAGCCCCAGTCCTCTACCCAGTCTGCCCTGGGGGCCTCCTGACCTCTCCCTGGTGGCTGGGTGGAGCGGCATTGAGGGCCCTCCCTGTGGCCTCTGGGCAGCCCCATGGGGCGATGCCCTGACCCTCTGGGTCCTGCCCACCATCTCTTGTTCACTAGGAACTGTTGAATGCCCCTGCACCCATGGTGCTGAGAGACAGCCGCCTTCCCTGCCTGGCTGTCAGGGAGTGTTCTGGAAGACAGAGACCACGGCATCCGGCTGTCAGCCCAGCGGGTGGGCAGAGGCCTTGGGGCTGGTGGTGCCAGCCCAGAAGTGGAGGGTGCCTGGCACGTGGGCTCTGCAGGGTGGCAACTGCACATGCTTGAGCTTTGGGCTGGGGACTGGGGTTGGGGCTCAGGGCTCCTGGAGCCCAACCCTCTGCCTGGGCTCACCGAGCCTGGGATCGTGAGGAGCTGCTACAGGCACCACCCGGGCTCCCTCTCATGAGGCCTTGTCTCCCAGCAGCTGAGCCCCTGAGGATGTCTCAGCTCCTCCTCCATGAAGTCCCAGAGCAGGAGCCGGAGGCCCGAGCCAGAGCCCAGGAGCAGACTGTGCCCATTCAGTAACCTCCCCAGACTGCTGGGTCCTGCAGCAGGGGCCAACCCCCAGGGGACATCCCGGGGCAGGCAGGGAGGGCACGTGAGCTGAGGTACCGGAGTGGCCTCCCGGCCCTCACCACACTCCCTGCCAGCAGCCACCTCACGCCAGGCAGGGTAGGAAGGAGAGGCCATGCTGGGAACAAGAGGTGAGAGGTGTGGGGGCTGGGCCCCCGTCTGTACATCTCATCCCAGAGAGGCTCTGCTGCAGCCCCTCCGAGTGTTGGTGGTGAGCAGGGAAACCCCCATCCCATCAGAAGGCCTGGCTGCTCAGAACAGGTGAGGGCCTGGCAGAGCCTCACTCCATTTCCTAACCTCAGGATGGAGGGTGCAGCCTGGCCCGGGGCAGGCACAGGGGAGCTGCTCTGGGACGTCCACAGTCATGTGGTCACAGAGATCACGCAGAGGACCTACACGTACTGGGCCATGGACACGCACTGCACGTATGGGGTCGGGCCCAGAGGGTTATGAGTGTGATTCCTGTGACTCTGCCCAGTGCTGGGGGCATTTGCACATCTATGGAGGCCACCCAGCATGTCCTGGCCTGCCCCAGCCTGGGAGCCCCACATTCCACCTCACTGTGTTCCCTCCGAGGGGCCGGGACCCTCTGCCAGGGAGAGGCAAGTGGTGGTGAACTTGGTGTCCTTAGGCCCCTGTCCCTGAGCACGCAGCAGAGTCAGTGAGATCTGCCGGCCCTGCCAGCTCCTCCTGATCACCTGGCTCACCGAGGCCAGAGTGGGAGAGGCAGTGGTTCCATGGAAGCAGCACCCCTGACTGTCAGAAGCCTGGGCGGTCAGAATGGGGTGCTGCTGCCCACAGTGTATCTCAGGGCCACTGACCACCCAGGCATGGTGAGCTGTGGCTGGCACCCAGGGGTCTCCACAGTTCCCTTCCTGCCCTTCCAGGGCCCCCATCCATGCAGGTGACCATCGAGGATGTGCAGGTGCAGATAGGCAGCATGGCCCAATTCCAGGCTGTCATTGAGGGCGACCCACAGCCCACAGTGATCTGGTACAAGGTAAGAGCATCTCCGGGTGGGTGAGATTTGGGGATGGTCCTGGGAGCTGGAGAGCCCGTGGGAGGGATTGCAGTCCACACTATGCACTTCCCCGACATCCCGTCCAGAGTGGACATGCATCGGAAGCACTCTCAGTGAAGAGTGGGGGGCAGTGTCCCCCAGGGTGGGCCGATGGCAGCCCTGCCAGTCCTGTGCCTCCAGGACAGTGTCCAGCTGGTGGACAGCACCTGGCTTAGCCAGCAACAGGAAGGCACCACATACTCCCTGGTGCTGAGGGATGTGGCCTCGAAGGACGCTGGCATCTACACGTGCCTGGCCCAAAACACCAGTGGCCAGGTGCTCTGCAAGGCAGAGCTGTTGGTGCTCAGGGGTGAGTTGGCCGGCCCCTCCCGCACCCCAGGCTTTGTAGCTGGGCTGGCCGGGTACAGGACTCTGCTCCACAGGGCAACCTCCCTTCCCATGGGTGGTTCCTGGGTGGGGGTGGTCCCACAGTCTTGGGCCCAGGGAGCCCCTCCCATCAACACCACAGTACTGGGCTCCATGGGGATCCGGGTGGTCATCTTTGCCCATCCCAGCCACTTCTCACTCCTTAGGGGACAGTGAGCCGGACTGAGAGAAGCAAAGCCTGCGGAGGAGGCTGCACTCCTTCTATGAGGTCAAGGAGGAGGTCAGAAGGTAGTGCCCGGCCCCCTTTCCCCTGGACTGCTGATGCCTGGGCCGCCGGGTTCCCTCACTCCCTCCTTCCTAGGGGCGTGTTTGGCTTCATGAAGAGTGCAGCACAAAGGAAACAAGGTCTCCTGTGCTGCCAAGTTCATCCCCCTGCGGAGCAGAACTCAGGCCCAGGTGTACAGGGAGCGAGACATCCTGGCCACGCTGAGCCACCCGCTGGTCACAGGGCTGCTGGGCCAGTTTGAGACCCGCAAGACCCTCATCCTCGTTCTGGAGCTGTATCCTGCCCTCAGCCCCTGGGAGGGCTTGAGCAGGGCAGGCCGGGGCTCGGAGGAGCCATGTGCACGGCATCCCCTGCCTGGCTGGGAATTTGGGGGGAGTCTTCTGTTCCATGGGGCAGTGACTGGAGTCCCCTGGGGGTGCCGGTGGCAGCTGGCCCTGATAACCTGACACCCCCAGCAGGGATGGCGGGGGCTCTCTCCCACTCTGCAGATGGCCTCTTACAGAGAAAGGAGCCACCTGTCTAGGCCACTCTGGGGTTCACCCTGCCACCCATGGAGCCTGGTCTTGGGGTCACCTCTGGTGCTCTTGACAGGCTGTCAGCTAGACACATCCCCCCTGCCACGAGTTGGCATCCTCTTCAAGGGGAGAGGGTGCTGATGGGCTCTGTGCAGAATGGACAGGATGTCCCCTCCCACCGTGCCACTGCAGTGAGTGGCCTCTGTCCCCAGGGTCAGCCTGCAGCCCCTCCTCCTCAGGACTGGGTGTCATCTGGTGCTCAGAGGGGTCCTGCCCCACCCTCCTCAACCCTGAGTATCACCACACTGCCCCCAGAGATCAGACGTGCCCGCAGTCCTGGCCTCCTCATTGTGAGTGTGGGTGTCCAGGGGCAGGCAGGTTTCAGCCCCACAAGTGTGCTTTTCCTTGACGGGATCCCAGGTGCTCGTCCGAGGAGCTGCTGGACCGCCTGTTCAGGAAGGGCGTGGTGACAGAGGCCGAGGTGACTGGGCAGCCACCCACCACTGCCCCAGCCACACACCTTGCCCCAGCCCCTGCTCAGACAGCAGTCCTTGTAGACACAGCCCCAGCCATAGCCTTCCCCGGCTTAGAGGCTTCTGGGGCTCCCTAGGGCCTCTGGGGCTCTTGACCCCTCGGTTGGACTCAACGGGCCCCAGGACCCCACCTCACCTGGCCAGCTGACCAGCCCGGCCCTCCCCTCCCCTGCTGAGGGTCATGAGTCCACCGTATCCTCCCTGCCTTTGAGGGATCCCCTGGCTTAGGGGCACACAGGGCCCAGGAGGGCTTTGCACATCAGCCGCCGAAGCCAGGAGGCAGCTGGGCGTGAAGTGGAAAGGGAGGCTGGGGCGGGGCTCCTGCCTGAACAGCAGCCCCACATGAAGACTTTAAAATCTGTCACAGGTCAAGATCTACATCCAGCAGCTGGCAGAGGGGCTGCACTACCTGCACAGCCATGGCATCCTCCACCTGGACATAAGGCTCGTGTGTCCCCACCCCTGCACTCCCGGCCTCACTGAGGGCTTGCTTGTCTCCACAGATGGGGAGCTCACCACCTCCTGGCAGCCCTTTCAAGTGGGGCGTGGCTCTTGTGGAGCAGAGGCTGTCCTCAAATGGCTGCGCTGGGTGCACCCCACCCTGCCTCCCAGGCCTCCGAGTGTCCCCACCAGGCCCAGCAGCCCCAGGAGTCACCCCCTTAGGGCACAGCCCTCACCCACGCCCAACTCTCCCACAGACCCCCAACATCCTGATGCTGCATTCTGCCCGGGAAGACATTAAAATCTGCGAATTGGGCTTCACACAGAGCATCACCCCAGCAGAGCCACAGTTCAGCCAGTATGGCTCCCCTGATTTCGTCTCCCCCAAGATCATCCAGCAGACCCCTGTGAGCGAGGCCTCCAACATCTGGTGAGTTGGGAGCGTGGCTGCAGCTTCTCTGGGAAGTCAGTTCCCATGGCCAGCTGGGCCCTCCCCTCCACCCCGGGGAGGCAGCAGGCAGTCTACTGGTCAGCCAGGGGGTCCTCCCTGAACCCATCTCCTCCTCCAGCCCTGGGCTCTCCCCTTCCCTGTGTGTGTGGCTGCGGGCCTGGGGTGACAGTGTGTGGTTCTGTCTTGCAGGACCAACTGCTAATGGGGACAGGGCTTCCTTTTGGGGTGATGAAAGTGTTTTGAAATTAAATGGAAGTGGTGGCTGCACAACACTGAATGTACTAAATGCCACTGAATTGTGCACTTTAAATGGGAGAGTTGTAGGGTTTGTGAATTTCTTTTTTTGTTTTTTGAGATGGAGCCTTGCTCTATTGCCCAGGCTGGAGTTCAATGGCAAGATCTCGGCTCACCGCAACCTCCGCTTCCCAGGTTCAAGCGATTCTCCTGCCTCGGCCTCCTGAATGGCTGGGATTATTGGCATGCGCCGCTATGCCTGGCTAATTTAATTTTTGTGTTGTTAGTAGAGATAGGGTTTCGCCATGTTGGCCAGGCTGGTCTCAAACTCCTGACATCATGATCTACTTCCTTGGCCTCCCAAAGTACTGGGATTACTGGTGTGAGCCACCGTGCCTGGCCATGTGAATTTCACATATATATGTGTGTGTGTGTGTGTGTGTGTACGTGTATATATATATACACACTTGTGGGTTTTTGCTTGATTTTTTTTCAATGGAGTCTCACTCTGTCATCCAGGTTAGAGTACAGTGGCACAATCTCAGCTAACTGCAACCCTCACCTCCCAGGTTCAAGTGATTGTCCTGCCTCAGCCTCCCCAGTAGCTGGGATTACAGGCTCCTGCTACCACACCCGGCTAATTCTTGTATTTTTTGTAGAGACAGGGTTTCACCATGTTGACCAGGCTTGTCTCAAACTCCTGACCTCAAGTGATCCACCCCCCTCAGCCTCTCAAAGTGCTGGGATTACAGGCATGAGCCACCGTACCCGGCCTGTTTCTCTTTTTAAGTACAGTATCTCGCTCTGTTACCCAGGCTGGAGTACAATGGTGCAGTCAGAGCTCACTGCAGCTTCCACCTCCTGGGATCAAGCAATCCTTTTGCCTCAGTCTTCCACATAGCTGGGACCACAGGCACAGACCACCATGCCCAGCTAAATTTAAAACCATTTTTTTAATATATAAAGAAAACTCCTGGGCTCCAGTGATCCTCCTGCCTTGGCCTCCCAAAGTGTTGAGATTATAGGTGTGAGCCACAGATTCAGCTTTTTTTTTTTTTTTTCAGTGTAATTCAGGCTGAATCCAGTGGCTCACACCTGTAATCCCAATACTTTGGGAGGCCGAGGCAGAAGGATCACTTGAGCCTGAGTTCAAGATCAGCCTGGGCAGCATGGTGAAACTCTGTCTCTACACAAAAATGTTTTAAAGAATTGGCCAGCCATGTTGGTACACATCTGTAGTTCCAGCTACTTGGGAGCTTGAGGCAGGAGGATCGCCTGAGCCCAGGGAGGTCAAGGCTCTGCAGCAAGCCATGATCGGGGCCACCAACCTGAGGGCAGAATGAAACTCCATCTCAAAAAACAAAACAAACAAAACCCAGAGGCAGTGCAGGCAGCAACATAGCAAGACCCCTCCTCTAAAGAAAAAAAAAAAAAAGGAAGGAGTTTGAGGCCTCAGTAACCTGTGATCCTACCAGAGCAACATCAGGTCTCATAAAAAAGGGTGGGGCATGGGGGTGGGGAGAGGGGGTGTGGATGCATTCCTGATGTTACCTTTGCCTCCAGCTCCAACATGATTGGTCCCGGCTCAGTACTGACAGATGTTATGTATCTTGGCGTTCCGCTCACCTCCCCCAGACCTGGCCCTGGACATGGTCAGGGCCCCCCATCGAGGCCCCCAGGGTTGGGGTGTAGCAGTGGCACTGCAGGGTGTCCTTTATGTCAACGCTTTGCGCTCTGTGGATGTGTGAGCAGAGGAGGCCCCTAGAACGCAAGGCCACCACATTATAAGGAAGTGATTTTTTTTCTTTTTCTTATTTTAGAATGACTCTATTGCTTCTTATTTTTTAAATGACACATGAAAAGGAAAAACTTGATACTTAGGAGTTACACATACATTCAGAAGGAAGAGAAAAGTACAGTGAAGGGCCGAGTGTGCACACCTGGAATCCCAGCACTTCGGGAGGCTGAGGTGGGAGGATTGCTGGAGCCCAGGAGTTCGAAACCAGCCTGGGCAACAGAGCGAGACCCAATCTCTACATAAGTTTTCTTTTCTTTTGTTTTTCTTTTTATTTATTTATTATTTTTTTTTCCTGAGATGGAGTCTTGCTCTTGCTGCCCAGTCTGGAGTGCAATGGCACAATCTCAGCTCACTGCAACCTCCACCTCCCAGGTTCCAGTGATTCTCTTGCCTCAGCCTCCCAAGTACCTGGGATTACAGGTGCACTTCACCACACCTGGCTGATTGTTGTATTTTTATAGAGATCGGGTTTCACCATGTTGGCCAGGCTGGTTTTGAACTCCTGACTTCTGGTGATCCACCCACCTCTGCCTCCCAAAGTGCTGGGATTACAGGTGTGAGCCACCACACCTGGCCTTTTTTTTTTTTTTTTCAAGACAGAGTCTTACTCTGTTGGCCAGGCTGGAGTGCAGTGGTGCAATCTTGGCTCACTGCAACCTCCACCTCCCGGGTTCAAATGATTGTTGTGCTTCAGCCTCCCCAGGCTGGAATTACAGGTACACACCACCACACCCAGCTAATTCTTTTGTATTTTTAGTAGAGATGGGGTTTTTCTATGTTGCCTAGGCTGGTCTCAAATTTCTGTCCTCAAGCAGTCCTGCCTCAGCCTCCCAAAGCACTGGGATTACAGCGGGAGCCACCACAGCCATCCTGTTTCCACTTCTGGAGGTAGTGAATCGTGCTGTTGTGAATGTGTCTGTCCAAGGGTTTGCTTAAACACTTGTTTTCATTTCTCTGAATCTGTCTAGGAGTGGGAATGCTGGGTCATTAGTAACTCTATGTTGATTTTTTGGGGAACACTCATCTACTATTTATCTCAAATTGTGGCCAGTGTTGAGAACTAGAGAGTTTTACATATGAGGTCACGTTTCTGACTTCTCTTAGAAATATTCGAAGCTGGCATGGTTGCTCACCAGTGATCCCAGCACTCTAGATCTGAGTGCTGAGGTAGGAGGACACTTGAGGCCAGGAGTTTCAGACCAGCCTGGGCAACATAGGGAGACACCATCTCTACAAAAAATTTTAAAAATTAGCCAGGCATGGTGATGCATGCCTGTAATCCTAGCTCCTCAGGAGGCTGAGGCCTGAGGATCACTTGAGCCCAGGAGGTGAAGACTGTAGTGAGCTGCAATTGTGCCACTGCGCTCCAGTCCAGGCAACAGAGCAAGACCTTGTCTCCAAAAAAAAAGGAAAAAGCCTGTAATCCCAGCACTTTGAGAGGCTGAGGCGGGCGGATCATGAGGTCAAGAGATCGAGACCATCCTGGCCAACATGTTGAAACCCTGTTTCTACTAAAAATACAAAAATTAGCTAGGCGTGGTGGTGTGCACCTGTAGTCTCAGCTACTCAGGTGGCTGAGGCAGGAGAATTGCTTGATCCCGGGAGGTGGAGGTTGCAGTGAGCTGAGATCGTGCCACTGCACTCCAGCCTGGCGCCTGATGACAGAGTGAGACTCTGTCTCAAAAAAAAAAAAAAAAAAAAAAAGAAGTCTCACTCTGTCGCCCAGGCTGGAGTGCAGTGGCGTGATCTCGGCTCACTGTGCCTACTGAATTTAAGCGATTCTCATACCTCAGCCTTCTGAGTAGCTGGGAGGGACTACAGGTGTGCGCCATCACACTCAGCTACTTTTTGTATTTTACAAAACTACTGTACTATATTGGCCAGTCTGGTCACTATATTAGTTTCACTATATTGGCCAGGTCTTGAACTCCTGACCTCAGGTAATCTGCCTGCCCCAGCCTCCCAAAGTGCTAGGATTACAGGTGTGAGCCACCACATCCAGAACGCAGGGTTAGAACCGCCCCCCTTTGTGAAACCAGCTGCATAGCAGCTGCTTTGTGTCTCTTCGGACTAATTCAATAAGCCCATACTCTGGCCCAGAGTTTGGAGGAATGAAGAATTTAGAGGCGACTTCGACACAGCCTATCGAGGGCTCCCAGCTTAATGGAAGACAGATGCACATTCAGTAATCTCAACTTTTGGTGGCCAAGCTCAGAACAACACTAGCTGGAGATGGTCTGGGGAAATCCAGAGACAGCCTGGATTGAGTTCCACTGCGTTTGGAAGAGAGGTTCCACAGCCCACATACTTTGCACCTTAGCTAAGGTCAACCCCTCCACCCGTGTGGTAGATCCCATCGCCTCTTGTTTGCTTAAGGACATAGATTTAGTAATCCCCCCTTCATCTCTTTCCCCTCTGATGACCGCATTATCCCATCATCATCTGTACTGCTATTTCTCCCATCTCAAAGGCAAACAAAAACCGACCCTCTCTAGATCCCTCACTGTTTCCCTGCTCCCCTTTACAGCAAAAGTGCTGCCTTCTCACAGTCTCCAACTCCCCTCTCCTCCCATTCTCTCTTGAACTCACTGCAGTTAGGTTTTTACCTCTCAGACAATCCTTAGAAATAACTTTCTTTGTTTAGTTTATTATTTTTTTCTGTCAGAGTCTCGCTCTGTTGCCTGGCCTGAAGTGCAATGGTGTAATCTCAGCTCACTGCAACCTCTGCCTCCCAGATTCAAGTGATTCTCATGCCTCAGCCTCCTGAGTAGCTGGGATTATAGGCGCGCACTACCACGCTGGACTAATTTTTGTATTTTTAGTAGAGATGGGGTTTTGCCATGTTGGTGAGGCTGGTCTCGAACTCCTGACATCAGGTGATCCTCCCGTCTCACCCTCCCAAAATGCTGGGATTACAGGCGGGAGCCACCGCGCCCACCCAGAAATAACTTTAAGGTCACCAAGAGGAATGGCCAATTTTCAATTCTTGTTTTACATCTGCATCTTATTTGACACAGTTGACCATTTCCTCTTCCTTCAAACACTTTCTTTATATATATAATATATATTTCATATAAATATTTAAATATATATATTGAGACAGAGTTTCACTCCTGCTTCCCAGGCTGGAGTGCAGTGGCTCACTCTCGGCTCACTGCAACCTTTGCCTCCTGGGTTCAAGCAATTCTCCTGCCTCAGCCTCCTGAGTAGCTGGGATTACAGGCTCCCACTACCATACTCAGCTATTTTTTTTCTTTTCTTTTTATTTTTAGTAGAGACAGGGTTTCACCATGTTGGTCAGGTTGGTCAGGCTGGTCTTGAATTCCTGGCCTCAGGTGATTTTGAGGAAAGTCACCTCAGAGTAAATGGTCAACTGTATCAAATAAGATGCAGATGTAAAACAAGAATTGAAAATTGGCCACTGCGCCTGGCCCCTTCAAACACTTTCTTCATTTGGCTTCCAGGACATCATGCCCACCTGACTTTCTTTCCCGATCATTGGCGTCTCCTCAGTGTTCTTTGCTGTTTTCTCACCACCTTCTTGTTGCCGGAATGGGACATTCCCTGGGAGAGGGTTCAGCCCTTGGTGTTCTCCTTTTTGATGTATTTTATTTCATTTTATCTTATTTTATTTTACTTTTTTGGGATGGAGTCTTACTCTGTTGCTCAGGCTGGAGTGCAGTGGTATGATCTGGGCTTACTGCAACCTCTGCCTCCTGGGTTCAAGTGATTCTCCTGCCTCAGCCTCCTGAGTATCTGGGATTACAGGCACCCACCACCATACTTGGCTAATTTTGTATTTTTAGTAGAGATGAGGTTTCACCAGGTTGGCTACGTTGGTCTTGAACTCCTGGCCTCAGGTGATCCACCTGCCTCAGCCTCCTAAAGTGCCGGATTACAGGCTCAAGCCACCATGCCCAGATGATTTTATTTTTAAGACAGGCTCTTACTCTGTCATCATATTGTGCTAACCTACCCTGTGTTAGGCTGACAGACTCCATCTTGTTGAGAGCCAGACAGACTCCATCTTAACCTCCAACTGACCGCTCACACCATTTCTCCCTTGAGTGCATACCTGAGTCACGCTGTGCTTAGAACTATAGAGACATATAACCATTGTAACCATATCCTGTTTGGCAAGCCCACTTGCTATTGTGAATACCCCCTTGATTGATTGTATGCAAGTACTGAAAAGCCCCCTTGGTAACCAGCAATCATGGGAACCTCCTGCCTCCTAGTTACCAGCCTCTTTATCTAACTTGCTTGTTCTGCTTCTGTAAGTTCTGCTTCAGCTATGCTCCCCCTCCCCTTTCTTAAGCAAGGAATAAAAAGGAATCAAGCCTCTTCCTCGGGGCCAAGAGATTTTGAGCAGGAGCTGACTCTCAGTCCAGGGCAATAAAGGACCCTCAGTTGGAACTCAGAGTGTGGCTCTTTCCTTGTAACTCACTCAGTTGTAACAATATTAGTCTGTTTTCACACTGCTGATAAAGACATACCTGAGACTTGGCAATTTACAAAAGCAAGAGTTTTACTGGATTCACAGTTCCATGTGTTCAGGGAGGCCTCACAATCATGAAGGAAGGTGAAAGGCATGTCTCACATGGCGGCAGACAAGAGAAGAGAGCTTGTGCAGGGAAACTCTCATTTTTAAAACCATCAGATCTGGTGAGACCCCTTCACTATCTTGAGAACAGCATGGGAAAGACCCGCCCCCCATGATTCAATCATCTCCCACCAGGTCCCTCCCACAACGTGTGGGAATTAATGGGAGCTACAAGATGAGATTTGGGTGAGGACACAGAGCCAAACCATATCAGTTGCCCAGGCTGAAGGGCAGTGGCACAATCATGGCTCACTGCACGGGCTGAAGGGCAGTGGCACGATCATGGTTCACTGCAGCCTGGACCTCCTGGACTCAAGTGATCCTCCTGCTTCAATCTCCTGAGTATCTGGGACTACAGTCATGCACCAACAAGCCCAGCTATTATTATTATTTTCTTAAATAGAGATGAGGTCTCTCTGTGTTGCTTTACTTTTAATTTTTCCATAGCAATGCCTCACTATGTTGCCCAGGCTGGTCTCGGACTCCTGGCCTCTAGTGATCCACCCACCTTGGCCTCCCAAAGTGCTGAGATTACAGGCATGAGCTATCTTACAAATATCATAATTTTATTTTTTTAAATTAAGATGAGGTTTCACCATGTTGGTCAGGCTGGTCTTGAACTCCTGACCTCAGGTGATCTGCCCGTCTTGGCCTCCAAAGTGCTTGGATTACAGGTGTGAGCCACCACGCCTGGCCCAAATCTCATAATTTTAAATGCCATTTATATATTCTGATGGCTTTCAAATTTTCTCTCCAACCCACACATTTTCCCTGAACATGAGGCTCATTTTGTCTGTTTGGATGTTTAATAGGTATATTAAACTTAACATGTCCCAAAACAAACTCCTAATTTATCCACCTCAACTTCTGCAAATTTTCCCACATTCGTAAATGGAAACCTCATTATTTCAGTTGCTCAAGCCAAAAACCTAGGAGTCATCCTTGCTTTCTCACTTTCCTTCATACTCCCAAACTAATCCCATCAGCAAATCCATTTGGCTCTGCCTTTCAAACAAAACTAGAATCTAGTGACTTCTCCCCACTTCCACTGCTATTATGTAGATACAAGCTACCATAATCAATCTCATGGTTAATTGTAAGAGCCTCTTAACAAATATTTCTGCATCCACTCTTGCCTTCCTTAAGTCTAGTCTTCATTTGTCCTAAAAATAACCTTTTAAAAGACACAAGTCACTGGGAATGCAAAATGGTGCAGCTGGTATGGAATACAGTATGGCATTTCCTCAAAAAAATTAAACAGAAATTACCATATGATCCAGCACTTCCACTTCTGAGTATATACCTGAAAGAATAGAAAGCAAGTACTCAAACAGATATTTGGTGTTTTGTTTGTTTGTTTTGAGATAGAGTTTTGTTCTTGTCGCCTATGCTGGGGTGCAGTGGCAGAATCCTGGTTCACTGCAACCTCCACCTGCCAGGTTTAAGCAATTCTCCTGCCTCAGCCTCCTAAGTAGCTGGGATTACAGGTGCCCACCACCACACCCAGCTAATATTTGTATTTTTATTAGAGATGGGGTTTCACCATGTTAGCCAGACTGGTCTTGAACTCCTGACCTCAAGCAATCCACCCATCTCGGCCTCCCAAAGTGCTGGGATTATAGGTGTGAGCCACCATGCCTGGCCCCAGCTAATTTTTTTGTATTTTTAGTAGAAATGGAATTTCACCATTTTGGCCAGGCTAGTCTCAAACTCCTGACCCCAGATGATCCGCCCGCCTTGGAACTCCCAAAGTTCTGGGATTACAGATTTGAGCCACCTCACCCAGCCAATTTTTTGTATTTTTAGTGGAGATGGGGTTTCACTGTTTGGGCCAGGCTGGTCTCAAACTCCTGACCTCTCAGATTATCCACCCACCTCAGAACTCCCAAAGTCCTGGGATTACAGGCGTGAGCCACCATGGTGTCCTCAAATAGATATTTGTACACCCATGTTCATAGCAGCGTCATTCACAATAGCCAAAAGATGAGAGTATCCCAAGTGTTCGTCAAGAGAAGAATGACTTTGGGAGGCCGAGGTGGGTGGATCACGAGGTCAAGAGATCGAGACCATACTGGTCAACATGGTGAAACCCTGTCTCTACTAAAAATACAAAAAAAATTAGCTGGGTGTGTGGCGCATGCCTGTAGTCCCAGCTACTTGGGAGGCTGAGGCAGGAGAATTGCTTGAACACGGGAGGTGGAGGTTGCGGTGAGCCGAGATCACGCCATTGCACTCCAGCCTGGGTAACAAGAGCGAAACTCCGTCTCAAAAAAAGGAAAAAAAAAAAGAGAAGAATGAATAAACAAAATGTGATATATACTTACAATGGAATATTATTCAGCCTTATAAAGGAAGAAAATTCTGACATATGCTACAATGTGGATGAACCTTGAAAATATGCTAAGCAAAATAAGCCAGTCACAAAAGAAAAAAATGTTGTACAATTCCATTTATATGAGACATCTAGAATTGTTAAATTCATAGAGACAGGCCCATCGTGGTGGCTCACACTTGTAATCTCAGCACTTTGGGAGGCCGAGGTGGGCGGATCACCTGAGGTCAGGAGCTCAAGACCAGCCTGGCTAACATGGTAAAACCCTGTCTTTATTAAAAAATAATAATAAATTAAATTTAAAAAAAATCACAGAGACAGAGGTAGAATGGTAGTTTGTAGGGGGACAGGGAAGGGGGGATGGGGGCTGTTGTTTAATGGGTATAGTTTTGGTTGAGAATATGAACAGGTTCTGGAGATAGATGATGATGGTTACACAACAATGTGAATATACTTAATGCTATTGAAACGTGCACTTAAAAATTGTTAAAATGGTAAATTTTACCACAATAAAAAAATATATACGTTAGGCTGGGCTAGTGGCTCACACCTGTAACCCTAGCACTTTGGGATGCTAAGGAGGGAGGATTGCTTCAGGCCAGGAATTCAAGAACAGTTTGGGCAACCTAAGGAGACCCCATCTCTACAAAAAAAGAAAAATTAACTGGGCATGGTGGCATGTGCCTGTGGTTCCAGCTACTTGGGAGGCTGAGGTGGGGGGATCACTTGAGCCTGAGAGGTTGAGGCTGCAGTAAGCCGTGATCATGCCATTACACTACTGCCTGTGCAATGGAGTGAAACTTCGTCTTTAAAACAAAGAAAATGTAAAAGCGAGGTGACTCACACCTGTAATCCCAGCACTTTGGGAGGTCGAGGCGGACGGATCACGAGGTCGGGAGTTCAAGACCAGCCTGGCCAACATGGGGAAAACTTGTCCCTACTAAAAATGCAAAAATTAGCTGGGCGTGGGGGTGGGCACCTGTCATCTGAGTGCAAAGGTTGCAGTGAGCCAAGATCATGCCACTGCACTCCAGCCTGGGCAACAGAGTGAGACTCCATCTCAAAAACAAACAAAAAAGGAAAATATACATACACATATATACATATATATGTATATGTGTGTGTACGTGTGTATATTCATAGATGGCAGATTGCAGCCTTCCTCTGCCCAGAGTTCTGTAATGGCCTCTTATTTCACTCAGAGAAGAAGCCAGTAAGTCCTCATAGTCTCCTTTAAGGCCTCACATTACTAGCCCCCTTAGTCACTCTGCTCTAGACACATTGGTTACGTTGATATTCCCTGAAAATTCCTGGTACTCTCCTGACGTGGAGCCTTTCTTTTTTTGCTGTTGTTTTGAGATGGAGTCTCACTCTGTTGCCCAGGCTGGAGTGCAGTGACGTGATCCTGGCTCACTGCAACCTCCACCTCCCAGGTTCAAGCAAATCTCTGCCTCAGCCTCCCAAGTAGCTATGATTACAGGCGCCTGCAACTATGCCTAGCTAATTTTTGTATTTTTAGTAAAGATGGGGTTTCACCATCTTGGCCAGGCTGGTCTTGAACTCCTGACCTCATGATCCACCCGCTTCAGCCTCCCAAAGTGCTGGGATTGAAGGCATGAGCCGCCGCACACAGTGGACTTGGGGCCTTTCAACTTGCTGTTTCTTTTGTTTAGATGGCACTTACCTCCAGATATTTATGTGCTTCTGACTTTCATCCCATTCAGATCTTTACTCAGATATAATCTTCTTACTCATCCTGACCACATTATTTAAAATCAGAAGTTGCATAACCAGCATCCCCACTTCTCTTCTCTGATATATTATATTTTGTTTAAAAATCGTTTGCCTCCTTCCGACTAGAAGTGCAATCTTCATGAAGGCAGGATTTTTGTCTGTCTTGTTCACCTGTCTACGGCTAGCATCTACGACAGTGTTTGGTACATAGGAGACACTCAATATTTGTTCAATGAATGAAAGAATAAATGTAAGTAGAGGGAGGATAAAGACAGGACTAATTTGGAGCAATGTGGAGTAGCTAAAAAGAAAAAGGAAAAGCGAGGATGGAGGTGAGGTTGTAAAGGTCATCAACATCTCGATTCTTGAGAGCCTTGAATGCAAGACTTAAAATTCATGGAGGAGAGTCACCAGAGGTTTTGAATCAGGCAATGACTTGTGTTGTGAAGATGATGTGATCAAATGATTGAATGCTACTGTTAACAGGTCTAACAGTGCCATTGGTTAAATAGGTGAGCACTTCAGACAGTGTACTTTCCCAAAAGCTCAATGAGGTAGAAACTATTTTTAATCTACACTTTTATATATTTTTTTGAGACGGAGTCTCACTCTGTTGCCCAGGATGGAGTGTAGTGGTGCGATCTCAGCTCACTGCAACCTCCAGCTCCTGGGATCAAGCGATTCTCCCTGGCTCAGCCTCCCAAGTAGCTGTGATTACAGGTGCCTGCCACCACGCCCAGCTAATTTTTTGTATTTTCTTTCCTTTTTTTTTTTTGAGACAGAGTTTTGCTTGTGTTGCACAGGCTGGAGTGCAATGGCACAGCTCACTGCAGCTGCCACCTCCTGGGTTCAAGCGATTCTCCTGCCCTGGCCTCCCGAGTAGCTGGAATTACAGATGCGTGCCACCACGTCCAGCTAATTTTGTATTTTTAGTAGAGACGGGGTTTCTTCATGTTTGTCAGGCTGGTCTCGAACTCTCGACCTCAGGTGATCTGCCTGCCTCAGCCTCCCAAAGTGCTGGGATTACAGGCATGAGCCACTGTGCCCAGCCTGCAACCTCCACCTCCTGGGTTCAGGCAATTCTCCTGCCTCAGCCTCCTGAGTAGCTGGGATTATAGGCACGCGCCACCATGCCCAAGTAATTTTTTGTATTTTTAGTAGAGACGGGCTTTCACCATGTTGACGAGGATGCTCTCGATCTCTTCACCTCATGATCCACCCGCCTTAGCCTCAAAAATTGCTGGGATTGCAGGCGTCAGCCACCGAAGCCCGGAAGATTTTCTTTTTTTTTTTAGACGGAGTTTCGCTCTTGTTACCCAGGCTGCAGTGCAATGACGCGATCTCGGCTCACGGCAACCTCCGCCTACTGGGTTCAGGCAATTCTCCTGCCTCAGCCTCCCGAGTCGCTGGAAGTGCAGGCTTGAGCCACTACCCGGATGATTTTTTTTGAGACGGAGTTTTGCTCGTTTTACCCAGGCTGGAGTGCAGTGGCACGATTTCAGCTCACCGCAACCTCCGCCTACTGGGCTCAGGCAATTCTCCTGCCTCAGCCTCCCGAGTAGCTGGAATTTCAGGCATGAGCCATGGCACCCGGAAGTTTTTTTTTTTCCTTTTTTGAGACGGAGTTTCGGTCTTGTTATGCAGGCTGCAGTGCAATGGCGCGATCTCGGCTCACCGGAACCTCTGCCTCCTGCGTTCAAGCAATTCTCCTGCCTCACCCTCCCGTGTAGCTGGAATTACAGGCGTGAGTCTCCGCGCCAGGAAGATTTTTTATTTATGTATTTATTTTTGAGAAGCAGTTTCGCTCTTGGTACCCAGGCTGGAGTGCAATGGCGCGATCTCGCCTCAACGCAAACTCCGCTATCTGGGTTCAAGTAATTCTCCTGCCTCAGCCTCCCGAGTAGCTGGAATTACAGGCGCGAGCCACCGCGCCAGGAAGTTTTTTCTTTTTTTTTTTTTTTTTTTTTTTTTTTTTTTTTGAGACGGAGTTTCGCTCTTGTTGCCCAGGCTGGAGTGCAATGGTACGATCTCGGCTCACCGCAACCTCCGCCTCCTGGGTTCAAGCAATTTTCCTGCCTCAGCCTCCTGAGTAGCTGGGATTATAGGCACGCGCCACCATGCCCAGCTAATTTTTTGTATGTTTAGTAGAGACGGGCTTTCACTATGTTTGCCATTATCGTCTCGATCTCTTGACCTCATAATCCACCCGCCTTAACCTCCAAAAATGCTGGAATTACCGGCGTTAGCCACCGCGCCAGGAAGATTTTTCTTCTTCTTCTTCTTTTTTTTTTTTTTTGATACGCAGTTTCACTCTTGTTACCCAGGCTGCAGTGCAATGGCGCGATCTCGGCTCACCGCAACCTCCAACTCCTGAGTTCAAACAATTCTCCTACCTCAGCCCCCCGAGTAACTGGAATTACAGGCGTCAGCCACCGCGCCCAGAAGATTTTTTTTTTCTTTTTTGAGAAGGAGTTTCGCTCTTGTTAACCAGGCTGGAGTGCAATGGCACCATCTCGGGTCACCGCAACCTCCGCCTCATGGGTTCAGGGAATTCTCCTGCCTCAGCCTCCTAAGTAGCTGGGGTTATAGGCATGCGCCACCATGCCCAGCTAATTTTTTGTATTTTTAGTAGAGATGGGCTTTCACCATGTTTACCAGGATGGTCTTGATCTCTTGACCTCGTAATCCACCCGCCTTAGCCTCAAAAAGTGCTGGGATTGCCACCGCGCCGGGAAGATATGTTTTTCTTTTTTTTGTGAGACTGAGTTTCGCTCTTCTAACCCAGGCTGAAGTGCAATGGCGCGATCTCCTCTCACTGTAACGTCCGCCTCCTGGGTTCAAACAATTCTCCTGACTCAGCGTACCCAGTAGCTGGAATTACAGGCGTGACCCACCGCGCCAGGAAGATTTTTTTTTTTTTTTTTTTGAGACGCAGTTTCGCTCCTGTTACCCAGGCTGGAGTGCAATGGCAAGGATCTCGCCTCAACGCAATCTCTGCCTCTTGGGTTCAAGGAATTCTCCTGCCACAGCCTCCCGAGTAGCTGGAATTACAGGCCTGAGACACGGCGCCAGAATGATTTTTTTTTTTTTTTTTGAGAGGGAGTTTCGCTCTTGTTACCCAGGCTGCAGTGCAATGGCGCGATCTCGGCTCACCGCAGCCTCCGCCTCCTGAGTTCAAGCAATTCTCCTGCCTCAGCCTCCCGTGTAGCTGGAATTACAGGCGTGAGCCAGGGTGACAGGAAGATTTCTTTTCTTTTTTTTTTTTTTGAGACGCAGTTTCGCTCTTGGTACCCAGGCTGGAGTGTAATGGCACGATCTCGCCTCAAGGCAAACTCCGCCTTCTAGATTCAGGGAATTCACCTGCCTCAGCGTCTTCCCAAGGAGCTCGAATTACAGGCGTGAGCCACCCCGCCTGGATGACTTTTTTTTTTTTTTTTTTTTGAGAAGGCGTTTCCTTCTTGTAACCCAGGCTGGAGTGCAATGGCAGGATCTCAGCTCACCGCAACCACCGCCTCCTGAGTTCAGGCAATTCTCCTGCCTCAGCCTCCTGAGTAGCTGGGATTATAGGCACGTGCCACCATGCCCAGCTAATTTTTTGTATTTTTAGTAGAGACGGGCTTTCACCATGTTCAACAGGATGGTCTCGATCTCGTGACCTCGTAATCCACCCGATTTAGCCTCCAAAAGTGCTGGGATTGCAGTCGTGAGCCATCGCGCCAGGAAGATATGTTTTTCTTTTTTTTTTTTTTTTTGAGACGGAGTTTCTCTCTTTTTACCCAGGCTGGAGTGCAGTGGCGCCATCTCGGCTCACCGCAACCTACGCCTCCTGGGTTCAAGATATTCTCCTTCCTCACCCTCTCGTGTAGCCAGAATTACAGGCGTGAGCCACTGCGCCAGGAAGACTTTTTTTCTTTTCTTTTTTTTTTTTTTTGAGACCCAGTTTTACTCTTGTTACCCAGGCTGGAGTGCAACCGCGGGATATCGCCTCAACGCAGACTCCTCTCTCCTGGATTTAAGCAATTCTCCTTCCTCAGCCTCCCGAGTAGCTGGAATTACAGGCGTGAGCTGTAATTTACCCAGGCTGCACCAGGAAGATTTTTTTGTGTGTTTCTTTTTTTTTTTTGAGAGGCAGTTTCGCTCGTGTTACACAGGCTGGAGTGCAATTCCAGGATCTCCCCTCAACCCAAACTCCGCCTCCTGGGTTCAAGCAGTTCTCCTGTCTCAGCATCCCGAGTATGTGGAATTACAGGAGTGAGCCACTGCGCCCGGATGATTTTCTTTTTTTTAATATGGGGTTTCACCATGATGACCAGGCTGATATTTAACTATTGACCTCAGGTGATCCACCCAGTTTGGCCTCCCAAAGTGCTGGGATCGTTGGCGTGAGCCACCGCGCCCGGAAGTTTTTTTTTTTTTTTTTTTTTTTTTGAGACGGAGTTTAGCTCTTTTTACCCAGGCTGCTGTGCAATGGCGCGATCTCCGCTCACGGCAAACTCCGCCTCCTGGGTTCAAATAATTCTCTGGCCTCAGCCTTCTAAGTAGCTGGAATTACAGGCCTGAGCCACTGCGCCCCAAAGATTTTTTTTTCTTCTTTTTGTCAAGGAATTTCGCGCTTGTTACCCACGCTGCAGTGCAATGGCACAATCTCGGCTCACTGCAACCTCCGCCTCCTGGGTTCAGGCAATTCTCCTGCCTCAGCCTCTTTAGTAGATGGGATTACAGGCACGCGCCACCGTACCCAGCTACTTTTTTGTATTCTTAGTAGAGACGGGGTTTCACCTTACACTTCACAGGAAAGATTTTTTTTTTTTTTTTTTTTTTGAGATGGAGTTTCGCTCTTGTTACCCAGGCTGCAGTGCAATGGCGCGATCTCGGCTCACCACAACCTACGCCTCCTGGGTTCAAGCAATTCTCCTGCCTCAGCCTCCCGAGTAGCTGGAATTACAGGGGTGAGCCACCGAGCCAGGAAGATTTTTTTTTTTTTTTTTTTTGAGATGCAGTTTCTCCCTGTTACACAGGCTGGAGTGCAATGGCAGGATCTCGCCTCAACCCAAACTCCGCCTCCTTGGTTGAAGAAATTCTCCTGCCTCAGCCTCCCGAGTTGATGGAATTGCTGGCGTGAGCCATCGCGCCCGGATGGTTTTTTTTTTTGTTGTTTTTGTTTTGTCGTTGTTTGTTTATTTCTTGTTTTTTTTGTTTTTTGAGACGGAGTTTCGCTCTTCTTACCCAGGCTGCAGTGCAATGGCGCGATCTCGGCTCACCGCAACCTCCGCCTCCTGGATTCAGGCAATTCTCCTGCCTCAGCCTGCTGAGTAGCTGGGATTCTAGGCATGCGCCACCATGTCCAGCTAATTTTATGTATTTTTAGTAGATATGGGCTTTCACCATGTTGACCAGGATGGTCTCGATATCTTGACCCCGTGATCCACCCGCCTTAGCCTCCAAAATTGCTGGGATTGCAGGTGTGAGCCAGGGCGCCAGGAAGATTTTTTTTTTTTTTGAGACGGAGTTTCGCTCTTGTTACCCAGGCTGCAGTGCAATGGCGGGATCTTGGCTAACCGCAACCTCCGCCTCCTGGGTTCAAACATTTCTACTGCCTCATCCTTCAGAGTAGCTGGAATTACAGGCCTGAGCCACTGTATCCAGAAGATTTTTTTTTCTTTTTTTGAGAAGGAGTTTCGCTCTTGATACCCAAGCTAGAGTGCAGTGGCACCTTCTCGGATCACCGCAACCTCCGCCTCCTGGGTTCAGGCAATTCTCCTGCCTCAGCTTCCTGAGTAGATGGGATTACAGACACGCGCCACCATGCCCAGCTAATTTTTTGGATTCTTAGTAGAGACGGGGTTTCACCATGTTGACCAGGATGTTCTCGATCTCTTGATGTCGTGATCCACCCGCCTTAGACTCAAACAGTGCTGGGATTACAGGCGTCAGCCACCGCGCCAGGGAGATTTTTTTTTTTTTTTTTTCCCGAGACGGAGTTTCGCTCTTGTTATCCAGGCTGAAGTGCAATGGCGCGATCTCGGCTCACCGCAACCTCCGACTCCTGGGTTCAGGAAATTCTCCTGCCTCAGCCTCCGGAGTAGCTGGAATTACAGGCGGGAGCCCCTGTGCCTGGATGATTTTTTCTTTATTCTTTTTTTTTTTTTGAGATGGAATTTCGCTCTTATTACCCAGGCTGGAGTGCAATGGCACCATCTCGGCTCACCACAACCTCTGCCTCCTGGGTTTAGGCAATTCTCCTGCCTCAGCCTCCTGAGTAGCTGGGATTATAGTCACGCACCACCATGCCCAGCTAATTTTTTCTATTTTTAGTAGACACGGGCTTTCAGCATGTTTACCAGGATGGTCTCGATCTCTTGATCTCGTGATCCTCCCGCCTCAGCCTCCCAAAGTGCTGGGATTACATGCGTGAGCCACAGCACGCGGCAGATTTTCTTTTTTTTTAATAAGATGGGGTTTCACCATGACGGCCAGGCTGATATTTAACTATTGACCTCAGGTGATCCAACCACTTTGGCCTTCCAAAGTGTTGGGATTGCAGGCGTGAGCCACAGCGCCCGGAAGACTTTTTTTTTTTTTTTGAGACGCAGTTTAGCTCTTGTTACACAGGCTGGAGTGTAATGCCACGATTTCACCTCAGCGCAAACTCCGCCTCCTGCGTTCAAGCAATTCTCCTGCCTCAGCCTCTGGAGTAGCTGGAATTACAGGGGTGAGCCACCGCGCCAGGAAGATTTTTTTTTTTTTTGAGACGGAGTTTCGCTCTTGTTACCCAGGCTGGAGTGCAGTGGCATGATCTCGGCTCACCGCAACCCCCGCCTCAAGGGTTCAGGCAATTCTCCTGCTTCAGCCTCCTGAGTAGATGGAATTACAGGCACGCGCCTCGATGCCCAGCTAAGTTTTTGTATCCTTAGTAGAGACGGGGTTTCACTATGTTGACCAGGATGTTCTCCATCTCTTGACGTCCTGATCCACCCACCTTAGCCTCGTAAAGTGCTAGGATTTCAGGCGTCAGCCACCGCGCCCTGAAGATTTTATTTTTATTTATTTATTTATTTGATACGCAGTTTCGCTCTTCTTACCCAGGCTGGAGTGCAATGGCAGGATTTCTATTCCTCAACGCAAACTCCGACTCCTGGGTTCAAGCAATTCTCCTGCCTCAGCCTGCCCCGTAGGTGGAATTACAGGCCTGAGCCACCTCGCCGGGATGATTTTTTTTTTTTTTTTTTGAGACAGAGTTTCGCTCTTGTTACCCAGGCTGGAGTGCAATGGAACGATCTCGGTTCAACCCAACCTCCGCCTCCTGGGTTTAGGCAATTCTCCTGCCTCAGCCTCCTGAGTAGCTGGGATTATAGGCACGTGCCACCATGCCCAGCTAATTTTTTGTATTTTTAGTAAAGACGTGCTTTCACCATGTTAACCAGAATTGTCTCGATCTCTTGACCTCTTGATCCGCCCGCCTTATCCTCCAAAAGTGCTGGGATTTGCAGGCGTGAGCCAACCCACCGGAAGTTTTTTTTTTTTTTTTCCGAGACGGAGTGTCGCTCTTGTTACCCAGACTGGAGTGCAATGGCGCGATCTCGGCTCACCGCAACCTCCGCCTCCTGGGTCCAAGCAATTCTCCTGCCTCAGCCTCCTGAGCAGCTATAATTACAGGCGTGAGCCACCACGCCCGGATGATTTTTTTTTTTTTTTTTGAGACGGAGTTTCGCTCTTCTTACCCAGGCTGGAGTGCAATGACACGATCTCGGCTCACCGGAACCTCTGCCTCCTGGGTTCAGGCAATTCTCCTGCCTCAGCCTCCTGAGTAGCTGGGATTATAGGCACGCGCCAACATGCCCAGCTAATTTTTTCTATTTTTAGTAGTGACGGGCTTTCATCATGTTGACCGGGATGTTCTCGATCTCTTGACGTCGAGATCCACACGCCTTAGTCTAAAAAAGTGTTGGGATTACAGGCGTCAGCCACCACGCACGGAAGATTTTTTTTTTTTTTGACACCGAGTTTTGCTCTTGTTACCCAGGCTGCAGTGCAATGGCGCGATCTCAGCTCACCGCAACTTCGGCCTCCTGGGTTCAAGCAATTCTGCTAACTCAGCCTCCCCTGTAGCTGGAATTACAGGCGTGAGCCACCGCGCCTGGAAGATTTTTTTTTTTTTCTTTTTTTGAGAAGGAGTTTCGCTCTTGTTACCCAGGCTGGAGTGCAATGGAACGATCTCGGCTCAACCCAACTTTCGCCTCCTGGGTTTAGGCAATTCTCCTGCCTCAGCCTCCTGAGTAGCTGGGATTACAGGCACGCGCCACCATGCCCAGCTAATTTTTTGTATTTTTGGGAGAGACGGGCTTTCACCATGTTGACCAGGATGTTCTCGATCTCTTGAAGTCGTGATCCACCCGCCTCAGCCTCCCAAAGTGCTGGGATTACAGGCGTGAGCCACCGCGCCCGGAAGATATTTTTTTGTTTGTTTTTTTGAGACGGAGTTTCGCTCTTGTTACCCAGGCTGGAATGCAATGGCGCGATCTCCGCTCACCACAACGTCCGCCTCCTGGGTTCCACCAATTCTTTTGCCTCAGCCTACCGAGTAGCTGGAATTACAGGCATGAGCCACCGAGACAGGAAGATTTTTTTTTTTTTTTTTTTGTTTGAGACGCAGTTTCGCTGTTGTTCCCAGGCTGGAGTGCAATGGCACGATCTCGACTCACCGCAACCTCTGCCTCCTGGGTTCAGGCAATTTTCCTGCCTCAGCCTCCTGAGTAGCTAGGATTATAGGCACGCACCACCATGCCCAGCTTTTTTTTTTTTTTGTATGTTTAGTAGAGACGGGCTTTCACCATGTTTACCATTATCGTCTCCATCTCTTGACCTCGTAATCCACCCACCTTAGCCTCCAAAAGTGCTGGGATTACAGGCGTCAGCCACGGCGCCAGGAAGGTATGTTTTTCTTTTTTTTTTTGAGACGGAGTTTGACTCTTCTTAACCACGCTGGAATGCAATGGCGCGATCTCTGCTCACCACAACGTCCGCCCCCTGGGTTCAAGCAATTCTCCTGCCTCAGCCTCCTGAGTAGCTGGAATTACAGGCGTGAGCCACAGCGCCCGGAAGATTTTTTTTTTTCTTTTCCTGAGAAGGAGTTACTCTCTTGTTACCCAGGCTGCAGTGCAATGGCACCGTCTCGGCTCACCGCAACCTCCGCCTCCTGGGTTCAGGCAATTCTCCTGCCTCAGCCTCCTGAGTAAATGGGATTACAAACACACCAACCATGCCCAGCTAATTTTTTGTATTAGTAGAGATGGCGTTTCACCATGTTGACCAGGATGTTCTTGATCTCTTGACGTCGTGATCGACCCACCTTAGCCTCAAAAAGTGCTGGGATTACAGGAGTCAGCAACTGCGCCCGGAAGATTTATTTATTTATTTTTTTATTTATTTGAGACGGAGTTTCGCTCTTGTTACCCAGGTTACAATGCAATGGCGCGATCTCGGCTCAACCCAGCCTACGCCTCCTGGGTTCAAGCAATTCTCCTGCCTCAGCCTCCCGAATAGCTGGAATTACAGGCGCGAGCCATCGCGCCTGTAACATTTCTTTTTTTTTCTTTTTTTTTTTTTTGAGACGCAGTTTCGCTCTTCTTACCCAGGCTGGAGTGCAATGGCAGGATCTCGGCTCACCAGAACCTCCGCCTCCTGAGTTCAGGAAATTCTCCTGCCTCAGCCTCCTGAGTAGCTGGGATTATAGGCACGCGCCACCATGCCCAGCAAATTTTTTGTATTTTTAGTAGAGACGGGCTTTCAGCATGTTGACCAGGATGGTCTCGAACACTGGATCTCGTAATCCACGCGCCTCAGCCTCCCAAAGTGCTGGGATTACACGCGTGAGCCACAGCACCCGGCAAATTTTCTTTTTCTTAATAAGATGGGGTTTCACCATGACTTCTAGGCTGATATTTAACTATTGACCTCAGGTGATCCACCCACTTTGGCCTCCCAAAATGCTGCGATTGCAGACGTGGGCCACTGCGCCCAAAAGATTTTTTTTTTTGAGACGCAGTTTCGCTCTTGTTACCCAAGCTGCACTGCAATGGCACGATCTCGGCTCACCGCAACCTCTACCTCCTGGGTTCAAGCAATTCTCCTGCCTCAGCCTCCCGTGTAGCTAGAATTACAGGCGAGAGACACGGTGCCGGGATGATTTTTTTTTTTTTTTTTGAGACCCAGTTTCCCTCTTGTTAACCAGGCTGGAGTGCAATGGCGTGATCTCGCCTCACCGCAACCTCCGCCTCCTGGGTCCAAGCAATTCTCCTGCCTCAGCCTCCCGTGTAGCTGGAATTACAGGTGTGAGCCACCGCGCCAGGAAGAATTTTTTTCTTTTTTTTTTGAAACGCAGTTTCGCTCTTGTTACCCAGGCTGGAGTGCAATGGCAGGGTCTCGCCTCAATGGAAACGCCGCCTCCTGCGTTCAAGGAATTCTCCTGCCTCAGCCTCCCGTGTAGCTGGAATTACAGGCGAGAGACACCGCGCGGGGATGAATTTTTTTTTTTTTTTTTTTTTTTGGAGACCGAGTTTGGCTCTTGTTACCCAGGCTGCAGTGCAATGTCGCGATGTCGGCTAACCGCAAAATCTGCCTCCTGGGTTCAAACAATTCTTCTGCCTTAGCCTCCTGTGTAGTTGGAATTACAGGTCAGAGACACCGCGCCGGGATGATTTTTTTTTTTTTTTGAGACCGAGTTTTGCTCTTGTTTCCCAGGCTGCAGTGCAATGGCGCGAACTCGGCCCACCGCAACCTCAGTCTCCTGGGTTCAAGCAATATCCCTGCTTCAGCGCCCCGGGTAGCTGGAATTACAGGCGTGAACCACCGCGCCAGGAAGATTCTTTTTTTTTTTTAGATGCTGTTTCGCTCTTGTTACCCAGGCTGGAGTGCAATGGCGCGATATAGCCTCAAGGCAAACTCCGCTTCCTGGGTTCAAGCAATTCTCCTGCCTCAGCCTCCCGAGTATCTGGAATTACAGGAGTGAGCCACCGTGCCCAGATAATTTTTTTTCTTTTGAGACGGAGTTTCGCTCTTGTTACCCAGGCTGGAGTACAATGGCACGATCTCGGCTCACAGCAACCTCCTCCTCCTGGGTTCAGGCAATTCTCCTGCCCCAGCCTCCTGAGTAGCTGGGATTACAGGCAAGCGCCACCATGTCCAGCTAATTTTTTGTATTTTTAGTAGAGACGGGCTTTCACCATGTTGACCAGGATGGTCTTGATCTCTTGACCTCATGATCCACCCGCCTCAGCCTCCCAAAGTGTTGGGAATACAGGCGTGAGCCAGCGCACCTGGCAGAATTTCTCTTTTTTAATAAGATGGGGTTTCACCAGGACGGCCAGGCTTATCTTTAACTATTGCCCTCAGGTGATCTGCCCACTTCGGCCACCCAAAGTGCTAGGATTACTGACTTGAGCCCCGGCATCCAGTCCAATATCTCTGATTTTTAAAAATAAAGTTGGCCGGGCATGGTGACTCATGCCGTTTATCCAAGCACTTTGGAGACCAAGGTGGGCGGAACACCTGAGGTTGTGGGATCAAGACCAGCCTGACCAACACGGTGAAGCTCCGTCTTTAAAGAATAATAATAAATAAATTAAAAAATAAATAAAGTTAAGGCTGGGTGTGACGGCTCACGCCCATTATACATGGACTTTGGAAGACTGAGGTGAGTGGAACACCTGAGGTCCGCAGTTCGAAAGTAGCCTGGCCAACATGATGAAACCCATCTCTTCTAAAAATACAAAAAAGTTTGTTGAGCATGGTGGCGAGGACCTGTAATCTCAGCTCCTCAGGAGGCTGAGGGAAGAGAATCATTTGAACTGGGGAGGCAGAGTTTGCTGTGAGCCAAGATCCTGAAACCGTACTGCAGCCTAGGCAACAAGAACAAAACTCTGTCTCCAAAGTAAATAAAAAAAGAAATAATTAAATAATAAAGTTTACACTGGGCACAGTGGCTCACCCCTGAAATCCCAGCATTTTGGGAGACCGAGAAAGGAATATCGTTTGAGGCTAGGAGTTTGAAACCAGCCAGGTGACAGAACAAGATCCCATCTCAAGGAAATTTTAGCTGGGTGTGGTGCTGTGCACCTGTAGTCCTAGCTACTCAGGAAGCTGAGGTGGGAAGATTGCTTAAGACCTAGAAGTGGGAGGCTGCAGTAAGCTACCATTGCACCACTGCACTCCAGTCTGAGGGACAGAGCAAGATCATTTCCGTAAAAAAAAAATAAACAAATATAATCTTCCTTTTTTTGAGACAGACTCTTGCTCTGTCACCCAGGCTGGAGTGCAGCGGCATGATCTCGGCTCACTGCAAACTCCGCCATCCGGGTTCAAGCGATCCTCCTGCCTCACCCTCCTGAGTAGCTGGGATTACAGACGCACACCATCATATCTGGCTAATTTTTGTATTTTAGGAGAGACAGGCTTTCACCATGTTGGTCAGGCTGGCCTTGAACGGCTGACCTCGTGATCCACCTGTCTCTGCCTCCCAAAGTGTTGGGATTACAGGCATGACACACTGTGCCGGGCCAGAATCTGACTTTTTGAGAAGGTTTGTAGATTAGAAGATTTACAGGGCTGGGCATGGAGGCTCTTGCCTATAATCCCAGCACTTTGTGAGGCACAGGCGGGTGGATCACCTGATGTCAGGGGTTCAAACCGGCCGGACAACGTGGTGAAAACTGGTCTCTAATAAAAATAAAAAATTGGCCAGGCCTAGTGACTCAGGCCTGTAATCCAAACTCTTTGGAGGTCAAGGCAGGCGAATCACCTGAGGTCGGGAGTTCAAGACCAGCCTGACCAACATGGTGAAACCTCGTCTTTAAAAAAAAAAAAAAAAACACAAAAAAATTTAGTTGGTCACGGTGGCCCACACGTGTAATCCTGGCACTTTGGAATGCTGTGGTGGAAGGATCATGAGGCCAGAGGTTCAAGACTAGCCTTAACAACATAGTGAAACCCATTCTTTGTAAAATAATAATAATAATAATAATAAAATAAAATAAATTAAAAAATTACCTGGGTATGTGCTGGCTTCTGCAGCACATACACTAAGGTTGGAATGATACAGAGAAGATTAGCATGGCCCCTGCGCAAGGATGACATGCAAATTCATGAAGCGTTCCATATTTTCTTTGTTGTTCTTAAAAATCAAATAAAAATAAATTTAAATTTTAAGTTAAAAAAAAAGAAAATTAGCTGGACACGGTGGTGGACACCTGTAAACCCAGCTACTTGGGAGCCTGAGACAGGAGAATTGCTTCAACCAAGGCGGCAGAGTTGCAATGAGCCAAGATCAGAGCATTGCGCTCCGGCCTGGGTGAAAAGAGGGAAACTGTATCTCATGAAAAGGCCGGTCAGGGGAGATTTATCCAGAACCTCGTTTTGACAATTGTAGACAATGATCTCTCTAATTTATTATTTTTTTTTTTCAGAAGGTGCTTTACTCTTATTACCCAGGCTGGAGTGGAGTGGCGCGATCTCGGCACACCGTACCCTCCACCTCCTGGGTTCAAGCAACTCTCCTGCCTCAGCCTCCAGAGTAGCTGGAATTGCAGGCGTGACTCACCGCGCCCGGAAGATTTTTTTTTTTTTCTTTTGAGAAGGGTTTCGCTCTTGTTACCCAGGCTGCAGTGCAATGGCGCGATCTCGGCTCTCCGCAACCACCGCCTCCTGGGTTCAAATAATTCTCCTGCCTCAGCCTTTTGAGTATATGGAATTATAGGCGTGAACCATCGCGCCCGGATGATTTCTTTCTTTTTCTTTTTTTTTTTTGAGACGAAGTTTCCCTCTTGTTACCAATGCTGGAGTGCAATGGCACGATCTCCCCTAAACGGAAACGCCGCCTCCTGGGTTCAAGCAATTCTCCTGCCTCAGCCTCCGGAGTAGCTGGAAATACAGGCATGAGACACCGCGCCCGGAAGATTTTTTTTTTCTTTTTCTGAGAAGGAGTTTCGCTCTTGTTACCCAGGCTGGAGTGCAATAGCGTGATCTCGGCTCACCACAACCTCTGCCTCCTGGGTTCAGGCAATTCTACTGCCTCAGTCTCCTGAGTAGCTGGGATTATAGGCACGCACCACCATGGCCAGCTAATTTTTTCTATTTTTAATACAGACAGGCTTTCAGCATGTTGACCAGGATGGTCTCGATCTCTTGACCTCGTGATCCACCCGCCTCGGCCTCCCAAAGTGCTGGGATTACAGACTTGAGCCACCGCGCCCGGCCCAGAACCTCACTTTTACAAGAATAAGGAGAAATCACAGGACATCACAGACATTCCCCCTTTCAGCTACAGCAGGCGGCGAAGAGGGTCAAAGCCTCAAAGCAAGGGGCGGACAAGCCAAGCTTGCAACAGCAAAAGTGAGATGCAGAGACCACAACAGATGAAGTCCACGCCCAGAAGCCATGAGCTGGAAAGGCCATGCCAAGGGACCAAGACATATTACCTTTTAGGAATGTGGTTTCCGCTCTTCTTCTTCACTGAGGAGTGTCCAGGAGAGCCGCGTCCCAGGCCCCAGCCACTGCGGAGATGGTGCCATTGGCTCATGTGGGTCCCGAAAGCCGCGTACCCAATGCCAAGCCGGCCAAAAGCGCAGGTCCGCCACCCTCAGTGCTATTAACAGGATAAGACCCGAGACCGAAAGAGACTGGGAAGCCAGCCACGCAGAGCTCCGGCGTCTCGCTATTAGGCATATCGGTTGTGAGGGCCTAGCCGCGCAGGCTTTCCGAGAGGCTTGATTTATACACAAGACTTTGGTGGCTACAGCGCCCTCTTTAGCCAGAGGCCGGTAGCACAGGTCAATGAGGGTGTGTATGTACCCTTCAGAATTCAAACAGCATGGCACAGGGAAGTCCCTCTGTCCCTGCCCTGTACCTCCTCTCAGCACCCCTCCCTGTCCTTGTGTATTCTTCTAGATATTTACAAGTGCTTACACTCACATTTCGCAGACTGTGTATAAATATTTACTTTCACACATACGTATATCCTTTTTGTTTTTAGTTTCTCAAAATGTTATTTCGCTATGGGTTTTGCAAAGCGTGCTCTATTTTTATACAAAAGGAGAAACTAAACATATTCTACAATTTATTTCGAACACTGATTTTCCCAAAACAGAGATATAGACCAAGGGAACAGAACAGAGGCCTCGGAGGTGACGCCACACATCTACAACCATCTGATCTTTGACAAACCTCACAAAAACAAGCAATGGGGAAAGGAGTCCCCGTTTAATAAATGGTCTTGGGAAAACTGGCTAGCCATGTGCAGAAAGCAGAAACTGGACCCCTCCCTGACACCTTACACTAAGATTAACTCCAGATGGATTAAAGACTTAAACATAAGGCCTAACACCATAAAAACCCAAGAAGAAAACCTAGGCAAAACCATTCAGGACATAAGCATAGGCAAGGACTTCATGACCAAAACACCAAAAGCATTGGCAACAAAAGCCAAAATAGACAAATGGGACCTAATCAAACTTCACAGCTTCTGCACAGCAAGAGAAATAGTCATTAGAGTGAATCAGCAACCAACAGAATGGGAAACAATTTTTGCAATCTACCCATCTGACAGAGGGCTGATATCCAGAATCTACAAAGAACTAAAACAGATTTACAAGACAAAAACAAACAAGCCCATTCAAAAGTGGGCGAAATCTCTACGAAATCGTTCTACTATAAGGACACATGCACAGAAATGGCAAAATCTCACTGAAGTTTCAAATGTCGAATGCTTCAAATAAACAACACTGCACCAAAGAAGTACATTTGAAAATGAAGGCTCCCAAAATAGTCTCATCTAGGGATGCCTATCGACATGCAGAAGCTTCTAAAATTTTTCAATATTTTTATTAAAAGACACTTTATAAAAGGCAAATAAAAAGCTTAAGCAACTAATTGATAAGAAAAACTAAATGTGCTAATTTTTGTCTTAGTTACTATCCTGATCCAAAGGTGAAAAGAAAGTTATCCTGAATTATAATATTTGGTTCTTCACAAGTTGCCTAGAAATGAAGTAAGCAGGGATGAAAACAAAGTCATGTAACAACTTACTCTATGTTTTGAAGACAGCAGGTAACATCGAATTTTTATATCAAGCAATGTATAGGTGGAATACCAATATGGTTTATGGAAGAAAATAGTAAAAAAAAAAAAAAAAAAAAAAAGATTAGAAATTTAGAATTTCAGATGAATTTCTAGTTTGTTTATTCTGCACTACACTGAAGTATTTTTTTGTGAGTGTTTAAGATTTATTTTATTCACAGTCTCTCAGAAGTTTCTTTTTCTCTTGGCATTTATTATCAGGATAAATGATTTTTTGTTTAAAAAAATTACCAAATTGTTGTATAGGCACATAGCGTGCAAATATTTTGGAAAGAAAATGTATAATCTTTATGATCCAGCTGATTTTTAAGATCATTAAATATTTGTAATAAAATGTTTCTCAAAACAGATGCAGCCAAAATATTTGGTTGCTTTCAGAAGCATCTGTCTAACTGAGATATGGGGAAGGAGCACAAATCATTCTCTCTTCCAGTCCCTGCTGAAAGGGTGAGCCTGTAGTCTATATATATATAGAAATGACTAAAGTTAATTATTAAGAATTATTTGATAGGTAAAAATAAAAGCTCATGCTTTATATAGATTGATGAGCTTTTTACCTAACAAACAAGTGTAAATACAAATTGCCTTAGATAGGAAAGCTGAGAACAGATAATAAAGTAAGGTAACATATTAATTTAGATAGAACATAAAAGCCAAGCTAGATTTGGGAATCAAAGAGTAGGGAGGGCTGAGCCAGATTAAGAAAGTTAGACTATTACTGAGCTGGAACTAAGAACCAGGTTTGAATAGCCATTTCCTTAGTGACCAATGGTGCTGTCATAGATTTGTACTGGACCATGGGTAGAAACAAATGCATCTGTAGAGTTCTATAAACCTCTACTTACCAACTGCAAATGTATTTTGTGCTTACAAAACTCTTACTTATAATAAAGTAATACTCTGTTTTCAAATTGTCAAAACTCTTAAAGCATACAGGCTGTAAACACAAGTAATTGGCAGCAAAGCTTAGAAGGCTGACATGTAAATCTTTGTGTAAATAAGATTCCTGTAACTAGGCTGCTCACACCCAAAATATTGTCTAAATTACTCTGAAGTGATTCATATTTCAGAGAAATATTCAAAGAAAAGTTAACATGTATATGCCACACTCCCTCACGGCCCATTTCAAAGCATTTGAGGAGCATCTGAGGAAAGGCCATTTTATTCAGCTGTAATCCCCAAATATACCCCCAATATTTTTAACTTATTGTATAAGCAATGGGTTAGTGGTTATGACACATATTTTAAGATGACAGTCTGTTATAAAATACTTGTCTTAAATAAATACACTCTAAATCAAATATTTAAGAATAAAACCTAAATATTTACAGAGAAGATAATTATTCTAAATCAACTACAACACATATAAATTATAAACTAAGACATTCAATATATGTTATTTTTCTTATTACAAGAGATGATAAACAATAACCTACATTATTACTCTTAGGCTAGTTGTGGCAAAGCGATTCCAACCTTAATATATAAAAGAGGCATCTATTTCTAAAGTTTTCTTTGTAGTGAAATATGACAGATGAAATCCCAGTTTTCACTTTCTTTCTGTTGCAACATTAAACTGAAAAATATTCCCTTGGGTCAAAGCTTTCGTATTTGCTGCATATTCTATGAATTGAGCAAGTGGCCATGTTAAATAGTGTGCCAGAATATGTATTGTTCCACAAGTGCTTTCTCTTTCCTGTGTGTTCAGTCTAGATCCAAATTAGGTCTCATAAAAATATACTACCTTATCTTTGCCTGTTCCAAGTCTCAGCTGATAGGTGATGAGGTCCCTTTTCACAAAACTGCTAAAGACAGATCCAAGCATCTCAACTCATCTACTACTGAGTTCACCAACAAGATCTGGAAGGGCATATCGATATAGCTTCCCATGATAGAATAGGCTTGTGCTATTTCATTCTCTTCCTGTGATGGCTAGATCCCTTAATATTTTACCATTCTATACCCATGAGACCTCATCTTGAAGGCCTAATATTATTTTTGATAACAACTTTGGACCACAGAAAAGTATAAGAATTAACTGAAAAGGAACTTCAAAGAAGAAAAAAGAACGAAGAAGAAGACCAACAAATATCAATGGATGACTCCTAGTTTTCTAGTTAACACAATATATTCTATTATGATGTATCAGAAGGTAAGACTAAGATGTTGTTTTGTCAGTGGATTTTATGATACATACTTTTTCTTGAAAGGAATTTTGCAGCGAGTTCTTTTTCCTGTAGAGAAAGGTTGATCATTTGTTTATTATAGAGTCAAGAATTTATAAAACTTTTTTCTAAAATTTCTGATCATTGAATCATTTTGTTGTATCTAAGAGTTTTTCTATAGAAATTCAAAATGAAGAATATACCATTTTTTCCAACCCTTCGATTTTACTTTTTCCCTAGATTGGCCTCTAGTTTTAGAAATGTACTTTATTACTCATGGGAACAGACTTATAGCTACAGCATAAACAATGTACCTCTCTGATCTTTGTTCTTTTAACACACCTTAGTCATGCCCACTTTGGTTTCTCTGAAAAAGGATATAGGATTTGCAGGGAGGGGGCAGTTGAGTTTCTTCTGACTGTTAAAAGGTCTGATAGAGCAGCAAGGCATCTGACCAGAACTTTCTGATTGTCATTTATTTACTCTTTGAAATGCTATAGTTCTACCATTCCCTCCCCATATTCCATGGCAGGAAGAAAATAGTGAATGATTATTCAATAACTATGGGTTAAAATCATGGATATCTAGCTATATTTAATACCAGTTTAGATGCATTCCTTTTCTGTTTATGACAATATTCTATTATGTGTTATTACATTTACCATCACACACTAATGAAATAAAAATATTCTGAATTCCAAAAAAAAGTATAGCTCAATCATAAACATAATAGAAAATAAAATAAATATTTATTAAAACAAGTTCTAAAACTGAAGTCTGATTTATTTTCTTATACTTTTGCTGATTTGAACTGTTTCTTTTTTCTTTCTACTTTCTTAAGTACACTCCTTTTAGGCCTGTACTCCACATGATTAAATTTACATTTTCCCCAAGGTTTATAATTCAATTTTAAGAAATAGGCAGACTGAAAACTACGTCCTATATTTTGGCAGGAAAAAAAAACTTCACTGGGTCCAGTTCATAAAATGGGTTTTGTGACAACAGTCTATCCTTAGACTAGTACCTTTTTGCAGTATGCAACTAGGAGCATGGAAGCTGATGTCAGTGATATGTTCTCTATCATTTGCCCTCATTTGTTTTTCTAGGATCTGGTTTCTTAGGTCAACCCAAGTTTCCACAGGTTTTTCTCTTAGATATTCTGCAACCTAATGCATTCAGATTCATTTTTCTGTTTTCTTCATGTTATATCGTTGGCATAAAACATAACTCAAGGAGTTCTATGTATTCATTGATACCAGTTCCCAATAGACTTTCTGCTCCAAAAGCATGCAACACAGAACCAAAGTACAAAGGCCTACATGTAAATTTAATCTGAAAACTGAAAAAGCTTTACTAATGACTATTAGAAAACAATTTTATTAACCGGATAAAGCATGGCATCAGCAGAAATGGCAGAGTAAGTATCTCAGATATTCATTCCTCCAAAAAAAATAATGAGTAAACTGGCAAAAGAAAAATGACCAGAATTATAGTTTCTGGAACTCTAGAGAATTAATCAAAGACTTGCAGCGTTCCAGAGAGCACTTATTTAGGAAAAGCAGTGAGCCTAGGTAATAGCAATAGGTTTTGGTGTTTTAATTTGTCTTATTTTTATCCCCTCGCTTCAGCTTCATAATATCCTTCAAAGATAATACCCTGAAATCATAGAAACATGGTTTTATCTTGGTACCTGCCTAAGATCTAGCATTATAGTTTGAACATAGTAGGTTCTCAATAAACGTTTGATAAATAAATCCCCATCTAAAGTCTTTTGGATTGTGCCTACTTCTCTCTAATGGCAAATGAAGCCTTTGTGCATGCCACTAATGGACTTTGATAACTGATTCTGAGTTTCTTTCTTTCAATCTTTCCTATATATCATTGTCAAACTTACTCATTATGTATGCTAATTTGACCATTATACTTGCACTAAAAACCATCAGACTATTAGCCAATAAATAAACTACAAGTTTTAACCACAGCCTTCAGGATAATAGATTTATTGCTTTCTTCACTCTGTTACTCCTTATACCTTCCCTGTAATACACGCTTACTCATCACCTAAGTGCAATGCTGAATTATTGCAACTTTACTCCCACCGCTGTTATATTTTCTTTATTTTCATTCCTTTGGTACTGAATTTTCATCTCTATTTTATAAATCTTTTGTAACATTAAACAACTGAACAGAAACAAGAAAACTAAGCAATAAGTGAGAGAAGAGAAAGAAATGATGGAATAGATGTGAGACTTCCACAGCAAACTCCTATAAAACTCGGAGTTAAACCTGAACAAGAGGAGTGTGACATATGTGTCTTTACTCTTTATTTGGATCTCTGTGTATGCTTTTGGAGAAGAGGTAAGAAGCTCCAGGTAAGATAAAGAGTTTTTTATTTTTCACCAAGCTAAGATTTATAAGGAAAGAATATCCAAAACGCTTGCTATGGAATATTCAAGTGATTTTTGTAGTTCTACATTCTTGTGTTGAAGAAGATAAAAATGCACTTTTTACAACTATATTATGAGCCTCTTATAACCTTTTCTGTAAAGAGGTATGTATTTATATTTCCAGTAAATAAAAATGTATGCATCCAATAAATAAAATAAGCAATGTTATTTTACATGTAGTCTACATACGGTCATCAAGTTTTATTGCTTTGAACTAGACAAGTCAGTGTCCTTCCTTCTGCATCTCTTACTGTGTTATGTATCATATGAATACTCAATAAGTCAAACAAACTGGGATTTATCTGTCTTAAGGTAAAAATTATTATTTCAAGAAGGCTGGTCTGAACATGTCAAGATCATTTGCCATCACTCACAACTTAGTTTACTCAATCATCTTCATGGGAATTTGGGGTTTGTAAAGTCTTTCCTAGACTTCATTTGTCTTGCTGATTTTTTAAAAATATTGTGGCATGGGTGTAAAATAACTCATTGCTATTACTTAGATTCATGTTTTCCTCTCTCTCTTTTCTTGAGTTGAGAAAAACAGATATAAACATCAACAAAATAGGTGGTCACTAAGGTTTGAGGAGTGAAAAGTCCCTGGGCTTAACAAATATCTCTTCTACTATTCTACTATTAGAGATTATTATTTTGTATTAATCTGCAAAATACCCTTTAGGGTGGGGGATAACTGATTAAGTCATTAATACTATAGAGTAAACTATATTACCAGTATTAGAAAGCCAATAGTCTCAAAAAGCATAAGGAATGGTAGCTATTTCAAAGAAAAGAAAGGCAAAGAAATAAATACAGATTATGAGAAATTACCTGAAGAAAGCTATGATGAAGATACACTTCAAAGTGGCATGGAGACCCTGACAATAGGTGGATTATAGAACTACAGAGGAGATATGGAGATAAAGAAAGGGAAGGACAAAGATTCAGTTTGTCTACAACTTAAGCTAGTGCTGAAAGTCTGCAAAAGACTATAAATTTCACTAAATCCAAGTAGAACTACAAAAATTGAGGATTCCATGTAATCATTTGCTTATGAGCAGCACTCTTATGTAATCATTAAAATTTTTATTTATGATTACACATAATTCCTTAGATACTTACATATTGGTGATAAGAGGAGAAGAAACTATTCCCAGGTCTGTAGCCTGAGCCTGAGGTCCTATTTATCAGAAAAAGAAAATTATATAGTTTGTATCCGTCCTCAGCAACTTGCTAATGTTAATCCTCTAGTAGGTATTTATTTTCTGTTGTTACTACCTTGTT
Organism: Aotus nancymaae; assembly: GCF_030222135.1. Taxonomy (NCBI): domain Eukaryota; kingdom Metazoa; phylum Chordata; class Mammalia; order Primates; family Aotidae; genus Aotus; species Aotus nancymaae. Next base: position 228,648 of record NW_026988682.1, read on the forward strand.
TATAAGCTTTCAGAGACTCTCCACAGTGAAGTCCAAAATTCTTAGCAAGAACCTGTACTATAAGATCTGATGTCCTTTTCTACCTCTCCAGTGTCTTCTCTGACTAGTCTTTCATATATATGCTATGGTCCAGAGACAGAATATATCGCCGTTCCCTAAATATATCATGTTTCTCATGCCTCTCTGGCCTATGGTTTTGCAATTTCTTTTGTCTAGAATGCCCTGTGCTGTCTTTAAACTTCTCATCTTTTAGCTCTCATTCAGCTTATGTCAACTCTTGAAAGTCTTCCTTGAAAACTACCTGAATAAATACCTTTCCCAGTGCTCTCAAAGCACTCTAAACATGTTTATATTATAAAACTCATCATGCTATGGATTAGTTATGTTAATTCTTGTGTACACCTGATTATTATATAAAATAAAATAATTGATGTGTGATCAATTTTATTTTATTTTATTTTTTAAATGTTTTCATTATACTTTAAGTTCTGGGGTACATGTGCAGACTGTGCAGGTTTGTTACATAGCTATACACATGCCATGTTGGTGGTTTGCTACATCCATTGCCCCATCATCTACATTAGGTATTTCTCCTAATGCTATACCTCCCCAATTCTCCAACCCCCTGCTATTCCTCCCCTAGCCCCCCACTCCCAAGACCCTGGTCTGTGATGTTCCTCTTCCTGTGCCTATGTGTTCTCATTGTTCAACACCCACTTATGTGTGAGAACATGCAGTGTTTGGTTTTCTGTTCTTGTGTCAGTTTGCTGAGAATGATGGTTTCTGGTTTCATCCATGTCCCTACAAAGGACATGAACTCATCAATTTTAGAGAGAAATGGACTGAGATTAAGAGTGTACATATCTGAAAGTTAAATGTGAAGATAAAACTATTTTTAATACAAAAAAACTCTTCTGTGGTTTCCAGCAATATGCTAAACAAGTGTCTTTCATTTTGCCTAGAATTCAGTATAGAGCATTAAAGTCATACTGTTAAAAAATAGCTAAACTTTCAAAGAGATAGTAGAACTTTCTGAAGGTAAAACAATTGTGAGAACACAAATCTATAGTGATAAACAAATGCTGAAGCTGATACCTGCTCTAGGGACATTGGCCACATCTGGAAATGTATTGTCTGGTCAGAGCATTTAAAACAAGACTTTGGGCCCCCAAAAGATGGGGAATTAAAACTAACAGCTCCTAAAAACATGCAGATGCTTCTTGACTTAAAATGGGGTTGACATCACAATAAACGTTAACATCATAAGTTAAAAATATGTTAAGCTGGAAATGCATTGAATACACCTAATCTGCTGAACATAACAGCTTAGGTTAGCCTACTTTAAATTTGTTCTGAACACTTACATTAGCTTACAGTTGGACAAAATCAGCTAACACAAAGCCTACATTATAATAAAGTGTTGAATATCTTATGTAATTTATTGAATGCTATACTGAAAGGGGAAAAACAGAATGGTTGTATGGGTACTTAAAATACAGTGTCTATTGCATGTTTATTGCTTTCACACATCCTAACATTGAAAAATCATAAGTCTAACCACTGTAAGTCAGGGACCATCTGTATAGGATTCCAAAGAGCTACATTGTCAATTAGTCATCTACAAGAAAAAAAAAAAAATCATACCAGAGAGGAAGCAGACAAATTATGCCTTCGCTTGTGGCTATGGATGGAGAAGGAGGAGGAGAAGATAAAAGCATTTCCTAAGAACTCATAATCACAGATACTGTTTTCTATACCCTCGAGTTTCAAATCCACAGAAACTATTGCCCTTCAAACTGCATATGAGAATTTAAGAGCCCTGTAGCAAAGAAATTAAGTAGGAAGTTTAAACTTTTCCACAAAAAAGCTCCAGACTCAAGAGACTTCTCCTCTGAATTGTGCTAAATATTTAAGCAAGAAATTATGCTAATTCTACACAACCCTTCCAAAAAATTAAAGAAGAGTGAACATTTTCTATCTCATACATTTACATCAGAATCACTTGATACAAAATATCATTACAGATATTATAATAAATTACAAATTTTTCCAATTCCCCCATGAACAAATATGCAAGAATCATAAAACAAATTATAAATATCATGTATAATATGTAATATAATATTATACTGACCATTACATTAATAATATAGTAATCATCATATAATTAAAAATAATATAATAAATACAATATGGTATTCTAATGAATATGTATCACATTTCCTTATGTTTTGGAACAATATTAAGAGGTACACAATCACCAATGCTGTTCAACATTGTACTGAAGGTCCTAGACAGAGAGAAATAAATGAAAAGTGAATCCCAACTAAATAGCAGCAAGCTATTTTGTAGAAATTGACAAGTTTTTAAAATTTGTATAGAAAGCAAAGGCTCTAGAATAATGAAGTCAACTTGGCATAACAACAAACATTGGATAACTCAAACCACTGAATTTTAAAACTTATTTTAAAGCCACAATAATAAAGAAAATGAAGTATTTGCATAAATACAGATAAATGCATCAATCTGTGATCACTTTATATTTTCAAAGTTGCCAAAGCACCTAGATTCATACAAGATAAGTTAGAATCCTCCTGTTTTCCCAGGTAGCAAGAAGAGCTATCAAACACCACTAGAATCATGCCAGAAATACCACTAGAGCTATAATTAAGGAGCTTTCATTGGCCAGAGGTGTTACAACATGAAGACAATGAGAAGACCTTAATGATGATCCACTTTTACTTAACAAACAGTAAATACATTTTCTCTTCCTTATGACTTTCTCAATTTAACAATATTTTTTCTCTAGTTTACTTTATTGTAAGATTATAGTATGTAATATATATAACACACACAACATATGTTACTCCACAGTTTATCTTATCAGTAAGGTCAAAGATGAGCTGTTAGTAAGTTTCTGGGCAGCCAAAAATTAAATGTAAGTTTTTTACCGTGCAGGAGGTCAGTGCTCCAACTCTCAGCCCTTAATGTTCAAATGACAACTGTACTTCTGGTTGTTCTATACATAATCACCAAAACATGGAAACAACACCAAACTTCAAATTTCTTTCAGTTCAAGGATGAATAAACAAACTCTGATGGATCCATGCAATGGAAAGGAACAAACTATTGACACATGCAATAACTTAGATGAATTTCAGGGGTATTATGCTGAGTAAAAGAAGCCATTTTCATGAAGTCAAATGATGTAAAATTCTATTTACATAACATTCTCCAACAGAAAAATATATCCATGAGAACATAGCACTATTTGATAATAATCCCAGAGGTAACATAACTAATAATCCCAGAGGTAATTTGGGATTATTAGTTGGGAGAAGGAGGGTGTGACTGCAAATAAACAGGGTGAGGGAGATTTTTGGAATATTGGACTGTTCTATATGTGATTGTGATCGAGGTTACACAAATCTATACATGTGATTGTACACGTAATTGCACAAAATATTCCATTTTGCTTTAGGATGATTTAAAAAAACAAAATAAATGCCTTGAGATATTTTCTGAGAATGAAAAAATACAGAGACAAGATAAGGAGCTGCAGCAGGAAATTCACTTTGAACTCTGCCTGGAGAATCACCAGCTGCAAAAGTGTGTGGGGCAAATTTCTCGTAAGAGTATAGAGGATGTGACACTGTTCTGAGTTCACACTCATGACGCTATGATGAAATGGAAACCAGAAAGACCTGATTATGGTGCATGGGAAATAGGGGCACCTCTAAAAATGTATGACGTGTGATGTCACTATTGTGTATTTCTGAAATTCGCAAGAAGACTACAATGACACATATACCCTTCACTGAGACTGGAGAGTAGCTATACATAACCGCTCACACCCAAGGCTGATATGAATCACATTACTTTACATTTCATCTTTCAATAAAGTTAAAAGTTAGGTAAGTACTGAACTTTAGATGCTGATAAATGCTTGCTGAAACAGTCAGAGCTTCATTCAATAGGTAATAGTTTTAACGGTGGAGGAAGAAACCATCAGAACAGAGTTTTAAGCATAACAAGCAACAGTACAAAATGGATCTGAGGCAGGTAAAAAAAAGTCAACAAAGGCTAGTTGCTAATCTACTGCAGTGACACAGGAAAGCTCTGACCTCGAAATGGGTTTCATGGGATACTATGATGAAGCTGCATGGAAAATAATCAGCTTCTTTCCTGATCATACACAATCAAAGATAGTTAAATCAAGTCTACAGTTCTGCATTCTGGCCATGAAATTGTAGCTAATATCAGAAGAGAAAAAACCATTGTAATTTCATAATGTTATAAATAAAGGAAACTGGTAGAGACTGGGCATAGCAAAGCCATTTCTCCCTGTAAACTTACTTCATTTTTTCTCTCTTCATTTATTTGTTCCTTCTTTTTTTCCCTAATTCTCTACCTTCACCCTTTCTTACTGGTTGGCAGTATAATAGAACACAATGTTGCTATATAAGAGCAGTTATCTTAGGTACAAGTTTGTATCATTTCAGTAGTTATTTTAAATATAGGGAGGTTGGTTGGAACTACAGTACAGGCAAGCCTGTCCCGTGAGCCAACTGATGAGATTGTTATAATTTGTTATGATTGTTACATATATGCCTACTTTTCAACTTGAACTGTAATACAGAAATGCCTAGAACAGTGTCTGGCACAAAAGGAGTAGCAAGTATAAATACACAGAGGATTACAAAAGGATATTTAGGTAGATAAGCATTTCCTACTTAGCTACATCATCTTTTAATGTTCTCACATTCACCATGTGTTCCATCTTTACCTTCATGCTTCAACGTATTTTTCCCCGTTTTGTTTCTTTTGACACCAGTAGCTTGTATTTTTTGTAAATCAGCCCCCTTTTTTTTAAGAACGTGTTGTTTCTGCAATATTAAAGAAAATGTATTGGTTAATATTAACTTGTCATTAGAAATGTAAAACAATTTATTTAAAATGTCACAATATATTAAAAATGGATTATCAGTCCTGTCTTGACTTGTAATGTTACAAAAATAAGAGAATAACAAAGGGTAAATTTCCCTTGTGATCAAACACAAAGAATACATTTAATACACAAGCAATTTGCCTTTCTACACATCGTCAGAGGACTAATCCAGTTTCTGATCAGATAGAGTATCATATCCATGGCTGCCCTGGTGAGCTAAAGTAATTTCTCAATCATCTTCAATTGGAAGATTCCTGAGGGCTTACCCAAATATCATTCAGGTCTACCAGACATAAACATAATATAGTACATAAAATGTGATTACCCTTTGTGAATATCTTGGCTACTGTTGAATGTACTAGAAAGAAGATAAATGCATATAGAAAAAAAAGAAAAAAACCCAGAGGTGGGCGTGGTGGCTCATGCCTGTAATCCCAGCACTTTGGGAGGCCGAGGCGGGTGGATCATGAGGTCAAGAGATCGAGACCATCCTGGTCAACATGGGGAAACCCTGTCTCTACTAAAAATAAAAAAAATTAGCTGGGCATGGTGGTGCATGTCTGTAATCCCAGCTATTCAGGAGGCTGAGGCAGGAGAATTGCCTGAACCCAGGAGGCAGAGGATGCGGTGAGCCGAGATCGCGCCATTGCACTCCAGCCTGGGTAACAAGAGCAAAACTTTTAGCAAGAAATAGATTAGCACATGTAAAACAACTACCCAAGACTACAGTAAAGACCTTCCTAAAGGACTGGGGAAAACAGTCACTGGAACCTACCTAGGTGTAAAAAATATGCCTATTCCCACTAGAAATATTTCACTGTAAAGCTACACTGGAAAAACTTCATAAGTCATAAGGCTTTGAGTAGAGAACTAAGATGGGTTTTAACTCAGTAGCAGGGAACAACTAGCCCCAGATTAAACATGGCTCTGGCCCCACCAGCAAATCATAAAAGGCAAGACCTGTATAATCAAATTGTTTCCAAATAAATTATCTACATCCAAAAGTTCTAAATAATATTTATAAGGACATAAAAATATTCAGTATACAAAGTAAAAGTTATGTCTGGCATCCAATAAAAGAACACTAGGTATAAAGAAACAGGGGAGTATGACTTATAAAATAAGTAGATCAATACTTCCACTCCAACCAAAGACACAGAAGAATCACACAGTCAGGCAGGGTTCAGGGCCTCCTGAAGTCCTCCCACTTCCCGGGTCACCAGTTCCCCTGGCGTCCCACACCTTCCAGTTGTGGCTGGTACAGTCTGAGTCATTGCCACCAGCCCCAGGTGTGACAAGAGGGTGGCCTCCTGAAGTGGGACAGTTGGGATCCTTGAGACCCTTGCTAGAGTGTTGATCCCTGCCCCCACTCCCCACCATACCTGCAGCCCCCGGAGGAAGATGCCACCTGGCTTGCAGTGAGTCCCGTGTTGGCACTGTTGTGCATCTGCCCTCAGGAGGATGGCATCTGCCTTGGTGATGGTGACATGGGCAGGCTTGAAGCAGGTGCGGAGGTACGGCTCCAGGGTCAGCAAGGGCCCCATTGCTCTCCTTCTCTTGCCTGTGGTTGCCCCTCTGTCTAGAACCGACCAGATCAGGATATTATGAGAAAAGCAAATTATAACCCAACCTCTCTCAAGAACCTAGATGTTAAAATCCTGAATAAATTGTTAGTAAATTTAATCTACACATGTATAAGAAGAAAAACACATGATAGATAAAATTGATTTAATCAAGGGTGTGTGGTTGTTTTAACAATAAAATATCATAGTCTTAACAGACACATAAAACATATTTTTAAATGTCCACTTTCACCACTAATAAGAAAGTTTTACATGTTAGAAATAGAAAGATGCTTTCTTAACCTGACATTATTATCTACCAAAAGATCACAGTGCCTATCATATGAAATGAGAAATTACTTAAACACATTTTTCATTAAGAAAGAAGAAAGGCCAGGCACAGTGGCTAGTGCCTGTAATCCCTGCACTTTGGGAGGCTGAGGTGGGGAGATCACCAGAGGTCAGGAGTTCGAGACCAGCCTGAGCAACATGGCGAAAACCTGTCTCTACTAAAAATACAGAAATTAGCCAGGCATACTGGAGGGTGCCTGTAATCCCAATTACTCAGGAGGCTGAGGCAGGAGAATTGCTTCAACCTGGAAGGCAGATGTTGCAATGAGCTGAGGAGAATTGCTTCAACCTGGAAGACAGAGGTTGCAATGAGCTGAGGACCATGCCATTGCACTCCAGCCTGTGTGCCAGAGTGAGGCTGTGTCTCAAAAAATAAAAAAAACTTGCATCCCTCAGACAGAAATCAGACTTTTTTTTTTTTTTTTTGCATATCCATGAAACACTTAAAAATGTCCTATATCATATCACATACTTAGCTATAAAGAAAATTTAACAACATAAATGAAAAGAGATTTAAAGCCGAGGCTTTTTGATACTAATTCAAATAAATTAAAAATATATAATATAAATGTTACCAAAATCAACAACGTCAATGACTAGAGATTTAATTTTCTGGTACTAATTCAAATAAATTAAAAATAAAACTGTTATCAAAGTTAGAAATGCAAGAAACATGCACCAATGTAACTATTACATTGAAAGGGATTCTTTTTTAATTATACTTTAAATTCCAGGGTACATGTGCAGACCTTGCAGGATTGTTACATAGGTATACATATGCCATGTTGGTTTGCTGCATTCATCCCCTGTCACCTACATTAGGCATTTCTCCTAATGTTATCCCTCCCCAATTCCCCCACCACCTGCTATCCCTCCCCCTAGTACCCCCCAGCCCCACAATAGGCCTCACTGTGTGATGTTCCCCTCCCTGTGTCCCTTTGTCCATGTGTTCTCATTGTTCAACACCCACTTATGAGTGAGAACATGCAGTGTTTGGTTTTCTGTTTCTGTATCAGTTTGCTGAGAATGATGGTTTCCAGCTTCATCCATGTCCCTGCAAAGGACATGAACTTATCCTTTTTTATGGCTGCATAGTATTCCATGGTGTCTATGTGCCACATTTTCTTTATCCAGTCTATCACTGATGGGCATTTGGGTTGGTTCCAAGTCTTCACTATTGTAAACAGTGCTGCAATGAACATACGTGTGCGTGTGTCTTTATAATAGATTGATTTATAATCTTTTGGCTATATACCCAGTAATGGGATTGCTGGGTCAAATATTTCTAGTTCTAGATCCTTGAGGAATTGCCACACTGTCTTCCACAATAGTTGAACTAATTTACACTCCCACCAACCCCAGTGTAAAAGTGTTCCTATTTCTCCACATTCTAGCATCTGTTGTCTCCAGATTTTTTAATGATGGCCATTCTAACTGGCATGAGGTGGTATCTCAATGTGATTTTGATTTGCATTTCTCTAATGACCAGAGATGATGAGTTTTTTTTTTATATGTTTGTTGGTTACATAAATGTCTTCTTTTGAGAAGTGTCTGTTCATGTCCTTCACCCACTTTTTGATGGGGTTATTTTTTCTCGTAAATTTGTTTAAGTTCTCTGTAGATTCTGGATATTGGGTCTTTGTCATATGGGTAGATTGCAAAAATTTTTTCCCATTCTGTTGGTGGCCGGTTCACTCTAAGGATTATTTCTTTTGCTGTGCTCTGCACAGCAAAAGTTTAATTAGATCCCATTTGTCTATTTTGGCTTTTGTTGCCATTGCTTTTAGTGTTTCAGTCATGAAGTCCTTGCCCATGCCTAAATCCAGGATGGATTTAAACATAAGAGCTAACACTGTAAAAACCGTGGAAGAAAACATGGACAGGGATTCTAAGAGGGAAAGTAAAAGATACACAGAAACCAATGAAAAGCAGGACAACTAACATCAAAATGTTCAGTGTTGAATTGTACATTCAGAGTAAAATATAGAGCAGGAAGGCTGTTATTATTTTAAAATAATTTTTTATATTTTCTTATTTAATATTTGAGGGGGAGTCTTACTCTGTTGCCCAGGCTGGAGTGCCCTGGCCATGATCATGGTTCACTGCAACCTCTGCCTCCCAAGTTCAAGTGATTTTCCCATCTCAGCCTTTCAAGCAGCTAGGACCAGAGATGTGTGCCACCATGCCTGGTTAAGTTTTTGTATTTTTGGTAGAGACAGGGTTTTATCATTTTGCCCAAGTTGGTTTCAAACTGCTGAGCACAAGCAACGCACCTGTGTTGGCCTCCCAATGTTCTAGGTTTACAGGCATGAACCACTGGAGCTGGCACAACAGAATTTTTAAATATAACCATAACCTAGCAAGGTTAGGTGGCCCACACCTGTAATCCCAGGACTTTGGGTGGCTGAGGCAGGCAGATCACCTGAGGTCAGGAGTTCAAGACCAACCTGGCCAACAGCAAAACTCTATCTCTACTAAAAATACAAAAATTAGCTGGGTGTGGTGGCACACACCTATAATCCCAGCTCCTCAGGAGGCTGAGGCAGGAGAATCCCTTGAGCCCAGGAGGTTGCAGTGAGCTGAGATCTTGTCACTGTACTCTAGCCTGGGTGACAGAATGAGACTTTCATCTCAAACAAACTAACTAACTAACTTACTAAAAACCCACAGAAACAAAACACAAAAATTCCACAATTTTGGAAAATATAGTTTACAGATGGTGTGGGTAAAGCAGTATTTCTGGTTCTAGATCCTTGAGGAATCACCACACTGTCTTCCACAATGCTTTAAATGTTTTGATAGAATTTACTCGTGAAGTCTTCTGGTCCTTGGCAATTTTTGTTGTTGTTGTTGTTGTTGTAGTTGTTGAAAACGTTTTGATTACAGATTCAGTCTCCTTTTTCATTATTGAACTGTTCAGAGGGTCTGAACAGTTTTGGTAGGTTTTATGATTCCAGTAATCCATTCAATTCTTTTAGTTTATCCAATTTGTTAGTATATAACTGTTTATAAGAGTTCCTTATTATCCTTCTTATTTTTGAAAGATATATTAATATGTACCTTTTTGTTTGTGATTTATCTTTTCTTCTTAGTCTAGCCAAGGGTTTGCCCATTTTATTTTTTTCAATCAATTCTTAGTTTTGTTATTTTTCTTATTGCTTTCTAAGTTTTCTATTTTATTTATTTATGACAATATTTATTTCTTTTCTTCTTATGACTTCAGACTTACTTTCTTCTTTTTCTAGCTACTTGAGGTGTAAAGTTAGATGAATTGAGATCTTCTTATTTAATGCTATGTGTTTATTGCTATAAACTACTCTTATAGATCTGTCTTTGTTGCATTCCACAGATTGGGGTATGTTGTGGGTTTTGTTTGTTTTGCCTGGAGACCATTTTAAAATTCCCTTTTGGTTTCCTCTTTGACCTAATGGTTTCTAACGAATGTGTTGTTTAGTTTTAATTTATTGGTGATTTTAAGTTTTCTGCTTTTCTTCTGTTATTGATTTTAAGTTTAGTTCCATTGTGGTTGGAAAATATAAATGTAATTATTTTGATCTTAAATTTTTTTTTTTTCCTTTTTTTTTCCGAGACGGAGTTTTGCTCTTGTTACCCAGGCTGGAGTGCAATGGCGCGATCTTGGCTCACTGCAACCTCTGCCTCCTGGGTTCAGGAATTCTCCTGCCTCAGCCTCCCGAGTAGCTGGGATTACAGGCACGTGCCACCAGGCCCAGCTAATTTTTTGTATTTTTAGTAGACAGGGGTTTCACCATGTTGACCAGGATGGTCTCGATCTCTTGACCGCGTGATCCACCTGCCTCAGCCTCCCAAAGTGCTGGGATTACAGGCGTGAGCCACCGCGCCCGGCCTGATCTTAAATTTTTTGGGATTTTTTTTGTAACCCAGCATATGATCTCTTCCACAGAGTGTTTCATGTATGTTTGAGCAGAATGTGTGGCATTCTTCAGTTAAGTGCTAATTTCTGTGCATGTCTGTTAGATCAATTTGGTGTACAGAAGTAAAATTATTTCTATTTGCAGATGACATAATCACGTACATAAAAAACCTTAAGACTCACTTAAAAAAAATGTTAGAATGAATGAGTTCAGTAAAGTGGCAGGATACAAAATCACCACTAAAAAATCAATTGATTTTCAGTGACCAAACTACCCAAAGACAAAACTAAGAAAGAAATACCAGCCCACTTACAAAAACAATAAAATACTTAGAAATAAACTTAATTAAAGGGATACAAGTCTTGTACAGCAAAAATTAGAACCCATTGGTGACTGAAGTTTTAAAAGACAGATAAATGGAAAAACATCTCAGGTTCATGAATTAGAAAAATTACATTGTTAAAATTTTTGTACTACACAAAGTGACCTACAAATTCATTGCAATCCTTATAATATTCTTGATAACATTCTTTACAAAAATATTTTTTAAATCCTAAATTCATACAGAACCACAAAAGATCCTGAAAAGGCAAAACAATCTTGAGCAAGAACAAAGGTATGCAATTAGGCATAACATTTTCTGATTCAAAATAGTGTATGCTACAAAACCACAATGACTAAAACAGTATGATACTGACATGAAAACAGACCTATAGTCCAACAAAATAGAATATAAAACCCAGAAATAAATTTACATATCTGTGGTTAACAGATCTTTGAAAAGGATGCCAAAGAAACCCAATGGGTATTTTAAACTAAATCATTTCAAATGTTCTCACCACAAAAAAATAAATAAATATTTGAGGTGAGATACAGATATAGATACACAGATGCTAATTAGCCTTATTTGATCATTCCACAATATACACATGCAATGAAACATTCCATTATGCCATATAAACATAGAAAGTAACCATTTCTTTCTTTTTTTCCTTTTTTTTGAGATCGAGTCTTGCTCTGTCACCCAAGCTGGAGTGCAGTGGTGTGATCTTGTCTCACTGTAACCTCCTGAGTTCAAGCAATTCTCCTGCCTTAGCCTCTTGAGTAGCTGGGATTACAAGTGTACACCACCATGCCTGGCTGATTTTTGTATTTTTAGTAAAGATGGGGTTTTACCATGTTGGCCAGGCTGGTCTCAAACTCTTGATTTCAAGTGATCTGCCCATATTAGCCTCCCAAGTGCTGGATTACAGGCAGGAGCCACTATCCGTCAAGAAAATAACTATTTTTAGCAAACCAAATCCAGCAGCATATCAAAAAACTAATCCACCACAATCAAGTAGGTGTTATTTCTGTGATGCAAGACTGGTTTAGCATATACAAATCAATCAATGTTATTCATCACATAAACAGAACTAAAGACAAAAAAACACATAATCATCTCAATAGACACAGAAAAGACTTTTGGTAAAATTCAACATCCCTTCATATTAAAAACTCCCAAGAAACTAGGTATCAAAGGAATATACATCAAAATAATGAGCCATTTATAATAAACCACAGCCATTATCATACTGAATAGGCAAAAGCTAGAAGCATTCTTCTTGAAAACTGGCACAGTTAAGGTTGGGCCTCTCTTGCCACTCGTCTTTAACATCGTATTTGAATTCCTGGCCAGAGCAATCAAGCAATCAAAAATAAATAAATAAATAAATAAATAAATAAATGGCATCCAAATAGGAAAAGAGGAAGCCAAACTATTCCTGTTTGCAGATGACATGATTCCATATCTAGAAAATCCCACAGTCTCAGCTCAAATCTACTTACACTATTAAACAACTTCAGAAAATTTTAGGATACAAAATCAATGTACAAAAATTACTAGCATTCTTAACACCAAAAACAGTCAAGCTGGGAGCCAAATCAGGAATGCAGTGTCATTCACAACAGTCACAAAATGAATGAAATACTTAAGAAAAGCCACTAAACAGGGAGATGCAAGATCTGTGCACTGAGAATTACAAAACGCTGCTTAAAGAAATCAGAGATGACATAAACACATAGAAAAAGATTGTATGATCATAGATAGGACAAATCAATATTGTTAAAATGACTATGCTGCCCAAAGCAATTTACAGATAAAATGCCATTCCTAGCAAACCACCAATAGCATTCTTCACAGAACAAGGTAACATTGTTTTAAATTTTATATGGAACCAAAAAAAGAACCTGAATAGCCAAGGCAATCCTAAACAAAAGGAACAAAGCAAGAGGCATCAAGCTACCTGACTTCAAACTATACTATAGGTCTGAGGTAACCAAAATAGCATGGTACTAGCATAAAAATAGACACACAGGCCTACAATCATCTGATCTTTGACAAAGCTGACAAAAACAAGCAATGGGGAAAGGATAACCTATTCAATAAATAGTTCTAGAATAACTGGCTAGCCATATGCAGAAGATTGAAACTGGATCCCTCCTTATACCATATATAAAAATCAACACAAGATGGATTAAAAACTTAAATGTAAAACCCAAACTATAGAAACCTTGGAAGACAACATACGTAATACCATTCTGGACATAGGAACTGGCAAAGGTTTCGTGATGAAGATGCCAAAAGCAATTGCAACAAGGGCGAAAATTAACAAATGAGATCTAATTAAAGAGCTTCTGCACAGCAAATGAAACTAGTAACAGAGTAAACAGACAACCTACAAAATAGGAAAAATATTTGCAAACTATGCATCTGACAAGAGTTTAATAGCCAGCATCTGTAAGTAACCTAAACAAATTTACAAGAAAAAAACCACAAACAACCCCATTAAAAAGAAGGCAAAGGATATGAACAGACACTTTTCAAAAGAAGATAAACATCCAGTTAGCAGCATATTTTTCAAAAGCCCAATATTACTGATTATTAGATACATTCAAATCAAAACCACAGTGAGGATACCATCTTGTACCTGTCAGGATGGTTAGTATTAAAATGAAAAAATAATAGATGCTGACAAGTTATCAGAGAAAAGGTAGCACTTATACATTGTTGGTGGGAGTGTAAATCAGTTCAACCACTGTGGAATGTAGTGTGATGATTCCTCAAAGAGCTGAAAACAGAACCACCATTTAACCCAGCAATCCCATTACTGGCTATATAACCAAAGGAACATATGTAATTCTATCATAAAGACACATGCATGTGTATGTTCACTGCAGCACATTACTGACAATAGCAAAGACATGGAATCAACCTAAATAGCCACAAATGGTAGACTAGGTTTTTAAAACTAGGGTGCATATTTTAAAACACCATGGAATACTATGCAGCCGTGGAAAAGAATTAGATCATGTCCTTTGCATGAACATGGATGGAGCTGGAGGCCATTGTCCTTAGCAAACTAACACAGGAACAGAAATCCCAATCCTCATTTTCTCACTTATAAGTGGGAGCTGAATGATGAGAACACCATGGACACAAAGAGGGGAACAACAACACTGAGGCTTACCTGGGGGTAGAGGGTGGGAGGAGGGAGAGGATCAGAAAAAATGATGATTGGGTACTAGTACTAGGCTTAGTACCAGGGTGATGAAATACAAACCCTCAAGACATAAGTTTATCTGTTAAACAAACCTGCACATGTGTCACTGAACCTAAAATAAAATAAAAATTTCTTAATAAAGACAATAACTATTTGCCAATTAAAAATAAAAGAAAACAATATAAATATAGACAATAACTATTTTCCAATTAATAATAACACAAAAAAGAAACAATAGGGAAAGATAATTTTTTCCATAAATGTTGTTGGGAAAACCGTATGTCCACAGGCAGAAGAATTAAATCGGAGCCTTACTTCACATCATATATAAAAAAAGCAACAAAAAATGAATTAAAGATATAAATATAAGGCCTTAAGGCATAAAACTGTAAGAGAAAACATACAAAGCTTCTTGATGTTGATCTAGGCAATATGTTTGGATATGGCACTAAAAGCACAGGCAATAAAAGCAAAAATAGAAAAATGAGATTGTGTTAAAAAGTTTTGCATTGCTGTAAAACAATCCACAGAGTGAGAAAGCAACCCACAGAATTGTGTAAAATATTTATAAACCATATGTCTAATAAGGTGTTGTTATCCAAAGTAAGAAACTGAAACAACTCAACAGTGAAAAAACAACAACAGGGCCGGGCGCGGTGGCTCACGCCTGTCATCCCAGCACTTTGGGAGGCAGAGGTGGGTGGATCACGAGGTCAAGAGATTGAGACCATCCTGGTCAACATGGTGAAACCACGTCTCTACCAAAAGTACAAAAAATTAGCTGGGCATGGTGGCGTGTGCCTGTAATCCCAGCTACTCAGGTGGCTGAGGCAGGAGAATTGCCTGAACCCAGGAGGCGGAGGTTACGGTGAGCCGAGATCACGCCATTGCACTCCAGCCTGGGCAACAAGAGCAAAACTCCATCTCAAAAAAAAAAACAAAAACAAACAAACAAACAAAAAAACCAAAAAAACAAACGATATTACAAACAATGAGCAAAATACATGAACAGACCTAAATAAATTTATCAAACAAAGGCATGCAAATAACAAAAAAGTATATGAAAGAATGCTCAACATGACTAATCTCAGGGAAATACAATCAAAACCACAATAAAATACCACTTCACACCTCTTAGAATGCCTAAGAGTGTAAATACACAGAGGATTACAAAAGGATATTTAGATAGATAAGCATTTCCTACTTAGCTACATCACCATGTGTTCCATCTTTACCTTCATGCTTCAACGTATTTTTCCCCGTTTTTCGTTCAACACTAGTATCTTGCATTTTTTGTAAATACGCCCCCTTTTTTTTTAGAACGTGTTGTTTCTGCAATATTAAAGAAAATGTATTGATTAATACTAACTTGTCATTAGAAATGTAAAACAATTTATTTAAAATGTCACAATATATTAAAAATGGATTATCAGTCCTGTCTTGACTTGTAATGTTACAAAAATAAGAGAATAACAAAGGGTAAATTTCCCTTGTGATCAAACACAAAGAATACATTTAATACACAAGCAATTTGCCTTTCTACACATCGTCAGAGGACTAATCCAGTTTCTGATCAGATAGAGTATCGTATCCATGGCTGCCCTGGTGAGCTAAAGTAATTTCTCAATCATCTTCAATTGGAAGATTCCTGAGGGCTTACCCAAATATCACTCAGGTCTACCAGACATAAACATAATATAGTACATAAAATGTGATTACCCTTTGTGAATATCTTGGCTACTGTTGAATGTACTAGAAAGAAGATAAATGCATATAGGAAAAAAAAAAAACCCAGAGCCGGGCGCGGTGGCTCACGCCTGTAATCCCAGCACTTTGGGAGGCCGAGGCGTGTGGATCACGAGGTCAAGAGATCGAGACCATCCTGGTCAATATGGTGAAACCCCGTCTCTACTAAAAATACAAAAAATTAGCTGGGCATGGTGGTGTGTGCCTGTAATCCCAGCTACTCAGGAATCTGAGGCAGGAGAATTGCCTGAACCCAGGAGGCGGAGGTTGTGGTGAGCCGAGATCGCGCCATTGCACTCCAGCCTGGGTAACAAGAGTGAAACTTTTAGCAAGAAATAGATTAGCACATGTAAAACAACTACCCAAGACTACAGTAAAGACCTTCCTAAAGGACTGGGGAAAACAGTCACTGGAACCTACCTAGGTGTAAAAAATATGCCTATTGCCACTAGAAATATTTCACTGTAAAGCTACACTGGAAAAACTTCATAAGTCATAAGGCTTTGAGTAGAGAACTAAGATGGGTTTTAACTCAGTAGCAGGGAACAACTAGCCCCAGATTAAACATGGCTCTGGCCCCACCAGCAAATCATAAAAGGCAAGACCTGTATAATCAAATTGTTTCCAAATAAATTATCTACATCCAAAAATTCTAAATAATATTTATAAGGACATAAAAATATTCAGTATACAAAGTAAAAGTTATGTCTGGCATCCAATAAAAGAACACTAGGTATAAAGAAACAGGGGAGTATGACTTATAAAATAAGTAGATCAATACTTCCACTCCAACGAAAGACACAGAAGAATCACACAGTCAGGCAGGGTTCAGGGCCTCCTGAAGTCCTCCCACTTCCCGGGCCACCAGTTCCCCTGGCGTCCCGCACCTGCCAGTTGCGGCCGGTACAGTCTGAGTCACCGCCACTGCCCCCGGGTGCCACAACAGGGCAGCCTCCTGAAGCGGGACAGTTGGGAGCATCGCGACCCTTGCGACCCTTGCTTGAGTGGCAATCCTTGCCCCCGTTCCCCACCATGCCTGTGGCCACCAGAGAAAAATGCCGCCTGGCTTGCGGCCACTCACGTCTTTGCACTCGCACTGCTGTTTGTGCTCCATGGTCGGCACAAGCCCCTCTACTCTCCTCCTCTCGCACGCGATTGCCCCTCTGTCTGGACCCAACCAGGAACAGCCAGGGCCTCAGGATGGACTGCAGCCTCCACCCCCGCCCCCCATCTGGACCCAACCAGGTACAGCCAGGGCCTCACGACTGACTGCAGCCTCTACCCCCAGCAGTCCACAAAAGCAGCGGCCTCACAAAAGCAGCGACCTCACAAAGGCAGTGGCCTCCTGAGGGGAGGGGCGTGGCCGGCTGAGGGAGAGGGGCGTGGCTCACGCTGGGCTGTGTCTAAACTCCTAAGATGCAACAACTGTGAGATCCTAACTGTTTGTGGTTTGGGTGGCTAGGTTTTAGAACGCCATGGCGGTCGCTTCCACGCCCACGCCAGCCTCCGCCTCGCAGCCGCCCGGCCCACCGCTCCGCCCCAGTAGCCTCGGCCTTTGCCCTGGTCGGCGGCCAGCTGCGCTGAGGAGACCGGGCAGGGGGCGACGCCGCCTCCAGGGCCGCCGCCGCCAACCGCCGCCGCCAACCGCCGCCGCCAACCGCCGCCGCCAACCGCCGCCGCCGCCCCGCCCAGCCCTTCGCCGCCGCCGCCCCCGCCGCCCCCGCCGCCCCCGCCGCCCCCGTCCCCGCCGCCGCCCCGCCCTCCGCGGCCACCGCCCCGCCCTCCGCCGCCGCCGCCCTGGGCTGCCCTCCGCCGCCGCCGCCCCCCCGCCGCCGCCGCCGCCGCCCCGCCCTCCGCCGCCAAACGCCGCCGCCGTCCCGCGCCGCCCCGCGCCGCCGAGCCCTTCGCCGCCGTCGCCGCCACGCCCCGCCCTCCGCCGCCGCCCCGCCCTCCGCCGCCGCCGCCCCGCCCTCCGCCGCCGCCGCCGCCGCCGCCCCGCCCTCCGCCGCCCCCGCCCCCGCCCCGCGCCGCCCCCGCCCCCGCCCCGCGCCGCCCCCGCCCCCGCCCCGCGCCGCCCCGCGTCGTCCCGCGCCGCCCCGCCCTTCGCCGCCGCCCCGCCCTTCGCCGCCGCCGCCCCGCCCTTCGCCGCCGCCGCCCCGCCCTTCGCCGCCGCCGCTCCGCCCGCCGTTCCGCCCTCCTCCACCGCCCCACCCAGCCCTTCGCTGCCTCCGCCCCCGCCACCGCCCACCCTCCGCCGCTGCGGCCCTGGGCCGCCCTCCGCCGGCGCCGCCCCGCCGTCCGCCGCCCCGCCCCGCCGTCCGCCGCCCCGCCCCGCCGTCCGCCGCCCCGCCGTCCGCCGCC
This sequence comes from Aotus nancymaae, assembly GCF_030222135.1. Taxonomy (NCBI): domain Eukaryota; kingdom Metazoa; phylum Chordata; class Mammalia; order Primates; family Aotidae; genus Aotus; species Aotus nancymaae. The sequence goes on from NW_026988682.1 coordinate 247,051, forward strand.
CCGCCCTCCGCCGCTGCCGCCCGCAGCCGCTGCCCCGCCCTCCGCCGCTGCCGCTCCGGGCCGCCCGCCGCCGCCGCCCGCCGCCGCCGCCCGCCGCCGCCGCCGCCGCCGCCGCCGCCGCCGCCGCCGCCTCCGCCGCGGCCCCGCCCAGCCCTTCGCCTCCGCCGCCGCCGCCGCCCCCCCGCCCTCGCCGCTGCCGCCCTGGGCCGCCCGCCGCCGCCGCCGCCGCCGCCGCCGCCGCGGCCTCGCCCTCCGCCGCCCCGCCGCGCCCTCCGCCGCCCCGCCCCGCCCTCCGCCGCCCCGCCCTCCGCCGCCCCGCCCTCCGCCGCCCCGCCCTCCGCCGCTGCCGCTCTGGGCTGCCCACCGCCTCCGCCGCCCCGCCCAGCCCAGCCCAACCCTTCGCCCCCACTGCCGCCCCGCCCTTCGCCGCCGCCCCGCCCTCCGCCGCTGCCGCCCTGGGCCGCCCTCCACCGCTGCTCCCGCCGCCGCCCCGCCGCCGCCCCGCCCTCCGCCGCCGCCCCGCCCTCCGCCACCGCCCCGCCCACCGCCCCGCCCTCCGCCACCGCCCCGCCCTCCGCCGCTGCCGCTCCGGGCCGCCCGCCGCCGCCGCCACCGCCGCCGCCGCCGCCGCCGCCTCCGGCGCGGCCCCGCCCAGCCCTTCGCCTCCGCCGCCGCCGCCGGCCCCCCCGCCCTCCGCCGCTGCCGCCCTGGGCCGCCCGCCGCCGCCGCCCCGCCCAGCCCTCCGCCGTCGCTGCCCCGCCCTCCGCCGCCGCCGCCCCGCCCTCCGCCGCCGCCGCCCCGCCCTCCGCCGCCGCCTCCGCCGCGGCCCCGCCCAGCCCTTCCGCCGCCGCCGCCGTCGCCGCCCCCCCGCCCTCCGCCGCTGCCGCCCTGGGCCGATATATTGGAACTCTAACACATTGTTGGTAAGAATGCGAAATGACAAAAAAGCAATATGGCAGTTTCTCAAAAATGTGAAAATAGAATTACCATTTGGTCCAGCAATTCTACTCCTGGGTATGTATCCAAAAGAACTAAAGCAGACACTGAAGTAGATGTCTGTACACCAATGTCCACAGCAGCATTGCTCACAATAGCCAGACTGTAAAAGCAAACCAAATGTTCATCAGCAAGTAAGCAAAATGTGGTATGTAAATACAATGGAATATTATTCATCCTTAAAAAGAAAGAACTTTTGACACATACTAACACATGAATGAACCTTGAAGACATTATGCTAAGTGAAATAAGTCATACTTGAAAGAACAAATATTATAGTATTTCATTTATATGAGGTACCCAGGAGTAGTAAAATTGATAGAGACAGAAAGAACAATGTTATTTGCTAGGGACTGGGAGTGGGGAGAATGGGGAGATATATTTAATGGGTACAGAGTTTCAACTGGGGAAGATGAAAAAGTTCTGGTGATGAAAGATGATAATGGTTATGTAATGTAAATGTACATAATATTCCTAAATTGTACACCTAAAACTTGTTACAATAAAAATTTTATGTTATGTATATTTTACTACCCCACTGTGACATAGAAGAAAATGTACAACCTACTTTAAAGTCAAAAATAGGACAAAGACATTATATATATATATATGCCTATTTTCCTAAAGAAAAAAAAAACACTGCAGTAAAATATACACCCAGAAAAAAAAATCTAAGATCAATCCATTAATTGTGGTTATTTCTGGGTTGAAATTGTGGGTGACAGACCTTCAGTTTCTACTTTATACACTATGTTACTACTTAAATGCCTTAAAATAAGTATACATTGCTTCTTGTGTTAAGAAGCAATCAATATCTCAGACATTTCTTTATAGTAATAAAAAAATACTAAAAAAAGAAGCAATCAATAAACATATTTTCATTTTGAAAAGTAAGTGCAAAGCCTGAAATGAAGTACAGAAATTTCTGTGTGGGCTGGCCAGAGCAGGTTGAAGATGGCTATCACTTGCCAAGTTTGGGATGCTGTGCTTCTAATTTAAGATGAATATATCATATGCCAGGACCCCAACAAGGTGTTTTCTGGCTTCATGTTAATTCTGGAAAGGTAATTACTCCCACAACCTGGCAACCTACCCTCTGGGGATTTTTCTGGACAGAGCATGTTTTTCAATGCAAAAGCAAAAATGATGGGGAAGTTGGAACTTCAGGAGACTAAGCTTAGAAGTAACCTTTTGTGGCTGGGCTATTTTAACCCTTCTTCATTCATCCCACACATTGCACACCACAAGTTTGTCTAACCAGGAAACCCGACCCAAGAAAATCAGGCCACAGGTGGAAAGTGAGAGGTGGCATTTGGCTGGGAGAAAGGATGTTATTGTTGGTGAATCACATCCGTGGGAGCTTAAGGGGTAGCTAGGGCCCTTCCTTAGTCTTGATTTTGTCACTGATGGAACATAAAGGTCACACTGAAGTCAAGGATGAGAATCTGCAGACCGTGTTGAGGAAAATGACTACGTATGCAGAAAACAAAAAATATTCTTTAATGATGCCATGGCTTTTAGTGAATGGGAAAAGGACTATGAAGAGTAGGGTCAGGTGTAGGATTGGAGAGAATATGGGGAAGAAGATGAAAATGGGTCCTTATTTGTAAGTCAGACACACCTAATACTAGTTTTAGGTCTGCCTTGATTAGATCTGGGGTTATGTGCAAATCATTTAATATCCTTGAATTCCATTTTCCTCTGTAAAATGAGGAAGTTGTACCTGGTGACTTTCAAGGTGTATCTTAGTATAGTGGCAACAGCTTAATTGGACTTCAGCTCTCAGCTGTGCTTCTTACTACCTGCATGTCCAGCTTAGTCCTCCTGCATAGCAAGGTAGGCTAAGTCTGGAGCTGGTTCACTACACGTGAGGTGCTCACACCAGTGCCGTTCACACCACCGTGAACGTAAGTGTGCCCTACCCATCATGTTGCTTTCTTAGTGTCAGTAAAAATTATGTTTGTTTATATATATAGTCTACCCAAATTGTGATTAGTCATGATTATATGGACCTACCTGAGTGTGCACAAGGCTTTTGAAGTCATTCTTATTCCTCAGCTAATTGAGGCACAGAAAAGTTAATGAACTTGTCCAAAGTTACACAGCCACTAAATATAGGAGCTGGGATCTGAACTCAGATTGTGTATTGTCAGATTCTTTGCTCCTAACTATTGTGCTACACTGCTGCTTTTGAATTAAAATGTCTCAAGAGCACCTCATCCATTTTTTTCTGTGTGACAGAAATCAAAGGTAATATAACACAAAACACTTTTTAGCTGCCTTGAAATTTGTGCTACTCCAGACCTTTCTGCAAAGTGTTCAAACGTCCACCATGTTCGAATCATTCTAGCTGGAAGTTTGCATTTAAGAAGCACCTACTTGAGCTACAGCACACATTTGATATGCATTTTTGAAAATGTGGGAGTTCTCAAAACATTCTAAATTACCTACCTAAGGAAACAAGACCAGAGAAAATGGACGAGGCATGCTGATTAATATTTGAACATAAACAATTATAAGGAAAACCTACAGAGAATGTGGGCTGAGAGAATTCCTTGCCCCATACAATGTGTTTCTAAGCCAGGGGGGTTTGCCTTCCTCCATATTTCCTGTGTGCCCTTCTCATGGCTTTCCTGCTGCACCAACCAAAAGTCTAATTAGCCCTCATCACAGCAACTCCATGATTGGCTTCCCCCTCACATACTCGACCAAAGCTGGTTGCTGTTGATTCCTCGTTGTTTCCACTTCTTTGCTCCAGAGCCATCCGTGATTCCTCTTTCTCTGCTGATATTTAAGTTTGGCGCTCAAGGTTTCTGTGATCTAGTTCTAAGCCACAGTCTCTATATGCTGCCCCACCTATGTTTGTCCTTTACCTATTCTTTGTTTCAGCAAATCTTGCCCATCCCGTGTTCGTTGAACATGTTCTCTATCTTTTATGCTTTTGCATATACTATCCTTTTTTGCTAGGATGTCCCCCTCTTCATCCTACATTCTCAATTTCCACTTTTTTCCCAAATCTTACACCAGTATTATCTCTTAGGTGGCCCTTTACACATGGACTGATTCTGATTCTATCACTGATTGCATCTCTCAATCTCTGAACCCCAGTCCACAAGGCTGGTTTCTCTGTTACAGCTCTTTCCATTTTGTTCAGTCCCCAAAGTAGAAAGTTTAGGCATGTGAGTGCCTCACTTACTCCGTCTAGCACTGCTCTCTTACCCATCCAAGACAGAAACAGAACATGCTGAGTGTCTGGGTGAACTGGATATAGGACCCAGAAATTTTGATGTTCCTATTTCTGCATCAGGAATATGTATTCAACATTCGTTCCACACATATTTATTGAGTACCAAGAGGTGTGCCAGAACTTGGAGATTCATTCAGAGTAAAAGCCAAAGCCTTACAATGGCTTACAAAGCCCTATGCAACCTTTTATTTTGCTCTGATCCATCCAGCCACACTGGCGGCCTTTTGGTGTCTTGAACATGCATGATGTAGTCCCACCTCTGTGTTTTGTAACTGCCCCTCCCTCCTGCCCATGATTATCTTTCTCTAGTACCAGCCACCTCATCCTTCACCTACTTCAAGGTTTTGCTTACATGCCCCTTCTGTAATGAGGCCTCCTCTTACCATACAAGGTAAAATTGCGATCACCCCCGATCCCGACATTTCCTGTCTTCCCTTTGATTTACCCTCCTCCCTGATGCCTATTGTCTTCTGAGTTACTCTATGTTTTGTCTATTTATTTATGGATTCTGCTGCTAGAACATTAGCTGAAGCCCTTAGGCTTAGAAAAATACCTTACACAAGGCCGGGCGCGGTGGCTCAAGCCTGTAATCCCAGCACTTTGGGAGGCCGAGGCGGGTGGATCACGAGGTCAAGAGATCGAGACCATCCTGGTCAACATGGTGAAACCCCGTCTCTACTAATACAAAAAATTAGCTGGGCATGGTGGCGCGTGCCTGTAATCCCAGCTACTCAGGAGGCTGAGGCAGGAGAATTGCCTGAACCCAGGAGGCGGAGGTTGTGGTGAACCGAGATCGCGCCATTGCACTCCAGCCTGGGTATCAAGAGCGAAACTCCGTCTCAAAAAAAAAAAAAAGAAAAAGAAAAATACCTTACACATAATAGGAGTCCTATAAATATTTGTTGAATAAATTAATGATTACAAAGTCAGAAAAGACATGATCAGTCTTCACATCCTCTTCTTCCTCGTGGACCACTGAGAGGATGTGGTCGACTCAACAGCCAATAGTAGAAGTGTTTGTGTAGGGAAATAGGGGCAGCCAATATAGACTAGGACAGTCACAGAAAAATGAGCAAGTCATTGTCCCTGCCTTAAGGAGTCATAATTTTCTAGGTGAACAAATGATAATTAATAAATGGCAGCCAGGCACAGTGGCTCACGCCTGTAATCCCAGCACTTTGAGAGGCCGAGGTGGGCGGATCACCTGAGGTCAGGAGTTCAAGACCAGCCTGGCCAACATGTCAAAACCCTGTCTCTACTTAAATAAAATACAAAAATTAGCCGGGCGTGGTGGTGGGCACCTCTAATTTCAGCTACTTGGGAGGCTGAGGTGGGAGAATCGCTTGAACCCAGGAGGTGGAGATTGCAGTGCAAGAGGTGGAGATTGCAGTGAGCTGAAATCGTGCCACTGCACTTGAACCTGGATGATAGAGCGAGACTCCATCTCAAAAAATAAAAATAAATAAATAAATAAATAGCAAGCGATGTGAAAATGACCTTGTCCAAGGATAAAATAAACTCTCTCTTTAGGTACATCTTATCCTCCCCACTAGTCTATAAACTCCTTGAGGACTTGGTTCACAACGAATGCATCATTTTGTCTCCATGTGCTCCCTTCTCATCTCCTAGTTACAATGCCTGGAGGGAGGGAGCATGAAAGAAGATGCTTGATGGATGAATGAATGGATTCTAAAACAATATGCAAGCACGTTATCCCGCTCCCCCTTAAGCATCATAAATATCCGTGGTGATTTGGCTGTGAGATGACTATATTTTTCTGTTTATCCATTTGGCTGGCATAGTAAGAAGGGATTTCACAGTCATTCACTCACTGATATATGGTGTGATAAAAGCAGGCGTCTGCATGTGAGCAGCAGTTCTCCATAAAGCTATTCTGAGAAAAACAGGTCCAGTAAACTGAGCTCACACCCATTACTGGAGCTGTCTCCAAATTTATTACTGGAAGTAGTATTATGGGGAGAATTGACACAGCCTTATCCTGGTCCATTTCATCAATGATTTGGAAGACATGAGATTATCTAAGCCATGGAAACTGTGTTGCCTTCATCCACCCACTGGAAAACTTGATGTGGGCTCCTGGATGGTGAGGGGATATTGTTTCTTTTAGAATGACATTCTTGTTTTAGAGAAAAAAAATAGGTGATAAAGCTGGGGCTCAGAGAGAAGAAGTGATTTGTCTATAGTTAGAGAGCTGCAGCAAGGTTGAGCCTGAATTAGATCCCGCATCTGCATTCTGAAGAGTCCAGGATTTTGCTTTACTAATCTGCATCTAGTTGCAAACTTTTCAAAATAGTTTTGTGCCCAAAGCAAACTCAAGACACACACTTGGTAATATTTTATCTGGTTGTCTCATTTAAAATGAAACATGGCTTCTTCACAAAAAGTTTCCAGCTACATAATGCTTGGGGTAAATGTCCCCATAAAGATAAAAATGGTGATGATCTTAGTAGAAGTATCAGAAAGGACACTGTGCTCTCCATTCACACACACACACACACACACACACACACACACGTGTCTAATAATGCTATCTTAAATCACAGTGGAGACAGAAGTCAGGCCGTTACAAAGGACGCTAATAATCACAGAATATCATCCTCACAAAAGACAAAAGTCGAGGACATTTAGTCTAAATCACCATCTGATACATACTTGTCATTGCTTGCATATCACAATGACAGAAACTAATACCCCCAGAAGCTTTAAGTTTTAATACTGATATTACTAGAACAGCTATTTTTCAGTATTTAGTTCTTCTCTAACAAGAAGCTAGAACAAAAATAATAATAAAAGTCCAGAAAAAAAACAATTAAGTCGGGAGAAAACTTAGTGGCAGTATGATATACAAATCAACTTATTTTTCTATCCAGCACATATAACGTACCTGCCAGTGAGTGACCTGTCCCGAGTGCTAGGGATGCCAAGGTGAGTAAGACCTGGCCTCTGTCCTTATCTGCCAAGGTGATTTGGAATTGTGGTTCTGAGAGTACTAGTAGCCAAAGTAAATACGGAAGTTTGACTCACCCACTTAGTGTCTATAGGGCGTGTAGAATTGTGAGGAGGAAGGGGACCATGATTCAGGGCAAGAGAGACACCCAAGAGTCATGGCTGGGTCCTCAGATGCCTGGTCTGGACACCTAATCTTAAACTCCCACAAAACATTTTTGAGATTATTTGGCTAGCCAAGATCAGGACCTAGAGTATAAGTTCCCCCCAATCAAGGATTATTCCTGATTCATTCTTGTCTCTCCAATAATTAGCTAGAACTTGATACTTAGATGCTACTGAGCACATGTATCCTGAATTACCGAAAGTGGTGATGGAATAATTACACAGAGAATTAGGAGTCAATATATGTGGTTTAGACTCCAAGTGCCAATAAACTCCAGACTCAAGAAATTAGTGATGGATGGAATATCAAGAGAGATGCCTTGAGAGGAGCACGGTTTCTGCTGGATGTTGATTCATGATAACCCTTCTCATATGTTTGGTTAATTTATAAGGCATTTCTGTATTCACAATTTCAGTCTAGCTCACAATAAACTATGAAGTTGGCAGAGCTTATTTATTACCCCCACTGTAATGGGGGCAACCGACTCTTGAAAGAATTCACTCACAGATGTGTCTCACTACAGTATTATTCGTGCTTTACATAGGCATTTGGTCACGATTGCATTCTTCATGTGTTTTAAATGTCAGAAAAAATTAGACAATAAGGTAAATTGCTTGCCAAGATAGTCACAATAATTCCACTATCCTTGTATATCCACTCTTGTCAATATATCTTTGCTACTCTTCTTATTAAAAAGTAGAGGTTTTTTTCCCTCCACTTTGATTTTGGGCTTGGCCAGATTGAGTTGCTTTGGTCAAGAAAACACTAGCAAGTGTGACAATGGCAGAGACTTGAAAAGTATTTATGCATCACACTTTGGCACTCTTTCCTCTGTTGAAATCCTGACACCATGACTTGTAGGAGCTCAGGTTCACCTGACTGAGAGGCATCCCAGAAAATAGTCTGCCAACTGCCAGTCCTGAAGGTGAGGCCAGCTGAGATCATCCAGCTCTAATCGAATTGCCAGCTAACCTCAGTCATTGTAAGTGACCCAAAATGAACCCAGCAGAAGAAACACCCAACAAAAATTGCTGACTCGTAGAATTGTGAACAAATGAAATAGTGTTCAAAGCCTCTAAATTTTAGAGTGGTTTTTAGAAAATAATAGATAACTGATGCCCATCAGTAAAACATTAAGCAATTAAAAATTGTGCCACTAAAAATGGAGAAAAGTTTTCTAATGAAACTAAGCAGTTTGCAACTATTACATCTCTCTCTTTACAGACAGATTAAAATGGTGAATTAATCTGGAAAAGCACCCATTTGTGATATTAGGAAGCCCTCAAAGAAAATAATTTATTTAGGATCATTGTGCCTGGCATCCACTGAGATATTCATTCCAGAGATCCTGTTCAACCATGAAGTCTCCAAATATTAGTGACTATTGGAATGGGTGAGAGGATAGTCTCTAGAGTTGATTTGAGGGAAACATCTTTCATTACATTCATGATTGTGCTAGCAGAGGGACTGTAAGAAAGTTTTGCCTTAAAATACAACGTATGAGGCCGGGCAAGGTGGCTCACACCTGTCATCTCAGCACTTGGGGAGGTCAAGGTGGGTGGATCACAAGCTCAGGAGTTTGAGACCAGCCTGGACAACATAGTGAAACCCCATTTCTACTAAAAATACAAAAATTAGCCAGGTGTGGTGACACATGCCTGTAGTCCCAGCTACTTGGGAGGCTGAGGCAGGAGAATTGCTTGAATCCAGGAGGCGGAGGTTGCAGTGAGCCAAGACCACAACATTGCACTTCAGCCTGGATGACAGAGTGAGATTCTGTCTCGAAAAAAAAAAAGATACAACTTATGCTTGGTCAAAGAGATCAAGGAAAAGTAAAAGGGACTTTATAAGAAATAATCACATAATTCACAGTGCTCACTGGGACACTTCTGAGCACAAAAAAAGCATTTAAACTATTAATTATATAATTTTTCAAATATTTAAATTTTGCCTGACAGACTGGTTTTATTATACTGTCAGACCTACGAAATCATTCTTTATAAAAGCTGTTTCCAAAAATTAAATAACTTTTTAAAATAAGTTCACATACACTTATAGAAAACATTTTTAAAATTGGTTTTGATTATTTGAGAAGAAGAAATGATAACTTTTATCGGTGGATATTTAGCTAGTATAATGACTCTCTTAGTCATATTTATCTCTAATTTACTATTGCTGATTTTATTTTTTAATGCTTTTTGCTCTCATTATGGTCCTTTTCATTTTGATATTTCCACTAAATTGCTTGCAGTTTTTCTCAGAGATCTGCATTATGTCAAGAAATTTAAAATCGTTGATACCCTCAATTGACTTTACATAGTAAACCTTAATATTCAGAAAATACACTCTACAGATGCCAAGACACCTGCAAATCTCAGAGCAATTTATGCTAAGTAGGAGAAATTATCAATTCTACTTTTTCACATTTAAATGTGTAAATATTTCAGCCCAAATATGTTTTACAAGTACTCTTTTCTCTCAATTTAACCAGATGGCTCTTTCAACAAATATTTTTACAAGACAAAGACTTGTAAAATAAGTATCTCTAGTTGTGATGCTAAATTTAGGTGCTATAAAATTGTACATCTTCTGAATTTCATTCTAATTCAGCACAAAATATAAATTTATCTAATTAACAATAGGAGCTCCTTTAAAAGATTGTAGCTACACAGCTTGATGCCCCCAAATGGGATTCAACTGTACCTTCTACCACTGCCCATATTCAAGCACGGTCATCTAGTCGTTTTCTCAAAATCATCACCTTTACAAGTCTCTTGAAATGGTTTCAAGAATCAGTCTTTAATTTCTGTTTTATTAAGGGTGCACTTACATTATCTGATTTTATTAATACTGGAAGGCTTTATCATAAGATTAAAAACCATTGCCAAACAATAAAAGCAACATATAATGATAGATTTACATCAAACAATAAATGATTTTTAAAAAGACTGCAGCAAGGGCATTTCAGACCACTTTCTGTGAAAAGACTACTCAGCCTTTATTTCCCACCCATATTTCATGCACACATCCCTTGTTTATTTCTCACTTGACCTGCCTGGCCATTTACTCCATTTCCTGGGCTATGGAATTAATGCATGGTACACTGGTGGCCAGCAGGGGCAGCATTGTTGAATTATTTTTTCAACACCTCCAGATAGAAGGGTAGGATTAGCAGTCCTGCTTATGTGCTGACTCTGAAAGGAAATTTTGGTTATTTTGTGTGGAAAGGGTCTGAAAACAACAACAACAACAAAATGGACTAAGGATGAGTGTTATTCAGATGTAACTGTAAAAGGAAGTCTGTGTTAAAGGAAGTTGTCTGCATAGGATGTATCTCATACACTATAAGCTTTGACGCCATGGTGAAGTCTGAATACAATGTGGAGCCCTTCTACACCCTCCCAATTCAAACTGAACTTTTAACAATGATACTTTACTAAAAAGAAAAAAATCTTGAACAAATTGTAAATTGGATGGGACGATGGGACGATTTGTCCGGTGTGAATTAAGATATTTGGTCACCTAAATTTAAGGAGTTTCCCTTTTGTAAGGCATATTCAAATATACGGTATCTGACTTAAAAATCTCCGCTGAAAATATTCTTATTTGATCAACCTGAGTAAATAAGGGAAAATAATTAGTACAAATGTTGAGAACCATAAAATGTTTGTCTTCATAACCAAAAGCAGACCATTTTTATGAGCTTTCTGCCTATGTTAAAATTGTGTTCAGAAAAGAATGACTTCCCTCTTCTCCGTAAAAGCACCATACTGAGGCAGGCCGAAAGACAGATCATGCCCTCCTTCTAGTGTTTTTGCTGTTGCTGTTGTTTTTGTTTACTGTTTCATTGGATTTTGTTGCTATTGTTTTAAGATGTTTAAAACCCTTCAACAGATGCTCCATAGTTGCAAGGTCAGTGTTCAAAAGCCTCAACTTTTTACTCAAGGTCCACCATGATCCAGTTCCCATCTATCACTCTAAGCTTCTCTTTTATAAGCCTCTCTGCTTTATGTTCTTTCTTTTTTTTTTTTTTTTTTTTTTTTTGAGACGGAGTTTCACTCTTGTTACCCAGGCTGGAGTGCAATGGCGCTCTCGGCTCACCGCAACCTCCGCCTCCTGGGTTCAGGCAATTCTCCTGCCTCAGCCTCCCGAGTAGCTGGGATTACAGGCACGCGCCACCATGCCCAGCTAATTTTTTGTATTTTTAGTAGAGACGGGGTTTCACCATGTTGACCAGGATGGTCTCGATCTCTTGACCTCGTGATCCACCTGCCTTGGCCTCCCAAAGTGCTGGGATTACAGGCGTGAGCCACCGCACCCGGCCTATGTTCTTTCTTCTAGCTACACATGATTATTTTCATTTATTATAACTATCTGACGATGTGACTTTCTTATAACTATGGGACTTTGCATATGCTGTTTCTGTCTAAAATATACTTTAGCTCGTGCCTTTTATTTATTTAGCAAGTATTATTATTGAGTTATCTACGATGCATTAGACCATGTGCTAGACATCCTAATTCATTTCTGTATCCCTAGTGTCTAGTACAGGGCCTGAAGCATAGTGTGTTAGTATGTTCATAATGGGTAGGTAAATAGGCACTAAGTGAATTAGGCATTTTTATTAATTTCAAGAATGCACAGGAAGTACACTGGGGTGAATCACATTTTTTCCAGGTTAAAGGAATCATATGAGAAAATAGCCTAGAGATAGACTCAGGGATTTCCTTTTTTTTCCTCTCTTACTCTTTGGCATTCTGTCATTTTGGTCTATCACTGGCGAGAAGGGCAAAAACAATAGGAAGTGATCCTGACCTCACACCATGTAATCATTCTTAAATTCCAGCTAATTACATAAGGCATCTTAATATAAAATTAAAAAGCAAATGATAAGGTGGTTAAAAATGACAGTATCACTGGTGGAAATATGACCCATCTTCAAGGACAAGTTTAAATGCCACCTCCTCCAAGAAGCTTTCCTTCATGTGCAAACCCACTCCAAAAGGTTGTGATCTCTTCTTCCTTTTTGATCTCCATAACCCTTTATACGTATCTTTATTTATTTTAATCTTGTATTTATAGTGATTAAAGGCTTCTTCTTGTGTCTTTCCATTCTTTAGCACACTGTGAGCTATCTGAGGACAATGTACCACGACTCATTCGTTTTTGCAGCTGCTGGCAACATGTCCTCAATATTTGGTAATTTGGAAAATTTAATCTATCATTTGGATGCACTTTAATATCAGCATTCTCACTCAACAGCTTGCAAAATGTAGGACTATTATATCTTATATATGGGTAATGCTTTCCACCTCTTTGTCAATGACCTTCAGCCACATCAGTCTGTATTTGGTTCCTGAAATACACCAAACTTTCTTTTTTACTTAATATACTCCACACAAATTGGTTCTTCCTCTCAGAACATCTGTCTTTTCCCCTGATGTGTGCATGTGTACACATACACATCCCACACATACCTCCTTCATGGCTGCCTCTTTCTCAACTTTTAAGCCTTCATTTCAATGTTAGCTGCTCAGAGAGGCATTCCTGGACCACTCTACACAGACTCCCATTCCCTAATATCATGATAGCCCAACCCATTCAGAGCATTTTTCAGTTTGTAACTATATACTTATTGTTTGCCTATTTGTATAGCATCTGTCTATCCAACTATAATAAAAGCTGCATATTGGCATGTAGGCCTGTTTTATTCACAACTGCATAACTGGTGCTAAACACAGTATTTGATGTGTATTGGGTGCTCAATACATACTTGTAGAATGTATGAGCTTCAAAGAGCTTTTACAAAGCTTGGTACCTCTTCTAAGCCTTCCTGCAATCCTGGAAATTAGAGATGAGAGATACAGCCATTCCCATTTTACACAGAAGGATCAGAGCCATAGAGGAATTACTAACATCCCCGCAATAAATCTGTGGAGAATTCCACATACAATTCCAGGTCAGGTCTCCCACTCCTTCTCGTTTGTTTCCAGTTTGAAAACAAAGTTAACAAGTGCCTTTAGCATGACTTTGACCAAGGACTTCTCATGAGACACTTTGGGGGATCTCAAATGCCCTCCTGGGCAAGCAGCCTTCAATCAGAAGCAGGCACGTGTTGCAGGCAATGAAAGGGGAAACCTTCTCTGTGTTGCAGCTGAAAGCACTACTCTGGATATTTAAAGCAAGCCCTCTTTTAAAAAATTAATGACCTGAAAGGGGAGAGAAGAAGCGGCCTATGTAATGTGGAAAGAGGAGCTGAATGACCACAGCCCTGGGCCCTCTCCAGATGATAGCATCAGCCTAGATAATAAATTTGTAACAATGTGGCTGAAAGAAAGGGGACATAATTTCAAAATAAGTCAGAGAAGCTGGTATCCATAGAACCAAAAGTAAGGATTTGTTTTGAATCTGGTAGGCACAAATCTTCTATCCCCTGGGTAGTTAGATTATCCAGAGAGTAGAGCAGAAACAAGTCATTTCTGAGTCTTAGAGCCTAATTGTTCCCAGCTCATCAGAACAGGAAGAGTGGCATGTGGACCTGTCTCCTTCATGTGTCTGCTAAACATGCCATTTTAGTTTAAAAAAGGAGAAATGAGAGAATGCTTAAGTTATAAAAAGTCAGTCACTCACTCAACATGAACTATTGCCTAGGGATTCTCATAGATCCTCATAATTATAAATGTGTAATAAGTTTTAAAAAATGAATGCATATGTTTGAACATTGTAATTAATGATGATGTGATTAATTGTGAAGCACAGATTACTACCTCTTTCACATCAACCGCAATATTCTGTGGTGATTCCCCCACCCCACAGATAGACTGGCAGCAAGCGGGTACATATAGTTATGACTTTGTCATTTTACCTAAGCACAATCAAAGGCCATACTGGCAAAGTCCGCTTTTTTCTGTTACCTTCTTTCTCCAAACCACTTCTCTCCCGGTCTACTATAGTAATCTTGTGATGGTTTTCCTACCAACATACTTCCTTCCTTCCAATACAGTTTTAATAGTCAGTTGGTGTTTAAAAATATTAGTTGGGGAGGTGGGGCATGGTGGAGCATGTCTGTAGTCCTAGTATTCAGGAGGCTGAGGTGGAAAGATTTCTTGAGCCCAGGAGTTCCAGACCAGCCTGGGGAATATAGTGAGTCCCCATTCCCTCCCTCTGAATAAAAATGCATCTATAAGTTCATTTTTGTTAACTTCCTTGCCTAAACACATAAATGGCTGCCCATTACTTTTTGAATAAAGACCAAGCTGCTTCTATGGGTGGCCTATCATACCCTGTGTCTTCTGATATCCATTTACCTCTCCCATCTCTCCTTAAATTTCTTGAAATTTAAAAGATGATGTGGCTAAAGTGAACAAGGAAGCCATGTATCTTTAAGAAAGACACATTTCTATGGTCTTTTATATCTCCGTCACATTTACTCTTCCTTTCATATGGAATATTCACTTCCTTACTCAAACCTGGTTAATTCTAATACATGCTTCACCTACACACACACACACACACACACATCCCTTTTCCCACAATAACTTGGCATCCCCCTCTCACTTGGTCGGCCACTTTCCATTTACAACTGTATGCTAGGTTCTATGATTAATTCTTTAATTGCATGTTGCCCATTTTATGTACACTGCTTCCTCCCAGAGATTACACTACAGGGTGGTCAGTAAATGTTTGCTAAATGGCTAAAAGAAAATTTACCCATTTTTTTCTGACCCTGGGAAGTCAAAGACAAGAATTCAATTCTGAGGAGGCTCAGCACATCACACTACCCCATAACAAAGATGATAATGATGATGAAAATTATGATCACCTACCCTTTATTAAGCCCCTTATTCCTAATACTAGGTATTAGGCACTGAGATAAGGATTTTCTCTATATTTCTCACTTAACTCCTTCAAAAGTGCTAAGAAAACAGAGGCTCAGAGAGATTAAGTACTTGTTGAAGATCATATAGCTAGAAAATGCCAGAACTTTGATTTAAAACCAGGACTGCTCAACTTCATAATCTGTTTCTTTTACAGTTCACCACAGGATGAACTATACTTCTACTTTAAAAGTAGTTTCCCTGCAGGCTGGGAATAAACAATTCAAGGCACATAGCCATGGACGTATGGCAGAGGTGTGATCCTTGTGGATAAAGGAAAGAAAGTCACGAAGGAGAAGAGTTTTGTAGAAGAAAGAGTGCACTGTGCGATGGTGTGCACATGAGGAGTAAGCAGGATCTCAGTGATATTTTCTTGACTGTAGAAACTGTGTTATGATGGTGTGTTAATATTTAGAAATGGTAGAACATAGGGTGTAAGTTGTAAGAAAGAGATTGATATCTGTCTTTTGAGAATCTTGCCAGATGACTGGTGGAGAAAAGTTTAACAGAAATCAAACATCTGGTGGAGAGTTCCCTAAATTTGCAAACTGCTTCTTACCTACCCCCACTCTAGCCTCAGTAAAGTTCTACCTGTAGAAATCACTAAAATTGGTGGAAAACAAATATTTTTAAATGAATCAATAGCCTTTTAAAATCTGTTTCTATTCTTCTAAAGTAGCTTAATAAAAATAACTTTATGAATTTTTCTTAATATTTTAAACCTTAGAAAATGAATGTAAAATATTCAGTGAAGACAAGTAAATGAATGAAGTTTACCATTGCATTATTTTGAGAAAAAAGGATTTGCTTATCAAATAATTAAACAACTTTGGTACCACTGGAAAGAATGGTTAAACACTATAAGAGAATGAGCTATTCTCAAGCACTTTACATATCAACTACTGATAAGCTTATTACAAATCACTCCTTTTAATCGACTAAGATTTGTCCCTAGAGACACCTACTTGGCAATTTGTTTGAAATAACATATGTTTTTATAAGACAATCTACATTTATTTTTAAACTTTTTGTAATTCAAAGCATTACAGATTTATGCCAATAGCTCTGGATCAGTCAAAATTAGGAAGGCTTCAGAATGTTTACATAATGCCTTCCATTTGGAAGTCTAACAAGGGCCACAGAATCTAAAGGCTCTCCTTCCTTCCTTCCCTCCTTCCTTCCTTCCCTCCTTCCTTCCTTCCTTTCCTTCCTTTCCTTCCTTTTCTCCTTCCTCCTTCCCTCCTTCCCTCTCTTCCTGTTCTTTCTTCCCCTCTCTTTCCCTCTTTTTCTCTTTTTCTCTTTCTTTCTGAATCAATATAGCCTTTTAAAATCTGTTTTTGTTTTTCTAAAATAGCTTAAAAATAAAGATAACTTTATAAATTTTTCTTAATATTTTAAATCTTAGAAAAGTGAATGTAAAATATTCAGTGAAGACATGTAAATGAAGTTATGTTACGTATGAATTAACATATGTTAATTCAAACAAATTGCCAGGTAGGTGTCTCTAGGGACATATCTTACTCAATCAAAGGAGTGATTTGTAATAAGTTTATCAGTAGTTGCCATGTAAAGTGCTTGAAAATAGCTGGTTCTCTTGTAGTGTTTAAACATTAATTCCAACGAATGAATGTTAGGATTCTTTCAAAAGTCATTTATTGTTGGAGTTGGAAAGCTCTTAGAGGAGATTCCATTTCAGACCCCACTTGTTATGCATGTGAAGTTTAGACACAGTTTGACCCAAACAGAGCTTTTGACTTCTTAGACTACTCTTTCTGCTATGACTTTCTGGTTTTGACTTTATACAGTTCTGAATATCTTTCTTTTTATATCTGCCAAAGGAGTCTAAATGGTGATATTTAATTTGGCAGAAAACCAATTACATCTTTGTTATTATCTCAGGATGCATGAGACAGAATGGTGATTGAATAGCGATCACCTTCACAAAAGAAACTTACTGGTGATAGATATAAAGTATCATTTTATGTGATACATAGTCATAAAGGATTAAATCACTCATCCTCAATTCTTAAGCTGGGTGATATGTACTTGAGACTTTAGGGTTTATTGTGTTATGTTATATGCAATTTTACATGTTTAAAATGTTCCATAATAAAAACTTGACAAAAAATTTTTTTTTTTGGAGACGGAGTTTTGCTCTTGTTACCCAGGCTGGAGTGCAATGGTGCTATCTCGGCTCACCGCAACCTCCGCCTCCTGGGTTCAGGCAATTCTCCTGCCTCCTGAGTAACTGGGATTACAGGCACGTGCCACCATGCCCAGCTAATTTTTTGTATTTTTAGTAGAGATGGGGTTTCACCATGTTGACCAGGATGGGCTCGATCTCTTGACCTCGTGATCCACCCGCCTCGGCCTCCCAAAGTGCTGGGATTACAGGCGTGAGCCACCGCGCCTGGCCCTGAAATAAATAATATTTTGTAATATTTTGCTTACTTTTTACATTAGATTAATTCAACATTTCTAAGTTAAGAACATCTAAAAAAGATTAGAATAAGAATGATATACTGAATAGCACCCTTTCCCCCAATCAATACTAGACAAAAATATTGAGGATTTTCATTTGAAAACTAAACACACAAAAATAAAGGTTTAAAACTAAATCAACAGACTAAAATGTTACTTTCATCAAAAGCCTTTGAATCATCTTTTTCCCCAAGATAAACCTATCCAATATAGCCTTCCTAAATGTAGTTTGAGTTATCGCTTTCCTCATCAATAAAATTTCTACATCACAATACTGCTGCAAGGTTTAGAGGCGATAAAGTATTTGAGCACAGAGCACTTGGCCTGGTTCATGAAAAGCATTCAGCCAACATTCATTCCTGTGCCTTTGTTGTATTTTTTTTTTCTGCTCACTTCCATATTCAGACCAATAGTGACATTTCAGGGATAGTATAATAGCAACAGATAAGGCTGATGACATTGCAGTGGGTCCACATGAAAAAGTATTCAACATGATTATGCTTTGTGACCTGTAAATTTTCCAAGATTATTCATGTTCATCTAAAGGGAATGTTAGAGGCTTCCTGATCCAAAAGCCACACATTACAAGTTCCGAGATTGGAGATGACTTTCCTAAGGTCATCAGTGTTTAAGTGGTAAAAGTCAGAAAAGTTTATTTTAAAGAAGTCAGGAGTGTCAGACATGATAATTCATTTTCAGAAGAGCTAAAGTGACAAAAAAAAATTTTATTCCAAATTAGGATCTGGGATTGATTACATAACTTAGCCATCTTAAAAACTCCACTTTGCCCATTGGATTCTTGTTCTCAATTCTGTGCTGCTTAAAACTGACCATAGTCAACCAGCAGAAGGCAACCCAGCTTCCTTTCTAAGTTCCACTACATAGTGTTCAGAGTGTTGAGTTTTTATGAATGCGGATCTGTTTGAGGCACTAGTAATAAAAGATTAAATGGAACCATTGAGTTGCTAGCCATGCATTCAGAAAGATTTATCAGTTCCTTAAAGACAATGAAATAAATATTGCCATTATCCCTGACAATTAAGAAAGTTGCTAGAAGGAGCCTCATAGATTACCTTCCCAACACAGTTGTGGTGTAGATGGGAGAACAAAGGTCCAACCAAAGAAGAGGTATAAGTTGCCCAAGGTCACACAGTGAATCATGACAAAACAAGAACTGGAATTCACAACTCTTGGGTCTCTATTAACTAAATAGGCAAAAATACATGCATGCATATATTCATAAACATTCCCTGAAAAAAAGCATTCTTAGGGCACTTATAATTCATTTTGACTTCTTCTTTGCACAAATCCTATTGTATAGCTATGACCTGAACAGGAAGAGTGACATCACTTCTAGAACATCTGCCTCTAGTGGATAGCATCAAAGACCCTAGCCAAGGACCCCTCGGATCTCCTTGGACATGCGGTTCAGCTACTTGCTTGGCTGCCATCAGCCTGACTCACAGCTTCAGAAATGGCAAGATGTGCACAGTAAGGAATGAAACAAACTCATGCCCAAAGCTAAGTTGAGTTTGCCAAAATCATCCCTAAACCCCTTTAGCTAATTGGATATTGCTGGAGGGGACCTCCATTCTGCAGCTGAGCAACAAAAATGCCTCCAATGAAGACTTAACCTCCCAGAAGTGAGCTGAGATCATTTCTGGCAATGTAGTACTCCTTGTTTATTTTTAGATCAATAAAACAGAACTCATTGACTGACTGCTGGGCTCACACAAATTATTTGGAAGCTACAGCTCTAAAAAGATGTCTTCACAATAAGTGTTTATTAATTTGTCCCTGTCTACATTATTAAGAAAAGAGGTTAATTAAGGTATTCACTGAGCACTGCTTTATTATTTTGTTCACCAAATGGTTATTAAATTAACTTCAATATGCTAGACACTATGTTAGATGCTAGAAAATATAAGTTAAGAACACCCTTCTAGGTGTCTATGGAGATGCAGCTTTGAAAATGTAACTAACCATTTTTCTATGGTTCTAGGAAGAAAGTGTTATGTCAGTAACATGAGAGTACACAGTAGGGTTACCTAACCATTCCAGGAAGTGGTGGGGAAGGTTTTGTCAAGGAAGCAACATTCAGGATGAAACCTCAAGGGGAAGTTTGATAGAAAGTGTGGAGAAGAATTTTCAGTCAGCAGGAAAAGATATCAAAAAGATCCAAAGATGAGAGAAGACTTGGCAAATGTGAGAATTGACAGGAATTATTATGTATGAAGTAGTGAGATGAGACTGGGAAAACAAGCAGAATCAAAATTATAAGGAGCCTTGAAGGCCACACTAGAAAATTTTGACTTAATCCCAATAACCAATAAAAGCAAAGAATGGTTGGGAGCAAGAGTGGTATAATCTTGTGTTCATTATATACGAGTCAGTTAGACTGCAGGGGAGTTATTTAGAATTGTAATGGCAAGCGAACCAGTTAAATGTTACCTCAGTAATCCAGGAGAGAAATGATGTCAAGCCAAGACCCAAGACCAGCATGCACAGGGACAAGTAAAACTATCTGAGTTCCTTCAGAACCACTCAAGCAGGAAGAAACAGAGGGCTTTCAAGGAAAGGATAATGGCCACAGTGAATAGTGACTATAGAAGCCTTCTGGAAGAGTGATACATTTGGGTGTCATGAACAAAGAAAAGAACCAAGAGAGCTGGAAAAAACTTTATAAGTGGAGGAATGGGGGCAAGAAGTCCCACAATGTGTTTAAGGAGCAGTGAGTAGTTATGTTTTAAGAAAGGTTCTTAAGTGCCAGGCCTAGGAACTTAAAGCATAACTTGTAGGTGGTAAGTGGGTCATTTAATAATAAAGAAATAATGAATAGTTTATTTTTCTTGTTTCTTGTTCATTTGCCGAGTGTGTGTGTGTGTGTGTGTGCGTGTGTGTGTGTGATCAGCAAATGCTTTTGTCCAAAATTTATTTTTGGTCTCTTTGAATCTCCTTTATTCAGGAATAACTCTTGTGAACTATATATTAATATATTTTCTTCTTTTTAAAAACTCAACTTCATAGTCCTTTAACTTTTAAAAAGGACTTATCTAAGCTATATCCCTGCCATATTTTTGTTTCTATATTTCTCTTAACTTTCTATGCTTGCTCATGCTTATCTGTTCTCTAATACAAAAACATAGACTAGGAAATATGAACATTTACTTAACATTATTGAAGTAACCTAACTTACACTAACAACAAATATCACTTTCAGTACTGCAACTTTAATAGAATCATTTCCCTTAAAATTTCACAGGACATACAGATGTCCATTATCACCACTGTCATTAACACTGTAACATTAATGCTGCCACAGCCATTGCTATATGAAAAGAAGATATAGAACATGTAACTATTATTCAAGAGAATAAAAATATTTTTATACATTATATAATTGTTCACTTCTAAAATCAAATTATTAAAACATTTAAAACTACCACAAAATATTAGTAAATCCTCCCAAGTACACAAAACTCAATTTGATAAGCTATTAGGAAAAAATGAAACAAAGCTAGATCCTTGCCTAATTTCAGAGTATAATAAAATTTCATTTGGATTTAAGATTTAACTAAAAAATTAAGAAAAGCAAAGGAAGGAAGGGAGGGAGAAAAAAAAGGGAAAAAAGCATTGGAATGCATGAAACCACAAGGAAATAGAGATTAGTATCTTTTACAATCTTGAAATTCCAAGACATTTTTCTATATGACATCAATGGTAGAAATCACAAGGAAAAAGAGTGATATATGTGATTATATCAATTTTAGCATTAACATGCTTAAAACACAAATAACAAAGAGCTATTACCAATTCAAATTTAACAATAAGTCTCAACAATGATATTATTGCATTCTTACAAGAAAAATGCATGTATTTCAAACTGGAAAGATTTTCAACCAAACATGAAAGAATGTTATCTTTGAGTTGTAATATTGTAAGTAGAAATTTAAGATTTCTGCCTTAGTCCATTTGGGTTGCTGTAACAAAATACCATAGACTGGGAAATATAAAAACAGTGTAAGTTTATTGCTCACAGTTCAGGAATCTGGGAAGTTAGGGCACAAAGCCAGGATACCAGTAGATTTGATGTCTGATGAGGGCCCATTCCTCATAAATGATGCCTTCCATGTGTCTTCACATGGCAGAAAGTATGAACAAGCTCTCTAGGCTTTCTTTCATGAGGGCACTAATTCCATGCATGAGAGCAGAGCCCTAGTGAACTAGTCACCCTCCAGAGGTCTCACCTTAAAATACTGTCACATTAGCAATTAAGTTTCAACATGTGAATTTGTTGGGGGTGGGGCACAAACATTCACACCACATCATATCCTTACCTGCATTTTCCTCTTTTTTCTAAAATAAACATTCATCATGTGAACATGCATGTGTGTGACTCTGTGCCTGCTTCTATGCGTTTACATGATGTGTAGAATAGAGATCAGCCCATAGAAGATACTCAGTAATTATCACTTGTCTTTCATTTATTTGTACGTTCATTAAGAGATATATAATAAATGAATATCTTGTGATATTTCATTATATGATGTTATCATGAGCTGTTGGCTAAAATAAGATAAAAGAAACAATAGGATAATTTCTATCATTAATCAAAGAAGTTTCTACTAAATCCCTACTCAATGGCAGACATTGTACTAAATGCTCAGGACATAATGGTGAATAATATAAATTCCCAGCAGTGGAAGAGGACATAATTTGGTGACAGAAGTTGCTGTACAAAGGGGAAAAAAAAAACATAATAAATGTGGTAAGTGATAGGATAGAAGCCGCACAAAGTGTTAGTGAGCAGAGACAAATGAGCAATTAACTCTGCTCAGGAAATTCGGGAAAGGTTTCCTGGAGCAGATAACAACTGGTCTGGGTCTTTCCATGGTTGGGAGGAACAAAAAGATAACAAAAGAGCTTTTCAGGTATAGGGAAAAACCTACCCTTCTTTCTCCGGAGCACTGAATTTCCTGGGGAGAGATAGGCTGAGAAAGCCCCTGAAGATACCCTCCCTGACTCATGGCCAAAAAGAGAGCTTCTGTGTTTCCAACACTCTGCATCTGGGCGTTTCACACCAGTCCAAAAATTACTTCTGTTGGAGAGGGAGGGGAAGAAGAAGAAGAAAAGAAGGCACCCATGTGGGTTTGGAAGGTACTTTTCTTGTGAATCACTGCTCTACAACACCCAAACAGAACCCCAGGCAGAGGCAGAATGGGATTTCCCTAGCACCAGCCAAAATAAAGGTTTGTTCAAAACTAAGGTTGAGAGGAGAAAAATGAGGACTTTTTCAGTCCGATGCTGGTATAATCAACCTCATCTTTTTCAATTCAGTAGTATTGTTAGTATATAGATTCCAAAGGACTCGGAGCAGAAACATAGTTGGGGTGGGGGCTAATCTGGAGCTGGATTTCAGAATCAAAGAAACTGTGGGTTGAGCACTAGAGTATTTTAGAGATCTTTGTTCTATTATCAGTTCTACTACAGTCTGGTTTGGGGAAAATCCTTCCTTAGCACACTTTTTTCCTATCAAAATATGGCAGTTGGATTACACTTCTTTGTGTGATTCTTAAAGTTAGGATTCTAAGAGCGTTTGGCTGCACTGCAGCCTAACAGATCTCTATAGATCTGAATCATTTACTGGGAGACCCAACCATGTTGGCCAGACCATGATGAGACCTGAGTTTGTAGGAGACAGATGAGCTCACATCTTCACAGGTACAGATGCCCTTTGGTGATAGACTGTATTATTTGTCCATTTCTTCCTTCCCACCCTGACCTTGACATTCTTCTTGTAGATCAGAGTGCTTTCCTTGGTTCCAATGACGTCTGCTGAATCTTATCACTGACTTGGGCCAATAGAAGGCGGGCAGAAGTAACTATGTGTGTCAGCTTTAGCCAATTATCCTTAAGAGATATGGCAAATGTATGTTAGCCTTTTGGAGTTGCTTTTCTCCACCAGGAGAATAGTATGTCCCATATAGTTATTGCTGCTTCAGCTTGGGTCGTGGAGTAAAGATATGTGGAGGTGACCTGAACCCACTCCTAAGTCAAGAGCCCAGTATAGTCCAGTCAAGCCCAGCAAAGCTCAGCCATATGATGGTATACAAATTCATATATATACCACAACTGAATTTCAGCAACTTGTGAGGCTGAAATATATTTTTGTTATTGTAAACCACAGATTTAAGGGTGTCATGCAGCAGCATTATTTTAGCCAAAAGGTGACTAATGCAGTAATCCTTTTTGGATTAGACTCCATAGATTGCCCTATAGCACCCTAAAATGGGGCACTGCATTAATTTTCTATTGCTGTTATAACAAATTAGCACAGATTTAGTGGCTTAAGCAACACAAATTTATTTAGAGTTCTGGAGGTCAGAAGTTTGAAATAGGTCTCACTGGACTAAATTAAGGTACTGTCAGGGATGCATTCCTTCAGAAAGCTCTGAGAGAATCCATATCCTTGTCTTTTCTAGCTTCTAAAGATGACCAGCATTCCTTGGCTCTTGGGCCTTCCTCCAATCCCCAAGGCCAGCAATGCTCTTTTTATGCTACCATCTCTCTTATTCTTTTCTTCTGCTTCTATCTTCTAACTATAAGGACACTTGTGATGATACTTAACCTACACAGATAATCCAGAATAACCCTCCCATCTCAAGGCCAACAGATCAGCAACCTTAATTTTATCTTCAGCATTAATTTTTCTTTGATCTGTAACCTAACATATTCACAAGTTCCATAAATTAGTAGGAGGCCACATTGGGCATGGGGTGGGTGGACATTATTCTGCTTAACACAGGAACCATGGCAAATCCTGTACTCATAGAAGACTGTAGTGGAAGAAGTATTTATTTACAGGGCTCTTGATGATTGCTCCAGACTCCATCCTAAAAAGCTAATCAAACCAAAGACTAGGTATAACAAATGCTTTTGGCACCCCACATTTTATACCCTCAGCCTATCTTACCTTAGTGCAGCTATGATGAACAATTCAAAATGCAATAAAGATGCACCTTCAGTGGTACACCACAATATCACTCCACATTTCTCCCTCATGGCCTTCTCTAGAACCCTGCTCAGCTCTTATGCAAGTACAGCCTTGACCAGTTGGGTGGAAGCTGATGATGAAGGCCCCAGTCTTCTGGGAACACATGGGCCATGGCTCGATTTTTAAGGTTCCTCCAAGGGTGTCAGTAGAATCACAATAATCATAAATTCAGCAGCCCACAGTTGATTGGCTTTTCCTCATTTCCTGCTTCTCTCTCCCCATTCTCATTCCTACTTCCTTGGATCATCTCCCAACTAAACTGCCTGACACCCAGTCCTCAGACTCTGCCTTGAGAGGAGACCAAGCTTAAACACAGAACGATTGATATTGATGAAACTGACTGAGCAGCCAAGTCTTAAGGTTGAAAGAACTAAAGGACATCTAGTCCAGCTTGTTTGAATATATCTATATTGTTGATATCTATAACATCTCTTATTGTGAATTGTCCATTCTCTGTTGATATACCTCAAGGGATGGGAAAACCACTTTCGTGAGGCAAATCTTTCTAATGTAAGATAGCTCTCAATGAAAATTTGCTTCCTTGAGAAAGGTTCTAATTTTCCCTAGTTTATTTTTTTAAATCCATTAATATTGTCATATATTCTTCCTTATGAAAATAATCTGAGATTTTAGAGACAAAAAATGATGCGACATAAAACTTTTCTATTTTTATGTTAATGTCCCATGACTTTTGACCATACCGCACATAATCAGATATTCTTACTATTGATGGAATCTTATGAAAATACTCTGAGATTTTAGAGACAAAAAATGATGCGACATAAAACTTTTCTTTTTTTTATGTTAATGTCCCATGGCTTTTGATCATACCACACATAATCAGATATTCTTACTATTGATGGAATCTTCTTTATGAATTATGAACCTTTTATACTAAAAGTTTTTAACTCAACTGTTTCATGAGCAAACTTTGAATTTTTGCTTATGTAAAACAGTGTGAATTTCTTCCTTAAAAATGCTGCTGTCAAAGGCTATCTATGTCACTTGCTAGCTCTGTCTCCTTGGGAAAGTGTTCCACTCACCAATTATCTGTTTCTTCATCTGTAAAATTAGGATAATGATACTCATGTCAGAAAGTTGTCATGAGGAGAAAAATCTGTTTTCTAACCACTATACCGCTAATGCAAGAAAAATCTGTTTTCTAATGAACTACCTGGAAAATCCTCTGAAATGTTTCACTCAAATAGATGATTCAACTTCAGTTCAAACCTCTAACCAAGAAGTGGAACATTTTTAAAAGGGACTCGAACAAGATTTACAACACATTATGTCTTCGCTTTGAAATGACTAAGACATTTCATGTTGAAATGACAAAGGCCATGGCTAACTATAGTGCTAAATGTTTAACGTGCCTTTTAGTTTGATCTGGTTATTGATAATATGAATCAATCCTATTGTATGGGACCAAAATATTGTTCCATGTGCTGATATATTTGCAGTCTGCCAATCCCGGCTTTTGCTACACTTGTCCATTTAGCACCTCCCTTACATAATAAAAGTCTAGCAGATTTCCTTTTTGATCATTATGTAAAAGGGGAAAACCGAGGGTCAGAGAGGGGAAAGTACTTATTGATTCCATGAACTGGTAGCAAAAAGCCAGTTGAGGATATGAGGCAGAGCAGTACTGACCAATCATACAGTCAGTGAAAAGGTCCTGAGGCCAACCTTGGCCTATTCTGAGTAGCACAAACACTGGTATGTCATTACAGAAATGAGTAAGGGGAATAGTGGTAACAGATGAGGTCAGAGAGACCAGCAGGGGTCCAATTATACTGAACTTTTTAGGATAGGGAGAAAAGTTTACAGTTTATTTTTAGTACAATGAGAAATCTCAGGAAGTGTTTGAAGAGGGGAGTAGCAAGATCTGATTTATGTTTTTTAGATTACACAGTGTTGTTAATTGACTGTGGGGAGTGAGCATGTCCCAGGGAGACTGGTTAGAAGGTGATCACAGTAGTCTATGCGAAAGATGGTGATGGCTTGGAATAAGCACATTAAGGGTAAAACAAAGTCAGGTTCAAGACATACTTTAAAGGTAATGCGGTTAAAACATGGGGTTGAATTGGATGTAGAGTGTTAGGGAATGCAAGGAATCAAGGATGACTCCTGCATTTTTTACATACAGAATACAGAAAATAATGGTACCATTCATTGAAAGTGGGAAACTATGTAGAAATCATGAGGAAGTCCCATTTTGGAAATATTACATGTAAAATGTTTATTAAATATGTATGTATGTAATATATTTATATATTTACATATATATGTCACTTATGTAACTGAAAGTATGAACCTGAAGACAATTGGTGAGGTCATACTAAGAGGAAAAGATATGTTGCTGTCATCAGCATATACATGGTATTTAAAGCCCATAAACAAGACGGGTGCAGTGGCTTACACCTGTAATCCCAGCACTTTGGGAAGCTGAGGAAGGCAGATCACCTGAGGTCAGGAATTTGAGACCAGCCTAGCCAACATGGTAAATCCCCGTCTCTACTAAAACATATAAAAAAAAAATTAGCTGGGCGTGGTGGCAGGCGTAGTCCCAGCTACTTGGGAGGCTGAGGCAGAAGAATCACTTGAACTCTGGAGGCAGAGGTTGCAGTGAGCGAGATCGTGCACCTGCACTCTAGCTTTGGTGATAGAGCGAGACTCAGTCTCAAAATAAAAAAATAAATAGCCCATAAACCAAGATGACCACTCAATGCACATGTGTGCTAAAGTAGGAGAGGAGCTAAGACTGAGTCTCAGTCTCTCCAGGTTGTGGAAGAGGCCTTCAAAGCCAGTGGAGGATGCAGAGAAACAGAGGCTGATGAAGTAGGAGGAAACCAAGAGAGGGCAGTGACTTGGGAGTTAACTGGATAAAGCATTTCAAGGAGGGTGTAGGTGACGGCATCCAATGATGCTGAGGTAACAAATAACAGTGGGATTGAGAATAAGCATAATGCACATCTAGCCTTTCAGTGTGCTCTGGCAGGAAAAAGACCTCTTTCATTTTATGAAATCCATTTCTCAAACGTATTCATCCTAACAGCACTTTTCTTGTTAATATCAATGACTATGCCTCTTCGTAGTCAGTTTGTAAAATGTTGGTCTAGGTATAAGGAGAGGAGAAGGACTGAACTCCCATGACACCTATTCTACCTCTCTTCCATTTCTCTTAAGAAAGCCCCATGAAAATCGTCAAGAAAGACAAGATGGCATGCATTCTTGCAAATGTGTGTGGCCGTTCTGTCTGATTTCGATTGGGCAAGGCCTGGTTTCTTGGTCATGAGAAGACCTCACATATGAAAATTAAGCCACAGGCGAAATCCAAACCACAGCATTCAGAGGTTCCCTTGTCGAAAGCCAGGTCTGAAGTTTGGCAGGGGTGCCTGAGAGAACCTTATGAAGGGTGGGCAATACTTTGCCTGGCCTCAGCACTACCCTCCCTTCCCAGAGTCCAAAGTTCTACTGTTACTTAGAGAAGCGTCAGGAAAAAAAATCTTTCCAGATCATTGGCAAATGTTTGCTCAGACCTATTTTTGGGTCATTAGCTCAAAACTGCTGTCTGTTCTTCCCAAAGAATTAGAAGAGTTTCAAAAA
This sequence comes from Aotus nancymaae, assembly GCF_030222135.1. Taxonomy (NCBI): domain Eukaryota; kingdom Metazoa; phylum Chordata; class Mammalia; order Primates; family Aotidae; genus Aotus; species Aotus nancymaae. The sequence goes on from NW_026988682.1 coordinate 275,445, forward strand.
CACATTTATTTGCATCCTTTCTTGTTATTCCTCTGTTGCTCCCTATTTGCTTTTATCACTTTTCTCTGTCCTTTATGTCTTTATCTGTTTGGATTCAAGATGGATTGTGTCTGTCATGGCATGGAAAAGGCCTGCTGTAGCCAGAGCAAAGAGGAGTTTCTTTGCTATAGCGCTGATCCTTGGCTTTCTGCAACCATTGTAAACAGCCAGGCAATTGTATACAACCTGAGTAAAAACAACTATGCAGCAGCAACCAAGGTAGAAACTTCCACCAATCAAGTCAGAGCCACATATCCCTGCTCAAAGGTATGTTCACGCTCACTAATGACACACTGTATGTGAGACAGGATCTTTGCTAAAAAAGCAAAGGGCTGGGGATGTACAAGTATTGAAAATATGAGGTGCAAGTTTCCATGCATTGAATCATTATAATCACTCCTTAAGGTGCAATGTAGACATCAGTATCCCCATTTTACGGTTAAGGACACTGAGGCATATTGAAGTAATAGGACTTGCTCATGTCAATCACAACTGGGCCATCAGCTCAGGCCTTCCTTTCTCTCCGGCCCAGGGTTTTCACTTATGTTGACTTGAGGAAGGGTAGAGAGAGAAAAAAGAAAATGATATGTGTCTTTTAAGACCTTATAATCTAGAATGGGAATTTACTTATGAGCATGAATTGCTATAAGATACAATACCTATAACATTTTGGTAAAAATAGACTTCAAGCTCATCTCCCATCTGGTTGTTGGTGTATTTGTTTGTATGTGGTTCATATCTACTACACACCATGCTGGGCACTTTGCATGATCCTTGAAAGCAAAACAACCTTGCCATGTGTCCTTTTATGTAAAGAGAAAAATGCATGCTTTTCTCTTTACCTTCTTCTTTTTGTCAAAAGTCCCCTTGAGTGTCCTGTTCAGCAACAAAGAATATTTCTATTGTCATTCTGGCCATAGACCAACATACCACAGAAGAGTAATCAACATTTACTACCAAATTATTTTTCCCAGATTGGAAAAGTGCTGTTTCAATTCAACAACTTTAAAAAATCACATAAAAGTAATATTAAAAACTGTATCACTGAGAGTGGCATAAATAGAACCTCTCTCATCATCTTAAAACATCTTCCCAACTATTATTTTTTATTTCTGGGCCAAAAGGTCTCCCTAATTTGACACCACAAATTGGACAAGGGTGGAAGAAGAAGCTTTGATTTACCATGGTAAAATATAATCTACTCTTGTTTTGAATCACCTTCAAAAAACTAGACATTTGGTCCTTTGAAATAATGTTTCAACTGCAAAATGTGGGGACGTCGATGTCTTGGTGAACTGCAGTAAATATTAGGTTCTTTTGGCTGGCTTGTTTGTCAGCTCCCACAGCAGCCTCAGTACTGAGCCAGGCTATATTTTAAATAAGGCTGTTAGCCACTGTTTCCTGATTCTTCATTCAGTCTATGCAGAGAGGGATGAAGGTAGCTTTTTTCTACCCTCCCTATCTCACAAAGGATGATGATCTTGGTGAATGTATGGTACTCCGGTATTTTTTGCATTCCCTCCTGACTTCAGAAATAAGGCAAAGGGATCAGATATGACCATGAATAAATGTGAAGTGGCCAGAGAAAAATAAGAAAAGAAAGGAAGGAAGGAAGGAAGGAGGGAGGAGGGAGGGAGGGAGGGAAGAGGGAAGGAAGGAAAGAAGGAAGGAAGGAAGGAAGAAGAAAGGAAGGGAGGAAGGAAAGAAAAAGAGAGAAAGGAAGGAAGAGAGGAAGGAAGAAAGAAAGAAAGAAGAAAGAAAGAGTCCAAATATCTGATAAACTGTTTATAGCATAGTCATTTATCAAGACATCCATCATGCATATAGCTAAAGAGGAATGAGAATCATGGGCTTACTCCTTTAGAAGGTCAACTAATCCTTCTTTAATGGCTGGTACAAGGATTTGTTTCTCTCCCATCAGTTTTAGGCTCTGAAGAGCACTCATGTGTTCCACTGAATTATACCAGATATATTAAATTAATTCTATTAACCAGCTTAATCTCTAAATCTTTAACCAGGCTCTAATGCATATGCATTTACTGGTATAAATGACTTCAAGCAATTTTAGAGATTGCTCATTGGCACGGTAGTTACATTGAAAAGTGAGCCAGTCTCCGACTTTACTGCATTCCACAATGTTAAGTAATCAGCTAAATAATTGCAGCCCTTTTTTAAAAGGGGGTACGGCATTCTCCTCTTACCCCCTCCCACTCCCTTTCTAGTTTGGAATTTACCTTCAAACCAATTGCAGGACCTATGAACTCCAACCAGCAAAAGCAAGAGATGTGAGAGGCAAGGGTTCCACTGAAGACTGAATATAAAGAAATGCAAGATGTGTTGTTTCTAAATCTCCCAATTCTCTGACTGCTCCCCTGTTCATCTCTCCCACACCTGTTACATGCTTTCATCTTGTCCTCTGGGAAGCTTTTCTTGCCCACACATCACAACCCCAGTTAGGCGATTGTTCATTTTCTTACAGCATCTCTTGCTTACTTCTATCAAAAATAGTCACAGCACTAATAGTCATCGCTACTCTTGAGTCCTTACTATGTGCCAGACACTTATCTAAGTGCTTTATCAATATTAACTTACTTAATCTTTGTAATGATCCTCTGAGGGAGGTACTACTATTATCCCAGTTTACGTGTGAGAAAACAGAGTGATTTAATAACTTGCTCAAGAACACAAAGTCATTAGGTGGTCGAGCTAGTACTAGACCCAGGCAGGGGGTCTGATTTATTCATAATAATTAATATTCTTGAGTGACTGTAGGTGCAAATACTAAGTTGTTATGTGCTTTATTCCGTATCATTCTGCTAGCCGTCCTGCACTGCAGGGATTACACTCATTTTATAGATGTGAAAGTAAAGTGATCTGCTTGAGTTTATATACTGAATAATCATGAAGCCAGGATTCCAAAGTCCCAGCTCTTAATCACTCTGCCTTAATATACAGTTTTATAACTGCTTATTTATTTTTTCCACGAGATTTCCGTGTGTATGATTCATCTTTCTGTGCTGATTCCCCTCCACAATACCTGTGATGTGCCACGTTTATAAATACTGGCTATCCTCACCTGAACTGAATATATTTTGAAGGTTAGCTCTGTAAATTTGCCTCATCAGGGGAAAGAGAACTTCAAAGAACAGGAGTTCATTTGTCTTAGCTTTTTCTATGTATTTTCTCTGTTTGTTTTACCTTTCTGAAAATAAGTGGATTTATAGAAACCTCCCTGCCTTCCATTCCTATGACAGCATATAAGCTGTGTGTACTGATGCTCCATCCTTTTAGACAGGACTATGGTGATCCGAGGTGACACAATTCCCTGTGTACCATGGCAAAACTACACCAAGCAATCTCAGGAAATGTTGATTTTTTTTTTTTTTTTAACACAGGATTCTGCTCTGTAACCAGGCTGGAGTGCAGTGATAGCATAACACCTCACTGCAGCATCCACCTCCATAGCTCAAGCCATCCTCACACTTCAGCCTCCAGAATAGCTGGGACCACAGGTGTATGCCACCATGCCTGGCTAATTTAAAAAAAAAAATTTTTTTTTGGCAGAGATGGTGGTATCACTATGTTGCCCAGGCTGGGTCTTGAACTTCTGGCTTCAAGCTATCCTCCCTCCTTGGCCTCCGAAAGTGCTAGGATTACAGGCATGAGCCACTGTGCCTGGCCTTGTTGTCATCGGCTTCAGAAGAGCAAATGTAGAATCAGAACGTCTCACATTTGAGTCTATTTTCTGGATGTCTTTTTCTGGGTAAGTTACTTAACTTCGCGTGCTTTGATTGCCTTGTACAACAAACGAGACTAGTATTTATCTTGTAATATTCCATAGTGATTAAATAATATTCATAAGGTGCTCAACACAGTGTCAATAAGAGATAGCAATTATCATGATTATGCACAGCTAAGCAATCTTTGCTTTTTTCTCCCATTCACCTCCTGAAGACTTTCTTTGCTGCCATGTGCCCAGATTCATTAGGTGTGTTGTTACACATACAGAATGCTTTACTGGTGAGAAGCAAGAAACCACTTCAATCATAGCCTTCTATGTATTGAGTCCTTGCTGTGTGCCAGGCACTGTGCTGAGTTCTTTAGATAAACACACTTAATCCTCACCACATCCTATGAAATTGGCACAGCCATTATTATTCTTTATTTTACAAGTGAGAAAACAAAGGATGAGACAGGCTAGGCAACTTGTCCAAGGTCATGAGATTAGTAAGTAGCGGGAATGGGATTCCAACTGAGGCAGTCAAACTCCACAGCCCGATCCCTTAACCAACCTGTCGTGCTACACTTTCTTTCACGTAATCTTGGGTTGATTCTCTTGTTTTTAAAATGGGTGACAAAGAAGAACAAACACTTGGAAGGTCAAATTTGCCCAGCTGTAAGTAACATTTGGGACTTGGCTTGCCAACGTGGAAATCTGTTTGTTTGCAAGCTTTTATGAGTTCGTTGCTGAGCTCTCTTCACTGACTGTCTTGTGTGTATTCTTTACACATGATCTTCAGTGGACTTTGGGTTCTGGGAAGCAGCTGGATATTTTGCCTAACGGCCTGTGCACTTCTCTGGCACAGATGTTAAATGTTCTTAAATTTGACAGAGATAAAATCTAGTGACTATCGATTGGATTCTTGACACAGCACTCTCAGGTTTCTTTTCCATCATATTTTACTACATTTCACAAGTGATGTTGATGACCTTCTAGGCCTTCTTTGAAATCTTATTGATCATGTAATTAAAAGGTCTCCCAATGTGTGTCAGAAATCCAATTTCTATAAAATTCCTGCTGCCTAGTTTAACATAATTTCAATTCACAATTCTGCATAGATGCCCTTCTCAGGTTATGCAAGCATTATGTTTAAAATATGTAGAGGGTTTGAAAGCCTAATTTTAGCATGGGTCACAGCCTACATTACAGAAAACATTGCCAGCATTCACCTTCTTATATGTTTCTCTCACTTACTGGAAAGCAGTATTCTGATTCTTAAATAGTTCCACATTCAGGAGGCAATTCAACTAAAACCAGGAACACGTGTTCCAAAGGGGGCTTGCAACATCTAAGAGGCATTATACTCTCTGTACATTGCAAAGTGACTCAGTGAAGGACCAAAAGGACTCATGGGGAAGCCACAATTTGAAAGATGGTGAATGTACATTGTCCTTCCCTTGCTTAATCAATTGTGTTACAGGTTGCTGAGATCCGGGCCACATTTAGGAGATGATACGGTTAGTTAATCCATCGACTACTCAGTATTTAGAGTGATAGCAAAAACTTTCATATTTGAGATATGACAAAGTAGGAAAAAATAACTGTGGCCTGAGATTCAGAAAATATGGATTATAGTCTTTCATAACTCATACTATCAGTTTCTTAGCTCAGGCTGCTATAACAAAATGTAATATATTGAATGGTTTAAACAACAGACATTTATTTCTTACAGTTCTGGAGGCTGCAGAGTCCAAGAGCAGGATGCTGACAGATTCACTGTCTGGTGAGGACTTGCTTCTAGGTTTTCAGACGACCACCTTCTTATTGTATCCTCACACAGTGATGAGAAAGAGGCCTGTGGTTTCTTTCTCTTTTCATAAGGATACTAATTTCATCACGAGAACTCCACCTTCATTACCACATTTAAACCTAATTATCTCCCAAAAGCCCCACCTCTAAATACCACCACCTTAGGGTCCAGGCTTCAACAAATGTGTTCGGAGTGGTGGGGCAGACCCAGTTCAGTCCACAGCACTCAGCAGATCCTGCCCCCTGTCTGTGTCTCAACCTGACAATCTGAATTGATAGCATGAGTCTGAAGATCCTCTCTGTATTTACAGGTTTCTCCTTCTGTGTAAAGCTTGCATGAAGCAACGTGTACTCCCACTGTCAGCGCAGTTCTCAACAGGATTCGAGGTTTGAAATCACTAAGCATTTGGAAGAAATGAATGACTTTCAGCTGTTTTCAAGGAGAATAACCTCACCACTCATTGGCCCAAGGGGGCGGCCGATGTTTCCAGAAGTCTGGTGTTAACTGATCTCAAATCTGAACCCTAGTGAATTATAAGGCCAATTTCCAATCAAGTCTGGCTGAAATTCAGAACACTTGTTGATATTTAGGAGCCAGTGAACAGACTAAGCAGCAGAATTGCCAGAGTTAATTCCTATTACCATGTTCTGGACCCAGAGCAAGTCCTACTAAAAAAAAAAGTTTTAAAAGTCTGGCAGTATTGCAGAGCAAAAGTAATAGTAATTCAATCTGGATGTAAGGAGGGCATTCATGCCCATTTCCAAATCAGCAACAGCCAGGCAGAGTTCAATCTTTGATGTATTTTTAACATCTTATAAAAACGGGTGCATTTAGTGTTTTAGTTATTCTTTAAAGAAGGGGATACACAGTGAGAAGCAATGGCAAAGCTTTTCTTCACTATGGAAATGAGTTACAGATGGCTTTCTAATGTTGGTCCACCCAACCAGTAGTTGGAGGCTTTATATTTTATTGCTGCTATTTAAGGTTAGTGTGTAGGAATTAGAACTCCCCAATGTCATGTCAGCGTAGGGTGATTCAGTAGCTCTAAGTGTCAATTCAGAATAACTCCCTCAATGATTACCAATAGTTGAGCACCTACTGTTTACCTGGAATAATGATGGTCATTTCACATAGAGCTCCAACTCTTTGAGTCACCATGAGAAACTGTTACTATCCTGGTTCATAAAGAAGAAAACTAAGACTCTGAGTAGCTAAGTAATTTGTCCAGGGGCTTATAGCTTTGGGATTTGAACTCAATTGTGTCTGATTCTGGAACAGAAAACAGGACACAGGTGCACTCTGGATCAAGCACTATAGGTTTACCTATGACCTGTTTTCTGAGATTATGAATTTGACACCCTGTAGTATTTGAGACATCTCTCATGAAGCTTGCCCCTCCACCCAGTCATGGTGCAGAAATAAAATAGCTGGCCAATTAATTAATTAATTAAGGTAGATTTAAGCATTAAAAGTTTTACTTTATTTAGACAACTTAAAATTTAATGTGGAAATAATGTTTTTCTAGTTATAAAAGTGATATGTATTCATTTTTAAACTTTTAGAAAATCAGAAAGATGAGAGTAAAAGTTATCTTACAACTTACAAGTATGAAAAACATGGCTTACATTTCTTTTTCTGAATTACATAATGGTTAGATGTTCGATTTATGGAGTCAGACAGGCTTAGGTTCAAATGCCAACTCAGGCAATTAATTGCTAGATGAATTTGCACAGAGAGGATTCATTTTATGTTTGTTACAAATTACTTTAAAAATTAAAAATAATAGCCAACACTTCTATAATATTTACTCTGTGCCAGGTAATCTTCTAACACTTTATATATGTAAGCTTATTTAATTTTTACAAAAATCCTGTAATGTGGAAACAAATGTTGTCCCCACTTTACCGATGAGGAAACTGAGACAAAGAGAAGTAATTTCCAAAATCACATAGCAAAAAAAGTTGGAGGGCTGGAATTTGAATCCAAGATTTCTGACTCCACAGCCTATGTTCTCAAACATTAATGCCACTACTACTGGTATTGTTTAATATTATTTCTTCATGATTTTTATTTTAGAAAATTAGAAACATACTGAACATATTGTTTAGTTATCTGCTTTCTTCATTTAACAATAAGCCTTGAACGTGTTTCCAAGTCATTAAATACTTTTAGGGAATACAATTTTTTGATGTCTGTGTGGTATTCAGTGAATGTCTAAAATGTAATTAACTTAGCCAAATCTCCATTGTTAAGCATTGCAGATGTTTCTGATTTTTCCCTGTAATAAACAATGCTGACATGAACATCATTGTGCATGCATTCTCCAGTTATTTCTTTTGGACAAATTCCTAGAAATAGAATTGCTCGGTCAAAAGGATACAACATGTTTTATATGGATATTGGTACTTTCTGTGGTTGTTGAGAAATTGTGGATCTCTCTCTGCAACCTTACCACATCAGGCATACTACTGTGACGAAGGAACTATTAAAAAGTCACATAACTAGAGTTAAGAAACACATTACACAGAATCCAGTATTTATTACATACAAACCCACGGTTCATGAGACCAAACTTCTTGCTAATTCGTGGCTGGAAAAATGTAATAACTACATAGCCCTATATGTTGAAACAACCCTACTTCAGGATCTGGAGGCAATGATCCATTGCATCCATTGTTCAATTTCCCATTGTATAAGGTTCACAGCCTGCTGAAGGAACTAGTGCTTGCTTGAGCAATACTGTGTGTCCGGCACTGAAATAAGACCTGTAGTGGTGCTGCATTTGGCAGTAGAAAATATGCTTCACAGACAGGAAGCTGAGCAGTCATTTGACTTGCCCAATGCCATAAAGATAGTGAGAGGCAGTTTGAGTGAGGCCCAGACCAGCCTGTCCCCTACTTTGCTCCTTCTGTATGCCACCACTCCACCCTAAAAGTTTAACTTCTTGGAGGAAGTGCCACTGAGATCCTTCACCTGCTTCTAATCTTAGTCTACTATGCAATTCTGGACTCTCATCCAATAACTTTCACCTGAGATCTTACCTAACCTAAAAGCCTCACTGCATCAATTTCTCCATGTTATCACTATCAATATCAAGAAAATTGGGCGTGTATGTGACAATGATCTCATCTTCATTTGCCCATTTGGTTTTCACACTGAAAGTCTCTTAGTTCAGAACTTCTTGGTCCCAGAGAAACCAGGAAAACTTGTCACTCCAGGTGTGGAACTAAACAGTAAAACCTGGGCCAAATATTCACAAATACGTTTCTGTATGAATTAACTATTTTTTTCCATATTTATTCACTGTATCCTTCATTCACACCTGTTCATCAGGTAGCCATTTCATGCTTAACTTTGTACTCCAGCTGGGATTCAGAGAGCAGTAAAACTTTACTTTCTTTTTCCCCTGGATTAACAGTTTCCAAGCAGAAAGTATCAGGAAAGCATAATTAAACTGTGTGATAAATGCTACAATGCAACGTGGAACAGACACTAAAGGAGTACTGGGAGGCATCAGCCCTTGGGAAGATCAGAGACAGTTTCCCAGAGAAGGGGATATTTGTGCTGAGTCTGGTGGGTTCCATGAAATGTATGCAGTGGAAAGGATGAGGTGACAATGAAGGACAGGGTGGTCCAGGCGGAGGGAACAACAAGAATAAAGGCTAGGAGAGAAAGGAATGGTACCTTTAGGAAACTGTAAGTGGTTAAGTATTGCTGGGACACAAGTGAAGTACTTTAATAGTAGGACCCTGGTAATTCAGAGAAGGGAAGCAAAGGTAGAATGTGGTGAGCAAACTGCTGTTCACTACAGAAAAGGATAAGATTAGGAGAAGAAAGAGTGATGGAAGCCTATATTAGGATATTATGCAGAAAACAAAAGGAATTGGGGCTTGCTGTTTGGGGATTTCATTCATAGGGCAATAGTTATCCATTTGTTCATTTATTCTCTCATTTGTTCATTAAATGGATATTTTTGAGCATCTGCTATAATGCCAATAATATTCTAGGCTCTGGTAATACAAAAATGAATAAGAAAGAGCCAACAGTCCCCCTCTTATGAAACTAACATCCTAATAGAGATCTGACAAAGAACAGAAAAAAAATACAAGTAAAGTTTATTTTAGAGAGAAATAAATAGAGCATAAAAATAAAAAGAGTGATGTGACAGCTAGTGGCTGGATGGCAAGTTCAGATTGGGTTGTTAGAGTAAGCTTATCTGAAGAAATGTCATTTACACAGTAACAGGAAAATTGAGGAAAGCTAGCTATGCTAAAGGAGTAGAAGATTGTTTTAGACACGGAAAACAGCAAGAGCAAGACTAAACCTAGTTCAGCATGTTGGAGGGATAGATACAAAATTAATGACACTGGAATATGGAAAAGAAAAAGGAGAAGGGGCAGGGATAAAGTTGGAGAGATCAACAAAGGCTAGCTGGAATAATGTCCTGTGCAATGGAAAGTTATTGGAAGTTTATGAATGAAGGAGTGAGGTCATTCAAGCTAGGGCTTTCTACACATACAGACACACAGAGTCACACAGACCCATGTTGACCACCATTCAATTTCCCATTGTATAATTTTTCAGTTTCATGACTGTGAGTAAATCATTTAACATACCTACTATGTGCCAGGTGTACTACTAGTTCTGCAGACATAGTGATGAGGAAAACAGGCACACTCCAGTCTCCATGAGGTCTTGTCTTTCTGAAGCTGAGGTTGCTGATCCACAATTGTGGTGATGATAGCTCTCATGTTGTAAAGATGGTATGATGATCAAATGGACAAGAAAAATGATGTCAAACATCTAGCTCAGTGCCTGATACTTAGAAAATGTCCAGTAAATGTTGAGCACTTTCCACTTCCATTATGAACTCATCATTCATAAGGCCAGCTCAAGGCTTTTTCCTATTTTTAGCAAATGCTATCTTAGTTCAGCTCAGTTAAATTTTTCAATCACAGATTACCCATTTGGTAAAATGATACATCCATACTTTGGTACTCCCATTACTCCCTCAGAGTTCCAAGGGCTACTAATTCATTTCAAACCCCAGTCCTGATTATTCTAATTCTTTTTCTAAAGAATTTGTTATAAGGTTATAAATATAGTGAGAATGATCAGAGGTCAGCATGTCACTAAATGTTCTGTGTAGCAATGATCAAGAGCAGTAAAACACGTATGTTCAGGGTAGAAGTTGAAGGGGAGGCAGATGCCACTGGGAGAATCTCTTAGGCTCTTAATTTCTACTTATTAATTAATTTTGTTATTTATTTATTTATTGTAGATTGCATTTCTTTAAATTTTTAAACTATATTTTCTTTGAAACATACCAAAAAACAACTACTTACTTCACTTCCTGGAACCAGGATTTTGCAAGGTCACACACTATCTACTAGCTATCGGAGAAGTTTACTAATTACCAGCTCAGTATATGAACAGGGTCATTGAAGGGAGCCCATCTCTGAAGTTATTTTCTGTGCTTATTTTCTCATATTAGAAAATTCTTAGAAAAGTGAAGGTTTGCTGTGAGTTTTCAGAATTTCTTCCAACTTGCGTCAACTCCAAGGGCATTGGCAAGTTCCTCCTGCCATGTAGGTTCTCCGATTTGGAAATCTAGCACTTTCAAGCAGCTACTCCTCAAATTCTACTATATTCCAGATGCCAGATGCCAGGAAGTGGTTCACAAAGATGACATGAACTAGAATTCTGCCTTCAAGTCATTTGTATTCCAGTAAACATGACTTCCCACTGCCTTCAAGCTAAAGCCCAGACTCTAAGCAAGGCCCTGGAAGTCTTTGGCAGACTGCTTCTGCTCCACTTTCATACTTCCTTCTCCTCTGAGCAAGTAAGAACTCTTTTTCCTTGGACATTTTTAAAAAAAAATTTTTAATTACTTTTTTAAATTTCCATGGGTTTATAGTAGGTGTATATATTTAGGGGGTACACGAGATGTTTTAATATAGATATGTAGTGTGAAATTAGCACATCATGGAGAATGGGGTATCCATCCCCTCAAGCATTTATCCTTTGAGTTACAAACAATCTAATTACATCCTTATTTTAAAATATACAATTAAGCTATTATTGACTACAATCACCCTATCATGAGATCAAATAGTAGATTTTTCAATCGCTACAATCTTGTCTCTCTTGAATTTGCCTTATGTGATTTCCCAGAAACAATTTCATGCAATGAAAAGAACAAAAACATCAAATTTACACCCTGCAACTCATTTATTGTGTGTTCGTCAGCAGGTCAATTTCCCTTTCTCAATCTCCCTAGCTGTTAAATGAGTAGATGGGGCTATATCATCTCTAATTTTACTTCCATCTAGGATTATAGTGTTAAAAATAGAATGAACAGGATATATCCAAAAAATCTTACTAGAAGTCTTCTCAGACAAAGGAAAATGAACTTTCTTCTGCTGATTCAATCCCATTTTCCCAGAATGATGAAGATGAGATCAAGAAAGATGGCTCAGAACTCTATGCATCCTACTTTTCTCCTTCTGTTTCCTAGTAAGCATCTAATAACATTGACTGAATACTTGCTCAGTGTCATGCAGCAGCTCCCACATCCTCACAACAATATGGCGATGTGTGGACTATTATTTCCAAGCTACATGTGGCTAAATGGAAGCTCAGGCAGTAGACTTCACTGAAATGTCATAGTAAAGTCATGGACTCAGGATTCAAACAGGAGCTCAGGCTCCCTCCAGGGCAGCACAAAATTTCCCCTATTCAGTCCGTGTCCTGTCTTTGATCCTTATGCCCGAGCCTCCATGCAGATGTGACTGCCTGAGGAGACCACACAGTAAGAATCTCAGTGACTAAGTGCTGTGCCAGCGCACATTTACAGTGCCTGGCTCCCTTCTTCATGGTGGGTGGGGGAGAGATCTAGCTCTGTATGTGATAAAGGGAAACCACAACAAGGGAATCCTTAAAACTATAAGGCCAAATTAAATCATGGGTTCTGGCTGGGGATTTAAACATCTTAGCTGCTCTAATTTCTCTAGAGAAACTGGGAAACCAAGGCAATTCCCATCATGCACTCTCTTCTCAGTTATAGAGTGTTTTGTCCTAGGTTTTCAATCTGGTTTAACTGTGCCATTTGGGGAGGTGAAAACTTCCCAGGATGGACGGAATTAGTTTTCTGAGGTTGAGGAGGACTTTCATCTCTCAGTCTGCTCTGCTAACCATACTGGAAAACTAGGACACTGGTGGGGTAAGTGAATAAGGTGGATGGCTCCTGCTGTCTAAACATAGGCCATTCTCTGATAGCTTTACATCTATTAATTTTCATAGCAATGCCATCATGCCATCACATAAGAACTATCTTCATCTCCAATTTAAAATAAGGGAACTGAAGCTTACAGAAAGAAAGTAACTAATCTGAGGTCATGCTGCTAGCAGAGATGAAGCCATGATTCTAACTCTGGATTGTCTGACATAAACACCTTTCCTTTAAAATCACATGACTATCTCACCTGTGCCTCCTATCTTAGAATGATATGTGGATCCCTGAGTAGAAATGAATAATAACAGCCTAACCTGCCTCAAAGGAGATGTTTAGTTTTACAGTTACTTGAACTTGACGAGCATAGGGAAATGCAGATGGGCACTTAAGACAAATTTTCAGAATAGCATTAACACTCATACAGATAAAAACTCCCACCACAAATCATTTGGCTGGAGGAAGTGCACAACCAAACAGAATTTAAGGAGAAAAAAGGGGATAATGATAGGGGTAACATATACATTTTGTAATTGATAAGAGGTTACATACCATAGTAAATAAGCATGCAGGTCCTGTATCAAGATTGGAATCTCAGCCCCTCCCTTAGTCAAATAACCTTGAACAAATTATCTGTTCTCTTATTCCTTGTCTTTATTTTTAAAGAGAAAATAAAAACATTGCAACCTAACAGGATTGCAGTGAAGATTTAATGAATTCCTATCTATAGAGAACTTAGAAGAGTATCTGGCACATCATCAATGATATACATGTCTGCTAGTATTATTTTGAACAATTGTATTGACAAGTAATTTATATATCATATAATTCACCCATTTAAAGTGTAAAATTAAATGATGTTTAACATATTCATAGAGTTGTTCAATCATCATCTGAATCAATTTTAGAACATTCCACCACTCTAAAAAGAAATGATTTGTCTACAACAGTCACTGCTTATTTCTTCTTAACACCCTTGCCCTAGACAATCACTAATTTACTGTCTCTGCAGATTGGCCTATTCTAGATGTTGCACATAAATTAAATAAATACAATATGTGTTTTTTTTGTGACTGGCTTTATCATTTAGCATAATGTTTTCAAGGTTCATACATGTTATGGTATGTATCACTACTTTATTCTTTATTGTGACTGCATAATATTCCACTGTGTGGCTATAACACATTTTATTTATTCATTTATTAGCTGATGGACATATGGGTGTTTCTACTTTTATGGCTACTATAAACAATGCTGCTTTGAATAATCTTGTTTTATTTTTAATTTTTTCCCATATATAATCAGGAAGGAAATTGTAGAAAATCACAGAAACTTTAACTTCTTTGGGAGCTGTTAGACTATTTTCCCAAGTCAGTGAAACATTTTTGTATTCCTGCCAGCAATGGATGTAGGCTCCAATTTCTGCAAACCCATGTTAAGACTCATTATTGCCTTCCTCTTTTATTTTTGCCATCTCAGGTGACAGCATGGGTGATTGTGGTGGTAACTAATTATGGTTCTGATTTGCATTTCCCCAATGGCTAGTAATATTGAGAATCTTTTTATATAGTCACTGTATATCTTCTTTGAAGGAATGTCTATTGAGATCCTTGACCCATTTTTTAAATTAGATTATTTATTCTTTTACTATTGAGTTGTAAGAGCTCTTTATATATTATAGACACAAATATCTTATTAGACATGCAATTTGCAAATACTTTATCTCATTTTTTGACATGTGTTTTCAATTTATGGTGTCCTTTGAAATACTAGATTTATTTAATTTTGATTTATCTATTTTTTTTTGTCATGGGTGCTTTTGGTGTTGCAGCTCTGAAGACATTGCCTAACCCAAGACAATGAATTTTACTCCTAAATTTTATTCTAAGAGTTTTATAGCCTTAGCACTGTCATTTAGGACTCCAATGCATTTTAAGTTAAGTGTTGTGTAAGGTGTGAGGAAAGGAGTCTTAACTTCATTCTTACCCATGCAGATACTCAGATTTCCTAGTATCATCATTGAAAATATTATTCTTTTCTCCACCAAATTGCCTGACACCTCTGTCAAAATTCATATAACCATAGACACAAGGGTTTTTCTTTGGGACTTTAAATTCTGTTTCACTGGGCTATATACACATCTGTGCTTGTGCCAGTAACACATTGTCTTGAATCCTTAATTACTGTAGCTTTGAAATAAGTTCTGAAATCAAGAAGTATGAGTTCTCCAACTTTTCTTTTTGAAGATTGTTTTGGCTTTTCTGATTTTTTGTAATTTCACATGAATTTTAGCATCAGCATGTTATTTTCTAAAAAAAAAAAAAAAAAAAAAAAGGGCTACCTGAGATTTTTATAAGAATCATGTGTTTAATCCGTAGATTAAATTTGGTGAGTACTGCCATCTTAACAATGGTGTCTTTTTATTCAGCAACATGTGATGTCTTTACATGTATTTAAGTCATCTTTAATTTTTTCAACACTGTTTTATAGTTTCTAGAGTATAACCTATTTCTTTTGTTAAATGTATTCATAATCTTATTATTTTTTGATGGTATTATAAATTAAATTGTTTCCATTTTATTTTGGATTACTTATCTAATAGTTATAAAGATATAACCACACTCCTTTTAATCATTTTTAAAGTACTGCTAATAAAAAGAAATACATATGCTAAAAAAGTTCTATTACGCACATATGATATTAGCTTGGAACATATGAAATTGCTGATATTTTGATCTTTTCTGGTATTCTATTGTTTTTGATCTTTAAAAATAGACGTTTCATATGGTCAGTTAAATGAGTAGTGTTTTGGAAATTTATTCCAGACACTACATCGATAGCTGATTGCTTTATTTTATTTATTTCACAAAATAAACCTGTGAGATGTATTATATTTGACCCCCTGTTTATGCTTTCTTATCTCTGAGGTTCAGAGAAGCTGCATAACTAGCCCAGACATAGATAACAGGTAAATTCAGAGTTGGAACTCAAAATTAGTATGCCCACCTTCAAATTCATATATTTGGAGTTTGTCTATATGATAGAATATTATGCATATTACTTAAGATCATGAATTGCTAAAAGAAAGAGGTTATGCTTATTACTTTGGAACATGAGCTTTGGAATTAGTTATGAATTTGAATGTCCAATATAATCATTTACTAGGTGTTTGACTTTGAATTGATTACTTAACTTTTCCTCCGTAAAGTGAGACTACTAATTCTGAAGTCTCAGATTGTGAAGATTAAAGCTGATTATATGCACTGCACATGACACAGTACCAAGCATATAGTAGGCATAGAACAGCTAGAATCTGTTATTACTGTATGGTTTATCAGAACATTCAAAGCATTTTTTTAAAAATTGACTCATTTATTTTTAAGAAAATTAGGATGCCTAATAAAACATTAATAATCACAATGGTTTTATAAGTGAAGTCACTAGTTTTGGGATATTAAGCTATAAATCAAAAAAGATAGCAGTTACATGATAAATACAAAATCCAAACTCCTATCCTCTGACTTGAAATTGAATGCTGTATTCAAAAGACTAGCAGTAATGCACATGGTTTGTGCATGGCCAGAAAATTAAACCCTCTAGGAATTAAAGTACTGGTGTAAATAGACAGGTTGCAAGCAAATAAATTAACATATAATTAATAAATCAATCAAATTATTTCCAGCCACAACAACATCTCCTACCTCAAATACGGTCTTGCAATGTGGCTTTGTCATTCTGTCATCAATAGGTAATGCTCTTTCCCCTTTATTTAAAGCTGAGCTGGTCATTTAATTTGATTTAATCAATAGAATGACTCAGAATTGATGTTGTATAACTTTCAAAGATAAGTTTTAAAATATATGCCACTTCCCCTTCATATTTTGAAATGCTTCCTCTAAAAAAAAAAAAAAAACCACCACGTTGTGAAGAAGCCTCAAGAAACCACATATATAGTAATCCACATGAAGGAGAACCATGATCCTTGGCTGACAGTCCCCGGATGAACCTCTAACCAATATTCAACACCAACTGCTCCCCATTTGAGTAAGACCATTTTAGACTAAAAGTCCAGTCAATGTCAATTGAAACAAAATACAATATCAGCCAAACCAAACCCAAAACATTGACCCACTGAATCATGATCAATACAATGTTTGTTGTTTTAAGCCACTATGCTTCAGGATAAATTATTATGCAATAATAATAGATTGCCAAACAGCCTGAAATTCTCAGCTAAGAAAACAATGTTAGAATATTATTTATTTCTAACGTGACACTGCTAAAAACATATACATTTTCTACTTTAACAAACCTATTCATTCAACCATGCCTCCTTGCATACATCTATGCTTCCAACAAATAGATTATGGCTGCCTGCTAAGTTTTAGAAACTGCATTAGACACTGTGGATATGGAAATGAATAGGAGACATATTTTCCTGCTCTTGTATGTCTATATGACTAAGAAGAAGGAACAGACATTGAAAAATAACTACAAGTTGAAAAACTGAAATCAGATAGCTTATAATAGAGAGTGCTAGGCTTTCTACAGGTCAGGGCTGACCCTCCCATCAGGGGCCACTGGCTTGGAGGGATGAGCCGGTGAGTACTTATATTTAAATTATTATTATCGGATAATAACAACCTCCTCCATCCCCTTTTCCCAACAAAACCATGGCATAAAACAAAAACTCCTATTATAGCAATGAATTCTGTGGCACAAGAGCATAGAGAAGATAATGTGTCTTCACTCTCTGATGCCTGGGGCATTAGCTGAGCAGACTTGTAAACAAGGGATGACTTGACAGCTGGGAGCTAGAAAAATCTGGAGACATCATCACTTATATGGCTTGCATTTATTGCTGGTTATCAGTCAGGATCTTGAATAGACTCCTCAGCCTCAGCCCCTATATGGGCTCTCCATATGGTAGCTCCACATGGGCTAATTCAGGCTTCCTCATGACATGGTATCTGAATGCCAGAGTGAGTATCTCAAGAGAGAATGAAGTAGAAGCTAGTTAACATGCCTCTTACGACCAGCTTCGGCGGTTAGCAATGTCACTTCCATCACAGTGATAATCCACTACTATACAAGGAGAGAGAACACAGACCTGCCACTTGATCAGGGAAATATCAAAGTTTCATCGTGAGAGAAACTTATGGAATGGCAGAAATTGTTGCAATCATCTTTGATTGCAATATAATCAGTTTAAACATATATTAAAACACTATATAAGAGAAAAATAAATTTATAGTTCTTAATTCTGAAATGTAAAAGCCACTCACATGCTAAGCCACATTAAAGTTTAAGAGCTTCTGTATCTCTTAGTCCCAGAGTGCCTCAGGAGCAAAGCACAATTCTCATCATTATTACAACTGCTTCTTGAGGAAAGAATCAGGGGTCTGTCTCTTTATTCATGATGTGATGATGGAAAGATATAGATTCTTCTAACTGACTATAGCTGCTGTAAGAAAGCAACCCCTAAAATTACAAGACAGGATCCAGAAGAACATATATTTGAAGAAACCACAAATTTTTATTAGATCAGAAGGCCCAAAGGAGTTACCATGGGTATCAATGCCTCAATACAGTCATCAAATTCATCTCCAGGATATCTTCTTTGCTCGAGTTATATGACTGTCTTTCATGTTCCCCTCTAATCCTAGAATTACCTACCTCCACCCTGGCCTTTCCTCGATGTATTATGGCTGCTTAGTTTTTGCTTATTTCATTAGACTGTGAGCTCTCTGAAAATAGGGCATAGTTCTTATAAACTAGTAGATTTTTCAACATCTAATTATCATATTGTTTAGAACACAGTACTGTTCAATAAACACTTGCTTCACAAGTGCATGAGATTTTCAAGATTAAGCAATTGAAATTATAAAGATGTGCATTATCTCTTGCTAAGCGCTTCTAACTAGCTATTGGGTCCAAGTTCTGCTACCCATGACAACTATATACCCAGTGAGAACTTCCTCATTAGGATTACCTGAGTCATAACAAAATTTCAAGGAAAGCATTTGCTGATTCTAGGACTGGGAAATAAAACATAAAAGATGAGCCTGGAACATTCTGTAGTGCCAAAAAGAACTCAAACAAACAAGCAAAAAAATAGGCAAGCAAATCTCTCGATGATGGGGCATATCAAAAAGACACAAAAGCTAACTGAAAGAGTTCTCAATGGCCAAAACTGTAATAATTTGAGAAACCAAATAAGTAAAATGGTATTGGAATAGAACTTTAAACATAAGGTAAATATCCATGACTCTGATGCAAATAAATGATTGAATAAGTAAATTGGGGGAGAAAAGACAAATGCCAAGATGAATTTCAAATAATTTCTGTAGTTACTCTGCCCTCAAGGAAGTGGAGCATAACTTCCACTTCCCAAACGTGGACTGTGTATAGCGACTTCTTCCAAAGAGTGTGACATGGAAAAGGGGAAAATAAAGTATAATATTTTTCATGAAGAAACCTATCAAATGGTACCTTAGCCAGGTGTTCAAGGTTAACGAACATCCCTAGTCATAAATCATGTTGATGGTATATATAATATGTGCTATGGTTAGAATGTGTCCCCTCCTCTAAAATGTGTATGTTAAAATTTTAATTTCCAATGCAACAGTGTTGGGAGGTACAGAATTTTGAGAGATGTTTAGGTCATGAAGTCTCCACCCTGATAAATGGATTAACACTGCTATGAAAAGGGCTTATGGAAGTGGGCTCTTTTTCTTTTGCTCTTCTTCCATGTGAGGACACAGAGTTCACCCTATCTTGCCCTTCTGCCTTGTGCCATGCGAGGTGTGGACGTGGCTAGAAGGCCCTCACCAGATACTGGATCCTTGATCCTGAACTTGCCTGCCTCCAGAACTGTGAGAAATAAATTTATGTTCTTTATAAATTTCCCAGTCTATAGTATTCTGTTATAGCAGCACAAACAGACTAAGACAGTACTCTGACGTGATGCAAAGGTCCTTTATTTCTGTGATTTTCCTTCTCAAAATACATAAGCCCACTCTAATCATGAGGAAAAAAAAAGACAATGACCGATTGAAGGACATTCTACAGAATATCTGAGCAGCATTCCACAAAGCTGTCAGGTCATCAAAACCAACAAAAGTCTGGAAAACAGCGAAGACAAGCCTAAGAAAACATGAGGGCTAAATGCAATGCATTACCCTGGATGGGATCCTGAGACAGAAAAGCGACATTAGGTAAAAACTAAGGAAGTCTGAATAAAGTATAGACTTTAGTTAATAATAGTACATCAATATTGGTTCAGTAATCATGATAAATTTATCATATCAATGTAAGGAGTCAATAATAGGGGAAACTGGATGTGAGGTATATGGTAACTCTACTATCTTAACAACTTTTCTGTTAATTTTCACCCATTACAAAGGAAAGGTTTATATTCTTTTAAAAATCCCAAGGAAACACATATTTTAAAATGCAGGGTTTTCTAGTTGAAAACAGAACCAATGTAAGCCATCAACACAGCAAAACCAGACTTCATGTTCTGATTGTCCTCTTGGTCACTGAATGCTGAATGAATTACATCCGGGGAGTATGGGAGGTGGGCATAAAATGATCTAAAAACTTTTGTCTTAAGATCTGGTACAAAAGATTGTCTGAAGTCTAGAGCAAAACTAGTTTCAATCTAAGTAAATATCAGGAAATTAAATTCCATATGTTGCATACCAGATGCTCTTAGCTGCTGCAGCTGTGCACAAACAGTGAACAAACAGTTCGGATTTCTCACGAAAGAGAAGTGTCATTCTTTGCAAAGGAAAAGGCAACGGCTTTCAGTTGGAGATTAAGGGGTAACATGTATGAGTGACTAGATTCCAGCGATCTGACAAGTTAAATCACTGGACAGTTGGGAATTCCATGTGAGGCTTAAAGTTGGAAGAACCTATTAAGGGTGTCATAGTCTTTGGAACCAGGGATTGATTTGAAACATGTTGTTTATTTTAGAAATTATATTTAAAATGCACATGTATAACAGGGACAAAGATGGGAGGGAGATTTCCATTATAATTCAATATGGATGATCAGCACGGAAACATAAGATTCATCAAAATGTAAAAAGAAAAGGCTAATAAAATGTGCTTTATTTGTGGCTAAAATTGATTTATATGGGACAGCTTTTAAACTTTCAACAGGTGCCCCAAGTCTCTCCAATGCCTGTCCACTTGATTTCAATGCTTTGCAAAATCTGAAGATAGCACAAACCCCGGAAGTGCTGAATGAAATAAATAGTAGAGTAGAAACATTTAGGGATTAGATATAAGAGGTGACATATAAAAACTAAAGGTCTTACCATCTCCTGGAAGGATGAGGAGCTTGGAGATGTAGAAAAGGGACTGATTTTTCGGGAGGATTTCTCAGAATAGAGACATCAACTTTCCTTTCAGCTCTTCCTCTAAAAAGATTGGGCATAAAACAGAGCTTAGACAATGACACTAAATTTCTGAGTTTGAATCCCAGTTTGTCGCCCTGTTAGCTTTGTGAAACTTGACAAGTAACTTGATCACTCAGTACCTCAGTCTCTTCACCTATAAAATGGGCACCACACATTTCTCATGGATTGTGTAGAAAATTCAATTAGCAAATGCCTTTAAAGAGCTTACCCCAGTTTTTGGCACTTACTCAATAAATACCACCTGCTATTTTCTTTTCTAATACTGAAACGACATTCAGAGTGACCTTTACAGTCTAGAATGCTAATCTGAAACCAACAAAGAAAGATTTTAAAAGAGTTAGTGTGAGATCCTGAATTTAATCTCAAACAAATCAATTGCACAAGATTGGAATGGTTTTGTGGATTTGGGTAAGGATTTGTGGAATAAGAAGCCTAAGTCAAAGTCATATTTCCAAAGACAATGCAACCTGGTTAGACTAGTAGGTTGTCCAATAATTTATGGAATAGAACATATTCAGAGCATTGACTTTAATTTGAACATCTCATTTTAGAAGGATATTGACAATCTAGGGTCCTTGAAAAAGACTAAGATCGATCATAAAATGCTGAAAATCATGTTGCATGGAATAGTTGCCTGAAACATTTGTAACCAAGGAGAATAGATACTTCATAGAGTACACAGTTACCTTCTCCAAATACTTGGAAAGTATCTATGCACCTAATTGTCAGAACCATTGAAAGGCACTTTGGATGACAGGATTTGAGTCATTGAAAAAAAAAAAAACAAAACTCCATATCTGAGTTTGCCCTTGCTTTTGAAATCTCCAACACTTCTTTCTCCATTTTCATTCTCAGCTGATGCCCTTTCTTTCTTGCTATTTCACTAAGAAAGTGAAATAAATCAGGAGATAATTTCCACAACCCCTCACCTTCCTCCCCATATATATAAGAAAAATCTACATTCTAACCTATGATGTATTAGCTATCCAAGACCAAGGTTTCCACCTCATCAGTAGACCCTATCCTCTCTCTCATCTAGTCAAAGACATTTCTTAGGCAGTTCTCCCCTCTTTTCTCATGAATCATTAATTCTCTCTCTTCAGGATCTCTCCATTGAGCATGCAAAATTGTTATTTCACTCATTAACAACAACAAAAAAAAGTTTGACACCATTTTTTCTGGTATCCCTGCATAGTTTTTTCTTTGTCTTTATGGAAAAAACTTGACTTAACCAATTTCTCCCTTCCCCTTCTCTTTTAAACCTACTTAAGTGGAACTTTCACCAATACTAACCACTCTAATCAAAGTTATCAATAATTGCCATGTTGCTAACTTCAGTGGTCAATTCTCAGTACTCATTTTACTTTACTCATCAGCATGACTTAATAGCACTTATCACTCCCCTCTTTGAAGCACATTCTTTATTATTTGCCAGGACACTCTATCCACCTAGTTTTCTTTCTTCTTCTCTGGACACTCCTTAGTCTCCTTTGAAGATTCTTCCCAATCTTTTTTTCATTTTTAGACATTGAATGTCTAAGACTCAATTCTGGGATAGTTTATCCTTATCTATACTCACTAGTTAAGTTCATCCCATTTCAGTCCTTTAAAACGCCCTCTTTGCCAGGCGTCGTGGCTCACACCTATAACCCAGCCACTTTGGGAGGCTGAGGCGAGGAGATCACCTGAGGTCAGGAGTTCGAGATCAGCCTGGGCAACATGGTGAAACCCCGTCTCCACTAAAATTCAAAAATTAGCTGGGCATGCTGGCATATACCTGTAATCCCAGCTACTTGGGAGGCTGAGGCAGGAGAATCACTTAAACCTGGGAGGCAGAGGTTGCACTGAGCCGAGATCGTGCCACTGCACTCCAGCCTGATGACAGAGCAAGACTCAGACTTAAAAAAATTAATTAATTAATTAAAATAAAATGCCATCTTTATGATGACTCCTAGATTTTACCTATAGCCTGGCAATATTGCACCTGAACATCAGACTTTTGTAACAATTGCCAACCCAACAGCTGCATAGAGATGTCTCATTTTGCATTTAAAAATAACTTTTGAGAACTGAACTAATAATATTTCCCCACTGCCCTTTCACTAAAACTGCCCTATCCATAATTTCCACATTGTAGCCAATGAAAACTCCATCCTTTTATTTCCTAAAGCCAAAAAAGTGTAATCTTGTGATCATTCCTTCTCATTCTCTCTCTCTTTCTCTCTCTCCCCCCTCCATAATCCATCAATCCTCTTGATTGAACCTTTACAATATATCTAGAATAATATCACTTCTCACCACTTCCATGTCTATCTCCTTGTTCCAAGCTGCCATGTCCTCTCACCCGAACTATTAATGATCTGTTTAACCTGACTCCTTGCTGCTTCTCTTTATTATCTTCTCAACACAGCAGCTAGCATAGTACCTTTTTGGACTTTTTAACTGACAAATAAAAATTGTATATATTTATTGTATGAAACATATTTTGATATATGTATACATCGTGGAATGGCTGAATTGAGGTAATTAACAGACCTCACATACTTGTTTTTTGTGTGGTGAAAACACCGGAAATCTATTCTCTTAGCAATTTTCAAAAATATATTTATTAACCATAGTCTGCATGGTGTACAATAAACCTCTTGAACTTATTTCTCCTTTCTAACTCAATTTTATATTATTTAACTAACGTCTTCCCAATCCTCCACCTCCATCCTCTGTAACAAACATTCTACACAGTTTTTATGAGTTCAATCCTTTTTCATGCCACATGTGAGATGACGTCATATTTGTCTTTATGTGTCTGCCTTATTTTACTTAGCATTGTCCTCCAGGTTTATCTATGTTGTAACAAATGACAGGATTTCCTTTTTTCAAGCTAAATAATATTTCATTTTGTATGTATGCCACATTTTCTTTATCCATTCATTCAGTGATGAACACTTAGGCTGATTCCATATGTTGGCTATTGTGAATAACACTGTCATTATTGTGGGAATGTCAAGTAGTCTTTTTCAATATGAGTCAAATTGTGTCACTTCTAACTCAGAATATTCCAGTGGTGATCCCTCTTACTCAGAGTGCAAACCCATGTCCACACCATGGCCTGCAGGGCTCTGCATAGTTTCCGGACCCGCATCATCTCTTTGACCCTCTATCCAAATACAGTCTCCATTTTCTCTCTCCACTTCAATGATGTGTTACTCTCTTCAACACAACAGTCATTGTCTCACTTTTGAGTCTTTATATTCATTGTTCTAACAAATTTGAGCTTCCCTTAAATAGCTTCATAGCTTTATTTCTGGTATTAGCACAATGATATCACCTCAATTTTACTTCTGCCTTTGTTTGCAGATGACAAAATTTTATATGTAAGAAACCCTAAGACTCCCCCAAAAGCTATTAGAACTCAATAAGCAAACTTAGTAAAGTTGCAGGATACCAAAGTCAACATACAAAGTCAGTTTTGTTTCTAGACAATAACAACGGCTTATCTAAAGGAAATTGAAACAATTCCATGTACAATCGTGTCAAAAAATATGATACTTAGAAATAAATTTAATAAAGGATGTGAAAGACTGATACATTGAAAACTGCAAAATATTGACCAAAGACATTAATAAATGTAAGGAAATCTTGTTTTCATAAGTTAAGGAAATTAATATTGTTAAAATGCCCATCCTTCCCAAAGCAATCTATAGATTCAATTTAATCTCTATCAAAATATCAATGGCTTTTTTTTTTTTTTTGACGGAAACAGGAGAAACAATTCAAAAATGAATTTGGAACCACAAAAGACCCCAATTAGCAAAGAAATTTTGAGAAAGAAAAAAAAAAAACCTGGAGTATCACACTCCCTGATTTTAAAACTTTTTTTTAAAGTAATTTGAACTTTTATTTTAGATTCCAGGTGTACACATGCAGGTTTGTTGTGTGGGTATATTGTGTATATTGCTTGATGTTGATGCTTGAGTTACAAATATTCCTGTTACCCCAGTAGTGAGCATAGTACCCAATAGGTAGTTTTTCAGTCCTTGGTGCCCTCCCACCCACTTCTCTCTAGTAGTCTCCAGCGTCTCTTGTGTATCCATTATTTAGCTCCCACTAAGCATCTCCAGCTCCCACGTGTTCCCAATGTTTAGCTCCCACTTACAAATGAGAACATGTGGTATTTGGTTTTCTGTCCTTGCATCAATTCACTTAGGATTATGGCCTCCAGCTGCATCCATGTTGCTGCAATGACATGATTTTGTTCTTTATGGCTGCACAGTGTTCCATGGTGTATATGTACCATGTTTTCTTTATCCAGTACATCATAGATAGGAATCTAGGTTGATTCCATGCCTTTGCTATTGTGAATAGTGCTGCAATAAACATATAAGTGCATGTGTCTTTTTGCTAGAAGCATGTCACACCAGTCAGAATGGCTATTATACAAAGTCGAAAAATAAACAGATGCTGATGAGACTACAGAGAAAGGGGAATGCTTCCATACTGTAGGTGGAAATGTAAATTAGTTTGGCCGCTGAGGATAGTGGTTTAGAGATTTCTCAAATAATATAAAACAGAGCTACCATTCAAAACATTTTTCAAAGCTATAGTAATCAAAACACTATGACACTGGCATTCAAGCAAACGTATAGATCAATAGAACAGAATAAAGACCCTAAAATTAGACGTGGAAATATAAGGTCAACTGATCTTTGACAAGGGTAACAAGAGTACAGTGAAAAAAAGAGTTTCTTTTATAAAGAGCACTAAGGAAAACTGGATACACATATTCAAAAGAATGAAATTGAACACTTATCTTACGGCAGATACAAAAATCCACTGAAAATGAATTAAAGACTTAAGCATAAAACATGAAACAACAATACTCATTAAAAAAAAAACAAACCTTTTAGACATTAAACGAGGCAACGATTTCTTGGATATGACAACAACAGAACAAGCAACAGAAGCAAAAATAGGCAAGCGGAATGGCATCAAATGGAAACGCTTCTGCATAGCAAAGGGAACAACTGACAGAACGAAAACTCAATCTGTGGAACAAGAGAAAATATTTGCAGAACATATATCTGGTAAGGAGTTAATATATAGAATATATAAGGAACTCCTACAACTCAATAGTAAAAATCCAAATAACCCAATTTTTAAAATCTAAAAAGGACCTATACAGACATTTCTCAAAAGAATACACACAAATAGCCCACAGATATATGAAAAGGTGTTTAACATCACTAAACATCAAGGAAATGCAAATTAAAACCACTATTATGTATCAACTCACACCTGTTGGACTCATCATTATCAAAAGAACAAAGTATAACCTGCTAGAATTACTATTACCAAAAAGACAAAAGATATATGTTGGCAAGGATGTAGAGAAAAGGGAACCCTTGTACACTGTTGGTGGGAATATAAATAGTTGCAGCATTAGGGAATAAAATATGGCAATTCCTTAGAAAAATAAAAACAGAATTACCATTTGTTTCAGCAATTTCCACTTCTGGGTATGTGTCTGAAGGAATTGAAATCTAGACCTTAAAGAGATATGTGCACTCAGATTTATTACAGCATTATTCAGAGTAGCTGAGATATGAAAACAACCTAAATACACATTGATGGTAAACAATAAATAAAATATGGTGTATACATATAATGGAATACCATTCAGCCTTAAAAATTAAGGAAAATTTACCATTTGTGAAAACGTGGCAGGACTTGGAGGACATTATACTAAGTGAAATAAGCCAGACACAGAAAGAGAAATACTGCACTATCTCACTAATGTGTGGGATCCTAAAGTAGTTAAACTCATGGAAGCAGAGAGTAGAATGGTGGTGGCAAGGGGCTGAGAAGATGTTGAAATGAGGAGGTATTGGTCAAAAAGCACGAAGATCCAGTTATGCAAAATAAATATATTCTGGAGATCTGTTGCACAACATAGGGTTTATGATTAACAATACTATACTGCATCCTTAAAATTTTTCCAAGTACACAGATCTCATGTTAAGTGTTTAACCACAAAAAAAAGGAAGTGGGAAGTGATTTTTGGAGGTGATGGATAAGTTTTTGGCATTGGTAGTGATGAGGATTTCTAGGATATGTACTTATCTATTTAACGTATCAAATTGTATACATTAAATATCTACAGCTTTTTGCATGTTGATCATACCTCATTAAAGCTGTTAATAAAAAGAAGTATGATATATTGTTCACATCTTAAAATAATCAAGAAATCGTAAGTCATCCATTTTATGGATGAACCACTTGTGATCTAGAGGTCGAAAGTAATGTGTTCCATGTCACATGGTTAGCAAGTGACAGCAAAGGGAACTAATGGAAATTGCTCTTTCCATTAAACCACTCTTAATCCTGGCACAAAACTTGTATTTGTGTAACATCTTGCCAGAAATAATTACTTTCTTTACTATTCTCCTATAGTCGAACTTTAAGTATAAGAAGGTTCACTTCATTGTGTTTCTAAGGCTGTGTTTATTGCACTAGGCACATGTGCCTTTTTAACCTATGCAAAATTTTGTGTTTTTTTTAACTACAATGTTTCTAAGAAAGAGAAAACATGAATCATGCTTTATTTATTGTGTGTGTGCATATATATGTAAACATATATATAATCCTATGTACATACGCATGAGTAGACAAGAGCACTTAAAAAACACTTTGCTTTATTGCCATTAGCTGAAATGTAGAAACGAAGTCTTATACAGTTCCATTTACCAAGAGTTATATATTTGATAACAGGAAGGTGAGCTAATGAGGGCCCAGGGTGATGATGCTTCAGTAGCTGAGCCACAGACAGAACCTTAAAAGCTCCTGAATTGGAGACCAGAGTGCTCAATTTCTTCAGTGCTGACAAGAGAGTGACCTGGAATTTGGTTCATAAATGTCTTTGTCCTTGGGATTGTGTAAGGAGCACATGAAGCTTGGGTTAGCTGAACTCTGACAAGGGCAGAGAAAACATCTTTGTCCTCCCTCAAGTAGTTTGTTCCTTCCTTTCGGCACAATGTATATTCTGCTTATGCTTTGAAATGCACTGGTTACAAAACTCTGGGACTCTTCAGATGTTTTTGTGCAATGCAAATTCCTCTTAGTCTTTCTCCAGTTACCTTTATCTTGTTGGATGTGGGTGATCTGTGTGACACACATTCCCATTTCCTCTTATCTCCCTTCATTAACAAAATTCCTAAAACTATTTGCTTTTTGTACTTACTCCTTGCATGCCATATTGAATTTGTGAGATTTTTTAATTGCTTTTTTATATTCAACATTTTAGAATACATTTCTTTCCTTCAATCAGATTTTATGATTGTTTTATTTCCAATTTTTTTTTTTTTTTTTTTTTTTTTTTTTTTTTTTTTTTTTGAGATGGAGTTTCGCTCTTGTTACCCAGGCTGGAGTGCAATGGCGCGATCTCGGCTCACCGCAACCTCCGCCTCCTGGGTTCAGGCAATTCTCCTGCCTCAGCCTCCTGTGTAACTGGGATTACAGGCGTGAGCCACTGCGCCTGGCTTATTTCCAGATTTTTTAAGAGCAATTGAGGTAGTGTGAGAGGTGCAGCTGATTTCTCTTGAAATGAAAATAAAACCACATCTCCAGCTACTGAAGGAGTTCCCAGAGGTTATCTAACAACCAACATCAGGGATAGTCACATCCTAGACATTGCATCCAAAGTCTTCATAGAATTCAGCCTAGCCACCTGGCCTCCAACATCATCCCTCACTAACACCCCAATGATAATTTTAAAACCTCATTTCAACCTACATTCTCCAAGATGAGACACTGCATGACTACATTTGGTCCTACTTCTTTACTTTTACTTTTTTTCCAACACAAATACAAAATTCTCTCCAAAAAGAAATATTATGGGCCTCTGATGTCATTATGGACAGTGCATGTGTATCAGAGTGATGTGGATGGTGATGCATTTGCTTACAAAAGTTGGGAGGACAAGGGGTGTGTATGCCAGTTAGTCAACACAAGGTGAAAAAGCTGGTGGAAAAATCCAGCCACCTGATGACTAAAATTTCTTTAAATATAGTATCCATGACCCATGCTTCCCGGGAATTTAAAACAGTGGTTTCCATTGACCGCACAATTCAAATTTCAAAGAATCACATACTTAAGTATGTTTTCACAGACTTGATATGAGAAGAGGGACAGAGAGAAGGGACTAACACAGTTCAGAATGATATATAAATAGCCCAGGCACATGGGGTGTGTGTGTGTGTGTGTGTGTGTGTGTGTGTGTGTGTGTGCATGCGCATGCACACATGCATGCACTCTAAAACTTCTTGGCCTCAAGGAGAATATAAAATACTTAGGGCCTGCCAAGGTATATGGTTTCTTTTACACTACTTTATCATGTTCGGAAATCTCTCTGCCTCTTCCAGCATTCAAGACACAAAGGGTTCAAAACTCAAGTTTGCCAAGAAAAACTACCACTTCCAATCTCACTCCTGTGGGGCCAGATCAACACTACTTGTCCAAGTAGCTTCTCATACCCATTGCTCACCAAATATCCTTTGCTTCTGTAACATGTATAGATCACAGTTTTGGAAGCCAACATTTTCTAACTGTGGCTTTCTGTTGATGCTGGAGGGGAAAAGGGAAACACAAGCATAGATTTTCTGAATGATTCTGAAGTTTTAGTCTGTACTTGTTACAAAACCTTGGAACTCTTGAGCTGTTTCTGTGCAATGCAAATTCCTCTTAGTCTTTCTCCAGTTATCTTTATCTTGTTGGATGTGGGTGATCTGTATGATATATTTCCCATTTCCTCTTAGCTCCCTTCATTGATGAACATCTTAAAACGATTTGCTTTTGTGCTTACTCCTTATACGCCATATTGAATTCGTGAGATTTTTCTTATGACTGTTTTATATTCAACATTTTAGAATATATTTCTTTCTTTCAATCAGATTTTACAATTGTTTTATTTCCAGAGTTTTTAAGAGCAATTGAAGTGGTGTGGGAGGTGCAGTTTATCTCTCTGAAAAACAAAGTCAGACTGTCCTGGTCTATAAATTTCCATTTTCCAATCTTTTTTCTGTTTTGATCAATTCTTTTCAGGAAGTTGATCCTTGATATTTTTACCCTTACTTTAACCATAATTTAAATAAATATGTAAAGTTTATGGATTCATTCATTTATGGAGTCCAATTATGAGTTTAATTGTTATTTTCTCCTCCCCAACATTCTGCTTTGAAAAATTTTATCTCTGAAACCTACTACATCTAACAAATAAAAATTATTTATTATGCAGATAGTCCACATCACTTCAATTCGTTTATATGATTCTTTTCTAGCTACACAAACGTTACATTTTGCTTAGTCTTTATGACATGCTAGGAATGAATGCCTTATTTCACAGGGCATTTTAGAACAACAAACGTAGTTGGTAGCTCCTGTATAACTTTCGGTGATGTCCCAAGAGGTTCAGAGATAACCTATTATAACATTCATGTATTCAGTTATATCACAAAAAAAGTTTTGAATATCTGAAGCCAAATTAACTTTAATGAGTCTTTGAATCATTTTCACATTTAAATTTCTCACCCTGTTCTTTTTCATGAGTTCCATAACAACATATTCAACTGCTTATTAGACAGCTCTTAGATTCCCACCAGAATCTCTAACTTGGCATGTCTGAAACTGAGCTCATTTTATTTCCCTTCTAGTCCCCATCTCAATGAATTATCCAATCATCTATGAACCACTTAATCAGAATCCAGGAAGTTATTCTCAACATACCTTTGTTCCTTTGCCCTCACGTCCTGTCATTTCCAGAATCCTAGTAAGACTACGTCTTCAATCTTCCTCATATATGACATGCCCATTCCACTCTGCCTAAGTTAGGCCTTTTGTACCACTGATCTCAATTGCAATGACCTTTAACTCCTCTCTGTATTTACAATTCTGCCTCTTCTGCTCTACATAGTAACCAGCATATTTCTTCATCACTTACTTTACTCTAACATTTTACAGCTTCAAACTCTTCACTGAGAAATTCCTCATTGCTCTCAAGTGAATTTCAAGCAATTCTTTTTATAAGATTCAGGCCCATCTATCTTTGGCCTCATTGCCTCCCATAAGCACCCTCTGCTACAAACATAGTATAAACCTCTTTTAATGTTTCATACCAGGCCTACTCTCTCACTCAAAGGTATCCAACCCTTTATATACACTGCTTCTTTTGCCTTGGGCACTCTCCTGGTGCACAAAATTTGTTACATTTTTAATACCTACTGCCTCTATGCATTTATTAAATAATGATTAAGTCCTTTCTCCTCCATGTCAAGCACTGTGCTAGGAAGTTGGGATAAAGAATCAGACACCAGCTGCATTAGTCCATTCTCAAAGTGCTGTAAAGACACACCCAAGACTGGGTAGTTTATAAAGAAAGGAAGTTTATTGGCTCACAGTTCCACATGGCTGGGGAGACCTCAGGAAACTTACAATTAAGGTGTAAGGCAAGAGAGAAGAAAAGGCACATTTTACATGGTGGCAGGCATGAGGGAGTGAATGAGCAAAAGGGGAAGAACCCCTTGTTATACCATCAGATCTCATGAAAATGCACTCACTAGTACAAGAACAGCATGGGGGAACTGCCCCCATGATCCCATCACCTCCCACCAGTTCCCACCCTTGACATGTGGGGATTATGGGATTACAATTCCAGATGAGATTTACATGGGGATACAGAGCCAAACCTCATCACCATGCTTTGGCTTCAAGCATCAGAGTATAGAGAAGTGATGAGAGCAAAGTATAAATAACTATGACAGACACTAAGCAGGAACAAAGAACATAACATAAAGGAAAATTGTATGGTGGATAAAGAAATTTGGCTTTATAAATAAACAAAGCTAAGAGACACAGAGATAGGAACTGGGTGTCAAAGGTTTTACAAGTCTGGATAAATATTGCTCTTACCTGCCAAAGATTAGTGCATCCTTGCTTAGGTGACAACTGGGAAAGTTGGTTCATAATCACAGTATAAGCAGTTATAGCAAATTCTGTGAAGGGTTTCTTTCTTCTTTCTTTCTTTCTTTCTTTCTTCTTTTTCTTTCTTTCTGTCTCTCTCTCTCCCCCACCCCCATCCCTCCCTCTCTCCTTCCATCCCTCCCTCCCTCCCTTCCTTCCTTCCCTCCCTCCACAATTACAGTAATAGATAATCTTGGAATTAGACCAGAACTTGAGGTTATTCTATTTTTTAACAAGTGCTTTCATCTTAATGATATTCTCAACATGTGGTCTTCCAATCTCTGCCTGAATATCTCCTATGATAAGGATCTCTTTCAACTTTGAAGAAACAAAGAATGCTGAGTTTAGAATTAGATAATATGAGTTCAAATCCTGGTTTAGTCACGGATTGATATACAGAATGCAGCCACTTTAATTTCGCTTTCGAATTGCTCTTCATCTATATTTTAGAAATGAACCCTAGATTGCAGGTCTACTGTTGGAAAGTAGAGAGATAAAGTATGTAAAAATTCTCAGCACCATAACTGACCATAGTAGGTGCACAACAAACAGTAGTTCCTTGAACTTTATGATGCTCTCCTCTTTTGCAAAATACCTGCTATGATTTTACCCTTGCATGATATTTCTTCTTTCATACATAGCTAGTAGCTATAAAGTTTGCCACCTTGCTCATTAAATCTAATACATACACACCCCTAGAGATTCATGAATGCATGATTTTGGTGTATGAAATAAAATACAGCAAATGTTATTGTTATGATTATTCAGCTGCCAAAATGTTTTATAATGGTACTCAGATAATAAGTGACAGAGGAAGCTCTGAGGTAAATAAAATGAGATTTTGCAAATCTCAATTTATAACTTTGCAAATTATAAATATATATAATTATATTTTATATATTATTAATATATTATATATAATTTAATGTATATTATATTATCTTATTTATATATATGTATATATTCTAGCCCCTGGATACATCAGAGAGATAGGATAAAAAACTATTTGAGTAATTGTATTGTCTTTTACAAGTCTTTACTCTTACTTGAAACTTTTATAAAGATGAGAACTTTATGTGTATTCTTCAACGTGGCATCAGCAGCAACCTGAACAGTGCTCTGCCTAGAGTAGTTGCTTGAGAAATATTTACTAAAATAATTCTTGTAAAATAGGCTGATATTCAAAACATTCTTTTCTTTTATTGTACTTTAGGTACAAATCATGCAGGATTGTTGCATAGGTACATAGATGGCAAGGTGGTTTACTGCATCCATCCCCCCATCACCTATATCTGGTATTTCTCCCCACAATATCCCTCCCCACCCCTGCTGTCCCTCCCTTAGCCCCTCCAACTGACCCCAGGGTGTGATGCTCCCCTCCCTGTGTCCACGTGTTCTCATTGTTCAACACCCGCCTATGAGTGAGAACATGCGGTGTTTGATTTTCTGTTCTTCTGTCAGTTTGCTGAGAATGATGGTTTTCAAATTCATCCCTGTCCCTACAAAGGACACGAACTCATCATTTTTTATGGCTGTGTACTATGCCATGGTGTATATGTGCCACATTTTCCCTGTCCAGTCTATCATTGATGGGCATTTGGGTTGGTTCCAGGTCTTTGTTATTGTAAACAGTGCTGCAATGAACATTCATGTGCATGTGTCTTTATAATAGAACAATTTATAATCCTTTGGGTCTATACCCAGTAATGGGATTTCTGGGTCAAATGGTATTTCTAGGTCTAGATCCTTGAGGAATCACCACACTGTCTTCCACAACGGTTGAACTAATTTACACTCCCACCAACAATGTAAAAGCATTCCTATTTCTCCACATCTTCTCCAGCATCTGTTGTCTCCAGATTTTTTAATGACCACCATTCTAACTGGCATGAGATGGTATCTCAATGTAGTTTTGATTTGCATTTCTCTAATGACCAGTGATGATGAGCATTTTTTCGTATGTTTGTTGGCCTCATATATGTCAAAACATTCTTATAATGAAGTGTACCTTGTTAAAGTACGATGCCAAAAATTAATGCATCCTTGCTTAGGTGACGTACTTTAACAAGATAGCGTTCAGTCTAAGAATGTTTTGTATAGGGTTGTGGCTTGAAACAGGACAAGAAGGGTAGTGTTCAGACATACATGTATGTGGCTTGCACCACAGTATATTGTAATATATATATTCAAAATAAGACCACATGAAATAATGTGGAAAATACATTTTTGATTGAGGAAGGTGTTAATATAATGACATGTCACATTTTTTGTCTTGAGATAAAGGATTTTGTATAGTTTTATTTCCTTCCCTTTGATTTTCCTATGTTTATAAAGATCGTTGTTTTTAAAAAGTATTCTTTCTTACATGATGTCAATTAGAGAAGTCTTTCTCATCAGAAGAAAAATGTTCTGTCTTTTCAATTTGTCATAAGTGTATTTGCAAATGGCATTGCCCCACTTCAATTTTTCCCCAAAACATTTTATTGACATATACCTTTGCTAAAATAGTTAATTTGGCCCCAGCTATCCTAGTAACTTCTGAATATTTAGCTTTAAATAATCATTTTTATTGGGTGTGTGTAATATAGTTGTCCTTGGAAAACTTGATTTAAGCACATGTTAAGAAATGGTCTTGCATTGCCCTATATAAACAATAAAATTATCTAATTCTTTCTTGCACCCAAGCCACCCCCATTCTTTAGAGTAGTGTTGAAATAAAATCCACATTGCTTCTAGGAAGAAAAAGTGGGGGTGAGGGGGTAGAGTATCAAATATTTCTTATTAGAAAAAAACAACATACTACAAAAATATCTTAAATTGTGATTTCATTATCCAAAGATACAAAAACAATTCTGGTTGTAGTAATAAAATGTGATGTTTGTTGTTGATTATGTTAATTTAAAAAATCAATTCAACAAACATTGAATGCCAGTGTTTGTAGGCATATTGAGACAAATATATCATTATTCTCATTTTTTCCATAGTCTTCAAATAGCATACTAAAGACAGAGCTATAGACAAGCTTCATCTGGTACAAAATTGAGTATATTAAGACCAATAGCATAAATACACAAAAGGCTGAGGAAGGAGGCTTGCCATCAGCTAAGAGCAATTCCAGGATGGTTTAAAACAAAATGGTAGTTGCAGTGAATCTTGAAGGCTGAGTTTGTTTTAGAAATACAAAACTAGTGAGGGATATATATGAGCTGAAATAACATGAGTGAAGATATGAGTGCAGAAATGGTCTGGACTTGTTTGAGATTACGGGGGAGTTGTTTTCAGTGGGTATAAAGTTTTAGTTATCCTAGATAACTGAATTCTGGAGATTTTCTGTAAAATATCGTTCCTATAGTTAACAATACTGTGTTGTACATTTCAAAACTTATAAAGAGAGTAAATCTCACGTTGTGTTCTTACCACCAAAGCAACAACTACAAAGACAAAAACAAACAAAAACAAAGGGATACAAGGAAACTTTATAAGGTCTTGGATATCTCTATTGCTTCGATTTTGGTAATGGTATCATGGGTGTTTGCATAGGTCCAAATGTATCAAGCTACACATATTATATATGTGAAGTTCTTTGTATATCAATTATACTTCAATAAAGCTCTTAGAAACAGGACCTTGATAGAATCTAGCATGGCATGTGGAGGACAGAGGAATATAGTGTGGAATGAAGCTGAAGGCACAGGTTCAAATGGGACTCTGGAGTCTCTACGCTCTTGGTAAACTTTGGACTTAATCATGTAGACAATAATGCACTTTGAAAGAAGTACATGCCGGAGATTTCAGAAGAAAGAGAGTTTAGAGGTAGGACAGCCATCTAGCAGGCAATTTCAACAGTGCACACAGGATGACGAAAATTTGGACTGCAGCACATTCAATGAAGGAGGGAGGAGATAACAGAAAATGAGAACTGTGGAGTGGAGGAATCAGGGAAACATCAGCAGGACTCAACCACATATTACCTTGTGTTGTGGGTTGAATTGTTTCCCCAAAAAAGATATATTGAGATTTTAACTTTTGGTAAATCTAAAGGTTAAGTAGACTTTGAATTTTATTAATGTTTTAAATTTGTGTAAGGTTTATCTCTGAACTATATGAAGGACACGATAGGCTTTGTTTTATTATGTCTGGGAATAGCCTAATGTGGTCTTTTTAAGAGCCTTTGCAGACATAATCAAATTAAAATTAGATCATTAGAGTAACCTAAATCCAGTAACCAATATCCTTATAAGGGACAGATAAGGATATTGTCTTCCTTATCTGTCACAGATAAGACACAGAGACACACAAAGAGGAAGTCCACTTAAAGACGGATGCAGATACTGGAGTGATGCATCTACAAGCCAAGGAACACCAAGGAGTGCCAGCAGCTACCAGAAGCTAGGAGAGAAGCATGGAATAGATTATGTCTCAGAGCCTCCAGAGTGAAGCAACTCTGCTGACACTTTGATTTTGGACTTCTGGATTCTACTATAAGAGAGTAAATTGCTGTTGTCAAAGTCACCTGGTTCATCATACAGCAGCACTACCAAATTAGTACAAACTAATATACTTTGATATAAATTTTTTATCTTTATACTCTGTCATTTGGGTTCTTTAATTTTTTCCTCAGGGCCAGACTTCCATACTTCCCTCATACCACAAAAGGAATAAAGACACAGAGTATAGTATGTTGTTAGGTTATCTAGTACCTTATAATACTTGCAGTCAAAGCCCCATTTGCTCCCCGCACAGCACAAGTCTGATTCAAGCCTCTGAATGGTGTCTTCCTATTGCACAAGGATGCTCAGATCCCTTTCAGAACTAAAGGACTTTTTACCAAGCTGTTAAAAATGCTGCTGATTGACAGCCCGAACTGTCAGCTTCCTTCAAGAATTGCACTTAGATGAAGAGGGTTGCAAAGCAACCTTTCAAGGGAGTCCCCCTTCCTAGCCTGCATCCAGTTATTAGTCTATGTAAGAGCATAAATGCTCAAGCTTCAGCCACAGCTCAGGACAATTCTGAAGGGCCACCTCAGCTTCAGAGCTATCTGTGGGGTCAGCTGAGGCCTTGTCATGACAGCATAATTGCCCAACTTCTCTCTCTTCCCAACTCGGCTTTCTTCTCTTATCCTACTTGTACTGATCCCAAGAAACTCCCTAATAAATTTGCAGCACACTAGTCCTCATCTTAGTATCACCTTTCTGGAGACCACGTCTGCCATAGAACTTGTGTTATACATAAAGCTCAAAGGGTCAGTATGCAATGATGAAATGTTTTGAAAGTATGGACATTCTCAAGATATTTTAATTCAGCCACAGAGAATCAGCATATTCTCTCTGATGAATCTTCATAATCATGCTTTCAGTCAATGAATGTTAACTGAGTGATTTTTTTGTGGTTGATCACATGTAGGCCCCTGGGACTTTTGGTATAATTAAGAAGGGGTCTTTGCCATGCAGTAGACCTCTGTTCAGTTTTTGATCATCCTTTTCTTTGAGAACTGTCCACCTAGCCCACAGTGTTGAAAGTTCCAATGAGGGATGCTGTTTCCTGGCCATAGCTGATTGCTTCCCTGCTAGACACTTCACCTACATTGGACCAATCAGATTTTCCTTCGCCAGTATTTGGAATTTTGGATTAAATTGCATAGAGATTACAAGGTTTGATTGATATTCTAAACAGATTACTATTTTGCCAGGATCATTTTATTTGCCCAGAACCACAAAATGTCATTATAATCTTCAGGCTTCACTTTGATTTCCTTTGTACCCTTGGATATATCAAATGTCTTCTCCATACCAGTTTACAAAGGTACAAAGAACGTATTCAGAATATTCATAAAATGAACTAAAGTGTCCTAACTGGTAAGATCTTAGAAATGACTTAGTCCAAGAAATTTCCTTTCTTGTTTTTGTTTGGCTGTAAAGTTTCTCTTTCCACATCTCTATCAGACCCACTCCCTATCAACATGCACACACACACACACACATGTACAATTTTACACGGACCTTCATCTCTATAATAGATAATAATGAATAAGGGGTCAGGCCCAGGATTCTTCAGGAACCTCTCATCTCCTAATGGACACGTCTGTAAAAGCTCTTTGGAATATACTTTGAAAAGCGAGAATATCGTACATTCTTTCACTTTTGCAAATAAGGACAAAACTTTCCAGGAAGAAATGATGCCACAATACTTTAGTGCTGCAGGCCAGACTAGAACCTAGTCTCCTCATTCATCATACCAAAATTCATTTTCCTTTTATCCTTTATTAGGCTATTCCCAGACATAATAAAACAAAGCCTATTGTGTCCTTCATATAGGTCAGAGATAAACGTTACACAAATTTAAAACATTAATAAAATTCAAAGTCTATTTAACCTTTAATAAAGCTTGCAAATATGTCTGTGTTTCTTCCTTTTGTAGAATATTCAATAAATCTGCTAGAGTGAAACTCAGCCAGCAGAAGAGGAAAAGCAAACATATTTTAAACAAACAAACAAAAAAAAAATGGAAAATTGCCAACTGTTTCCTCTCCAAAAATAAAATAGAAACAATCCTATAACCTAGAGTAATCCCAAGTATATAGGAATATGTATGTATTGCATGGAAAGAAGATGATGCTGGTAACAATAATGAAAATGGTGGTGATGACAATGATAACAATGATTATAGTGGCATTTTTCAAAAGGGTGGCTGAAGTGAAAATCAAGCTTGTGTTGCCAAAGTGCTATTTGGGCTCTCAACTTATTAGCTTATGTTTCAATCACTAGCATCTGGTCTCTGGCACCTATAATGAGATTACCAGTGCAACCGGAAAGGCTTTAAAACATTAACTAAGTACCACCTCTGTTTAGTATGTAGCCCAGCCATATGAATGTGGCAACTATTTTTTGAGGCAGGTTGAAATGAGGTAGCTACATCAAAGTACCAGAATTTTATAAACAAGATGTGTTGGAGCGTAGGGGAGCTTGAGGAGCATCTTTTCCCAGGATGAAAAATATGTTAAAATCATTACTAGGATACAATAAAAAATTGTTGTGAAAGATACCATTTTTCAAGGAAAGGCTAAGAGTTGAGGAGTATGTGAGATAGGACATGAGGTTTGGAGAATTAACCAAAGTTCAATTTCTGCTTTTTTTTTTTTAACCTATGAAATCCTATGCAATTACTGAGGAGTGATTTACTTCCAATTATGTAGTCACTTTTGGAATAGGCGTGATATGGTACTGATAAGAATGTATGTTTTGTGTATTTGAAGTGGAGAGTTCTATAAATGTTTATTAAGTTTACTTGTTCCGGGTCTGAGTTCAAGTCCTGGATATCCTTGTTAATTTTCTGTCTCGTTGATCAGTCTAATATTGACAATGTGATGTTACAGTCTCCCACTATTATTGTGTGGGAGTCTAAGTCTCTTTATAAGTCATTAATAACTTGTCTTATGTATCTGGGTGCTCCTGTATTGGGTACGTATATATTCAGGATCATTAGCTCTTCTTGTTGCATTGATCCTTTTACCATTATGTAATGTCCTTCTTTGCCTCTTTTGATCTTTGTGGCTTTAAAGTCTATTTTATCAGAGGAGAGAATTGCAAC
The DNA here is from genome assembly GCF_030222135.1 of Aotus nancymaae. Lineage (NCBI taxonomy): Eukaryota > Metazoa > Chordata > Mammalia > Primates > Aotidae > Aotus > Aotus nancymaae. The sequence goes on from NW_026988682.1 coordinate 315,268, forward strand.
TCCTGCTTTTTATTTATTTATTTTTGCTCTCTGTTTAGTTGGTAAATCTTCCTCCATCCCTTTGTTTTGAGTGTTTGTGTATCGTTACATGTGAGATGGGTCTGGATGCAGCATACCAATGGGTTTTGGCTTTTTATCCAGTTTGATTCATAGTAATATATGTGAGTTTAATACTGCCATTTGATGCTAGCTGACTGTTTTGCCCATTAGTTGATGTAAATTCTTCATTATGTTAATGCTCTTTACTTTTTGATATATTTTTGGAAAGGTTGATACTGGTTGTTCCTTTATATGTGTAGTGCTTATTTCAGAAGCTCTTGTAAAGCAGGCCTGGTGGTGGTGAAATCTCTAAGTACTTGCTGGTTCACAAAAAAATTTATTTTTCCTTTGCTTGTGAAGTTTAGTTTGGCTGGATATGAAATTCTGAGTTGAAAGTTCTTTTCTTTAAGGATGTTGAATATTGGCCCCCACTCTTTTCTGGCTTGTAGTGTTTCTGCTGAGAGATCTGCTGTAAGTCTAATAGGCTTCCCTTTGTGGGTAACCTGACCTTTCTCTCTGGCTGCCCTTAGTATTTTCTCCTTCATTTCATCCCTAATTAATCTTATGATTATGTGCCTTGGGGTTGGTCTTCTTGAGGAATATCTTTGTGGTGTTCTCTGTATTACCTGGAGTTGAATATTGTCGTGCCTTACTAGGTTGGGAAAGTTTTCCTGAATAATCTCCTGAAGAGTATTTTCCAACTTGGATTCATTCTCTTCATCACATTCAGGTACACCTATCAAACATAGATTAGGTCTTTTCACATAGTCCCATATTTCTTGGAGACTTTGCTCATTCCTTTTTATCCTTTTTTCTCTAATCTTGTCTTCCCATTTTATTTCATTGAGTTGGTCTTCGACCTCTGATATCCTTTCTTCTGCTTGATCAATTTGACTGTTAAAACCTGTGCATACTTCATGAAGTTCTTGTGTTGTGTTTTTCTGCTTAATAGCTGAATGACCACCCCTTTTCCTGCCTTCTTTTCTCCCTCTGTCTCTTCATTTGCAAATATGATATTTACTGCACAAGAGGGCCTTGAGAGTTAAGCTAAAAGAAGTGCCACTTTTAGGTTGATCAAACAGACGCTAGGAGGTCTCTTACAGATAGGGCAACCACCCATCCAAGCTTGCTGATACAGTTTCAGTTTGTCGTTATACTAATTTAATTATTAACAGTTCCTCTTCCACTATCAAAAGCACCCCAGTTTGGATGATAAGTTATATTTTCATCCTATTTATAGGGGACGTTGAAGAAAGGATTTATAGGTAATGAGACAAGTAATGTTATGAAACTAGAATTTCAGATGTGTTGGATAAAGGAAGCCAGGGAAGAATGGTCTTTGCAAGAAAAGCAGTTAAGGAACAAAGGAGATTGTATATCCTGGGATCTTTATAGCAGGACAACATGGGTCAAAATCATTGGGCAGAACAGAAAGAAGACATAGAAAGGACTGCTGCAGGATAATGATGTGGGTTAGCAGGAAAGAGTAAAGAGACATGTATTGGAAAAAAGCTAACTTCTCTGTGATATGGAGACAAAGATAGGTTGGGAATTTTTGTTGTTTGTTCTATGAAATAATTTCTCCTTTATAGGTTCATCAATCCAATTAAGAGAATGATCAACCCTCCTCTGTAAAGCTTTTGGAGACAGAATTTTCCTTTAGATGCAATGAAATTCTTAGACTTTCTCCTAAAGTTGTCCATTGTATTCAGATGACTTAGGCCTCAGAAAGAGAAATGGAACAGAGGGGTTTTTGTCAGTGCTGGGACTCACAGAAAAGGCCTAGTGATTTATAATCATGGAGAATGGAACTGTCTCTAGAATTCCATTTGGGATTTGGTGTTTCTCATATGTTCTAGCAGACAAAGCAAAGGCCAATCATGTATTTGAAGAGGTTCAAAACAAGACAGATTTTACCTAAACAGGAAAACCTTGAAGGGTAAAGGTTTAAAAGGCAGCTAACATTTTATGAACCTGCCATATGCAAGATACTATTTTAACAATCTTTATGTACATGCATAGGGAGTACATGTACTCCTCCCAATAGCCTTATGATATTAGGATCTAGATGCCATTACTAATTCTAAGTGAGGATAAGAAAACAGGCCAGAGAAGAGGAATAATTTGCCAAAGTTTACATGGTTAATAAAGTTAAATCAGTATTTGAATTCAGGGATTCTGGCTCAAAACACCAGCTTCTGTCTCTTTGTTATATTTCCTCTTGATAGAGTCTACAACAGGAATGACTGCAAGAATCAGGACTACCTAGACTGAATAAGAGAAGATTCAGGACAGACATAAGCCTTGTCTTTCAACCTCAGAAGAATTGCCATGGGAAGAAAGAACTACTCAGGACAAAGACAAATAGAAAGCCATAGAAGCATTGTTATTCAATATGGGAAGCTCTTCCAGCTATTGAAGCTGTGGGAAGAGTCATCCAGGGAGTCTCCACAGGCCGACACTGAATGCGAATCATTGCTTGTCAAGGGTGCAGAGACAAGTATTTTTCACTGAAAGAAAGAATGTTCATTTTCCACCCCCAAATTCACAACTTTTAAAAAATCCCGGAATGCTATGATTTCTATAGATCCCTATGATGTCTTCAGTAGAGAAAAAACAAAACAAAACAAAAAATGAAGAAACAAACTGGCATATAGTAAACAAAATATATAATCAACCAGTCAAATGCAGTATTGACACTGAATCTGATTGCACAAAATGGTTCATTTTGTGATTTCCCCTGATTTTGGTTTCTGTCACCTTCTGGCACAATGTATTCTAACCCTAGATTCTTGCAGGAACTAAAATTAAGTCATTTCAGGAAGAGAGCTCTATATGTTTAGTTAATAATCTCTTTGGAGAAAAAACTCACAAATTTCCACGGATTCCTTTGGCAGCACAATTTGGAATTATGTACCCTTTACAGTAACGTTGTTACTTAATGTATGGCTGGATTTAACCAAACTCACTCTGTGTCCTAGGATTGCATGTCTTCTACGTGCTGAAATTGGAAGTAGAGATATTAATGTGGGGAGTTTCCTTAAGGAGCTCACAGTTTCCTGAGGAAGAAGGGCAAGTTAACAGGCCCCCAAAACACATGTAATAAAGGTTGAAAAACAGTAAATACAAAGGCCTGTAAAATATCATCTCAGAGGCCTAACAAGAGCATGCTGCTATTACTATGGTGAGAAAAAAAAAATTGTGTTATAAAGATCAAGATACCGTAGTGAAGAATCTAAACCTGAGTCCAAGGACCACATCACAAAGAGGCAGGCAGTGACTCAAACTTGGCTAACAACATAGGGTCAAACAGGCTCTAGTCCTGTCCTGCTCCTTATTAGTGGGTGATTGGACAGAGTATTGGCTTGAAAGGACTTGCTGTTCTTTCAGTTTCGGAAAGAAATGGAGTGTCTTTCTGCCCAACACCTCAAAACAGATGCAAACAGCATCCACACCAAACAAATAACTATATGGAACGTTTCCAGAATATTTGTTTCCTTCCTTACTTACAGTGGTGATGTGGAATTCACACCACATTGTGATAACAGTAAAATAATAATAATAATAACAAACTCCTGGATTTGATCCCAGTTCTGTCTTTAGTGGGTGATTGACAGTAAGCATGACAATGAAACACCATAAGCCTTTGTTTCCACACCTAGAAAATGGGAATTGCTATCTGACCCACATTTCTCAGGGATGTTGGTAGGATTTAGTGAGCTGCTATCCATAAAACTACTTTCTAAACTTGGAAATATTATCCCAGCAGTGAGACGGTATAGTTGATACAAAACTAAACTGTTGGCTTTGTTCAAAGAAAAAGTCTAGTTTGAAATTGCAGTTAATTGCTGTTAATGAGGAGCATATTCATAACAAGTTTTAAAATTCTTTTAATTTTTTTTATTATTATACTTTAAGTTCTGGGGTACATGTGCAGATCTTGCAGGATTATTGCATAGGTATACACTTGCCATGATGGTTTGCTGCCTTCACGCCTCCATCATCTACATTAGGTATTTCTCCCAATGTTATCCCTCCCCAATCTCCCCACCCCCCAACTATTCCTCCCCTAGTGCCCCATCCCCCAACAGACCCCAGTGTGTAATATTCCTCTCCCTGTGTCCATGTGTTCTCATTGTTCAGCACCCACCTATGAGTGAGAACATGCGGTGTTTGGTTTTCTGTTTTTGTGTCAGTTTGCTGAGAATAATGGTTTCTAGATTCATCCATGTCCCTGCAAAGGACGTGAACTCATCATTTTTTGTGGCTGCATAGTATTGCATGGTGTAAATGTGCCACATTTTCTTTATCTAGTCTATCATTGATGGGCATTTGGGTTGGTTCCAAGTCTTTGCTATTGTAAACAGTGCCACAATGAACATACATATACATGTGTCTTTATAATAGAAAGATTTATAATCCTTTGGGTATATACCCATTAATGGGATTGCTGAATCAAATGGAATTTCTATTTCTAGATCTTCGAGGAATCGCCACACTGTCTTCCACAATGGTTGAACTAATTTACACTCCCACCAACAGCGTAAAACCGTTCCTATTTCTCCACATCCTCTTCAGCATCTGTTGTCTCCAGATTTTTTAATGATTGCCAGTCTAACTGGCATGAGATGGTATCTCAATGTAGTTTTGATTTGCATTTCTCTAATGACCAATGATGATGAGCATTTTTTCATGTTTTTTGGCCGCATAAATGTCTTCTTTTGAAAAGTGTCTGTTCATATCCTTTGCCCACTTTTTGATGGGGTTTTTTTTCTTGTAAATTTGTTTTAGTTCTTTGTAGATTCTGGATATTAACCCTTTGTCAGATGGGTAGCTTGCAAAAATTTTTTCTCATTCTGTTGGTTGCCGGTTCACTCTAATGATTGTTTCTTTTGCTGTGCAGAAGCTCTTAAGTTTGATTAGATCCCATTTGTCTATTTTGGTTTTTGTTGCCATTGCTTTTTAACAGAATCAAATTAGTCACCAATCTCAAGATGTCCCCCTTGGCACACCCTATCACATCAGTCCTTGATGTCTGTGGTCACACTTTTTACTACTTGAAGTTTCTTGTTTATTATTTTGCTGTTTGTTTGCCTGCATTAGAACATGACTGCCTCGTAAGTGCTGACCTTTTCATAGTCAGTGCTCCATTCCCAGTGCCTGCAATAGTCATGGTCATGGAGTCGGTACCTCATGTGTGATTACAGAGTAAATATGTAGGCGCATTCATAAACAGACTGCATAGGAAAGTCAGTTGGAATTAGTCACTTTCACATGTTAGGGTCTGATTTTCCTTTTTAGAAAATGAGATCATTGGACTCAATGCTTTTTAAGAACCCTTTAAATTAGGTTAATAACACACCTAAAAGTCAGATAAGAAAATAAAATCAGATTTTTTCTCTAGAAAGAGTATATCAAAAAGTCCAAAATAAGTTAAGCCCATATTTTAACTAAGAAACTAAAACAATACCAGAGGCCTCTTACATTACATTCTTTGTCCTCCCATTTACCTCTTCCACTTCTGCCTGGGTCTTCAAGATTTAGAGTAGAGGCTGCATCTGGAACAAGCCTCACTGGAACCAGGACCTGTAATAAGCTTCTTTTCTTCACAATAGCTCTTACGAGCCATCTCATTTCCTTCTCCATTCTTAGTTATCTGCTAAATTCCCAAGATGTGGAGAAGAAAGCACTATCACTGGCTTGAAAGATCTCAGGATCTAGGATGGAAGACAAGAATGGAAGAGATAAATACAACAGAAGACATACATGTGGCACCAAGGAGGAACAGAGAAGGGTCAGGAGGAATCCAACAAGGTTCTCCAATAGAGATGACCCCTGAAAATAGAAACTACATGAGCAAAGCACAAAAGCTTGAAGCGGCATGGTGGATTCCACAGCATGATGAATTCAAGCAGGTGCCTATGAAAAGAGGACCCAGTCAGAGGTGAGATGTGGTAAAACAGAAAAAGGGAATAATCACTTCTACCCCACCATTTGAGATGTTCTGACAACTTTCACTATCTGATCCAGTTCTAAGTATTTTGCTTTGTCAGTTCTACCCATTCTACTATCTTTATTTATGAACTTGCTATATGACCACAGATTCTCCTCATTCAATTTACAGTCCAGTTCCCTACACCATTAATGAAGAAACTAAGTAATTGTTGTCAGGATAGAAAACCAACTTGAATTAGCCTAGGCAAAAAGAGAAAGTTGCTTGTTTTTATCTTATGTAACTGAGAAGGATAGGAATTGAACTGGGATAACTGTAAAAATTGTTTTCCCATGAAGCCACTATCAGCTTTCAGTATTAAATCTTGCCTGATTTAACACCAAGGAAAGAAAAGAGAATTTCTTTTCCTCTTAGTTTCAGGTTTGTTTGTTGATTGTTTGTTTGCTTTTAAGGCACCGTCAAGAGTCCTGGTTGGTTCAGTTTAAGTTACATACTCACCCTCTAAACCAAATGCTTGCTGAGTGAGATTCTGGTTTTAGTCCAAATTGTTTTGGGTACCCAACTTTGGAGGATTCGCTGTGTTCCATAACATTTCCCCTAGAGGAAGGGAAGGGAAGGGAAGGGAGGGTGGGAGTTGAAGCAGAAGAGAAATGGTTGAATGGTTGCTCAAAGAAGAAAGGAGAACAGCAGACGTGGACACTGTTAGGTTGTCCTGAGCTAGGAAACCATCCTATCCTGTGTCACTACACTGTCCCTTCCAACTCTCATTAACAGTTATCGTCTCTCTTTACTTTTCTTATAGTGTGATCTGTGCCTCACAGACTTTAAACCCTGGACATCCTCAACATTTACAATTATGAACATTTACCTTGAAACTGAGTATAAATATAGCTGGAACTCTGGAAGAAAAAAGACTTTAGAATGTACAAAAGGAACATCAGAAGCCCATGCAAATGTTAATATTGTGGGTCCTCACAGAACCTATTGCTGAGACTCAGAAACTTTACTAAGTCTTAATTAGCATATATCACTGACTGTGCCCCACAATGAATGAAAACAACCATAACTGTGGATGGGGAAGCACAAAGGGACATTCCTTGGAGGCAGGCACAGACATTGAAAGAGAGGAAGAAACCACTTGCAAAAGTAGAAGCATCTGATCCCCTTAGTGGAAAAGTGAATAAATCTAGACCCCTTAGGAAGACTCTGAGAGTACCACTATGGGTCCAGGACACTGCTACTCTCACTGCAAGACTGAACACTCAGAGAGATTAAGCTCTTGGATCCAGAAGGAGCACCTGGAGCATCTCTTTTTCCAGATCGTAGCATCTCTGGTGGCCCTGATGATACTCCCCCATACATGGCAGAGAATGTATGTCAGGGAAGCCTTCTCTATAGGGCAACATAGGGTCAGACTGGCTTATACTTGAGTTCAGGTCAGGTTTTTGGAGTCAGGTGGGTGTGTGTAGATATTTTTAAGCTACAAGACTCAGTGTCACCAAAAGAGCCAAACAGCTAGCCTTTCTTCTAGCTTCCAGAAGACACGTCAGTGTACAGGTTTGAGTGAGGAGTATGTTCCCTTGGCCATGATCCCGGGCCCCTCTATGGCTCTGCCAGTGTTGGTATGCGTGGGAGGACACAGCTCATTGTGGCAAACCTCAGCTCCCGGCATGTCTGGCTCTGGCAACCACCAAAGGTTAAAATAATTTTAATAAAGTCTTAATGAACAGCTCAAAGCCTCAGAGTTATTCCTGGGTCAATGGAGTTTAAGGCAAAATTCTGGCATCATTCCATTTTGTTAGAACCATTTGCCATCATGGTTCATGCTATCCACTCATCTATGAAATATTTGCAGAGCACTAAAATGAGTATTTATAGTAAGTATACCAAGGCTCACCATGTGCTAAGAACTGTGCTAAGCACTTTGCTGACATTATTTCATTTAGTCCTCCAAATAAAGGTATGAGGGGGCTCTTATTATTACTTCTATTTTACAGATGAACAAACTGAGGCTTAGTAAAGTGAAGTAATTCTTCAACAGTTATCTGGAGAATAAACGCCAGTGAATAGATTCAAATCCAAATCTAAACAACTCCTTTTCAGGGAAAGGGCTTAGGAGATAAAAATAAAAATAAAAATAAAATAATAATAAGAAGAAAATCTGACCAACTCTAAGTCTGTGTACTGTTATTGCTTCGTATGTAATACAAAGTCCTCACATATGAGTCAGGCCCCATGTTAATTATGGGGACATAGAGATAAATAAAATAATATTTCTATCCTCAACCTTCTTATAGTCTAATAACATAAACAAATAAGTAAATAATTACAATACAATAGCATATGAATAATGCCCTATGCAAACCTTGGGAGGCTATGAAAATACTGAGGAAAGGCAATTAATCTGGTTTAGAAGATCAGAGAAGATTTCCTGCCAGGGGTTATTTAGAATGGGGTTTAGAAGAATGGGTAGGATTTAGTCATTTGGACAAAGCAAGAATGGAGTGATCAAGACATGAAGAATCAAGAATTTGGTATAGTTAGGAGACTTCTGAGTAGTGCAGTAATGCTCGGATTTACATTAAGCAACAGGAAACCAGCAAAGGCGTTTATTTGGGGAGATCCGATAGCTGCATATTCAAAAGCTCTCTCTAGAAGCACCTTGGGCCTTGGGTTGGCAGTGGAGATTCAAGGGCTGGAACCCCAGTGAAGAGCTAAGCAGGCATGTGGACTCTGTCTCTTTTGGCATTGATGGGCACATTGTCTGAGAACTGGCGCGCATGGCCATTTGCTTTCTATTTGTTCCTTTGGCACCTTAGAGGTCCTAACTAGTCCCTGTAGGTCCCTGCAAAGCTATTCAGGCATGGAAACTGAAAAAAATATCCTAAACCTTTTTTGTGGTTGCAGCTGATTAAAACCACATTTGACAAAGCGTAAGGAAGAAAATACCCTGTACTTGACGGCAGCAGTCAGAAGGGACATGAACGATTAGGTGCGGTCCTCTGCATGACAGTATCCAGTGCTGATCCAGAAACTGGCCTGCTGGAATTCCTTCTGATGCTGGACTATAAGGAAAGATCATCATGAGTCACAGAAAGCCTCTACCTCAACCCCTTCCCATTCTGTTGGGACAGTTAAGCAATCCATATGTTTTGGTGAGGCGATGTCTTTCTTCTCCCGTAACTGCTATGAGTGTGGCAAAGTTTCACATCCTGTTTTGCCTCCAATAGGGGAAGAAATATAGTAAATCACTCTGTAGATTTAAAAAGGGCTGTTGTGATTGATTTACAGGAAAAGAAAATTTAAGGAACAATGCAGTTCATGGTTGGTCAAAGTCTTAAAGAAAACAACAACAAAGTTTGCAGATTTAGGGAACAGACCTAGGGCGATATTGAGGAAAGTGGTACAGATGATCGGAGATAGTATTCACAGAGAAAATAATGAGAGAAACTGATAGGTACTGTCTGTCTATAGATGAGGATTGTATATATATTGATTTTCTTATTCCTCATAGTAGTATTGTGAGGGAAGTATCATTAAACTCCTTTATGGGGAAAAACACTAAGAGGCATTAAATTATTAGTCCAAAAAACATGCAGCTGTTAAATAATGCAAGTGGGACTTGAACTCAGGTCTGTTAGACTCCTGACCCCTTGTTTCTGAACTTACCACAGAAGTGAATGAAGTATATTTTTGTGATTGGTTAATCAGAAGTAGATCCTACAATTTGATTAGTCTGATTTCAATACTTTAGTACTGTGCTAATTGTGGAAGCAGAATTTTAGACCTTACTCTGTAACTCAACTACGTAAAAAAGAAATATCATTAGGAGATTGACTCAACAAGGAAGTCAAATCATACTTCCAAAGACACTTTACTCAAAAACCATAAAAAGCAGCCTAATAATGATCCATCTCATCTTTTGAAAAAGTGTGATAAAGATAAAAAATGTCATATAGTCCTGAGTTTAAATTTTATCTCTTTCATTTTCAAGCTGAGTGATCTTGATCATGTTACATTTTGTTTTCCCACTTAACTCAGTTATTTCATCTATAAAATTAAGATATTTTATACTTCACAAGTCAGTCATCAGAATTAAATGGGATAATTGTATTAGAAAGAAATGCCTAGCATAGGGTCTGGCATACAGTAGGTAGTCAATAAATTCCTTGTGACTTTAATGGTTGTTAACAGGATTAAATGATGATTATGTTACTGCAATTCTATTAACACTATTTCCACTGCTACTATACTTATTTCTGTGTCTAAAGTCATTTTCCTCAAATAAAGAAATTCTGTTAGTTACTTCTAATGAAAATTGAATATCTAACTCTTTCTTTGATTCTCCCCTCTCCCTACACTCCTTTGGCATTTTTCCATGGAAACAGAAGGAGACTGCTGAAAAAGAAACACACACACACACACACACACACACACACACACACACGCTTGACAGCCAAAATGGTGGAATGCATCTGCCAAAAATCCACAACTTTATGCCAGGGGCAAACATGTGACTTTATTTTTCCCCACCAGAATGGACTTGTGCTGTCACAGCAAAAATTGATCTTCTGTTTGTGGGAAATTATACACAGTTTGTTCTTGTCTGTGCTGGGGAAAATTCAAATCCAAATCCTTGCTTGAAAATTCTGGCAAATGCTTCCTTCTTTATATTTGTGGACTTTTTTGCCCACAAATGTTTATTGAACAACTACTGTATGTCAGGCATGGGTCTAGTCATCAGAAACATAACATTGAGCAGAAGCATACCTAACCCTCATCTTTGCAAAGCTTATGGCTCAGGGAGATTGGTGTGGGGATAAATATGAATCAAATACTCATTTGAATACATGATTAGAGCTAGAATGAGAAGCACAAGTAGGACTTAAATAGATGAAGAGAGAGGGAAGAATGTCTTCATCATAGTAACAAAAGCTAATCTATTCTCTTCCCTACTGGTAAGAAATGCTATAAATTATAGAGAATAAAAGGTTGACAAACTAAGGAGGACTAATACGAGTTAGAAAGGGAGTGGAGCTCTGATGTATGACCTGGGAGCCCATCCCAACATAGTCATTTATACCTTAATTCAATCTCTCTGAACTTCAGTTTTCTGATCTCTGAAATAAAAATCATCCCTTGAGTCCCCAAATCACTCATAGGCATGTATATAAATCTTCTCTTTCTATCTACACAGCTCTCCACATCTCTGCTGCTTTGTTAACTCCCATACAATGGTAAGGTTTTCTTCTAAATGACTCTTCCTCCAGAAAGTTTTCTTTGACCTTCCCAGACTAAGGTAGATCCTTCTGCTATATACCCTGACAGCACCATGAACTTTTCCTTCTGGTACTTACTACACCGAGAATAAAACATGGTGAAACCCCATCTCCACTAAAATTCAAAAATTAGCTGGGCATTCTGGCATATACCTGTAATCCCAGCTACTTGGGAGGCTGAGGCAGGAGAATCACTTAAACCTGGGAGGCAGAGGTTGCACTGAGCCGAGATCGTGCCACTGCACTCCAGCCTGATGACAGAGCAAGACTCAGACTTAAAAAAATTAATTAATTAATTAATTAAAATAAAATGCCATCTTTATGATGACTCCTAGATTTTACCTATAGCCTGGCAATATTGCACCTGAACATCAGACTTTTGTAACAATTGCCAACCCAACAGCTGCATAGAGATGTCTCATTTTGCATTTAAAAATAACTTTTGAGAACTGAACTAATAATATTTCCCCACTGCCCTTTCACTAAAACTGCCCTATCCATAATTTCCACATTGTAGCCAATGAAAACTCCATCCTTTTATTTCCTAAAGTCAAAAAAGTGCAATATGACAATATGAATAACATCACCTTCATTATCTCATGTAAAAAAAAAAGGAGTCTATATCAATTAATCAGTCTCACATGACCCCTTAGTATCTCAAGAGAAGGTGGTCATTTTCTCCAAGGCCAAGTCTCCTACTTGTGCTCTACTTTCCTGTCCTTACCATTTGTCCCAATACTGTCTTCCATCATCTAGTTTATCAGTCCACCCATCAACAGGATCTAATATAAACATGATCAAATCACTGCAATATTGACAGAGATTCTTATCTATGTTCCATAGGGCTAAAGCTATCTGTTTCCCTTCATGATAAAGCTCCCAATGTGAAAACAGAGGTTGATATGGTTTAGATCTGTGTCCTCACCCAACTCTCATGTCAAATTGTAACCACCAATATCAAAGGTGGAGGCCGGTGGGAGTTGATTGAATCATAGGGCGATTCCCCCTCAGTTCTGCTCTCCTAATAGTGAGTGAGTGCTTATCAGATCTGGTTGCTTAAAAGCATGTAGCACCTGGCCTCTCTCTCTCTTCCTCCTGCTCTGGCCATGTGAAGATGTGCCTGCTTTTACTTTATCTTCCACTATGATTGTAAGTTTCCTGAGGCCTTCCTAGGCGTTCTTGCTGTACAACCTGTGAAGCCATTAGCCAGTTAAACCACTTTTTCTTATAAATGATCCATTCTCGGGTATTTCTATATAACAGTGTGAAAATAGACTAATTCAGAAGTTTTAATTTTGCTATTGCCATTCATAGATTATCATTCCACTGCCATCTGTCTTCCAACGCACTAGCTCACTGAATTCACTAACTGGAGTCATCAAGCATTTCTTTCTTTTCTTTTCTTTTCTTTTTTTTTTTGAGACAGAGTTTCGCTCTTGTTACCCAGGCTGGAGTGCAATGGCGCGATCTCAGCTCACCGTAACCTCCACCTCCTGGGTTCCAGCAAGTCTCCTGCCTCAGCCTCTCGAGTAGCTGGGACCACAGGTGTGTACCACCATGCCCAGCTAATTTTTGTACTTTTAGTAGAGACGGGGTTTCACCACGTTGACCAGGATGGTCTTGATCTCTTGACCTCATGATCCACCCGCCTTGGCCTCCCAAAGTGCTGGGATTATAGGCGTGAGCCACCATGCCCGTACAACAATTTTTAAAAAAGGACCATATGACTGGGTGCGGTGGCTCACTCCTGTAATCCCAGAATTTTGGGACGCGAGGCAGGTGGATTACCTGAGATCAGGAGTTTGAGACCAGCCTGGCCAACATGGCAAAACCCCGTCTCTACTAAAAATACAGCCAGGCGTGGTGCTGTGCACCTGTAATCTCAGCTGCTTGGGAGGCTGAGGCAGTGGAATCACTGGGAGTGACTGCTGCAGAGGGTACCAGAGTGGGTCCACGAAGGCCGCTGGTATCAGGGCAGGGGCCGGAATGGGAGGCAGCAGAGGTCTGGACATCCTCACAAGGCAGACCTCGGGAAGAGCTCTGGGTGGGCTCAGTAAAAATGGTGGGGTTGCGGGGAGCCATTGCGTGCGTGGCGGTTGGTGGGGTATGGGCGACTCCACTGACCAGACTCGCCCGCTGACCGGTCGGCGGGCGCAGCCAAGGCAAACACATCCTTCCGCCTTCAGTCGCGCCTCCCGAGGCGCTCCAGCGGACCAAGCCCTCACGCGCGTCAAGTCGCCCCCGCGCAGGCGCGTTTAACTCCTGCGCGCCTCCCGCCCCTTAGCAACCCTCCGGCATCGTTAGGCCCGGCAATAGCCAATGAGACAGGAGCCGCGAGCACACGGGCCAATCGGCGGCGGCGACAGTGCGGAATGAGGTTGCCAGGAGACGGGACGCCGCGGCGAGCCAGCCTCGCCACTCTAGCGATGGCGCCGAAGAGTGTGTAGGTCGTGGTGGGCGCTTCTTCAAGGCAGGCATGGAGTCTTCCAGCGACGACAGGTCAGATAGGGCCGTGGCAGGTCTCCTCCTGAGTGAGGCAGAGGGGTGAAGCCAGAAGGCGGAGGGGCGAAGCCAGAAGGCTGAGGTCCTCTCCGGGAGTCCTGCGGGGAGAGGGCGGGACTCGGGACTTGGCGACCCAGGGAGGGACTGGGTTCAACTGACCCCTCGCCCCACTCGCATGTGGGGACCCCTTTCTTAAGTGGAGCCGCATCTCTACATCTCGCGCCGTGGGCAGAGATCTTGGTTCAGGTCCCTACTCAGGAAGTTCTGTAGTTTTCGTGTCGGGCTCCCTCGGCCCCTCTGGGCCTCGGGTTTCTCTCGGAGGAGACGCGCTGGCCCCACTCCACTTATACGCCCAATGGTGTCACAGCCGAGAGGGGTACCCAGCCCTTCCGGGGAGTCGGAGCGGGAGATTGCGGGTGACTTTTAGTAACTTGTTCTGACGCCGCTGCTTTGGACGGGTAACGCTGAATTTTATTTTTATTAGAGACCGTTTCACCATGTTGACCAGGATGGTTTCGATCTCTTGATCTCGTGATCCACCCGCTTCGGCCTCCCAAAGTGCTGGGATTATAGGCGTGAGCCACCGCGCCCGGCCCCCACCCCCTATTTCTAACAACAACAACAAAAAAATTGGCTATGCACGGTGCTGTAATCCCAGCACTTTGGTAGGCTGAGATGGGCTGATTGCCTGAGCTCAGGAGCTCGAGACCAGCCTGGGCAACACGGTGAAACCCCGTCTCTACTAAAGTACAAAAAAAATTAGCCGGGCGTGGTGGTGCGTGCCTGTTGTCCCAGCTACTCGGGAGGCTGAGGCAGGAGAATTGCTTGAAACCGGAAAAAGGAAGTTGCAGTGAGCCGGGATTGTGCCACTGCACTCCAGCCTGGCGACACAGAGCGAGACTCTATCTCAAAAAAAAAAAAAAAAAAATTCCTGTGATGTGTAGAAAATAAAGCTCTAACAAGAAAACAAGAAATATTTATTTATTTATTTTTATTTTTATAGAGACTGAGTTTCTTCATGTTGGTCAGGCCGGGCTCCAACTCCTGATTTCAGATGATCTGCCTGCCTCGGCCTCCCAAAGGGCTAGGAATTACAGGCGTGAACCGTAACACCTGGCCCGAAATATTTTTGAAATATGCTTCTGGAAAAATAAAGTTATTACTATTTAGCTTTGCAGGAAGAAACTTCAATAAATCTGCAAGGTAGGTATTATAATCTCATTTTACAGCGAGATATGAAACTCATATGAAAGGAGTTCACCTCCTTTCTCCCCAAATTCATTTAGAGCATCTGTGAGTTTCATATCTCGCTGTAAAATGAGATTATAGTGCCTACTTTGTAAAGATTATTGTGAGAATTAAATAATAGATATTTAATGTAATTTCTGGCATGCAGTATTAAGTATTCACTAAGTGGAACTGTACTTAAGTGCAACTAGCAGAGTGACAACATATTTTAACAGTGTTTCAGTAACAATACAACTTTTGACTTTCAAAGATTTTTTTTTTTTTTGAAACGGAGTCTTGCTCTGTTGCCAGGCTGGAGTGCAGTGGCACATTTTCAGCTCATGGCAACCTCCACTTCCCGGGTTCAAGCAATTCTCCCTGCCTCAGCCTCCCAAGTAGCCGGGATTACAGATGCCTGCCACTATGCCTGGCTAATTTTTGTATTTTTAGTAGAGATGGGTTTTCGCCATGTTAGCGAGAAAAGCAAGTTTGATTGGTGTACAGAAAAGCCCATTTGTTTATGGATTGTCTGTGGCAGCTTTTGTGCTGCTGAGTTGAGTTGTGACAGATCCGCATGGGCTGTTAAGCCTAAAATATGTGCCATCTGCCTCTTTACAGAAAAAACGTGTTGACCTCTGTTCTGAAGTGTTGGACAACTACACTGTTTACTCATTTGTTATTCTACTATTTGTTTTCTGGGGGTTTTCTGTTAAGTTTGTTTGTTTTGAGACAGGGTCTTCTCTGTCATCAGGCTGGAGTGCAGTGGTGTAATCTCAGCTCACTGCAGCCTCGACCTCCTGGGCTCTAGTGATCCTCCCACCTCAGCCTCCGGAGTACCTAGGACTACAGGTGCACACCACCACATCTGGCTGATTTTTGTGGGTTTTTTTCCTCTTTTCTTTTCTTTTTTTTTTTTTTTGTGGAGACAGAGTTTCCCCATGTTGCCCAGACTGGTTTCAAACACCTAGGCTCAAGCTCCTGCCTTGGCCTCCCAAAGTGCTGGGATTACAGGTGGGAGCCACCAGACCCATCCTATTCTGGTATTTGTATTACGTATCTTTAAAAGATTTTTTAAGACTTTAAGTCACAAGTGTTCTTTGCAGAAAAAGGAAAATACATGGAAAAGTATAAAAAAGAGGCCGGACACGGTGGCTCACGCCTGTAATCCCAGCACTTAGGGAGGCTGAGGCAGGTGGACCACTAGGTCAGGAGTTTGAGACCAGAGTGGTCAAGATGGTGAAACCCCATCTTTACTGAAAATACAAAAATTAGCTAGACATGGTGGCATATGCCTGTAATCCCAGCTACTTGGGAGGCTGAAGCAGAGAATTGCTTGAACCTGGTATGTGGAGGTTGCAGTGAGCCAAGATCATGCCACTCCACTCCAGCCTGGGCAACAGAGTGAGACTCCATCTCAAAAAAACAAATCAAAACAAAAAGAAAAAAAAGTATAAAAAGAAAATGGAAATTGCTCATAGCCTCACCAGCTAGAGACCACTGCTGATACCTTAGCATGTTTCCTTCAAGTCTTTTTTCTGTAAGATAGCATTTCTCATAGTCACAATTATATGCTACAGAGCATTCTGTATCCTGATTTTTTTACTTGACATTACAATAGGTATTTGATGATGCTGTGACAGACTCTTTGGCACAATCTTTTAAATGCATGAAATACTCCACTGCACAGATGCTCCCTTTAGGCTTAACTGTTCTTTTATTACACATGTGCTGGTTACAGCCGGGCACAATGGCTCATGCCTGTAATCCCAACACTTTGGGAGGCTGAGGCAGGAGGATCACTTGAGCCCAGGAGTTTGAGACCAGCCTGGGCAACATAGTGAGACCCCATCTCTACAAAAAACTTTTTAAAAGTTGGATGTAGTGGTGCACAGCTGTAGTCCCAGCTGCTAAGGAGGCTGAGTTGGGAGGATCACTTGAGCCCCAGGAGGCTGATGCTGCAGTGAGCTGAGATTACACCACTCCACTCTGACCTGGGCAATAGAGTGAGACCTGTCTGGGGGGAAAAAATGGTATATATAATCTCCAAGTTGCTTTTTCCAAAAAGATATCTTACTACATTTAAAAACTTGAATGTGGCTGGGTGCAGTGGCTCATGCCTGTAATCCCAGCACTTTGGGAGGCCAAGGCAGGTGTATCAAGAGGTCAAGAGTTCAAGACCCTCCTGGCCAATATGTTGAAACCCCATCTCTACTAAAAATAACAAAAATTAACGCCTGTAATCCCAGCTACTCAGGAGGCTGAGGCAGGAGAATCACTTGAACCCAGGAGGTGTAGGTTCCAGTGAGCCAAAATTGTGCCACTGCACTCTAGCCTGGGTGACAGAACAAGATGCCGTCTCAAAAAAAACTTGAATGTTGGTGATCTGGTCCAGAATGTGGTCAGTAGCTGCTCCAGGTGGCCAGGCATCTCAGTGAGATGTCTACAAACGACACTCATTCCTAAAATGCCCTTTTCATGCTCCCCTGCTGCCAGACTATCAGTCGTGCCTTCCTGAACAGGAGCTCGGTGGAACATGTGGTGGAGTTTGGCCTTGACTACCCCGAGGGCATGGCCATTGACTGGATGGCAAGAACCTCTATTCAGCCGACACTGGGACCAACAGGATCGAAATGGCTTGGCTGGACAGGCAGTTCCAGCAGGTCCTCATGTGGAGGGACCTGGACAACCTGCGGTCGCTGGCCCTGGATCCCACCGAGGGGTAAGAGTTTGCCTGTCTGGGGCGTCCTCGTGTCTGCCTCTCTGTGTGAGACGGTGTAGGAGTGCCAGCTGGGAAGGTGGCAGGCTGCCCATGTGGCCCTCGGTGATCACAGCTGTACCAATGTCATTCACCCTGATGGTGGCCAGGACTAGTAGGCCCCTCGGAAGTCATGGAGTTCCTTCATGGGGCAGGTGCTGAGGCTGTGTCAGGCACAGTGCTGGCTGCTTTCACCTGGGCCATCTCACCAAAGCATCCACGGGGCCTGCATCGGGCAGCATCTGTGTCGATTTTACAGATGCAGAAACAGGCTCAGAGAAACTGAGGGACATATCTAAGACACATACCCAGTTAGAGTGGAGCTGGGCCAGGAAGTGCTATCTCAGGCTCCCAACCAGGCCTCGTGGCTTTGCACCGTTTTGCCAAAACCAGGATCCAGAACTGGCTTTGAGGTCCCTGGACTTCAGGCCACTCTGAAATGGCCTCCTGGAGGCTGCTGAGCCACAGCTTAGGACCAACATTGAGAAGTAAGTGTGCTTTTAGCTGCCGGGCATCCTAGGGGCCCTGCCTTGGGCACTGGGGTCAGACAGGCCCCAGATGTGTGTGAGTGTGGGGTGTCTCTCTGGACTTGAGTTTTGTTTTCTGTGCAGTGGACCCAGTGCCCACCCCAGGAAGCATCTGTGTGTGTGTGGCAGCCCAATCCCTACCTGCTGCACATTCTATCAGGGAAGGAAAGAAGATGTCAGGATGGCAGGACATCAGAAAGAGGTCTGGTTTTAGAGCAAGGGCAGGTCAAACTTAGAATCTGGAATGAGGATCTGCATTTCCTCTTGTGGATCTGCTGAAGGAAGGGACAGAGGGGCTGCTGGGGAGGAGCCCAGAGCTGAGTTTATATCCTGATCCTGCAAGGCCTCCCCTGCTCTGATGTCTTGTTTTCTTCTATGCTTGTGTTCATCCTGGTTTCTGCCGTGTCCCCGGCATCCGGCAAAGCTTAGGGGGGTATTCTAGCACACACTTGGCCTGGCTGTGTGCCTGTTTTTGTGTCTGTAAATGGGTGTTTCCTCACCTTACGAGTGAGCCACTGTGGGAATTCAGGGAGGTGGTACAGTGACTGCCCTGGAGGGATGTTTGTGTGGCAGGGGGAAAGGGTCTCGCCCTTCCCTGCTTCCTGCACGTGGCTTTCTCCAGGATGGGAAGGGCCGAGCTGAGGTGACAGGGAAGGTGCAGCCCCTCCCCACTCTCTGTTCTGTGGTGAGAGTGGACTCACTGAGCCTGCCCTTCTCCCTCATGCCTTCCAGCTACATCTACTGGATCAAGTGAGGCGGCAAGCCAAGGATTGTGGGGGCTTTCATGGACGGGACCAACTGCTTGATGCTGGTGGACAAGGTGGGCCAGGCCAACGACCTCACCATTGACTACACTGACCAGCGCCTCTACTGGACTGACCTGGACACCAACATGATCGAGTCATCCAACATGCTGGGTGAGGGCCAGGCTGGGGCCTGCTGGGCATGGAGGGTGGGGCAGCTGGGCACTGGCAACCTCCCAGCCCCACCACATGTGCCTTGTCGCTTGCAAGTCCCCAACCTGGCAGGAGCTGTGGCCACTTCCACAACTTCCCAGCAGCCTCACCCTCTGCTGTGGAGGTTGCCTCTGCCCACACCTGGGTGCCATTGCTGCAGTGGTGTCAGGAGAGGCTCTGGTGATGGCTGTTTCCTGTGCACCTGCTGGACACCAAGTCCAGCTAATCCCTGTGCCAGGAGTCTCATTTGACCCTACCACATGCAGTGGAGGTTTCCATTGCTGGGGAACTTGAGGCCCAAGGAAGTCACATGATTTGCTAAGGTTACAGAGATGCTGAGTTCTGGATCCCCCCGGGGCACCAGCACTCAATCCCCACCCAACCCTGAGCCCCACCATGTGCTGGGATTGTGCTGAGAGTGTCCACAGGCTGGGGACCCTGGGACTGGTGCTCTCACCTCCTTTCTCTAGATCCTGAGAATGAGGCTTAGGGAAGTTTGAAAAAAACCTGTTCCAAGTCACGCAGCAGCAGGAGCAGGATTTGAATCCAGGATAGGGGACCGCACACTCTGTCCTGCTAGAGTAGTTATGTAGCCATCCTGGGTGATATGACAGGGGCCACTGTGCTCAGCAAAGGAGCCCCCCCTACCCCCTGCCAAGTTGGGAGAGTGGAAGGTTGCGGGCAGAAGCTCTGAGGGGCCAGGTGCAGTGACTCACACCTGTAATCCCAGCCCTTTGTGAGGCCAAGACAGGTAGATGGTTTGAGCCCAGGAGTTCAAGACCAGCCCAGGTACATAGTGAGACCCCATCTCGACAAAAAATTTTTAAAAAAGTAACCAGCCATGGTGGTGCATGCCTGTAGTCCTAGCTACTTGGGAGGCTTAGGTGGGAGGACTGCTTGAGCCTAGGAGGTTGAGGCTGTGATGTTGCGTGATCGTGCCACTGCACTCCAGCCTGGGCAATCAAATAATTAAAAGCAGCCAGAGATAGGGGAAAGCACATTATCTTAAACATTGACAACTGTTCTGACAGAATGACAGAAGCCAATAGACAAGAATGGACTCTTGACAAGGTGTCCCTGGAAGAGACAGCCCAACTCCCCAGTGCTCCACAGGGCTCCAGAGCAGCCCCCACAGCTGCATCTGACCAGCCTGACTCAGCTGCCATCACTGAGAAA
Organism: Aotus nancymaae; assembly: GCF_030222135.1. Classification (NCBI taxonomy): domain Eukaryota; kingdom Metazoa; phylum Chordata; class Mammalia; order Primates; family Aotidae; genus Aotus; species Aotus nancymaae. Next base: position 335,682 of record NW_026988682.1, read on the forward strand.
GCCAAGAAGATAAAGAACCTAAAGAAAAAGCTCCGGCAGGTGGAAGAGCTGCAGCAGCGGATCCAGGCTGGGGAAGTCAGCCAGCCCAGCAAAGAGCAGCTGGAAAAGCTAGCAAGGAGGAGGGCACTAGAAGAGGAGTTAGAGGACTTGGAATTAGGTCTCTGAGGCTTTTAGGTAATAGGGAATGGACTGCAGAACAAACCATGGGGCCATCTGGGGTCCGGGGGAATATGGGCAACAGCAGTCAGGAGGGGGACCCCCATACTGCCTTACTTCCACTTCTTGTAGCCCAGCTCTGTCCTCCAGAGCCTAGCATCTCCCTCGATCCTTCCCTTGTCTTCCCAACTTCTACTTTTTGGACGTTCCCCCTCTTTTTCCCGGTGTTCAAAATCTCAGTGACTACCCAAAGTACCTTTGCTGCTGATTTGGGTGTCTTGTTTAAAAGAAAATCAGGTGGGTGAGAATCTCTTGGAGAACTGAGGCTGAGGGTAGAGGTAGTATGCTCAAGTCTTGGAGTCTTGGTTCCTGTTTGCATTGTTTATGGGTTATTTCCCTCTCCGTCCCTCATCTTTTTTTTAAAAAAAAAACAAAAAACAAAAATAAGAATAAACACAAGTAAACATGTCAAAAAAAAAAAGCAGCCAGCCGCTTACTTTTGACTTCAGGTGATCCGCCCACCTCAGCCTCCCGAAGTGCTGGAATTACAGGCATGAGCCACTGCGCCCAGCCTTTTCTTTTCTTTTAAAACCAGTCCTTTATTCATGGACATTCAGGTTGTTTCCAATGTTTTGCCACCACGAACAATGCTGTGATAATAACAGCCAGCATGTCCTGAATGCTTACCGTGTGCCAGGCCCTTGTTAAAATCCTTCCTATATATCATATTTAATTCTCACTATAACTGTGACAAAAGCACAGGGAGGTGAATGTCTCAAACCACATCTGTTTTTATCCACAGCTGGGAATGTGTCCGTAAGATAACTTTCCAGATAAAGATTGCTGCTACCAAAAGGTATGTCCATTTTATTTATTTATTTATTTTTATTTTTGAGATGGAGTCTTGCTGTGTTGCCCAGGCTGGAGTGCAGTGGCGCAATCTCGACTTACCACAACCTCTGCCTACCAGGTTCAAGTGATTCTCATGCCTCAGCTTCCCGAGTAGCTAGGACTACAGTCACCATGCCTGGCTAATTTTTGTATTTTTTTGGTAGATATGAGTTTTACCATGTTGGCCAGGCTGGTCACGAACTCCTGGCCTCAAGTGATCTATCTGCTTCCACTCCCCAAAGTGCTGGGATTACAGATGTGAGCCACCATGCCAGGCCAGGTATGTCCATTTTAAAGTTATATAAATACTGCCAAACTGGCCTCATCAAGGATGTGCCCATCTGCATCTCACTGGCAAGTAGATATATGAGGGCCCATTGCCTTCCTCTCTCATTGTTGAAAAATTTCTTGATATCTGCTAACCTGAAAGGTGAAAAATAGTATTTCATTGTGACTCTGATGTGCTTTCTTTTCCTTTAAGTGAATGAGGTTGAGCATGTTTTCAAATGTTTAGTCCATTTGTTTTATAATGGGGTTTTAAAAACTTAATAAATGCTTCCACTGTTGACCTAGAATAGTCAATGGACAAGGCAGTCTGGATTCCTTTACATTTTAATTTTACTTATAGATTTTTAAAATAGTTAATACAGTTACAAGATTCAAAATTTGAAAGGAGTACAAGAGTAGAGACAAACCCCCATCCGTGTGTCTCCCCAGTGCCCAATTCCTGTCCCCAAACACAATCAGGCCTCCATTTGCCTCAGTTTCTCCCTCCTGTGTCCATGGTCAAAACCTGGGCCACACCATTATCCTTAGCTGCTCCATCTCTGAAATATTAAATTCAAACATTCCACTCCGATCTCGCCACTGTCCTCTTAACCACCCAGCACCTGACCTTCAACCTCATCATGACTCCTCTCTTGACATCCCACCTGCCCTTTACCTTACCTTCCTTTCCCATCCAGCTGAGGTTCTCTGCTCTCCAGAGGCTCCATGTTGGGCCCCACTGGCCTCCAGCCACACCTGTCTGGAAAGCCTTACTTTCTGTTTCACAATACCTAGTTCAGAGTCAGCCTACTCAGGGGATTACTCTCATTTAAAAGTCTTGGCTGGGCATGGTAGCTCATGCCTGTAATCCCAGCACTTTGGGAGGCCAAGGCAGGTGGATCACGAGGTCAGGAGTTGGAGAGCAGCTTGACCAACATGGGGAAACCCCATCTCCACTAAAAGTAGAAAAATTAGCTGGGCATGGTAGGGTACACCTGTGATCCCAGCTACTCAGGAGGCTGAGGCAGGAGAATCACTTGAACCCAGGAGGGGGAGTTTGCAGTGAGCCGAGATCATGCCACTGCACTACAGCCTGGGTGACAGAGTGAGACTCCATCTCAAAAAAAAAAAAAAAAAAGAAATATTAAGCAGAGTAACCATATAATTTACTGTTCAAACTAGGACCCTTTTAAGAATGAAAGGAACACTATTAATTATGAAGCCAAGACAATATAGGGAGATGGCTACTGTCCAAGGCAGATCAGGATGCAAATTCAAGTTCAGTCTTAAGGAATATAGTAATAATTTAGGAAGTCAGTACGTAGCAGCCAATCAATTTTGACTCAAGCAGAACACATATGTTGAATAGAATCCTCAAGCTGTGGTGAAAGTCAGTAGGAGCCAGGGTTTCTAGCCTGGGGTGGTTGCAGGGGGGATGTGTTTTCTGGCTGTGAGAACCTCTTGAGAGGCCATGAGGAGAAAGAGGATTAGAAGCAGCTTTAGACATATGGTTGCACTTCCACTTTTCTAGGCTGTTAATAAGAACTGGAGCCAAGATTTAAGAGAAAAAAGGTCAGCCAAGCCCAACCGGAGTGTGTAGACCCTGGAATTTCAGTATTCTCATCTGGAGAGTCAAAGATTGTTGTAGGGTGGCCAATTGTCTCAATCTGCCCAGGACTGAGATGTGTCCCAGAATGAGGGAGGCAGGACTTTCAGTGCTTAAACCAGGTCAGTCCTAGGCAAACTGCATGGTTGTTCATGCCAAATTGCTATGAGTTGTTAAACGAGAGAGATACAGATATTAGATATTTTGCATGGTGTGTGGTGAGTGGTAGGCACTTAACATCTAGTTGGTTCATTTTATACACATTAACCCAATTTAAGAGCACAGCATCAAATCGTTTTCCTCTACAAGTGGGCATTTGTTTGGTTTGGCTGCCCTCATTGGTACTGAGAAGCTTATGAGATCCTTCTGATGGGAGGAGCGTGAAAAATATTCAAGCCTTCATCTACCTGCCAGATATTAAGCAACCCTGGGGTCACCAAAAGATCAGAGTTACCCCAAGGTGAGAAGTAAAGGAGAGAAAGGCTTTCTATTCAGACACTAGAACCTCACAAGGTTCTGAGGCCTCAGGACCAAAGACATGTTTCATGTTATCTGTATTTCTGATAAGGAAGGAGCAAGGGTTAGAAAAGAAAATAAGTTTCTCTCTAAAACATCTCCTGCACTAAGGAGTTCCTGAGGCAAGCTACATTTCAAACATAGGAGCAAAGATAATTGGCTTATTTTTTATTTTTTTGAGGCAAAGTCTTGCTCCGTCTCCCAGGCTGGAGTGCAGTGTCATGATCTTGGCTCACTGCAACCTATGTTTCTGGGTTCAAGTGATACTCCTGCCTCAGCCTCCCAAGTAGCTGGGATTATAGACACCCACCACCACACCCAGCTAATTTGTGTGTGGTGTGTGTGTGTGTGTGTGTGTGTGTGTGTGTGTATTGTTAGTAGAGACAGGGTTTCACCATGTTGGCCAGGCTGGTTTCAAACTCCTGACCTCAAGTGATCCACCTGCCTTGGCCTCCCAAAGTGCTAGTATTACAGGTGTGAGCTACTGTGCCTGGCTTTCAATTGGCTTTCTCGTATAGCGTTTGAAACTTTAAAATAGGCATGGCTTCCTCACCTTTATCTACTTAATTTGGATCTTGAAGAGAGTGGTGAAGAGGGGAGAAGTGAGAAAAGAGGAAAGGAGGAAGGATAATGCTCATTCTAGACCTTTTAAGCTCCCCCACAACCTCAGGGCTGGGGGAGGGAGACAAAATTACCCCCAAGGAAGCCTGTATTTATCCCTCTCTCTTCTTGCCCTTTAACACCTTAAAACCAAGATCTCTCCAAATTATCAACATATACTGCATTCCCTCCCTAGCCATGACGGCTGTTCTCCTAAAAAACAAAAACAAAACAGAATCAAAAAGCCCTATCAGGAGAGGATCTTGAGTTAGTGACCTTGAGACCTTAAGGGGAAATGGATTGAGAGCCTGAATTTGCAAGTGAGCCAATGAAAATCCCAATACAAAGTTTTTATAACCTTATTCCGTAACAGTTAATTAAAATAGACTCCAACCTCCTTGCCACATTCTAGAGGAGGCCTACACCTTTGCTTAAATGTCTGTGAATTTCCAGAGGCTTCTAGTCTCAGTGTTGCTCTGGTTCCAGGTCCCTGCCTGGTGGGACTCGGTCTCGCTGTGCTTCACCTTCAGTGTCTGTTCTTTGCTTTCACCTCCAGGACAGCCCAGGCATGGAATTCTGCCCTTCTGTGGTTTCCTCAAAATTGGTCATTTAAGGCATATATGTGAGCAGCAGGCTTTGTTGAAGGTTCAGAACCAGACTAGTCACCCATGAAACTCTGAGAGTAATACAAGGGCATATACCATTGTCCCTCCGTATCCACAGGGCATTGGTTCCAGGAGCCCCTGCTAATGGCAAAGTCCATACATATTCAAGTCTCCCAGTAGGCCCTGTGGAACTGTCCATATGAAAACTTGGCCCATATATGCAGGTTTTGCATCCCATAAATACTGTATTTTTTACCCCATTTGTTGAAAAACATCTGTGTATAAGTAGACCCATGCAGTTCAAAACCCATGTTGTTCAGGGGTCAACTGCATTCTTGTTGTTGTTACCGTTGCTGTTTTGCCAGAAACAGGGTCTCATTCTGTCACCCAGGCTTCAGTGCAGTAGGGTAATCATAGCTCATTGCACACAGGCTCGAACTCCTGGGCTCAAGCAATCCTCCCACTTCAACCTCCCAAGTAGCTTGGACTTCAGGCAAGCTACTTGGATAGCAAACCAAGGTGAAGGGGAGCAACTTTGCCCAGGTCTGTCTCTGCATGGGGGCCACCATGACACCCTGAGCCTGACAGCTGCCCCCAACATACCACTGCATCCAACTAATTATTTTTATTTTTTGTAGTGATGAAGTCTCACTTTGTTACCCAGGATGTTCTTTAACATGAAGTGGTTTAAGCTAAATGCTGTAGAAGGGAAGTACAAAGCAGGCTGGGGTAGACAGTGAGGGCTTTCTGGAGGAAGGAGAAGGTGCGCCAGACATATTGAGTCTGAACGGTGGGAAAAATCCAGATGGTGAGGGCTAGTGGGCCACCAAAGAAAAGGGATCTGGCAGAGTTTGGGGCTGCAAAGTTGGAGCCATGGAGGAAAGCATGGGGAGCAGAGAGTGCTCCATATATAGGGAGAGCAGAAGCTGGAGGGGAACCACACAGAGAAGTCACAGGAGCCAAGGGAGGGGCAGGGTAAGAGTGGTTGGCACTGCTCATATCCCTAATGCCTGGGACAGAGGGGCCTTGGGACTGAATTGAATTGTTCAGCATTGCCCAATGCTCCCAAAAGCCCAAGGGGAAGGAAGGCTGTGGTAAGAGGCAGCAGGAGGGACCTTCGGACAGTAAGACAGACTATGCCAATGTTTCCCTACCTTCTTTACATGATGCCACTCTGCCCCCAGGAGAAAAAATTTAATCTTATTTAAATCAATTTTATTAAATTAAAATTTAATCTCTTTCATTAGAAGTAAGGAATAAGGCCGGGCACGGTGGCTCACACCTATAATCCCAGCACTTTGGGAGGCCGAGGCGGGTGGATCACGAGGTCAAGAGATCGAGACCATCCTGGTCAGCAAGGTGAAACCCTGTCTCTACTAAAAAATACAAAAATTAGCTGGGCATGGTGGCACGCACCTGTAGTCCCAGCTACTTGGGAGGCTGAGGCAGGAGAATTGCTTGAACCCAGGAGGCGGAGGTTGCGATGAGCCGAGATCCTGCCATTGCACTCCAGCCTGGGTAACAAGGGCTAAACTCCGTCTCAAAAAAAAAAAAAAGAAAGAAATAAGGAATAAGGGCCAGGCACAGTGGCTCATACCTGCAATCCCAACACTTTGAGAGGCCAAGGCAGGCAGATTGCTTGAGCCCAGGAGTTCAAGACCAGCCTGGGCAACATAGAAGAACTTTGTCTCTACAAAAAATTTTTTAAAAAAATTAGCTAGGTGTGGTGGTGCACACCTGTAGTCTCAGCTACTGGAAAAGCTGAGGTGGGAGGATCACCTGAGTCAGGGAAAGTTTAGGCTGCAGTGAACCATAATTGTGCCGTTGCACTCCAACCTGGGCAGCAGAGTGAGACTCTGTCTCAAAAAATAAAGGAATAAGATTTGTTAGGTCTGGTGTAGCTGTAGAGTACCACAAACCATTGTAATATCTAAAATATTTTCATTCCCCCAAGAACCAATTATGCCCAAATTGAGAGTGCATGGACTCAACTTTGTCCAGGTCTGTCTCTGCATGGTGGTCACCATGACACCCTGAGCCTGACAGCTGCCCCAACCATGGCCTAGGCTCTTCCCTCACTCACCTCCCCTAACGAGCCTGGGTAGTGCTGTGCAGAGCCAGAAGGCACAGGTTTGGACACCCCCAGGTTTTCCCCACTCCATGTATCCTGCAGGGGTATCTGGAAGAAAGGCCAGTGGGTGAACTAGCAAATAAATCCCTGTAGGCCTCAGGGAGGACCGAATTCCCAGCCCTACAGCTGGGTTCGGTCCCTGTGTGGAAGTCATTGAATCTTTTCCTATGAGCCCATTCTTTGAATGCTTACTGTGCTGATCGTTCCACAGGCTTGCCCCCTGCAAGTTGCACAGTGACCCTGAGTGGGCAGAACTTTCATTATCCCTGTTTTATAGAGAGGAAACTGAGGTGAAGGGGAGCAAGTAGCTTGCCAGGGGTCAAAGCATGTGGGTGGCTGAATCTGGATTACAGTTCAGGCCTGTCTGACTCCCCACTTGTGGGCTAATGGACTTTGTCTTCCCTTCCTCATTTTCTCAGCCCTTTCTCTTTCAGTCTCTAACTGCCAGTGACTATTTTGACTTCTAGGGGAGGACATAGGTCTGGATGCAATTCTGTTAGGGTCGGAGATATATGGGGATAACTGCAGAGCCCAGGATGCCTATCCAAGATTGACGGGGAAGGAGGACATTTCAAATGACAAGGACCCACCCTGGGTTATTATGTCTTAACACCTCTGAGGGGCCAGGGCCCGAAGCCACTGCCTACCCTGAATGAGGGCCTCACCTGCCCAGGGTAGGCAAATAGACAGGAGGAAAGCTGGGCAGGGTCTTCTCAGAGGCCCAGAAGGGAGAGGCTGTCTTCTCCACACCCTGGACAGGGTCTACATCCAGAACCCCTACCAATGGTTGCTAGGACCAGACCCTCCACGAGGGCCTATCACACACACCTGTGGAGCCCTTGCCAAGAAAGCTTTATGGCCTCCAGAGACCTGACTGTCACCAAAGGCAAAACACATTGTCTCTGTCTCTATTCTCTTAGCATGTGGATCCACAAAGACCTCTGCACTACAGACCCTGTGATGGAACTGAGAAACTGTAGATGAGGATGTTTCTAGAAGGAGGCTTCTCCTAAAATATAAATGAGGAACCGGCACAAGTTCCTTGTGGCTGGACTATAGACCAAGAGGCTGGGAATGGCAGGGCTGATGATGATGTGGGTTCTATGCCAGCCATGTTGTAGTGTTTGGTGGTAGTGTCTAGCAGTTACCGTCTGCAAAGTGGTGGGTTTCCCTGCAAAGCAGACTTTCTGAAGATGGCATCTGAGGAGGTCCTGGAAGAAAGGCCATCAGGACCTTAGGATAACATGGCTGCAACCAGCAGTGAGAAGAAAGCAATGACTAGAAGTTAGGAAAGTGGCTGAACCCAATTCTAGGCAGATCCCAGAGAGGAGTAGCTTGAAGGCCAGTTTGGGGACAGGAAAATGTGGGAGGAGAGATTTCCTGACTTCTGCTCTACCCTCTTCTACTCTCTATAGCTAACCTCATCTGATTTCCAGATAACTGTCCAAGGTATGACCAGCAAGCCCCTAGTGAAGTCAGAAGAGGGGTCTGACCATTGGCCAAGAAGCCCACCATGGCCTGGACAGTTTTGCTGGGTCCTTCTCCAGGCAAACTGCAAGTTTAGAGGTGCTTGGGTCAGAGCCATTTGAGGCCTGTCACTCCCACAAAAAACCCAGAAACCAGTTTCCTCAGTTGACAGGCTAGTGGTTCCACTCAGGGAAGCCAGAGATCTCAGACATTTCGAGGAATCTAAGAATCAGCAAATCATAAAAGGTTCTGGGTCTCCTTGGAATAACAGGAGAAAATGATGGGGAGTAGGATACAGTCCCTCACACAGACACTCAAGCTCCGAGAGCATTATGGGTCCCGCAATACCCATGTCAAAGGGAATCAAGGAGGGAACCCTTTAATAAAAGTATTTAATTTGCTGCAGGGAGTGTTTACTTTATTGAGTTAGGAGAGTAACAGAGTGAAAATCTCAAATCCACAAGGAATTTTTCCAGTCGGTGCTTTGTCGGGAGTTATTAGTTTGGGGGATGTTTCAGGCCCTTGTGGGAGTCACTCCTGGAGGGATTTAAATGGCTTTTTGAGCTCTGCTGAGCCTTGCACCATGCACATAATGGGGACTGTGTGTGCGGCATCATTTCTAATGTGATCAATGCTGGTAGGTCAGGCTGTTAATAAGATAGATTTTTATTAACTCTGTCTCTGACATTCCCATGAGGGAAATGCAGCTGGCTGTTTGCTGATAATGACCTTGCCTGAAGGGAGGGCTAGATCAGGTTGGGTGGGGGCGACCATCTGACTGTGAGCAAACTATTTACCCAGAATTCCATCCTCTCTCATGCCCACCTCTGCCTGACTGCAAGTGGAGAGGTGGGAAGGAGAATGACCTGGCTTGGAACCTACCCAAGTATGGAGGGCTCCTTCTGGTTACTCAGAAATAACCAGAGCTTAGCGCCTCCCAAGAACTGTGAAAGCAAATTCCAAATCCAAGCTGCTTTGGGTCTCAGAGCAGACCACAAACACAAACTTGCCAGAAGATTCTTAAGAGATACATGCTTTGAGAACATTCTTGCAATGACCAGGAAGGGGCAGGAAGTGGGGCAGGAGAAGTGGGTCAGTTTGTTGGGTCAAACCAGATCAGTACATTTTTGAAAGCCCAGAATAGTTCTATGCACATAGGCAGGGATGCTTTCTCACTCCATACAGGATGGAGAAAGCTGAACTTTCTGTGTCAACCCTGAACTCACCCTCATTGAGATCCTGTATAGACCAGGTGCAGTGGCTCATGCTTGTAATCCCAGCATTTTGGGAGGCCAAGGTGGATGGATCATCGGAGGTCAGGAGTTCAAGACCAACCTGGCCAATATGGTGAAACCCTGTCTGTATTAAAAATACAAAAAAATTAGCTGGGCATGGTGGCAGGTGCCCGTAATCCCAGCTACTCAGGAGGCTGAGGCAGGAGAATTGCTTGAACCTGGGAGGCAGAGGTTGGAGTGAGCCAAGATAGCGCCATTGCACTCCAGCCTGAGCAACAAGAGTGAAACTCTGTCTTTAAAAAAAAGCCTATATAATGTCCTCTTAGCATCATTTCCCATCTTAATGTGTGGCAGTAGGCATCCCCAGCCCTTTGTCTCACACCCATCTGGAATCAACCTTTTGCTGGAGCCAGAGCTGCCTGCTTAATTTAAAGGGGAGTAGGAAGCTGAGAGCTCCCAGTGCAGAAATCAACAGTTTGTTCATTCATTCAATTAACATTTATTATCTGCAAGCCCTGAGCCTGCTAGAGATATAAAAATGGAACATGGCAAATGCTGCCCCTGCTCTCTTGGGCTCTCAGTCTCATTGGACACAGAGGCAAATAAGGGGGCATTTGGTAATGGGGGCACTGTGAAAGCAGAGCATAGGGGCATCTAATCCAGACAGGAGGGGTCCAGGAAGGCTTCCAGGAGGAAGAGATGTTCACATTGAGACCTGAAGCATGGGTCAGAGTTAGCCAGGAGAGGGTAGGGAAATGGAAAGAAGTCCCTGGAGCAGGGCAAACAGACACATAGAGGAAGAGGCATAAGTTCTCTGTGGCTGGACTATAGACCAAGAGGCTGGGAATGGCAGGGCTGGTGATGCAGGTTCTATGCCAGCCATGTTGTAGTGTTTGAACTTGGTGCTGAGAGCTTCAGAGGACCACTGAAGGGTTCTAGGTGGGAAAAGGACAGAATCATGTGTATGCTTGAGAGAGATCATCTGGGTTTGGTGTGGAGAATGGATAAAAGCGGGCAAGACATGGCCAGTTAGGAGGCTGGTCCAAGGGAGAGATGCTGGCATTGGCAATAAAGAGAAGGGTGGACTTGAGACAAAATGTAAAAGGTAGAATTGACAGGACTTGATAACAGATGACATGTGGGGGCAGATAGTCAGGGAGACTCCCAGATTTCCAGCCTGAGCTAGTGGATGCCTCATGGTAGCAGCTTAGGAAACACAAACGTAGTAGTAGTTTTGTTACATTGGGTATTTTTTGTTTTGTGTTGGGGGTAGTTGATAATGAATTCCACTTTGGATACGTTCTATTTGAGGAGAAACTCCAAGTGGAGATGTCCAGAGGCCATGATGCAGCCACCATGTCTGGAGTTCAGTAGAGAAGCATAAATTTGTGAGGCATCAGAATCTACATGGAAATCAAGCCCACAGAAAAGGATAAGGTTGCCTTTGGGTCTGTGAAGTGAGAAGAGAGCCCAGACAGAGTCCCCAGGAGCTTCAGTGTTTACAGGATGGGCAGAGGAAGAGGAACCCACAGAGGAGACTCAGAAGGGGCAACCAGGAGGTTAGGAGGGGAATGGAAGGAGGGCTTCATTCTGGAAACAAAGGGCAGAGAGATAGTCAAGATGGACCCGCTTCTGCAGGATGGGCATCACAGTCTGGGGAGGGGTAGGGCAGAAGCTAGAAGGCAGTAAGTTGAGAAGAGTCAAAAGTAAAAAACTGGGTTCACTTGGCAGTTGTTCCAAGATGCTTGTCTGTGAATGACAGGAGTGAAAGAAGCCTCTTAAGGGAAACATAGGCCAAGGGAGATCCTTTTGTTTTTGAAGGTCAGCAAAATCAGAACATACTGTAGGCTTACAAAAAGGGGCCGGGGAAAGAGAATGATTTAAAGGGAAAAGCAGCTCAAGGAGGCTGCTGGATGGAGCAAGGTGGCCCTGGGCGCAGGTGGAGAGGCTCCTAGTAGGGAGTTGAGAGAATTCCAGGCCGGTCTCTGGTTTGAGGAGACAGGTGGGGTGGAAAAGCAATTGTAGGAGCTGTGGATGGCTGGTATACATGAGCCAGCCAAGCAGCTCAGGCCTAGCAGCCATCACTCTCCTGTTTTATTGCAGTGGAGTCACACATGGAAATTTGTGGTCAGATGAAGGTTGTTAAGGTTGTTTGACTTCCACCTTCTGCTGATCTACCATTCTGAATAATGATACTCTTTGTCTTTATGAAGCTGCTTTTATGTACAGTATCTAACTTGGTCCTTCTCTCTCTCAACACTAGTCCAACACTGATACTTGAGGCTTATGTTGGCCAAGTAGGAAAAGGGATTTTTATATGAATCAGAACCTGGATCAAGCCCCAGATAAAAGGCTCCCTGAAGCCTCAGAGGCCCTGGGTTCCAACCAGTGCTCTCATGGCTGGCAGTGTAAACACAGAATGGGGGCTATGCTAGGGGTTTTCATCCCTCAGGGACTTAGGATAACTTACAGTTAGCACAGCCCAGGGTGGGGCTGCATGAGAGACCATCAAAGTCCTGCAGTTGGACTGGGGAAGCACAAGTTCACACTCATGGGGACAGCCAGGCAGTAATTAAAGGCCATCACATGGTTGACCCAGGATAGAACAATCAGATTAGTTGGCCAGTGAGTGTGATTGGAAGGCTAATTAAGTGGCGAGAGATGGCAGGGGCTTGAGCACTCAGGGAGCTCTTCCCAGATAGGGCAAAACTGGCTGGCAGCTCCTTAGAACCCTTGGAGGTGGTCTGCAGGAGCAAATACCTCCCCCACCCAAGTCATCCCTGGATAGCTCGCTCAGTTGCAGCTGTCAGGAGGGGAATAACTCCACCATTAACCACCTTCATGTCAAAACCCCTACTTGATTTACCTAGTCATATATATATATTTATATACACAAGTATATATTTAAACTTTTTATTATGAAAACTTTTAAACATCAAAAGTAGAGAGAATGGTCCCCATCACCGAGCTTCATGAAAGATTCATATTTATCTGTTTTCAACACTTTTTGTGTGTGCTTTTAGGGATTTTTTTGTCAGACTCCAGAGGTGCCAATGGAAGAGTCCTGCCTAAAAATCCTTTGGCAACAGTACTTTCTGTTTTGAGATAGGGTCCCACTCAGTTGCCCATCCTGGAGTGCAGTGGTGTGATCTCAGCTCACTGCAACCTCCATTTCCTGAGTTCAAGTGATTCTCCTGCCTCAGCCTCCTGAATTGCTGGGATTACAGGTACCTGCCACCACACTGGCTAATTTTTGTATTTTTGATAGAGACAGGGTCTCACCATGTTTGTCAGACTGGTCTCAAACTCCTGACCACAGGTGCTCCACCCACCTCAGCCTCCTAAAGTGCCAGGATTACAGGTGTGAGCCACTGCCTCCAGCCAGCAACAGTACTTTATGCTAGAGTCAAGAGCCCCCACCCAGCATGTCGACCTCTGGCTCCCATAACCTAATCTTAAGTGAGCTCTTGGGACCTGTGTGCAATGCCCAAGGGGAGAGAAATGCCAGTTACAGAAGCCCACTCAGGCTAACTCTTACAAATGGAGGGAGCATCACTGGGACACTGGAGTGACTTCATGGTCCCCAGGGGCATGATCTCTCAAGGGCTGGGCCTGGGAAGCTGGCTTGTCCTCTCTCTCTCTCTCTCTCTGCTTCTGGTCTCTGCTTCTCTTAGGGCATCTTCTTTACTCTTGTGCAACCAGCTTCTTCTGATTCTCCCTGCCTGTGGCCAATCCTAAGCTTCCATGTTTACATTCACCCTACTCGAGGGACCATCCCACAGCAGGTGGCTGTCTCCCAATCCCAATTCCAAATTCTTCATGGAGAATCTGATCTGTCCAACTTTGATTGTTCTATCACTGGGACCCAGATCAGAGGACTGAGGAGGTATGGGGAGGCCTTGCTACATCCTGGAGAGCACATCCCCATGGAATACAGGCAGAGCAGACACCCCAAATATGTCTTTCATACATTGATAGTAATGAACTTCCTTAATGTAAGCAATCCTTTGGCCATGGTTCTGCCTCTAATACCAACCAGAACTTTCAGAATTCTTCAAGTTGCCTATGAGAGTATATAGGTAGTGCGATTTTACAAACTCATCCTCCTCTTGGAGAAGAGAGAGACCACTCCCTATCTTTGTCCATGGAGATCTGCCGATGTCACTGCAGCACTACATCAATCCCTAGAGCAGTGGAAAGGTGGAAGTTCTAGCCTCTGAGTCTAGGAGAACTTTGGAAAGGTTGTTTTACCCACACCTCTCTTCTTTCATTTCAAAAACAGTTGAGAAAATGTTGTGTTAGGTCCTGCGGGAGAATTAAAATGAGTAAATTATGAATCTGTTTTCTTTTTTTTTTTTTTTGAGACGGAGTCTCACTCTGTTGCCCAGGCTGGAGTGCAATGTCACAATCTTAGCTCACTGCAACCTCCGCCTCCCAGGTTCAAGCAATTCTCTCCTTCAGCCTCCTGAGTAGCTGTGATTACAGGTGCCCACCACCACACCCAGCTAATTTTTTTTGTATTTTTAGTAGAGACAGGGTTTCACTGTCTTGGCCAGGCTTGTCTTGAACTCCTGACCTCGCGATCTACCTGCCTTGGCCTCCCAAAGTGCTGGGATTACAGGTGTGAGCCACCATGCTCGGCCTGAATCTGTTCTTAAAATGCTTATGATCTAGTACAGGTATCAGTAAATGTGTTCTGTTAAGGGCCAGACAGAAAATATTTTAGGCTTTTTGTGCACAAATGATCTCTTTCCCTGCCCTTTTATTTTCCCTCCTCTCTCCCACTCTTTTTCTCCTCTTCCTTTTTCTCCCTTTCTCTGCTCCTTTGTCTCCTCTGCCTTTTCTTTCTCCTTCTTTTTTTTTTGAGACGGAGTTTCGCTCTTGTTACCCAGGCTGGAGTGCAATGACACGATCTCGGCTCACCACAACCTCCACCTCCTGGGTTCAGGCAATTCTCCTGCCTCAGCCTCCTGAGTAGCTGGGCTTACAGGCATGCACCACCGTGTCCAGCTGATTTTTTGTATTTTTAGTAGAGACGAGGTTTCACCATTTTGACCAGGATGGTCTCGATCTCTTGACCTCGTGGATCCACCCACCTCAGCCTCCCAAAGTGCTGGGATTACAGGCATGAGCCATTGTGCCCAGCCTCTTTCTCCTTCTTTACAACTCTTTAAATATATAGAAACCATGTTTAGCTAGCTTGCCAACAAAAACAGGCTGTGGGGTGCTTGGAGCCTATGAGGCATGATATTTCAACCCCAATCTGGTATAAAGCAGGCATATGCTTATACACACAGGTAACTAAAACCTAGGTGGATGTACAGAGACAAAGTGGTGGGAACACAGGCTATATAGTCTAAAGACGTCCCTTCAAACCCTGTCTCTTATAAGCTACATGACCTTGGGCAGGCTCCTTATCCTGTAAGGATCTCAGTCTCATCACCTGTACAATGAGAATAGTCACAGATGTACCTCATGAGATAGATTTAAGGATTAAATGAGATAATACATGTTAAGTGCTTAGCATAGTGCCTGGCACATAGAGAGTACTCAGTAAGCTTTAGCTGTTGTAGTGATTAGGAAGTGTTCTGTGATAAATGATTAAAAAAACATGTAATGAGAGTCAGAGGAAGGAGAGGTCTCCTCAACTGGGCCCCTTGGGAAGACATTGTCATGGGAGAGGTGGGCTTTGAGCTTGGCCCAGAATAGCAGAGGTGAGGAGAGGGCCTAGGTGAGGAGAAGGCCTCTCCTGGGAGCCACTGAAAGGAGGTACCAGCAGACTCTGAGGGAGGCAGACAAGTCTGTAGATGACAGTCCCATAGGACAATTACAGGGACTTCTGCATACACAGTCAGGTGGCCCTCAGAGAGATTTTGGCTTCAGAAGCCTCTCTCTCTGAAGGAGCCTGTTCAGAATTTGCCAGTAACTTTGTCTGATAGCATTCACTTAGCTGTGAGCTCCCCTTCAACTCTGAATGTAAGGACATGATGTGCAGGAGGATGGACCCTTTACCAAATGCATGAGCTTGGGAGCAGAGGCCACCCCCATTCTGTTCACAAGAGCTCCCTGGAATGCCACACCTCTCTCCCATCACCACTAGCTGTGCCACTGCAGTTCAACACTGTCTGGGAAGGAGTGGTTCTCCTGTAATGCCCAAACTGCACTGCATCACCAAAGGTCCTCAGCAGAGGTTCCTAGGCCAGCAAAAGGAAAGACTTTCATTCAGAGGGAGTCAGTCAACCATGGGAGGAAGTGGGGTTCATTACAGAACAATCTAAGATAGAAGGCCTCATCTATCTGGTCCCAGTCCCAGGCATATCTCATCTGTAGATATGAAAGATTCCAGGCCTCTCATCCTGAGTCTAAAAACCCTGGAATAACTTAGCTAATGATTAACTCATTCTGATTCTATATTCAGCAATTTTTTGGTGATAATTTGGCTTATCCTGTATATGTGCCCATACGGAGAGAATGCAAAGGCTAGAGGATGAGTGTAACTAACATCTATAACTATTGTAAATCTCATTGTAAATTAAATAAATTGGCCTTCAGGTTTATGCATCAGCCTTCATGATCTGGGTTAGCATTAGACAGTGTCACTGAACCTAATCATCTTTGGGACACAAAAAGATATAATGTCTGAGCCTGGACTGGGGTGGGTGCCCCAAGAGGCCTGTGAGGCCTTTCTGGTACTCATCAGCCCCTTCTGGTACCTTCTGAACTTCTCCATATGTGGGCTGACCCTTGACCCATGCCTACCATAATCTTTCAAATTCACTGCCAAATTTGGTTTATAAACATATATACTGGATGCAAAGTCTTAATCAGTTGTAGAAAAAACTTGTACTATCTCACATACATATTTTCATGAATGTGATTTTATGTAGCATGAATTCAACAAATAAATTGTAAGAATGGGCCAAAATTTGCTTAGGTGTTCCCCCCATTTTTTTGAGGTGAATTCTTGCTCTGTTGCCCAGGCTATAGTGTAGTGGCACAATCTTGGCTCACTGCAACCTCCACCTCCTGGACTGAAGTGATTCTCCTTCCTCAGCCACCTGAGTAGCTGGGATTAAAGGCACATGCAACCACACCCAGCTAATCTTTGTATTTTTAGTAGAGAAGGGTTTTCACCATGTTGATCAGGCTGGTCTCAAAACTGACCTCAAGGGATCTGCCCACCTCAGCTTCCCAAAGTGTTCACAGGTGTGAGCCACCAGTTCCAGCCTCAGGTGTTCCCCTTTTGAAAAACCTTCCTCCCACAGATCATTTCTTGGTGACTCTGTCAAAGACAGATGCACGGGAGCATCTGATGATTCCTCAGACATCTCTAGGAAAATTCGTAATGGGCTTGTAAGTGAATTAATACTGGTCTTCAGTTTCTGTTGGAAAATTCAGTGTCCTGATATGACTCATATGAAGTTAAAAAGCTTTGCTGGATAATGAAGAAAAACTTAACATTTCTTACTTTTAAGAAATAAATTTGTTAGAGTCACAAAATGTATTACAGACAGGCCTTAGGCAGAAAGCACAAACATGTCTTGATGCTTTGTAACTAATACACAGAAGTCAAGCTTTTGGGTAATGGGGTGGCATGGGAGAGTTACAGAATAAAGTCAGTGAGGCCACATAGAATCACCACAGTGTGAATATATACTTTACAGATTTTAGCTGAGTAAACTTAACTTTATGTAAGAAATGAATTCACACAAATATAATTCTTAAAACAAATGTTTAGAGGCAAGGTAGCCTTAGCATTAAAGGTTGCATACAATGGAAGATTACACTTTTAAAAACATCTTTAAAATTAGAATGTCCTAAGGGGGATTTTGCAAACAAATGAACCAGGATACAATTTAATTATGACGATATTCAAAATAAGTATAGGTAGAAAGAAGCTTCTCTTCAATCACAATGTTTTTATATATATCCTCCAGATTTATTCTTATCTAAACACACAATAATGGGCAGCCTGTTGTTTTATCATCTCAAAGATCTGTGTCTTCCTTTTAAAAAATATTGACATCTTGTCTCAAGAGTTCTGATAAATTTAAAACAAAAAAATACCCACAAAAATATTGACGTCTGATTCTCAGTCCCCTGAGATTCTGATGTAATTAGTCTGAGATTCAGCCTGGGTTTTAGAATTTGTAAAACACTCCCAGATGATCCTAATGCAGCTGTTGGAAACTGCTGATACTTACCCTGCCCCAGCAAGATCAGTGGGAGTTAATTTACGTTTCCATCTGAGGAGAGAACTAGAATTCAGGTCTCTTGGTTTTCAGCCCTTTCTAGATCCTCCTTGAAGGAGAACCTCCTCTTCTCCCATCCTGTGGTTTGAGCATTGGAAGCCTTGGCTGCACCTGGTAGCTAGCCCCATCATGCTTTCTCCTGCTCTTGTTATTAATTGAACAGCAGTGTCTAATCATATCTCTGACCAAGTTACTAGGCACAGAAAAGGCCTCAGTTCTGGCACTGCTTTGTGTGACAGAGAGTTGCTTTCTGTGACATGTGACATTTTGAGGTTCCTTTTAGCTCCATTCCAGTCAGGAGGGGGGCACCTGGCACCTACCCTGGCATGCACAGAATTGGGAGTCTACACTCAGGCTTGTGCAAAATCCCTAAAAGTTAAAGCTTTGCTGGATAATGAAGGAGAACGTGGAGATTTTCTTTCCACTTGACCTGCTTCTCCAGCTCTAATTTCTACTTTTTGAAGCCAACCACAGTATAAAGTTAACTTTGCAATGAGTCATTTGGGATTACACATGAACCTTTTTATCAGGCTTCCACAAGTTTTTAAACCTGGCTTTGTCCAGAGGCTTTTTACAGAGGCCATTCCTTTTTTCATTCTGGAAAATGTTTGATTGTGGAAAATTCAAATTTATACAAAAGTAGTATGTAGTGTAATGAACCCTCACATGCCCATCACCCAGATTCAACAGTTACCAGCTAACTCATAGCAAATCTTGTTTCTCTGTCCCCCACCTACTACCCCAGACACACACATTAGATCATGTTGACACAAATCCCAGACACCACATCATTCTATCTGTAAAATATAAGGCCTCTTTCTTTCTTTTTAAAGATAGGGTCTTGCTCTGTCACTTAAGCTTCAATGCAGTGGTGCAATCACAGCTCACTGCAGCCTCAAACTCCCGGACTTAATCCTCCTACCTCAGCCTCCTGAGTAGCTGGGACTACAGGCATATGCCACCACACCTGGTTAATTATTTTATTTTTTGTATAATGGAGTCTTGCTTTGTTTCCCAGGCAGGTCTCCAGCAATCCTTCCACCTCAGCTCCCAAAGTGCTGGGATTACAGGTGTGAGCCACCATGCCCAGCTTCTGAATATTTAAAAATATATTTAAACAAAATGAGCTTCAAGCTTTTTTTCCCCAAGTCATTTCCTCATAGGGAGATCTCACCCAAAGTGATCAGCGAGGTCTTGCTACCCTCAAGCGGGAGGGAGCAAGCATTTAATGAGGTTGATCTGGGCAGGAGACCATAAAGGGGCAGCAGAGAGGAAGTAATGGCACCTGTCCTCAAGAAGCTTAATGTATATTTGGCATTTGTTATATACCAAACCAATCATAAAACAAGATTGACTATAATTATTAATTGAGGCACTGAGCCTGGATTAATTAATTATTTTAGGCTCTGAGCCTGAGAAGTTAGAAACTTTACCTAGAATAGTCTGGAGCACAGAGTTGCCTGGATCCCACTCATTTTTATTCTAATGTCAACTGGTCTAGGATATGACTGAGACATGAAGATTTTAAAGGCATCTAGGGTATTTCTGTATGCAACCGAGCTTAAGAATCACTGTCCTAGAACAGTGTTTCCTAAAGTGTGGTCCTAAAGGCATGTAATTCTAATGCATGCTTCAGTTTGAGAACCATCCTAGTGTGTTATAGGAGAAATAAGCAGAATAACTGGCAGAGGCTTTGTGGAGGAAGGGGCAGTGAAAAACAGAGAGGAAAATAAGACATTCTACAAGATGTCAGAGGTGATCTGCAGACCAGCAGCATGAGCACACCTAGGAGCTTATTAGAAATGTAGAATCTTTGACCTCATTCCAGACCTGCTGGATGAGGATCTGCATTTTGACAAGATCCCCATGCACATTAGAGTTTGAGACACACTGATGTAGTAGTATATACCATAAATGGACTTCCATTATAAAATCAGAGAAAATAAAGCATAGCCTGACTGTGCTAGAAAGGAGAGCCTTTCAGCTGGTGTTCTTGGAGCCATTCTAAGGGAAAGGGGCCATATTCCTTTGTATAATGAGAATCAGACCCATGTGAGCTATGTTTGCCTGCATTGAGACCCCATGTAAGTTGAACTATCCCAGCTGGGTGCGGTGGCTCATGCCTGTAATCCCAGCACTTTGGGAGGCCGAGGCAGGTGGATCAGGATGTCAGGAGTTCGAGACCAGCTTGGCCAATATGGTGAAACCTCATCTCTACCAAAAATATAAACATTAGCCAGGCAACTGCTTGAATCTGGGAGGCGGAGGTTGTAGTGAGCCAAGATCACACCACTGCACTCCAGCCTGGGTGACAGAGCAAGACTCCATCTCAAAAAAAAAAAAAAAAAAAAAAAGTTGAACTATCCCTTAGTCACACCTTCCTATGTGCCTACAGAGCAGAGGTTCAGGTGCAGTCAAATAACCTGGGAGTTTCCATGGCAGGGCCACCCTCCTGGTGGGGTAACCATCCAGGCATTGGTATTTTTATAAATCTCTCCAAGTTATTCTAATGGACAGCCAAGGTTGAAAACCACTGCTATGGATCTTTGGTCCTCCACGTTTCCTTGTTTCATTCAAGGTAAAAGTGAGCTAAATTTCTAGCTGTAGCCATTAAAAACACAAAATTAAGTTCCAGGTGGCAGGCTTAATGGTTCAACATCTGGATTCCCAAAATAGGTATAGAGGGGACTAGAGAGGTGTTCCCAGTTAAGTGGTTTTGTATTCTGGAATTTCTTAAATTCTCTGGATTCTGAGTGTAGTTCTGGCATTGGCTTAAACCTGGAGACAAGTTATTTAGTGTCTCTGCAGGCTGTTCTCATGTGGGTTAGTGCCCTTGTCTGTGTGTGTATGAGGTTAATGTTTGGTGTGTGCCTAACACAGTACAAATAGTTGAAGTCCTGAGAGGTGGAGAGGACTGCTTGTCTTTGCTACCTGCTATCTGGAGTTAGTAGAGGATGTTTCAAAGAGAAAGCATGCTCTTATCACTCCTTCAGGTGGAGTTACATTTGTATAGGCCGAAGACTGAAGAATGGGATGTCAGGGGAGAGAGCTGCCTGAGAATGTCCAGCCTAGGGTGTTTGTGAGACAGTGAAGAGAGAAACTCACCCAGGTGGCCCTGTGCATGGGCCACATCACACCTTTAGGTAGATGGGGTAAGGCCATGGAGTAGCAAAAGAGTCTTTGAGAGCAGGGTGACAATTCAGTTTATCTTGTGTATTATTTTTGAGCAAAAAAAAAAAAAAAAAAAAGGCAATCTGAATAGGAAGTCAGTCCTCATGGAGAAAGGTTGAGCATCCTCTCAACTAAAACATTTGGACTGGCTGGCACAGTGGCTCACGTCTGTAATCCCAGCACTTTGAGAGGCCGAGGTGGGTGGATCATCTGAGATCAGGAGTTCGAGACCAGCCTGACAAACACGGTGAAACCCCATCTTTACTAAAAATACACACACACACACACACACACACACAAATTAACTGGGTCTGGGGGCAGGTGCCTGCCTGTAATCCCAGCTACTCAGGAGGCTGAGACAGGAGAATCACTTGAACCCAGGAGGCAGAGGTTGCAGAGCGAAGATCACACCATTGCACTACAGCCTGGGCGATGAGAGTGAAACTCTGTCTCAAAAACAAACAAACAGACAAAAAATTTGGACTTATCCTTTGGTATATTCCTTGTAAACTCTTATGTTAATATACCCTTTAGACACATCTTACTCTCGACATCACATAGTCTTGGATCTGCCATAATTTAAATGATGTTTCCCAAACAGATTTTCCCATGGAAAGGTCAGCTATGACTTGTCTGCCTGGTCTCTGGCTCCAGCCCCAATGTTTTAGTTCTTTACCTCCCAGTCCTTCTCTAATTAAACCTCCCCATCCTGTGTCTGTCTGATCCCCCAGGGTCACACCAGGTGCCTGGTTAACTTGTCTCAAATAAATGTATGGAATGAAGATATTAACCATCGATAATGCAAAATATACAGTTATGTGAAGAGGAAATCTGACAAAGGAAAAGATGTTCAATCTCACTAGCAATCAGAAAAATGCAAATGTGAGATAATTTTTCAATCACCAAATGAACAAAGGTGAAAAAGAATGAAAATACCAGAGTCTGGGAGACTAGGGAAATGGAGTATCTCATTGGTAGCAGTGGTCAGTGACACCAACTTTCTGGAAAACAGTTTGGTAATGTTTGTTATAAATGTAAAAATGTGCAGACATAGCAATTCCACTTCTGAGAGTTTATCCTGGAAAAATTGTTGAGCAGGGACCAAGGATGTTCAGAACAGCCTTAATTGATAATAAAGAATAATTAGAAATAATCTAAATGTCCACCAATTGAGAAGTGTTCATATCAATTATGGTATGTTCAGACAGTGGAATACTAGAAAGACTTCAGAATGATGTTAGTACTAATAGACATGAAAAGATGTCCATTAGATATTATGCCCTTATGGTCCTTGTGGTGCCATTAATGTAAAGTTAATGCAAGCTTGGGCATGTGTGCATGTATGCACAGGGACATCTAGAATGGCAGTTACCAAAACATCAACCCCTCCTGCTTGGAGGAGCTTTGAATGACTTGACTTTCTTCTTTTTTATTGTTCCTAACATTGAAAATTTTATTTTTAACTTAATAGCTAACATTAGCAGAGTATATCTTATGTGCTGGTCACTGCTCTAATTCCTGTACACTATTATTATTACTGAAGAAATCAAAGGGGATGAGAGATTAAGTAACTTACATGAGATTCTCAGCTAGTAAATGATAGAGCTAGTATTCAAAACCTGATAGTGTTGCTTCATAGACTGCACTCTTAAAAAAAAAAAAAATTCAGTTAGAGTCTTACTCTGTCACCCAGGCTGGAGTGCAGTGGTGCAATATCGGCTTGCTGCAACCTCTGCCTTCCAGGCTCAAGTGATCCTCCCGCCTCAGCCTCCCAAGAAACTGGGACCATAGCTGTGTGTCACCATGCCCAGCTAATTTTTATGTATTTTTTGGTAGGGTCAGTGTTTCAACATGTTGCCCAGGCTGGTCTCGAGCTGCTGAACTCAGGCAATCCACCCACCTGGACCTCCCAAAGTGCTGGAATCACAGTCATGAGCCACCTCACCCAGCCTAACAGACTGCACTCTTGCTACACTAATTAGTTTCAGTAGAGTGAAAGTCTTAAATCCCGCCCAAACAACAATCCTACTCCTCTGCTCAAAGTAGTCATTGTTTACCATTTGACATGGATTCCTCCAAAACTTTTGCTTTCTCCAGACACTTGTGCACACACACACGTGTGTTTTTCTTTTTTATAAAATGGGATGGTAGTGTCCGCCCTGTCAGTATGTAAGTTCACCGTCATATTTTTTATTTATCTCTGGGGAATATTCCACAGCATGACCATACAGAATTGATGTAATCATACTTCTACTGAAAACCTGGTCATTTCCAGTTCTTCAGCCTAACAGACAAAGCTTCATCGAGCATTCTCATATACATATTACAGGGTGTGGCAGTGTAATTATATTCCTGTGATCATTTCCTAGAAATGGAACCACGGGTCAAAAGGCATGCACACTGAATGTTGAAAGAGGCTGCCCACACCAGGAAGGCTGTGTCATTACACCTGCAGGAGATGAGAGGCCATCTCCCACATTTTCACTGACACAGGAAGTTGTTGATCTTTTTAACTGATGCTAGTATAAGAAATGAAGAATATTATTTCATTTGTAGTAATTTAAAAGTTTGTGATTACTGGTAAAGTTGAGCATATTTTCACATGTGTATTGGCCATCTTCATTTCTTCTCAGAATTGTTTACTTTCTATAGGATAATTTGAGTTAATTGGATAATCTTATGAATTCAAAGGAGCATTGTTGTATTATAAATAGTAGTCTTTTGATGCTTTCTTGTGTTGCAGATATTTTTCTCAGTACATTACTTTTCTTTGAACTTGATTTATATGTTATTTACTATACAGAAGTTTTCATTTATTTTAGTTTTGGGTAATCAAATCTGTCCCTTTTTTTTTCTTTATGGTTTTATACCTTGTTTAGGAAGTCTTTCTCTACAATATTCTCCAAGAATATAAGAATACTCTCCTATAGTCTCTTCTAGTACATTTGCATTTTTGCTTATAGATTTATTTTTATGTTTAGACTTTAATCCATGAAGAACTTAGTATTGTGTTTGGTGAAAAGTAGAGATTTAACTTTCTATTTTTAGGTTGGTTGTCTTTAAGCAACTCCTTCATCAAAACCCAAATTCCGTGATGGGCATGGTGATACATGCCTGTAATCCTAGCACTTTGGGAGGCCAAGGTGGGCTGATGACTTAAGCCCAAGAGTTCAAGACCAGCCTGGGCAACATGAAGAAACCCCGTCTCTACAAAAAATACAAAAATTAGCCAGGCGTGAGGGCATGTGCATGTAGTCCCAGCTACTTGGGAGGCTGAGGTAGGTAGATTGCCTGAGCCCAGGTGGTCGAGGTTGCAGTGAGCTGAAATCATGCCACTGCACTCCAACTTGGGTGAGACTCTGTCTCAAAAAAAACCTGAATTCCCATAGATATGCAGGTCTGTTTCTGGACTGTTGTGCCATTGGTCCCTTGTCTATATCTGGCCTGTAATCACACTGCTTTAATTATTGAAGCTTCTCCACAAGTTTTTTCATGTGCTAAGCCATCCCCATTTCTCTTCATTTTTGAATGTACCTCAACCATTCTGATACTTTTCTTTTTTAAGAGGATCTTTAGAGTTAGATAGTCATGGTATAAAAGTCCTCCCTTGGGATTTCAGTTATAATAGATTGGAGCTACTCATGCATTTGTGGTTGGTTGACATCTTACAAAGGGGAACTCTCTGAGGTCTTTCTTCTTGCACACCTCCACTCCAGCCTATGATTCCAAGGCTTCTAGAAAGGACAGATCACTACACATCATTGATTTAATTTCTTTCCTTCCCCGGATGGCCTGTGGATTTTTACATGAACTTTCAGAGGGAAAAGAGTGAAAAGCATGGAAACCTCAGACCTTGCAGAGAAACTCAGAGAGAAATACTTTTCATCAGGGAATATTTTTTCTGCTCCTGGCAGACCACACTGAACACTCATGTGTGAACAGCCTGGGGTAATCAGGTTCCAGTTGAGGCTTTTTTTAAAAAACAGCTTTATTGTTCTAGAATAACTTAAAATTCTCTCATTGTTAAGTGTACTGGTAAATGATTTTTAGTAAATGTATGGAATTATGCAACCGTCACCATAATCCAATTTTAGAATATTTCCATCACTCCCAGAAGATCCCTTGTGCCCTTGTATAGTCATTCTCTGGATGCCACTCTGTCCTTAACATGACAGCATCAGAAGTGGGGGACAAATGAGGGCATCCCCAAGAGATCCTCTGCCTGTGAGTCTAGGACCAACACCATAACCACATACATAGCATGACCCCACATGATACCACTCTCTTGGGGAGACCCAGGTGGGGCTTCCTCCTGAGGGCCCTGGTCACACTGAGCCCCATCCTTACCCTTCTAGGTGGATAAAGTTTGAAGAAACGGTAGAGGAAGGCGGCGAATGCTGGAGCAAGCCCCATGTGTCCACGCTCTCCTTGCACAGCCTCTTTGAGCTCTGTACCTGCCTGCAGACGGGGACGGTGCTGCTGGATTTGGACAGTGGCTCCTTACCACAGATCATAGGTGAGGCAGGGGCCACTGTGTGCATCTCTCCTGTGGTTCCTTGCAAACCAGGGCAGCTCCCCTGACCTCGTGCCTGCCCTCGAGCCTGTGTGACTGGCCCATCTCTGACACCTGATTCTGCAGAGACCAGCTTTGACTCTGTTGCTCCCAGGGCAGAATCAAAGCTGCCCCAAGTTTCAGTTCCACAGAGACCTCCAGCAGAGAGGAAAAGACCATCCTCCAAAATGCTATCCAGAGAGACACCTCTTACCATGACAACCTGTTTCTTTTCAGGGTAAAATGGGTCATTATCTTCTTTAGGAAATTAGCTATCATTTAGTGGTGTGTCAAAGGGAGGAGGTAGCTTGCCTTAACACCTCTAAAAATTTTTGTCAGTTTTGTTCCAGCACATTGGGTTTTTCCAGAAGTATTTTACCCAAAATGCTTTTCTAAAAAGAATTCATTTTAGGACTAAAATCATTGAACACAATACCTTTAT
Organism: Aotus nancymaae; assembly: GCF_030222135.1. Taxonomy (NCBI): domain Eukaryota; kingdom Metazoa; phylum Chordata; class Mammalia; order Primates; family Aotidae; genus Aotus; species Aotus nancymaae. The sequence continues at coordinate 361,573 of NW_026988682.1, forward strand.
GCTTCCTAGGGCAATTTCATATGGACTGTTTATTTTACTTTTCATAAGAACATTGACAGAGCAGAGTCTTACATACATACACACACACACAGACACACACACACACACGCACACAGACATGCATGCGCCCTTGAACAGGAGGCCAAGAGTTGGTGATGCACCCAGTTTTCCACAGTTAGTGGCAAAGCCAGAAGTATTTCCACACTCCCGCTGACACCTCCAACTCACATTTAATTCCACTCATAACAGGTGAAACTGAACACCCCCACACCCTGGGGATGTTCTGTCCACAGGGACGAAGTATGTTTGTTTTCCATGCAGATGATGTCATTGAGAAGCAGATTGAGGATGGTCTCCTGTGGCCAGAGCTCTGGGAGAGGGTCAGTTACGTCCTCCTGAGGAGGCACCGTCACCAAACCAAGAAGCCCATCCACTGCTCCTTAGTCGACACTGGGAAGTCAGTCTCCACCACAAGTGAGTTGGGGTTTACGCTGCTGGGCATGGGACATGCAGGGCCAAGTATCAGGCCCTGTTATCCAGGTGAGCCCACTTTAGGGGCTGGGAGTTTCTGGAGAAATTCTGATGTTTGGGGATCCCTCAGCCTCCTTCTCTGGCAGGCCTGCAGGGATCCCAGCCACACTCCCATGTTGTTCCCACCACCAGAGCAGAACACTTTCTAGGAAGAGAGTTGGTTCTCAGCCAGGGCTGCACATTGTAAATCATTTTGGGGCTTGAGATGTGTCCTAATGCCTTGGCCCCATCCTGGAGAATTGGAGTCGGTTGGTCTGGGGTATGGCCTAGGAAAGGAGAGAGAGGTTAGAACATACCCCAGGAGATTCCCATGTCACACAGCATTGGGAAATGCTGGTAGAGATGGCTTGCTTATTCAAAAGACCCAAAAGTTTCACATCAAACCCCCTGGAGAGGTCAAGAGCCTCAGCAGAAAATGGAACACAACAGGGTGATAGAAGGGGCTGGGCTTATCTCAAGAGTGCCAGGGCTTGTAGACCGGGTGGCTGATGTCACTCTGATTAACAGGATCTGGGACCATTTAGAGAGGGTGGATTGTTCCATGCACACATCTGAAATATCCAACACTCCACTATCCTATTTGAGCCTAGATGCCCAGAGACATTAGCCCTGCTGAGCCTGTCAGACAAACACAGTAACCAGAGCTAAGTTGCTAAATTAAAAACACTGAGGAACCTCTTTAAATGAATTACTTAAAAATGGGAAGTGACCTGGGCATGGTGGCATACACCTGTAATCCCAGTACTTTGAGAGTCCAAGGTGGGTGGATGGCTTGAGCTCAGGAGTTTGTGACCAGCCTGGGCAACATGGCATACACACAATCTCTACAAGAAATACATAAACTCTATGGTTTAACCCCATCTTTACAAAACCCCATGGCATAAACTCCACCTCTACAAAAAATTAGCCAGGTGTGGTGCCACACACCTGTAGTCTCAGCTAATCAGGAGGCTGAGTGGGGAGGATCACTTGAACCCAGGAGACAGAGGTTGCAGTGTGCTGAGATCATGCCATAGCACTCCAGCCTGGGTGAGCGAGCAAGACCTCGTCTCAAAAAATCCCCCAATAAACAATGGGAAGTGTTTAACATACCATAATAACAATAGTTACATACTCAGCACTTACCACATTCTGGGCACTATTCTGAGTGCTCTTCCTGTTTTAACTCACTTCATCCTCACAAAAACACTGTGGTGTGTAGGTACAGTTCTTGTCCCCATTTTACAGATGAGACACCTGAGGCACAGAGAATTTAAGTAGCTTGCCTAAGGTCACACAGCCAGTAAGTGGTAGAATCAGGGATGAACCCAAGCAGTCTACTACACTTTGTACCCATTTAATCAATTGTGTAACTATCTCACTTTCAACAGTACAGATATTCTCTCTGTAATTTTTTTTGGTTTTTTTAAATGGAGTCTCACTCTGTCACCCAGGCTGGAGTGCAGTGGCACAATCTTGGCTCACTGCATTTTCTGCCTCCTGGATTCAAGCGATTCTCCTGCGTCAGCCACCCAAGTAGCTGGGACTACAGGTGCCCACCACCACACCTGGCTAATTTTTGTATTTTTAGTAGAAACAGGGTTTCACCATGTTGGTCAGGCTGATCTCGAACTCCTGACCTCAGGTGATCCACCTGCCTCGGCCTCCCAAAGTGCTGGAATTACAGACATGAGCTACTGCACCCAGCCTATAATCTTGTTCAGACTATTGATTTGCTTAAATGAAAAAAAAAAAAAATTCTTCCTGAAAGGGGAAGAGACATGTCTCGTAGCCCAGTTTTATTTAGTTGAGACTTTGCTATACCAGAAAGACTGTTGAAGCCAAGTCCATTCTGATTCTCCTCTCAGTCCTGGCCAGAGTCCTGGTGCTGGTCTGAGTCTACACCACTCCACGGAGGACCTGTGGATGCAGCAGAGTGTGTGCTCTGCCCCTCTGTGGCAGCTTTGTTTAGGCTGTGGCATCTGTGACATGGCCACATTGCCATAGGTGGGGGAGACAAAGCCCAGGATCTGCCAAGAATTCTCAGGGCATGTATCAGGAGAAGCCTAACTTTCACTCTAAACCCGGGCTGCTGTCAGGGCCTCATTTACTACCTTAGTATTCAAGTCATTCCTCTGAAAAATGAGGCTCTCAGTCACATCCTGATGTAATCAATACCCACTTCCATGTTCTAGGCATTTTTATCTCAGTTTTTATCTTCATCTTCACCAAACTGACTAATACCCTGTTTTTTTGGTGAAAAACTTTCCCGGAAACAGAATTAAAAAAAAAAAAAGCAAGGTCCTTTCCTTCAGTTCAGTCAGGCAGCATTCCCATCACTGGGTGGCAGTCTCATACCACCACATGAAGAAGAAATGTGGGCAGAGTCATGGCCCCTTTTTGCTGGGCATGGATGGTGTGGGGTGGTGGTTTGAGATGAGAGGTCACAGACAGGCTTTTTACACAGCTTTTCAGGGATACACAGACAGGCAAGCTGGAGGAAAGAAAGGAGACAACTTAGAAAATGAAGAGAAAAAGAAAAAGCAGTGAAGGACTATTTTCCTTCTGGTACTTTTGCTAAAATGTCAAGATGTTAACAAGTGCAGCCCAGTGCTGTGCCCCATCCATGCCCGAGGAGTGACTTGGGGGGCAGTGCAGCCCCTGCCCATGGCCTTGGCCATAGCAGGTGTTTTCTGCAGTCTTCTCTGTCTGTCCTGATGGCCCAAGTCCACTTAGTCTCCCCTGGCCTGGTTATTCCACATAGGGATGCCCAGTGAATGTTCAGTGGGTAGACAGTGGCTTCGGGAAGACCTTCTACTCAGTTGTCATTGTATATGAGGTTGCCTCCCTACCGACACTGCTCGGGGGTGGGGAACCACTGGGACAAGAGGCATGAGTGGATGGTTACAGCTTTGTGTGAACCAGGTCATATTCAAGGTGGTCACCTGCCCTGAGGTGGCCCAGCATGCAGAACACAGGGGACAGGAGAAGGATCAGAGAAGAGGAGATGCTGACTGAGTCTTGGAGCATAAACAGAAGTTTTCCAGGAGCAAGGAGGAGGAAGAGGGGGTTCTAAACAAAGGAAACAAATAGCAGGTTGGGGGAGGGAAGAGAAGGAGCTGGAGGTAAAGAACATCAGTTCAGTTTACAGGAAGTGCAGGAGTTAAGGGGAAGAGAAGGTCAGAGCAAAGAGGGCCTTGTACACTCAGCAAAAGAACCCAGATTCTAGTGGGGCATGGTGGCTCACTCCTGTAATCCCAGCACTTTGGGAGACCAAGGCGGGCAAATCACCTGAGGTCAAGAGTTCGAGATCAGCCTGACCAACATGGAGAAACCCCTTCTCTACTAAAAATACAAAAATTAGCTGGGCATGGTTGTGGGTGCCTGTAGTCCCAGCTACTGGGGAAGTTGAGGTAGGAGAATCACTTGAAACCAGGAGGTGGAGATTGCAGTGAGCTGAGATTATGCCACTGCACTCCACTCTGGGTGACAGAGCAAGATTCTGTCTCAAAATACATATGTATATGTATGTAAATGTAATTTCTATTCCTGCATGTAATTATTCTACTCTGGCTTCATGTAACAGGAAGACCCCTAGCCTGAGAGTTAAAAACTTCTAACTTCTTTACCAAGCACACCATCTGGCTGTCTTTACCCTGGTCTCTGCCACTGACTACCTGCATGGCCTCAGTCACATAATTTCTCTATCAGGGCCTCAGTGTTGTGGCTTGATTGCGTGGTGGTGGTGGTTAGGGTTAGTTTTGTCAATGCCAAAACTCTTCCAAATAGTTGAAGAGATTTATGAACTCTTTTTCCAGAGAAAAAGCACACTCAAATAAACATTTTTCAAATGATTTCCAAGTGTTTACAAACTTTCTAGATTCTGTCTATGGACTTCAGTTTAACATTCCTTGGACTGGCTCCCCATCCTTTTCTTTAAATAGCTCTCTCTGGCTCTAACTCTAATTCCTCTTAGAAATAAAAATAGAAAAGAAACAATTTTGCCAGGTGCGGTGGCAGGTGCCTATAGTCCCAGCTACTTGGGAGGCTGAGGTGGGAGGATCGCTTGAGTCCAGGAGTTCTGGGCTGCAGTGCGCTATGCCTATCGGGTGTCCGCACTAAGTGCGGCATCAATATGGTGACCTCCCAGGAGCAGGGGACCACCAGGTTGCCTAAGCGGGGGTGAACTGGCCCAGGTCAGAAATGGAGCAGGTCAAAACTCCCGTGCTGATCAGTAGTGGGATCATGACTGTGAACAGCCACTGCACTCCAGCCTGGGCAACATAGCGAGACCCCGTCTCTAAAAAGAAGAAAAGGAACAATTTTTATCTCTGCTAAGAACTCACTTCTGATAAAAATGGCGCTGACATGTCTCAGCCACATTCTGAAAATCAGGATTCTGGAGAGTCTTGTGCTCTAAGACAAGTGATCTAGGCAAGAAAACTCTATACATCTGTTTATTTGCCCCTTAGAAATCAAAGCTAATCACTTGTACAGTTTGGTGGCATTCTCCCGTCGGTAAGAGGTGTCCATCTTTCAATCTCCATAAAATGTAACTGATATATTTAGCAACTTGGAACTCTCACTTCTGGTACATTTAGTGGGGAATGTCGTGTTGAATTTAATAGATATGTTGTTCCTAAGATTTTTTTTTTTTTTTTGAGATAAAGTTTTGCTCTTGTCCCTCAGGCTGGAGTGCAGTGGTGCCATCTCGGCTAACTGCAACCTCTGCCTCCTGGGTTCAAGTGATTCTCTGCTCAGCCTCCTGAGTAGCTGGGATTACAGGTGCACACTGCCACACCTGGCTAATTTGTGTATTTTTAGTAGAGATGGGTTTCACCATGTTGTCCAGGCTAGTCTTAAACTCCTGACCTCAGGTGATACGCCCACCTCGGCCTCCCACTCCTTTCCTCCTCACATCTGGGAAGAGGAGAGGGGACTGAAGGTTAAGTTGATCACCAATAGCCAGTGACTTAATCAGTCATGCTCATGTGAAGCCTCCATAAAAACTCAAGAACCTGGTTCAGAGAGCTTCCAGGTAGTGGAACATATGGAGGTTCCAGGAGGAGGGTGCACGTGGGGAGGAGTGTGCATGTGGGAAGGAGGTTGCACGTGGGGGGGAGTGTGCATGTGGGGAGGAGTGTGCACGTGGGAAGGAGGGTGCATGTGGGGAGGAGGGTGCACCTGGGGAGGAGGATGCACCTGGGGAGGAGGATGCACCTGGGGAGGGCATGGAAGCTGTGTACTCCTTCTATACCTCATCCTCTGCATTTTTTGTTCTGTATTATTTGTGATATCCTTAAAATAAACTCCATCTCAAAAAAAAAAAAAAGATGCTTTTTCATTTTCTGTTTTGGGTTCCTTCTCTGATTCAGTATTCAGGAGTGTGTTGTTTAATTTCTACATATTTGTAAATTTCTGAATTTCCTCCTGTTACTGAATTCTAATTTAAATTTAATATTGTGAGTGGAAAGGATGTTTAATATTATTTCAGTCTTCTTAAATTTGTTAAGACTTGTTTTGTAGTCTAACATAGGATCTATCCTAGAAAATATTTTATGTCCATTTGAAAAGAGCATATATTCTGTTGCAGTTCATTGAAATGTTAGGTTTATATTTGATAGGTTCATTTGGTCTATAGTGTTGTTTAAGTCGACTGGGTCTTAGTTTTCTGTCTACTATTACTGTATTGCCATCTGTCTCCCTGCAGATCTGGTAATATTTGCCTTATGTACTTAGGTGCTTCAGTGTTGGCTGCATATACATTATAATAGTTATATCCTCTTGACGAATTGAAACCTTTGTAATTATGTAATGGCCTTCTTTATCTCTTGTGACAATTTTTGACTTAAAGTCTATGTTTTTGTGTTTTGTCTTTTTTAATTGTACTTTAGGTTCTGGGGTACATGTACAGATCATGCAGGATTGTTGTGTAGGTACACACATGGCAATATGATTTGCTGCCTCCATCTCCCTGTCACCCACATCTGGCGTTTCTCCCCATGTTATCCCTCCCCGACCTCTCCAACCCCCTGCTGACCTTCCTTGGCCCCCCACAACAGACCCCAGTGTGTGATGCTCCCCTCCCTGTGTCCACGTGTTCTCATTGTTTAATACCTGCCTATGAGAAATATGTGGTGTGTAATTTTCTGTTCTTGTGTCAGTTTGCTGAGAAGGATGGTTTCCAAATTCATCCATATTCCTACAAAGGAAACGAACTCATCATTTTTTATGGCCGCATAGTATTCCATGGTGTACATGTGCCACATTTTCCTTGTCCAGTCTATCGTCGATGGGCATTTGGGTTGGTTCCAGGTCTTTGCTGTTGTAAACAGTGCCACTATGAACATACATGTGCATGTGTCTTTATAATAGAATGCTTCATAATCCTTTGGGTATATACCCAGTAATGGGATTGCTGCGTCAAATGGAATTTCTATTTCTAGGTACTTCAGGAATCGCCACACTGTCTTCCACAATGGTTGAACTAGTTTATACTCTCACCAACAGTGTAAAAGTGTTCCTATTTCTCCGCATCCTCTCCAACATCTGTTGTCTCCAGATTTTTTAATGATCACCATTCTAACTGGCATGAGGTGGTATCTCAATATGGTTTTCATTTGCATTTCTCTAATAATCAGTGATAACGAGCATTTTTGATATGTTTGTTGGCCTCATATATGCCTTCTTTTGAAAAATGTCTGTTCATGTCTTCTACTTTTAGATGGGTTTGTTTGTTTCTTGTAAATCTGTTTTAGTTCTTTGTAGATTCTGGATATTAGCTCTTTGTCAGATGGGTAGATTGCAAAAATTTTTTCCCATTCTGTTGGTTGTGGGTTCACTCTAATGATTGTTTCTTTTGCTGTACAGAAGCTCTGGAGTTTAATTAGGTCCCATTTGTCTATTTTGGCTTTTATTGCCAATGCTTTTGGTGTTTCGGTCATGAAGTCCTTGCCTATTCCTATGTCCTGAATGGTTTTGCCTAGGTTTTCTTCTAGGGTTTTCATGGTGTTAGGTATTATGTTTAAGTCTTTAATCCATCTGGAGTTGATTTTAGTGTAAGGTGTCAGGAAGTGGCCTGGTTTCTGCTTTCTGCAAACTGCTAGCCAGTTTTTCCAAAACCATTTATTAAATAGGGAATCCTTTTCCCATTGCTTGTTTTTGTCAGATTGTTAAAGATCAGATGGTTGTAGATGTGTGGTGTTGCCTCCAAGGCCTCTGTTCTGTAATTTTGTTTGATATGTGTATAGACACCTATGCTCTTCTTTGGTTACCTTTTTAATGGAAAATCTTATTCTATACTTTCATATTTAGCCTATATGTTTCCTTATAGCTAATGCGAGTTTCTTGTAGGGAGCATAGAGTTAGATCTTTTTAAACATTTATTAAGATTGCAATGTTTTCTCTTTCTCCAAACACAGTAAGTTTGGACTCGATTATTTTTACTTCTCTGGAGGACCTTATTTGTCAGACTACAAGTTGGTTGGGAAAATACCAGATATTAACTTTACATTTAATATCTGACAAGTTAACAGTTTCTTACATTTATGTAGAATTTTTCAAGTTTACAAAGTTATTTCACATAGATGATTTTATTTTATCCTCAAATAGCAAAGGAAAGGAAACCAAAAGTAAAAAATACTAAGACATTGCATTTTTATTTCCCTGTTTTACTCAAAGTGTTACAGATTTGGATAAAATAAATAGAAAAAAGAATAAAAATAGCCACTCAATATTGTTTTATATCTGCTCATGAGTATTTATAGTAAAATGAATGCCTTCTAGATCAAAAGCAAAAGAACAAGGTCTGCTTAGGAGAGAACCAAGTCGCTGACCTGTCACTTTAGCATATCATTCTACTATGTAGAATTCAGCTTCTGACCTGTGAGAAATAGATCTCAAAGTTTTCAATGAAAGTTACTTTCAGTAGCATCCAGTTTAGGAGCTGTTGAGACAAGTCCAAACTAGCAGTTGGACGGAAAAAATACATATAAGAAGCCATCAATGAAAGGGTAAATAAAACACAGGGATGGAAGGGTTTCTAAACTGATTAGTCATGGAAAATTAAGGCTGACAGCTCATTTCAGATGTATAACAGATATAAAACAACATTTTAAGGCTAAACTTTGTATGCATTACTTTTCAGTCATTTAACATCACACACACACACACACACACACCCCCCTACTGAATGAATAATTGGAATACATGAATGAATATAAATGAATAATTGGAAACATATTTGAATAGGTAGAAAATAAAATATAGTGTGCAATAATTTGCTCCTGCAGAGAAAGTTGTAAAAATTTATGTAATGAGAAACCTGCATGAATCTGGAAGGCTATGTGTTATTTTGATGCCAGTTTCTGACTCTGCAGAAGTGGCCAGATTAGAAAGTGATGCTTCAATCACAGAACTCAAATGATCAGATCCATGAGCCAGTGGGTAGAAATCTAGAGCAGAAATCTCAAAATCACCTTAAGAATTGGAAGGGCTCTAAGAAGTCTCCTTGATTTATCAAATATCAGAAAAATTATGATGTGAAATTGTTTATTTCCTTCAAAACATACAAGTTAAATGGTTGCTAATTACTGGCTTTTGTTAATAACAAAGAAAAGCATGCTTCTTGATGGCAACCATGCAAAAAAAAGGTAACAATAATGAACTTCAGTGCGAAATTAACCATAAGGAAAGTGAAGGTTGAGGGCTGAAAAATTACTGATGAAGTTCTGATTCAGACCCAGTGAAAATTAGGAAAGAAGTCTCAAAGAATGAAGTGGGGTTACCACCTGATGGGAAACCTATAGCAGGTTGGAATAGGGGGCTAATAGGAGAGGACAAGTAGTGCCGAAGTAACAGATTCATAAATTATTAAATGCATTAGTAGAAGAAAAGTGGGAACGAGTGTGGGCCTAGCAAGTGGGTACAGATGAAAGAAGAAAAAATGAAAATCAAATTAATGGAAAGATTCAGAAAACCAAAACCAAATATAGTAGATATATGCAATGATTTGTCTTTTTACAGGAAACAAATATTTTACAGTGCCTGGTATATAAGAATTGCTCAACAGTTTCTGATATATAAATAAAAGGATTGTAATATAAAGTTTAGAAATTTTCTAGGGAAGCAAGATGAAAAGATTAAGTGAAAGAAATTAGGAAATAAGATGGGAAAACTTCAGGTCAAATCAAAGAGGATAATAACTCCTATTATTCAAACAATAGGAGTTTAAGAAAGAGACAATGGAAATTGAGAGGATATACATGAGATAATTAACTCAAGAAAATGTGCCAAGGCATAAGTTTCCAGTTTGAAACAGTTCACTTAGTACCTAGGTCAATGGTTGAAATTAGATCCACATCAAAGAAAATCATGAGGACATTTCCGAATACCAGAGACAAAGAGAGATCTTTTGAAGGATGCAAAATTAAAAAAATATCAAATTACTCACAAGGATTGGTAAGCATATCATGTCCCCAGACTTTTCACAGCAGTACTGGAAGTTAGATGTCATACCTTCAAACTTCGGGGAGAAAATGGAAATAAGTCTAAAATTCAGTGCCATGTCAAGCTGTTAATTAAATGTGTCTAAAATCAAGATATTTTCAGATAGCCTGGGTATAATAATAATTACTTCTTGGCTGTGTGAGGTTGTTCAGGCCTCTAATCCTAGCACATTGAGAGTCTGAGATGGGCAGATCATGAGGCTAGGAGACCGAGACCATCCTGGTTAGCACAGTGAAACCCCGTCACTAGTAAAAATGCAAAAACTAGCTGAGCGTGGTGACACACACCTGTAGTCCCAGCAACTCGTGAGGATGAGGCAGAAGAATCACTTGAACCCAGGAGGTGGAGGTTGCAGTGAGCCGAGATCACACCACATCCTTAGCTAACTTCTTAGCTTTTCTAGTGGGATATCAATAAACGTTGTTTAAAATTAAAATAAAAAGTATAGAAGTAGCAAAATGAACCTTATTTGGGTTTATGAAGTTGTTGACCTAAAAGGAAGAAGCTGAGGCACAATTAACATAATTAAGAGAGTTCATTTCGGCCAAGCTTGAGGATTGCAACCCAAGAGCATAGATTCAAGTTGTCCTGAATATACACTGATTACACTGATTAGAAGCAGTTGCAAGTGGATTTTCAAAGGCATTAAAAGGGGACAGGGTGTGGATTGATGCAAAGTTATTTGTCAGGAAGTCTCATTAGTTTACAAAAATAACATTGATTCATGATTGGCTATACAGGCAGTTTCAGGAAAGGACTACATAGCTCAAAGAAGGGTGTAGGGCATGATTGCTGTCTCATTTTAATGTCTCTCTGGGCCTGGTAATTAAAAGCACTTTATATTCTTCAGATAAGTGTTTTTTTCTTTATTTTCTCAGAGTTTATTTAAGAGAAGCTACAATTGTTGAGAGTGCATTTCTATAAGACTTGTGAAATGTAGTGGGAGGAGAGGACTACTGTTTTTTTGTAATATAATTTTATAAACTATTGGATCCTTTAAACTATGTGATGATAAGCAACCTCAACAAATATAAAGATAATGTAACTGAAATATAAGGAATATTTTAATATATATAAAGATAAAATTGTTGTTTTTGTTATTACAGATTCCTAATCTGAAAATCTGAAATCCATAGTGCTCCGAAATCTGAAACTTTTTGAGCACCAACATGAGACCACATGTAGGAACTTGCAGTGTGAGTACTTAACACAAACTTTGTTTCATGTGCAAGATTACTTAAAATAGTTTGTAAAATTAACCTCAGGCTATATGTATTAAGTATATATGAAACATAACTGAATTTTGTGTTTAGTTGGGGGTTCCATTCCTAAGATACCTCATGTATATGTAAATATTCCCAAATCTGAAAAAATTAGAAATCCAAAACACTTCTTGGCCCAAGCATTTTGGATAAGGATACTCAACCTGTCATTTGAAAATGAAATATTTTTCTTTGATAGTTCTACATGCCACAAGTTTTTCTGATTCCAAACAAGCTCATGTCAACTGTCACCTCCGAGATGTGTGATTTGAAGCTTAGCAGAAAACCTGCCTCCCACTTTTTCTGGATTGTTTTCTAGGTATAATGCAGATAAAAGGCAGAAATTCTAAACTCTTAAATCTTGCTTTGGGTCCTATCTAAACATGACTCAAGGGCAATCTTAGACAACCTTTATCAATCTTTAGCCTTCCTTTTCTCCTTTTTAATGGTCACCTACTTTAAAACTATTGAACTGTTTTAAAATCTACATTGAAAAAATTGGGAGGCCTAGTGGGTGGCAAATATTTTGAAAATGTTGGGAATGAAGGTAGAAATGTAAGTGGCTATGCTTATAGAAACCATTTTCCCATCAATGAATTATATTTTATATAAAGCAATGTATGAGGCCTCTTTTTCAAGTAGCTACCAGTGTACTTATTGAAGAAATAGGTAGGTTCCGATGAGCGTAACAATTTTGGGCTTTGGATTGAAAGCATAATACAAGTATCACTGGTGCCATTGACTGTAGAAAAGTATCATGGCTAGCACTAAATTGTGACTTGAATTTTTTTCTTTAGATTTTTCAAGATTTATATGATTTATTTTGTATCTCTGTCTTGCTGAATTTAAGATAAAGCTGACACACACTCCTTGTTTTAAAATGTGTTATTAAAACATGCATCTCATGCTGGTCTGAGTTACATTTTCAATATCTTCCAGTAAGTTATGGAAGGTACTATTGTTTAGTTATATTGAATTTTATGGAGGTATTTTAAAGACATTTCCGACTACATTTATCCTGAATTATTCAGCTTTTTTCTCGAAGTAAATTTCATGATGCCATGAAACATACATGATCTTTCTTGCCTAGATATTCTTTGTAATTGGCAGTTTGGGGTTGATATTGCATGTGCATATTTAACTTCACCTTGATCTCTTAACATCGCTGCAATGATAAATCTGTAATTAGAATCACTTTTCTGTTTGTTAATTTAACAGGCTAACATGACATCCTGTTTTTAATATTTACACTCCCATCTACTTGATGTAGTTTAGAAATCAGAACACCATGAAAGATAGAACACAGAACAGAATCTAACCAAAGAAAGCAGAAGAGATAAATAATATGCAACAGAAATGAGTTGATTGTAGTATGGGAAAAAGTGTGTTTCTAAAGTTTCTCAAATTGAAGGCTCCAAACGAAATAATTATTTGATCGTTTTTTTTCTGGCAACCCAGTGCCCACATACAAATCTACAGAGATGAAATTTTTCCCTAAGCAAAATTAGCTCTCTTTTAAAACAGGACATAAAGGTCATGCAGAAACCTAATGTGTAGAAATGACATTAAGTCAACCTATAACCGGTGTCTTGAATTGCTATTTTATAGGACTGAGGCAGAAATTCTATTTAATGAGATGATTTTTATGTGTCCTTTCTGTAAAAGGTGGAAGAAAGACTCATTCAATGAAAGCATTATTTGAGGAGTGGGAAGAAGAGGATTTAGTAAATATAGTACAAGCATGATTACTAAGAAAGAAATAATCAGGTTTCTAGTAATAATGAGTGACTAAATATGGAAGCAGGTTTGGGTATTGTTTTTCTGGGCCAGGCTACAAAATGTCAAAAAGATCAACAAAATAGACCACTAGCCAGATTAATAAAAAAGAAAAGAGAATAATCAAATAGATGCAATAAAAAACGATAAAAGGGATATGACCACAGATTCCATGTTTACTGTGTCATCAATTTTACCGTGTCACTTCCCTGCTCACAAGTTTTCAGTGGTTCCTTACCTATCTCTCAAATGTTGTCCCCAGCTATTCCTATATACAACCCCTGGACTTCAGGCAAGCCCGTCCATTTCTCCTTGCATTCTTGCAGTTATGCTTTAATCATACAACTGTGCTGCCTGAAATAATTTCTCCCTTCCCTTTGTAACTATTCAAGCTCTAGCAGCTGGCACTTAATACATACTAAACCTATTATTGTTGTTGTTTTTACATACAGACATCATCTCATAACTATAGATCTATAGTGTTGGTCCTCATTATACTCAGAGATTGCTTAAGAATATAACCTCCAGGAGTGCAGAAATCTTGCCTGCCTTGATCACTGACTTAGCTCCAGCACAGAGGAAATATGTATTATTTTGGGAATAAATTAATAGTGTGCTCCAGGAAATTCTCACTTTCTTTTTACATTTTATGTTGTGATATTTTCCACATATGCTCGTATGATTCTTTCCTCTCAACAAAAGGATGAAATATTTTCTAACATCCACAATTGTCAGGAAAGAGTATCAAACGGATTTACTGATTTTTTGAAGGTTTTTTTTTTTGTGTGTGTCTCTCTCTTTCAGTTCTGCTCTGATCTTAGTTATTTCTTGTCTTCTGGGTTTTGAGTTTTTTTAAATTTGCTCCTCTAGCTCTTTCAATTTTGACAATTTGTATATCCCTTTTTTAGGACCACTGTTCATTTGCTCCTGTTTTTAGGCTCATCATAAATTTTGACTCTTGGACCCATCCCACCGCAGAGAACTAGGCACATGAGAATTGCTACTTGAAGAATTCACTGATCCAAAATCAAGATATTTTCAGTACGGGTCCCACGCTTACTCTTACTCACTTCCCAGAAAAGTTGTTTCTGTCTGTTCTCCCAGCTCGCCTAGATTCTCTTTATATATCTTGATTTCAGACGTTAAAATGGTCAAAAGAAAGCTCAGTCTAATAGAGAAAAGTTAGGATTAAGTTTAACAACCATCCCAGTGCCTGAAAGTCCAGGCCACAAATATTGAAATCCTAGTGGCCTTGTTTGGTGGATTAAACAATATTACTCATGTGTGTCTGTTCTCCCCTGCCTTCCTTATTCTCTGTCATTATATTTGTATGCACATGCACGTACATGTGTGTGTGTGTGTGTGCATGAGCACATGCAGATAAGTGTACACACAAAAAAAACTTTCACACCTCATATTCTGACCTCGCCTGAGGTTTATGTCAAATCGGTGATTGGAGAGATACAGATTGGCCTCCAGAGAGAATAATTACAGTTTGGCTTCTTGGGCACAAGATGGGATGTGGGGATATCATACTCCCATCTACATGATTAATTGTATTATCAGATTACAAGCAGTCTTAGAAATTATAACTAATGAAACACCTAAAGCTTTAGATTTGTCAGCTGTACAATCTACACAAATAAGAAATGCAGTCTATCAAAAGAGATTAGCATTAGATTATCTGCTGGCCTCAGAAGGAAGAGTCTGTGGTAAATTTAACTGTTGTTTAGAAGCTAACAACAATGGACAGGTAGTTATGGAAGTCACTGCCAAGATGAGAAAGTTATGGCCACATTCCAGTCTGAACCTGGAAAAGGTTGAACTTCAGACTCTCTTTTTGGTTGATGGTTCTCATCCTTTGGACAAATTCAAGACTCTCATAGGGAGCATAGTACTTATGTTAGGTGCTGTCTCGTATTCCCTTGTTTATTGCCACTCCTTTTTAGGAGTATACAGTCAACGGTAGAGGCAGTGGTGACAAAACACACCACATATAATGGCACTAAGTAGATATCGGCCATTACCCACAGAAAAAAGCTTATCTCATGAAAAGGCAGAAGGCTATTAAATTGACAAAAATACTTTATAGGATATTTTCCTTTCCCATCTCTCTCCTTCCTCACCTTCTATGTGACTTACAAAACACAGATGTGTGAGGATGGAGTAAAGAGGCTAAGCCTTCAATATCACTTGTAAAATAACATGCTAGGGTGTAATACATAACTCCTACCGAGGCAAAAGCAAATGGTGCAGGAAAAAACTCTAGTTTTAACTCCGAACTGGCTTACTCATGCTTCTCTCCAAGAGAAAAGCCAAAAATGAGCCCCCGAGGTGGATGGCTGGTTAGCCAATGACGGGTAAGACTCTCTGAAAGATGAGAGCAACCTAAGACAGGCACAGCCGCGGGCGGGCCAGCAAAGACTAAAGTCACAGCAAAAGCCAGTCTGCTGCCTGTGTGCCCCCCAGGTGGATGGCTGGTTAGCCAATGACGGGTAAGACTCTCTGAAAGATGAGAGCAACCTAAGACAGGCACAGCCGCGGGGAGGCCAGCAAAGGCTAAAGTCACAGCAAAAGCTGGTCTGCTCCCATGAAGAATATGAGCAGCGTTAGGAGTAAATACACAGACAAGGTAATTCCCAGATAAGCAAATAGCCTGTGAGGAGACTTGGACTCTGCATTCTGTGCATAAAAAAGGATGTAAAAGCTTTCTGATAATAGTATCTAGATTTTAAAAGAAAGCTTTTAAAGGGCGAAAATGTGGAAGGAAACTAAAATGAAATAGAATAGAATCTGGTTTAAATAATAAGCATAGAAGTGGTAGTTAAATAAAAGTAAAAGCAAAGCAGACTGGGAACCCCCCTCTTTACATAGATAAGCGCACCAGAGCACATCTTTAGGTCTGCAACCAGCATATTCCTGCATTTCCTGTTCTTCTGATCTCCATGGATCACCCCCACACGTTTTTACCCCTTACCTCAATTGCAAGGTTATAGAGTCAAATGACCAGGAAGCTGAATTTTGCATGATTGACTGTCTTTGTCTGAAACCCACTTCCTGTCTCAATTTCCATTCTCAAACAACATATAAGCTGAACTTCCTTCTTTGTTAGGCTCCCCGACCATTTTAGGCATGAGCCTGCTGCCATCCTGCGTGCCCAGGCATCCGAAATAAAGTTCTCTTCTGTCTCAAAAAAAAAGAAAAAAGACTAGTAAACTTTTATATACCCAATACATCTAGATTCAACAGTTTTCATTTTGTCGTATTAGTTTTATCTATGTCTGTCTATCTTTTTGACTGAACCATTTAAAAATAACTTGCGGTTGCAATAAAATTTCATTTTTAAACACTTCAGGATGTATATTCTAAGAATGTCAACTTTGGTTTTGAAAGAAATCAAGAGCAAATGTGTTTCACTTAGTGATATAGGTAGGCTGTATTAGACCCTTAGGTTGCCTGATGATCAAATACACTTCTTTCCTCCTACCATATAATACCTTCCATATTCATATTTGATAATTATTGCTTGGAGTGTTCAGATGTATGAACTAGATTCATGCAAATAAAAACACTCTGAGTATAAAAGAGGCCTACTGGATAAGAAGAGAGCTAAGAAAGAGGATGAATGAAAACAGAACAGTGGAGCAGAGAGTGTATTTGCATAGGAGAAATTTAATGATTGGATCAAGTGGTCCTTAGTATGTCTGACCATAGCTGATCATATGGCCTCAAAAATTCAGAAGTAGGCCAAGATCATGTTCTGAGATGGATTTTATGGACCACTTCCTTTGTTTTCTTAGGACATACGCATCACTCACTGAAAAAAGCAGTATTTCAGGTTATATATATGCAACATGATTGTGATATTATTTTACTAATAACCTAGTAAACACAGACATATAATTATGAGTTCATGGTAGATATGGGATTTGGGTGAACATACAAGGTCTGTGTCAGTAGAAGGGATTTCAAAATCTCCCTGTGGGCTCTTACTGGGTTACAATTGTGTTGTTAAAGTGCTTTGCAACTTGAAAGAGCTATTGAGAGAATAAAGCTTGTTAATGAGAGATCATTGCAGCTAATGGTTGTTAATGTTGTGACAGTGGAGAACATGGCCTTTTGGGAATGGGTTTCCAGGGACCAATGTATGATGTATATGTTTGAAATAGGGGAAAAAATCCACGAAGTATTAATAGTTGCAGGACAAACTGTGTTAGTTTTAGTATTTTTAGTATATTCACGTTTGGAATTTGTTTTATGTTTTTTGTTAGAGATGGGTTCTCATTCTATTGCCGAGGCTGGAGTGCAGTGGTATAATCATAGCTCACTACATCCTTGAACTCCTGGGCTCAAGCAATCCTCTCACCTCAGCCTCTTGAGTAGCTGGGACTACATGCATGAGCCACTGCACCTGGCTAATTAAAAATTCATTATAGAGATAGGTCTCACTATATTACCCAGGCTGGTCTCAAAATCTTGTGCTCAAACAATTCTCCCACCTTGGCTTCCAGCATGACTGGGATGAGAGGCATGGGCCAGACACCTGGCTGTGTCTTTTATTCTGTGTTCATTCCATATAGTCTAGGTGTTTGGGGAATAAAAATCTGAATCACCTTAACCTTACAGTTCAGGACTTGGACTCCATGATGGATTGAATAGTGTCCCCCACCCACCCCAAAAAAACATTCCTATGTCCACACTAAGAATATCAGAATGTGATTTTATTTGGAAAGAGGGTCCTTATGGATATAACTAGTTAGGTTAAGATTGTCATACTAGATTAGAATGGGCTCTTACAGGAAGAGAAGAGGACACACAGATTCATGGAGGTATAGAGAGAATGCCATGTAAAGACATTGGCAGGGATTGCAGTGATGTGCTTATAAGCCAAGAAACACCAAGGATTAATGGCAAACACTGGATATATATAAAGAGAGGTATGGAACAGATTATCCCTCAAAACCTCCAGAGTAAACAAACCTGCTAGCACTTTGATTCTGGGACTTTTAGGCTCTAGAATTTTGGGAGAGTAAATTTTTATTGTTTTAAGTTACCTACTTTGTGATTATACATATTTTTATTTAACAAAATTTTTAAAAATTTGTACAAATTTATGAGGTACATGTGAAATTTTATTACATGTATATAATGTATAAGTCATTCAAGGATATTTAGGGTGTCCATCACCTGAGGACAGTACAGTTCTGTCAACTATAGTAGCCATATTCTGCTATCAAGCATTAAATTTATTCCTTCCATTTAACTATATGTCTGTACACCTTAACCCAATTCTCATCTTCCCCCTTTCTCTCATGTACCTGTCCCAATATCTATCTCTTTCCACTCTCTACCTCCCCTGACGTGACGAAATGTTTTAGCTCCGGCTTGTGAGAACCTGTGATACTTGTATGTTTTCTTGTTTTCTTGAGATGGAGTCTTGCTCTGTCACCAGACTGGAGCACAGTGGCTCAGTCTTGGCTCACTGCAACCTCTCCCTCCCGGGTTCAAGCAATTCTTCCACCTTAGCCACCTGAGTAGCTGGGACTAGAGATGCGTGCCAAACACCCAGCTAATTTTTATATTTTTAGTAGAGACGCGGCTTTTTACACTTGTCTTCAAGTCTGATGAGGTCACGTTTTAATTGTTTGAATAGCTTTCAAGATAGCACTTGATACCTTCTTTGCAGGCATGTATAAAGCAGACAGAAATGATTCCCTTTGTCAGGAGGGCCATGCGGGGGCCGTGGGCAGTGCTCGCTGCGCCGGGCGCCAATTGATGCGAGCAGCCCGGCCGGCCCTGCCGCGGCTCGCGGACACCGGCGGCACGGGCGCCCGGCGCGAACCAACAGTATTTTTTATTAAGAGTATAAAATGCTGAAGTTAATTTGGCTCTCTTTAAGTCTGTTCTTGGTGTATAGGAATGCTTGTGATTTTTGCACATTGATTTTGTATCCTGAGACTTTGCTGAAGTTGCTTATCAGTTTCAGGAGATTTTGGGCTGAGACGATGGGGTCTTCTAGATATTCAGTCATGTCGTCTGCAAGTAGAGACAGTTTGACTTCCTCCTTTCCTAATTGAGTACCCTTTATTTCTTTTTCTTGCCTGATTGCTCTGGCTAGAACTTCCAGTACTATATTGAATAGGAGTGGTGTGAGAGGGCATCCTTTTCTAGTGCCAGATTTCAAAGGGAATGCTTCCAGTTTTTGCCCATTCAGTATGATATTTAACAGGACAAAGTTTTAGAAATTACTTAAAAGATGGATGAACCCTATAATTCTAATTAAAAAGTGTCTTTGAATATAATTAATTTGAAATAGTTCAGTGAAGATTACCCAAATTGTGATACTAGATTTTGAACAAATTTTAAACATAAATCTAGAACAATGTTGAAATCTACCTCTAAACTTTAAAAACATTTAAAATCATATATTATGGGGTTCAAAAAGAGGAAGAACGCAGATACAACTCTGATCAATTAGGTATCTTGCCAGATCAGTCACCTTAACACATATTTTGATCTATTTGTTGCAAAGTCATGTGTACTTCTGAATTGAGCAGTGTTATATTTCTGTTATTTTCTGTAGTTCATCTAAGCTTTCTTTTTACCTTAGAATCACATCAAATGGATAATCAAGAGAATGTCCTCATCAGAATATTAAAAATAATATATTCTCCAAAAACATGTTACGGTATAGATTTTTGGACAGGACTAAACTCAAAAGGTCATTGAGACCCAGACCATCATTTGAGGGTTTGGAGCCAGCAACAAGAGATGTTAACCATGCTGATAGCAGAGATTATGGGCTAATTGTAAGGGTGATATTTAAAATATATAAATTATCTTGTTAAGGTTGGGTAAGTTGGTTATATAGCTTACCAAAAGGTCACCTAGCTACTAAGAGTCAGGATTCAAACCTAAGCAGTCTGAATCTCTGTGGATCTTTTTTTCTTCCTCTTACTCAGAGTCAATCTGCTGCTGCTGTTCTAGTGGCATTAGGCTCGCCACACAAAATGTTCAATGAGTACTTACCAGCAAAAATACAAAAGGGTGGAAACCAATTGTTTTTAATAATTAGTTTACATTTTTCTTAACGGTTTCATTTTCTCTTTTCTTTGAGATTCTAATTAATCTAGTATTTCCCCTATTATCTGCTTTCCTACAGTTGAGATTCACAGCTGTGCCTGGTAATTATTTCCCTCATTCTGTAAATATCACCAGGCTTGAGACTGAATTCATTCTTTTCTGACTAACTAAGATACATTATTGGGCCATATTTGTGAAGCTATCTCCCCTTTCTTGTCACTAACTGTCATGCTTCTCACTTACCTCACACAGTGGCTTTTCCTCCCAAAATGAAGAGGCTGTTTCAGACATGGCTTTTTTTATGGCCATGTCAAGCTCAGCAACAGGTCTTTTAACATGTGTCTCCTTAGATTCTATTACCTGATTTGAGGTTGCTTCAGTACTTTCAATATTTGCACTGGCTGTGGTCTGACAACAGTTAAATAGTGACAAAAGCTTTTTCAGTCTGCTAGTGCTTCGTGTTGACTTAGGAGAAGCTTTGTTTTCTTCTGGCTTCTTGACTTCTTTTACTTGATCTTTAAATACTTTGAAGCCTTCTTCTGCCACAGTCTCTCTTAAAACAACTTCATCTTCATCAGAATCGAGTTCTTCATTTATGTAATTTTTCAAATCCACTCGATCAATATCATGAGCCACTAATTGAACAATAAGATCTTTGCTTTGCACATCTTTTAAGAGCTCCACCCTTGTAATATCAGGCTTTCTTATATTCTGAAATGAATTACTGCCAACAGCCTGAAAATAAAGGTATAGCAAATATTAAAAACAAATGTCTAAATCACTTTTCCTGTAGTTTGATTATAATGTAGCTATTTTCTTGTGATTTCTAGTTTTGATTTAAGTAATATCTTCAATTATCAATTATATATTAGCAATATTTTTAAAAGAAATAAAGTCAAATAAAAAAAATTTGTTGGCATGCATCACTTTTTTACATTTATATACATTAATCTAATCTAACTTACTCCAAAAGTCAGAGCAAGATCTAACATAATTAAATGACGACTTCTTTGTCATTTATATTGAACGTTTTGTGACAGAAGGAGACAGGGTAACCTATGTTCCAAAAATCCTAGGTAAGGAATTATAGAAAAATCTAAATATACATACTTTCTTTTCTTTCTTTTTTTTTTTTTTAGATAGAGTCTCTCCCTGTTACCCAGGCTGGAGTGCAGTGATGCAGTCTCGGCTCACTGCAACCTCTGACTCCCACGCTCCAGTGATTCTCCTATCTTGGCCTCCCGAGTAGCTAGGACTACAGGAGTGCCACTATGTCTGGCTAATTTTTGTATTTTTTTGTAGAGACAGGGTTTCATCACATTGGCCAGGCTGGTCTTTCTTTCTCTTCTCTGCTGTGCCCTTTGTTGAAGATAGATAATATTGGTAGCCAGACTGGGGCAAATAACATGCCTTAACCGAGTTGCCCGTGTCTGCTGCTTTATTGTTTTGTTTTTAGGATGGCTTTTCCTTCCTTGAACAGGACAGTGGTATTTGTTTTAGTTTAAATATTCCTTTCTTGCACTCTGTGGTTATAAATGACTCAAGTAAAGAAAGCTTGTAACTAAGATTTGTGGCAGATAATTCTATAGATAATTAACTGAGTTTAGTTAATGTTATTTTAGTCTGTTCACTTAATTTTTTTCCCAGGCAATAATTTATATATGAATGAAGACTACCAAGTATATGCTAATATAACGATGAGAACCCAGATTAAAAATAAAATTTCAGAGTTGGAAGAGACCATCATTTCTTCCAAAAAAGCAAGAGTAAAGAAGATTAAAGAAGTTTTAGACCATGATAAGCTAAGAATTTTGGTGTGTGTTAGGTCACTCTTGCACTGCTATAATTACCTGAGACTGAGTAATTTATTAGAAAACACATTTAATTGTCTCTCAGTTCTGCAGGTTTTACAGAAAACATAGTGGCATCAGCTTCTAAGAAAGCCTCAGGAAGCTTCCAATCATGGCAGAAGGCAAAGGGGGAGCAGGCAGGTCACATGGTGATAGCAGGGGCAAGAGAGAGTTGGGGGCAGTTGCCACACAATTTTAAATGACCAAGTAGCATGAGAACTCACTCATTATCATGAAGATAGCATTAAACCATGAGAGATCCATCCCTCTGACCCAAACATCTCCCACCAGGAAGGAAATCACAGAAGAACCATGTCTCACTATCCACTCATTTTCCTGCCATTACTTTTGCACTTACCACTAAGGGTTTTACATCCAATCTTCGAGTCTTATCTAATGAGGCATGTCTTTCTCTCTTTCTATTTTCTAAATTAGGTGATTCTGAGGAGTAATTTCTCCCACTTACTGATGCTCTTCTCAGTTCTGCTATGCTTAGTCCAGTTCTTTTCAAACACTCCTGCTTAAGTTTCTTAGGAGGTTGAGTTTTTATAGAAGTAACTGCTAAGTGTTATAATTTTTGGATCTATTTTGGCTGGTTTTTTCCCAACATATGGAACTATTTTAATAGGATATTCCTCTTCAGATGAGATCTAACTGTTCTTCCCCCAATTCAGGAATCATATTAATAGCATGTTCTTGTGCCTTTTGAACAATTCTGTTATTGTCTAGCTCGCCAGAGAGATCAGCATTTGAAATTGTTGAGCCAATTGTGTCTAATGGAAAACTTGAAACTTCATCAATAATTAAACTAGCCACTTTTTTAGGAAAGACTGTGTTTGTATCTTCTATATCATAATAAAATTCTTTGTTGGTTCCTGATTGTTGTAGTATGTTATTATAAACAGAATTAACAACCTGATAAACACTTTCTGTATTTTCTGGATTTAAACAGTGTTTTTCAGGATCAGAAGCTATTAGACTAATGCTACTTCTGGAAATTTCAGCTGTTACAGATTTTGTCAGTTGAGATGCAATTTTATGTAACTCAGGCTTTGATAAGTTTTTTTTCATCTTTGCTTGAGGAACTTGGCAACCTTACTAGTTTAGCCAAGAACAAGGCCAACACCTCTTCTAAAAGTTTGGCATCTAATATCAAACCTTTTCTGGATGAAGACTTTTCTTGAGAGTTAAGTTCATCAATAATTTTGGTCACTTTTTCCATAATTTTGACAGCTTCCAGAACTAAATCTGAATTTGATACTTCTTCCTCTACTTGAGGTTGAAATTCAGAATTGGAAATACCATTCACCAATAAAAATCTTTATTGTATCTGAGAGGACGCTACTTTACCCAATAAATCTTTAAATATGAAGTAAAAGAACCAAAGTGCTTTAAAACACTGGTAAAAACAGAATTAACTATGTTTTCAATAGTTGTATTATCAGCTACAGGTACAGTAGGTGATTCCTTGGTGGGTGTTACAAGTTTAATCTTACTTTTGAAGATAAATTCTTGGACTGAATTTAATACTTTTGAAGTTATTTTTAGCGTTTCAGTTTCTAAGGATTTGGTTCTTTATGCACGTTTGGAAATACAGATAAAAGCTTTGATAAAAATTTCACAGCAATTTCTTCTATTATAAGACAGCTTATGAGCATGTGATGGTTTAGGTAAGGGCACATCAGTAGTTTGGAAAACATCTTTAAAGATATTTTCAACCATGTCTTCCACTTCCACACACTGATGTGGAGTCAGCCCTCCACAAAAATAGCTCTGTAACTGATTGCCAGCCACTTCTCGTAGAACCAAGTCAACTATGGTTTCTGAAAGGATTTTGCATCCACTGGTCACACAATTTTGTATGATCTCTTGTGATCCAAACTGTGGCAAGAGATTGTTATAAACAGACTGAACCACTAACTGAGTAATTTCATGATCATCAGATTGTAAGGATTCTACATACTGTATAATCATATGTTTATTTTGGGAGATCTCTGTTGCAACTGCACTTACGAACTTAATTTGAAAGAAATCCAGTTCTGTGAACAAATTGTCCTCAAGTTTTCTTGTTTTTGTGCTGGATATTGTTGAGAAAATTTTAGATAAAAGAGCAGAAATCACATTCTCTAAAAATTTATGAGGTAATATTATTGTATATGGTGATGAAGTTTGACATTCTTTGCTGGCTGTTTGGGCCAACTTTTGGACTTTTTAACAACATCCTTAGTTAGATTCCAGAGGCAAACATGCTGAAACTGAAACCTCATCACAAAATATCAAGTTAAGCTGATCTTGAAAAATTTCATTTATCACTGCACTAGTCTTCTTGCTAAATTTTCTCCATGACTGTTTATATTCTTAAAAATGGAGTCTTGAGAGCCATATTCATTTAAAATATTACAAACAGAAGAGTGAACAACTTTATTGACCAATGTTTTGTCAGTTGATGGTATCTTAACTGAAGAAGGTGTTTTAGTCATTTTATCGACAGGTGGCATTTTATCTGCAGATTTTATCTTAACGCTGGATGGTGCTTCATCTGTTGTTGGCTCTTTTCCCACAGGTGGGAAAAACTGATTCCCCGTGTCTGTTCTGGAAACCTTAATTTGAGCATCTGAAAACTCCTTTAACAGTGAAACGATCTGAGTTTCATAGCAGTGTCATAGAGTTTAGCTTGATTTTTCTCATCATGGACATTTTGACCTCTATCTTGTATTTGTGTTTCTGGTATGGAAGAAAAGATCAATTTTTTAACAATCTTGGTAATAATATCTTCTAAAAATTTAGCGGGAAAAATTCCAGGTTTATTTTTTGGTTGATACTGTGAATCTGTGGAGCTGCTTGCTTTCCCAAACAGCTTTTGTGAGATACTGCCTTCAGGGAAGGAGTTATTTTCTTTCATGATCTCTTCAAAATGACCAAAGTTAGATTTCCCTGGGCTGTGGTCTTGTTCTTTGGTTCTAGAACATGATGGCATTTCTGAATCGGGTCTTTTCGTGGGCTCTGAGATTTTAAATGTGTCTTCTACAGAGGGTCTGACAGAGGTGGGTAAATTTGATAAAACCCTGTACTTTTCTTTCATATCTTCATCTGAACAAAACAAAGTCAGTTATATTCACTTGTGAAGGATTAATCCCCAAACTACATTCCTTTAACTGAGGTGAATGTTTTCATATTAGTTGCTAATTCAAGCTGATTAACAATGTAGGCATTTTCAGCTCCATGGAATAAACTTTCCTTTGAAGGATTTTGTTTCAAAGGCTCATTGAAATGAATACACTGGTGTATTAGTGTGCCAATGATCTCACTTGCTACAGTGTTCTCTTTCAATATGCTAATTGAAGATGGTTCTATTTGGCTTATTTCGTTGTCTAGCTTGTTCTTAATTACAGCAAGCATGTCACTGATGATATTAACAGCATATGTCAGTAATTCTGAATGGAATGAATGAACGCGTAGAAGGATATCCTGTATGTTTTCCTTAAAAATAATAGTATTTGACTTCGATTCATCAGGGAACACTTCAAGTGGTTGTAATTTTGGCAACATTTTTTTGTTTAATAGTTTCTGTTGGGTAGAAAAAAGATTTTCTATAGGCATTGTCACAATTTCAGAAAACTCATATTTGGAGATAGGTTTAAACTGCAAGTCTACAAATGACTCTAACATGTTTAAAACCCTTTCTACAATCTCTTGAACAGTGTAGTTGCTAGAGCCCATAGAAATTTGGTCTTTTATCTTTGTGTTATAGATTTTGGTAAACTGCTGAGGCTATGCTTGTTTTGAAAACTATATTTACTTTTAGCAGTAATGTATTCCTTACTGTTTCCTAGAGTCTTTTTACTATCTGGAGTGGAAATTTGGGACAGAAAGCATAGCTGTAATTTTTCAAATAGCATTTGAACAATTTCTCTTCCAAACATTAATTTGTGCTTTGCTATCCTCAGCTCTAGTAGAAGCTCCTTGAAGATAAAGCCTGCTTTCACAATTCTCAAGAGGTGGCAAATTTAAAAGTGAAAGAGAATATGCAAATTCTTTTGCTTTTATTGAAATTTCAGTCAAAATATTTTCAGCTATCATCAGTAGCTTACATTTTTCATTAACCTTGTCATTTGATTCTGACACTTGTCAATTTTTTAAGTATACCTTCTCTAGGAAAAATGTGTTCTACCTGTGAAGAAACATTCTCCAAGTAAAAACATTCATTCTTGTTTAGCAATACTTTTAGAAATCCCAACGTTGTCAGTTAAGAAATGATTTTCTTTTTTCTTTTTTTTTTTTTAAAGAAAGAAAAAGAATAAAGAAGAGGAGGAAAAAGGAAGAGAAAGAGAGAGAATGGGAGTATTGCTTTCTTGCCCAGGCTAGAATGCAGTTTAGTAATGGGTATTGAAAACCTCTTTTATACCAATAATTATACTTGATGTAAACAGGAAGGAATAAGGGAAGAAAATAACAAACGAGCAGCCAACCAATATTTCATTTAAACCTATGAAATGCTATGCGATTACTGAGGAGTGATTTACTTCCAATTATGTAGTCACTTATGGAATAGGTGTGAGGTGGTAATGTATGTTTTATGTATTTGAAGTGGAGAGTTCTATAAATGTTTATTAAGTTTACTTGTTCCAGGTCTGAGTTCAAGTCCTGGATGTCCTTGTTAATTTTCTGTATCGTTGATCTATAAAATCGTGAGCTCTTCTTGTTACATTGATCCTTTTGCCATTATGTAATGTCCTTCTTTGCCTCTTTTGCTCTGTTACTTTAAAGTCTACTTTATCAGAGGCGAGAATTGCATCTCCTGCTTTTTATTTGTTTATTTTTACTCTCTGGTTGATAAATCTTCCTCCTTCTCTTTGTTTTGAGTCTTTGTGTATCGTTGCATGTGAGATGCATCTGGATGCAGCATAGCCATGGGTTTTTGCTTTTTATCCAATTAGAATATATATAACTTTAATACTAGCATTTGATGCTAGCTGGCTGTTTTGCCTGTTAGTGTAAATTTTTCGTTGTGTTAATGTTCTTTTCTTTTTGATATATTTTTGGAAAGGCTGATATTGGTTGTTCCTTTATATGTATAGTGCTTCTTTCAGAAGCTCTCGTAAAGCAGGCCTGGTGGTGGTGAACTCTCTAAGTACTTGTTTGTTCGCAAAGGATTTAATTTTTCCTTCGATTATAAAGCTTAGTTTGGCTGGATATGAAATTCTGGGTTGAAAGTTCTTTTCTTTAAGGATGTTAAATATTGGTCCCCACTCTTTTCTGGCTTGTAGGGTTTCTGCTGAGAGATCTGCTGTAAGTCTGATAGGTTTCCCTTTATGGGGAACCTGACCTTTCTCTCTGGCTGCCCTTAGTATTTTCTCCTTCATTTCAACCCTAATAAATCTGACAATTATGTGCCTTGGGGTTGGTCTTCTTGAAGAATATCTTTGTGGTGTTCTCTGTATTACCTGGAGTTGAATATTACCCTGCCTTGCCAGGTTGGGAAAATTTTCCTGAATGATATCCTGAAGAGTATTTTCCAACTTGGATTCATTCTCTTCATCACATTCAGGTACACCTATTAAACGTAAATTAGGTCTTTTCACATAGTCCCATATTTCCTGGAGACTTTGCTCATTCCTTTTCATCCTTTTTTCTCCAATCTTGTCTTCTCGTTTCATTTCACTATGCTGGTTCTCGACTTCTGATGTCCTTTCTTCTACTTGATCAATTCGACTGTTTAAACTTGTGCATGCTTTGTGAAGTTCTCGTGTTGTGTTTTTCAGCTCCATCAATTCACTTATATTCCTCTCTAAGTTGTCCATTTCGTTAACATTTCGTCAAACCTTTTTTCAAGGTTCTTAGTTTCTTTGCAATGGGTTAGAACAAGTTCTTTTAATTCACAGAAGGTTTTTATCACCCATGTTTTGAAGCCTGCTTCTGTTATTGGAACACACTCGTAATCTATTAAGCATTGTTCCGTTACTGATGAGGAATTGCGATCCCTTGTAGAGGGAGAGGCATTCTGATTTTGAGTATTCTCTGCCTTTTTACGCTGATTTCTTCCCTTCATTATATATTTATCCATCTGTTGTCTTTGAAATTACCGACTTTCTAACTAGGTCTCTGAGCAGACGTCCAACTTGTTGATTCCCAGCACCGAAATCTGAGCAGTCCACTGTGCCGGCCAAAACAGCGGTGTTAAGATTGATGGTGCTTTTCCGCCCAGGAATCTCCGGACTCTGCACCAAAAACTGGCGCGCTAAGACAGCAGCAAAACCGCCGCGCCGGCCACAAGAGTCGCCCTGGCGACACGTGGGGCTCCTCTGCTGGGAATCTCCTGGTCCGTGAGCAACAAATATTCGTCTGAAAGTGTGGCGTCCTCTTGTTCTCTGCGCTTTCACTGGGAGCTAGGAGCCCAAGCTGCTAGTGATCTGCCATCTTGGATCTCTCTCTCGATTTTCTTTTTCTTTATCTAATTCATGTTTAATTTCTTGTAAATTTTTTCTAGCCACTTGTTGTGCATAAGTATTTAATTTAGACAAAGACAGTTGGCACAAGTTGGTCTCTCCTGACTTAGTATGATCTACTGAGCAATAGGAAAATTGCTCATCAGAATATGGATCTTTGGCTGATAATGCTTTGCTCAGTGTACTCTGATCTTGTTGAATAGGTAAGGCCATTTGGGCTGTAAAGTTGACTTGGGAACAAAATACAGATTTTACTTTGGAAGTAGCAAACGTTTCCAAATTTGTTAATATTGCCTGTACAATATCTTCAGCTACATTTACCTTTGCCTCTTTGTCAGCAACACTGAATCTAGACTGAAAAGTGCATGGATTTTTATCCAAGACAGAGGACTTTCCTTCATAGCTGTGTTCATGAAAAGAAACATTAGCTTAAAAATTGATAGTTTCATACCTATTTTTCCATACATTTCTTTCTGTCATGGCAGCTGAATAAAGTTTGTGAAATACAGTGTTAACAATACTTTCTGTTACTATAGTTATATCTGCTTCAGAAATTAAAGGATCTATCATTTTATCCATACATTGTACAGATGTTTGGGCAATTGGCTCATCAACATTGTAAGGCATGCCATTAAAATCAGAGTGGGAGAGACAAAGCACATTTAATTGATTGATTAAAGTACTTGGAAAAATTTCATTCAAAATATTTCTTATGATGGGAGCAATTGGAGATATATTTGGTTCTTTGAGTTTTACTTCAGTTTTGTTTAAGGTTTTTTCTAGAGCCCATTGTTTAAGAGAATGTGTTTTCATTTCTTCTCTTTGTAGTGACCTATCATCAATAGTTTCCTTCTCTGTATATGCATCATCTTCTAGAAATGAATCTGATACAGCTCCTCCAGGAAGACTTCCATATATTGGCCTGTATCAATAAGTTTCAATGCTTCCCTCTTCAGATTCAGTTTCATTTAACATATCTGAAGATACTGCATCTAAAATTAGTTTGACTACATCTGTAAGAATCTTAGTCTCAGGTGGTGGGGTTTTTACACTTGTCTTCAAGTCTGATGAGGTCACATTTAATTCTGTTTGAATAGCCTTCAAGATAGCACTTGATACCTTCTTTGTAGGCATGTATAAAGCAGACAGAAATGATTCTTCATGTGTCTCTCTGGAAATATTGGTGCTTTCACATTCCCAGCCCATCTTATTGCTTTTCTTTTTTTCATCATTAATAGCATCGAAAATTTCTAAATATCCATTGGCAAACCCTTTCAGTTTAGCAAAAACCATATTAAGAATGTCTGAAGCTACAGTTCTCAGTTTATTTGGATGCATTTCTTTTGTGTTCTCTGCTTTGGAAGACACAGGTGCAACAGGTTTTGCTTTGCTTTGAGTCCCCTCTTTATTGCCCTCCTGAACTATTCTGGAGACTGTGCTGGAGATTATTTTGGTGGATTTGGCCATTTTCTCAATAATTGAAGTAAATGATGGGATGTCAATGTCAAGAGACTCTGAAATGGCTTTTAATCCACAACTTGCAAAACTGGTATCCATGTCAACCCCAGATAATTTTGTAAGGAGATAATCAAAAATTGCTTTGGAAATTAACTGAATATTAGACTGCAATGCAGCAGCCATTTTCTGATTCTTATTGGTACTGTCTCTTGGCTTCCTAGGAGCTTGCTTAACATTTCATGTAGTGTTTCCCCAATTCTGTCTAACACTTCCAATTTTGCATTATTTTGAATATCTTTTTCATCATTCGCACTGTGGAGAGCACAAGGGGTTGCCATGTATTTGTGAAAAGATTTTTTATCCTGCCTATTTGGCAAAATGCTTTTTTCATCAACACTGTCATTTACAGACTTTGGCATACATGAAGAAAGTGAAATGTTTCTTTGATCTGCATTTTTGCTGGATAACATATCATAAATACGTGTTAATAATGGACTTGCCAAAATGTCATCATCAATACTTGTGACAAGAGATTCTAATTCTTTATTAGTATTAGCTGTAAGGGATTTGGTATGGTCAATCTCCATAAGATTTATGTTTTTCTTATGGAGTTCCAGTTGATTCTGTATAGCACATACAACAATGTTCTCTATTTTAGCTGTGTACTTACTAAGTTGAGGTTGTAGTGAAGATTTGAAGCCCATATGCAATTTTGGACAAATAAAATACTTCCATCTTTTATGAATGATCTTATCATTAATGTCATCTACAGGTTTAAGTTCACTTTTTCCAGATTTTAACCAGGAAGACTTTTTAGAATCCATATCGAATGAAGATAAATATTGCATTTTCTTTTCACTGACAAACCATGTTTTTAATTAACATTTATTTGGTGCTTCTTTGACTCTGTATGCAGTGTCAGAACTATCTAAGGAAGTCTGATGAACTGTTGATGAAATGTAACTTTTAGTGGTATTGGAAATGTAGTTTGGTGCCTTATGAAGTATGTTTAACACAGAATCTCTTATTTCTTGAGCCACTGTATTGATTTCTGAAACAGAAAACAGCTGGTCTATCCATTCTTGATGTGACCGTCCTTGAGGCTTTTGTTAAACAAGAACTGAAGCTTCATTGCCAGTTTTGCTGTCTAAGTGACCAGGAGAAACAGAAGATATGTCCTTGAGCATTTCTTTTAAAACACTTGTGACTGTGTTTTCTGAAGCCTTGTGTATTTGATGCTTTTGGTCTTGGCTGAAGGTTGAAATAACTTTATTCAAACAAAGTTTTTTCTTTAAAGTATCTTTATGATTAAGAGATGGTGGCTCAGTCTTTAATTCCCAATCAGGAAATGTAACTTGGCTTCTAGAAACAGGCTTTGTAGGTGGTTTGATATTTCTTTTGTATTTAAAACCAGTGTTTCCCTTTGTAAATGAATCATTAGGAATCTGTTCTTGTGATTTTACTTTTTCATCTTTGAAAGTTGAATCAAGCACATTTTTTACAATATTGTCTATCTCCTCATCTTCAGAATAAAGAACCATGCCTGGAACATTTATAGTTAGAAATGGACTTCTAGATCTAGGACTATTAGATAATCTAGTGCCAGTGAGTCTGTACTTTTCTTTGGTGTCAGAAGAACTACTCATTCTAGGTTGTCTACTTTTTTGAAAATTTTCCTTTGCTGGTTCTTGATGGAGCTGAACAAGGATATCATCAAGTAGCTGAAGGAGTACTACTGTTTCTTCAGATGCAATAATTCTCTCATTATTTAGTTCAGTTTGTATATAACCTAGTATAGCACTAATTGCTTCCCCTGTATAACCAACCAAAGAGGATTGGGGAAAAATATTTGATAGTAAATTTTGTATTTCTTCACTGACAATTAAACTAGCTTTGTCAGATTCAAAACTAGATTTATTTTTGCCAGCTCTCTGAAGGAACATGCATACTGGGTCTGTCTTATGTTGCTGGCAGGAAAGCTTAGTTGAATCTTTAAGATGAAGTAATTCATTTTGCTTAGAAGTAAGAGGCCTCAACTTTTCTCAAATGGTGTGCACCATGTCCTCTGCAATATCATACATTGGGTCTAAAGTATGAGGCATTGAATCCGTCAAAGGTTTTTTATTTGATGATGGGGGATGTTCATCACTGGCTATTAAGCTTGGTTCAATGTTGACTGGTACATCTTCTTGTGAAAATATCTCAACACATTTTTTCTCCACAGCAGACTCTTCTCAAGCATATTTTCCACAATCTCAGAAGCAACTGAGCAAACATCAACATTGGAGGGCAAGTCTTCTTTTTCACATTCACATTGTTCAACAAAAACTTCAGCAGTAACAGAAGAGAGAGAGTGAATGGCCTGGGTTAAATCAGACATTATTTCGTGAAAAATGCTTTCTAAAATCACTTCAGTTTTCTCTTTCAAGTGACATTTAAAGTTAAGAAAAACGTTTTTTAAATTCTTCATTTCACCTATGACTTTTGCTTTTTTATCACAAATCGATAAACTCTCCCTAGGCTCTCTGTTTCAGTAGTAGCATCCTTACACTTTGTTGTGCTTGTTTCAAATGATGCTAAAAGATGACTGTCTGATTTACAACTTCTGAGCTTAGGATATTAACATAGCACTTTGGTTTTATTATATTTAAGTGTAGAGGTTATAGATTGTCCTTTTGAATGATACGTTTTCCCCACAACAATTCTTTCCTTATGTGCAGGAGAAGGTTGTATCGGTGTGGTCGGTCTCCTTACTGACAGGTCAACTGCAAATGCACAGGGTTCTGCCTGAAATGTTTTAGTTGTTGAAGATATATAGGTTAAATATGTAAAGTCTTCACTGCATGTGCTACAGAAACTTGAACTATCTGAAGAGAGGATGGAGTTATCAGATGCTGGGTATGTATTATTTGTCAATCTTTCTTCATACTTTGTGATTGATGGGTACAATATACTAGTCACTGTAGGCACAACCCAGGTCATTATATTCCGCGTTATAATATTCATTTCTTCAGAAGTTACTTTTTTTTTGCAAGCAATTTTGCGGTGAGTTCTGTTGCATATTTGTGTTAACAGGAGAAGAAAATACACCCGGGTCTGTAGCCTGAGCCTGAGGTCCTGATTTGTAGAGATAGCTTGATCTCTTGGTTGGTTTTCCATTACAATTAGCATTTGTCCCCTCTTCTTTTGAAGGATCCAAAAATGCCGGTGAAAGTCTGCATAAATTTCTTGTGGGTGACACCTGAGCTGAAATAATTGAACCTTGGCCTGAAATGTTACTCCTCTATCATCGACAATACTTGAGTGTTTAGATATCCCGTCTCTCTTTTGATTTATACCATTATCCTGTTCATTTGCCTGAACAGCAGAAGTTGAGGTTTTTTCCATAAAATTCTCTGGACTATTTTGATTCTGATGAGCAGCAGCTGCTGTATTTCCAGATATTTCTTCATATGTATTCTGGTCTCCAGCAGGATAAACTAATATGATACCTTCAGAAGTCTTCCTTTTATTCTTTAGAGAAGATTCACCATGTGTTCCATCTTGACCTTTGTACTTCAATGTATTTCCCCCCGTATCTTTTCTGTTAACGCCATTATCTTGCATTTGTGGTAAATGATGGGCCATTTTTTTCGCTAGAAGGTGTTGTTTCTACCTGTCACTCTCTTCTCTGTTTCTGACGAGATCGGGCGCGTTCAGGGTGGTATGGCCGTAGACTCTTCTCTGTTTCTGTGCCGTTCTTGTCTGGCAGGAGACCCTCGGGCCCCCCTCTCACCCCACCCAGGTCCCAGCCACATAGAGAGTACTCTCGGCTTCTCCACTTAAAAGGCCCCTCTTCCTTTTCTGCCCAGTAACAGGCCTGACCCGTCAGCTCTCCAGCAGCTTCCCGCCCAACTAACCCCTGCCCAGTAAACTTCCCGTGCGACATCCCACCTACCCAATCGCCACCCGACACGCCAGCTTTCCCACTCCCCCAGTCACTCTACCTCTATAAAAGCCGCAGAACAAAGAAAGCCGGTGCGAGACTGCTGACTCTTCCCCCGGCACGAGTCCAGTCCGCCCGGAGATTCTCCAATAAAGCCTGAACTCCTCTTTCATCTGGTCGAACTCGGTCGCCCCTTGGGGTCCAAGTTATGAGGGTCCGGGCGGGTCAGACAGTTCTTCTATCCTCTCTTCCCTTTTAACATCTTCTACCATCTTTGTCAGAAGTACCATCTCTTTTGTCTTCCATTCCTCTTCAGTTTTTCTACGAAGAGTAAGTTTTCTTTTTGTGTATTCCCGTTGTTGTCTTTCTTCTCTATTCATCATGTATAGGCGTTGTTCTGCTGTGCGTTCAAATTGTTCTAGTTTTCTACCTATCATACCCAAATGACTTTCCTGGTCCTTGATAGATTCAGTGCCCTCCTTTAACAACCAGTTCTGGACTTGGGCAACATCAGAATATTGAGGGATTTGATTGTTTTCTGGTATGTTATGTAGTTGTTTTGCAAGTATTTTCTATTTAAGAAATGTGTATATTACCTATATATAATGTTTTTTACAATTACCAGAAATAAAATCATATAAATTCCTATATTTTATAAATGCTTAATTCTGTTTAATTGCATTTACGTCTATTTTGAATCCATTAAAGACACAGACAAGTAAAACAAAATTTGGATCGCTCCATTGTAGAGACCCCAAATGTCTCCACCATAAAGGAGTTTGGGCCCAGACACAGTTCTCCCCTCCTGGATGCAGTTGAGCTAAGGGAAAGAAGGAAGTGCAAGAAGTTTGATTTTGCAGAAGTTTATGTCTGGTTCACTGATCTAACAGTTTGGCTGGGTAAAGGCTGTGTGGTTTCACCACCCATTGTATTTCTTGAAGTTTCTGTTCTGGGCTAGTTTTTATGACTCTTACCAGGTACTCACTGAAGCTTGTAACTATTCATATGACATTTGAAATTGTTACCTTTAAGATTTATACCTTGGTTTGACCGTTGTAAAATGTGATCTTGTTTCTGTGTTTTTGATTATCGGATAAGTAGAAAAGGTCACCTGTTTGTTTTATGACTTCTTGATCAACCTTTATGACAGTTGATTGTATGCTTCTCCTTTTTCTAGTTTTGTCTTAAACCTCAGGCTTGCGATGTTGTAACTTTCCCTTCTCCTTTGTTGTAGTAACCTCACTAAGATACTTGACGTCAGCCACTGCAGGCTAAAGGGTATATAATGAGACCCTGTGCACAAAATTAATTGCTGACTTGGGCAGTCCTCGTCAGTCCTCCAGACCCCATTCTATTCTATCTCTCTTTTCCACGCAGTCTCTCTTCCAGGTATTGGGACCGTCTTGCTGGTCAAGAGACCCCTGGTAGACATGCCGATTTCACGGACCACAACATCTTGCGACCACGATGTGTGGCCTGGACACGGGATATCAAAGTGATGCTCAATTCAATTATGTGGTGCCGGTGTTCAATAAGCGAGTTTTTGGTTAATTTTTAATCTTGTATATGTAAGTTTTGGTTTTTAATTCAAGTCTTCAATCTGGAGTAAAAACATGGGGAATATTGAGTCAAAGGAGCATAACATATTTATTCAGTTGTTACAGTCTATGATTAAGTCTCATGGTCATAATGTTAAACAGAAAACTGGAGGAATTTGTGCACATTATTCATGAAATTTGTCCCTGGGTACCTGAGGGTCGATTTCTAGATGAAGCCGCTTGGCTTGTCATTGATGAAAAGATTGATCAGTTTTGTTTCTATACTAAGTCTTTACCTCAGTCTGAAATTTTACTTTCTGTTTGGAGTAAACTCCAGGGTTGCGTTTGTCCTTCTCAGACTTCTCTCCCTTCTGTGCAACCTTATACTTCTACCACATCCATTTCACATCCTGCTCCTACCTTATCTCCTACTGTGTTACATTCGTATGCCGGGAGCCTCATCCAGCGCAGCAAGATGACGCTTCTGACCAACGCTCTCTCAGCTCCCACAGTGAGTGCCAACATACAGATGATTTGTCTCCCTTAACAGAAGTCATTGTTCAACAGCCTGTAACCAAGACTGCCACTCAGTGGGTCCCTGGTCTGTTTACATTTACTTCGCCTCCTGATCTTGCTCATCAGTTTCAGGATTTACTTTCACTGTGCTCCCGCGCTATCTCTAATCATCAGTGCTTTCCTGTAGTACAAGGAAATGAAATGGGTGCGGGAAGCTATTCTACTGGGAGTGTGCCTATAACTTAACAAGCCACAGATGCTGTTTCAATGACTCCCCTAACTCATGCTTTATTGTTTAATAAGAAAGAATTTGCTAATGTAAATAGTATATTCCCTTCACTTTTCCCTATTATAGAAGTTCAAAATGCTCAGGGACAAATAGTCTGTAAATATCTGCCTATCCTACCTGAAACTTTGAAAGAATTAAGAGAGACTGTTGCTCAATATGGCCCTACTGCCCCTTGTACTATTTCTTTATTAGAAGATTTGGCTAAAAAAGCCTTACCCCCGCATGATTGGGGCCACCTTACAAAAGCTTGTCTCTCAGGTGGAGATTATCTCCTTTGGAGAGCTAATTATGATAATCGTGCTTTAATCAGGCACAAAGAAATCATACTCATCAAATGCCAGTTTCTTTTAATATGCTTACTGGCAAGGGTCAGTTTGAAGATCTTCATTTACAAGCACAACTCCTTGAAATAGCCTATGGGCAGATTAACACGTTAGCCTTGCAGGCTTGGAGGCAGCTCCCGGCAACCAAGGTTAAAACGGAGTAGTTGGCAAAAATTAAGCAGGAACCTGATGAGCCATATCAAGATTTTGTGTCCCACCTTATACAGGCAGTAGGCAGGCTGGTTCAGGATGGAAAGGCTGGCACTTTGTTAGTTAAACAATTGGCATTTGAAAATGTTAATCCAGCCTGTCAAGCAGCCATTTGGCCATGGAAGAAAAAAGGCATTCTTGCTGATTACATTCATTTGTGTGCCGATATAGGGTCTGCCTATCAGCAGGGGCTGGCTATGTCCACAGCTCAAGCCGGTATGTCTGTAACTGCTTATGTTAAAGATCAAATGAGCAATGCTCACTATCAGCGCAGCAACCAAAAATGTCTTCAATGTGGTAATACCTCAAAAATGGAAATTTGTTGTTATTGATTTAAAACACTGCTTTTTTACCATACCTCTTGCCCCACAAGATTGTAAAAGGTCTGCTTTTAGTATTCCATCTACTAATTATGAACAACCTTGGGATAGATATGTATGGGTAGTGTTGCCTCAGGGCATGGCTAACTGCCCCACCCTTTGTCAGACTTTTGTTGCAAAGGCTATTCTTCCAGTCTGACAACAATATCCTGACATTCTTCTTATTCACTATATGGATGATATTTTAATTGCTACTTCGACTGATGTTCTTCTGCCGTCCCCTTTTGTGCAATTGCAGAAATGTTTGACTAATGTTGGCCTTGTGGTTGCTCCAGAGAAAATCCAATCTTCTGTTCTTTATCACTATTTAGGATGAGTAACTGAGTCACAAAAAATATCTTATGAAATTCCAAAATTAAATACCTCTCAATTAAAAACTCTCAATGATTTTCAAAAATTTTTAGGTGATTTACATTGGATCAGACCTAGTCTCAAACTTACCACCGGAGACTTAAAACCCTTATTTGATATTTTAAGGGGACCTTCCAACCCTGCTTCCCCATGCCAGCGTACTCCTGAAGCCATACAAACACTCCAGATTGTTCAAAAAGCCTTGGCAGAACAAAAATTAAATTGAATTCAAGACAAGACACACTGGAACTTTTGTGTGCTACGTACACAGTACACACCCACAGGTGTTTTCAGCAGCAGGGGATATTAAAATGGCTACACCTCCCTGCTAGTCATGGAAAGGTAGTAACTCCTTATTATGATTTAGTTGCAGCTTTGGTTGCTAAATGCAGGACTCGTTCCCTTACTCTGTTTGGATACGAGCCTCCAAAAATTGTTCCTTATTCAGGCCCTCAACAAACTTGGCTTTGGCAATTCTCAAAAACTTGGCAAATTACTTTTACTGGATTTCCCAGAAACATTAGTTGTCATCTTCCCAGTGATAAAAGTTTGCAATTTTATACTCTTAATTTGCTCATTTTTCCTCAGGTCTTTGTCAAGACACCTTTAACACAAGCACCCCTGCTTTCACGGATGAATCTTCATCTGACATTGCTGCTGGCTCAGTTAATAACCTTTTTCTTTTCAGACTCAGGAAACCTCAGCCCAATGAGTTTAACTCCTTGCAGTGCAATTTATCTCATTGGAATGTTCCTCTTAACATTTACTCTTATAGCCAATACATTGTTCAACTTGTTCAGCACTTAGAGTCTGCTCCCTTGTGCTCAACTGATTCCTCCTCTATCATTCACCTTTTAATCCCTCTGCAGGAATCTCTTCAACAGCACTCTCATCCCTTTTTTATAGGTCACATTCGAGCTCATTCTAATCTGCCAGGACCTCTTAGTGAAGGAAATCAACAGGCTGATCTTCTTGCTCATTCTATTTTTTCCAGTGTTAACTCCTC
This sequence comes from Aotus nancymaae, assembly GCF_030222135.1. NCBI lineage: Eukaryota > Metazoa > Chordata > Mammalia > Primates > Aotidae > Aotus > Aotus nancymaae. The sequence goes on from NW_026988682.1 coordinate 400,003, forward strand.
TTCAACAGGCACAGGCATCTCATGCTTTGCATCATCAAAATGCTCACAGTCTTCATTTACAATTTAAAATTACTCGATAACAGGCTTGACAAATTGTTAAACAATGCTCTGCATGTCTTCCTCACTTGCCAGTTCCTTTTCATTATGGAGTTAATCCTTGAAGACTACCGAGTGGCCATGTATATCAAATGGATGTCACTCATTTTACACTTTTTGGTAAATTTCAATATATTCATGTAACTATTGATACTTTTTCTCATTTTTTAGTGGCTTCTGCTCATAAAGGTGAAGCTGTTAAAGGTGTTATAGCCCATTGCTTATTGGTCTTTTCTATTTCAGACCCTCCTAAAATCCTTAAAACAAATAATGCTCCTGCTTACACCAGCAAACGATTTAATCATTTTTGCTTTCAGTTTCATATTCAACATCATACAGGTATACCCTACAATCCACAAAAACAAGAAATTGTAGAACGTGCTCTTGCAACTTTAAAATTAACTTTTCAAGAAATAAAACAGGGTGAGTCAGGAGCTGATTTACATAAGACTCCTCATACTTGGCTTAGACATGCTCTATATATTTTAAATTTTTTGACTTTTGATCCAGAAAGACATTCTGCTGCTGAGTGTTTTTGGCATTCTAGTCCCAGAGCACAAGCTGAGGTGCTGTGGAAGGATGTCTTAACTAACAAGTGGAATGGACCTGATCCCGTCCTAATATGGGGACGAGGACATGTTTGTGTTTTCCCTAGATCTGCTGAAAGCCCGTTGTGGGTACCGGAGCGGTTGGTGAAACATGAACCTCCTGTCAATGGGAAAAACCAGAACCTTGATCCCGAGCTTCAGACGGCTGCGTCTAACACCACCACCTCCAGCTCGACGCCACCAAAGAAAGTGTCACAGAACACCCAATGTCTTCCCTTGCCTACCTGGGGCCAGATGAAGAGTTTTTGCATTGAAGCATCCCAACTTGTGAACTCAAAGGAAATTTCAAAAACTCCGACTATAATGTTCATAGCCATGTTGGCTATTTTGACCTACAAATCATTTATAAACAGGCTTGTGTAGCCTCTCCTTATGCTATTCTATTTGGGAATACATCTATAGTTGAGAAAAGTGGACATTATTTTATAACTTGTCCCAACTATGTTCTTACTAACTGTATTGATTCAACTGTATTTCCTACTTCTGTTATTATGATTGTACATCAAGCTCCTTATGTTATGCTTCCCATTAACATCTCTGGTTATTGGTATGATGAACACAGCATGCACATCCTCCATCAAATTTGGGACCTCATTGTCCATCCCAAACGTTTTATTGGTCTTCTCATTGCTAGTATTTTGGCTATTTCTATTGTAGCTACTGCTGCTACAGCTGCAGTTAGTCTAGCTCACAGTGTTCAAACTGCTACCTATGTTAACCATTTGGCTCAAACTATTTCTGTTTCCATAGGTACTCAAATTGATATTGTTAAAAAATTAGAAGTCAAACTTAATGCTTTGAAGCAAACTGTTACCGTTTTGGGAGATAAAGTGTACAATATGCAATCTCGCCTGCTACTACACTGCCATGTTGATTTTAAATATATCTGTGTTACCAATACACCTTATAATGACACTGAATGGTGTTGGCCTTTAGTCAAGGCCCACTTACAAGCTATTTGGAGTCATAATAACTTGTCCCTTGATGTTCTCAAGCTTCAACAACAAATTCATGCTATTGATTTTTCATGCCAGGATCTTCTGTGGGATGACACTATCGCCTGTGATATTGTTAATACTTTGTTTTCCTGGACCCGTGGTTTCCACCTGCCATCTTTTTCCACCATTCTGGCCATTTCTTGCTGTGTCCTTCTGCTTGTCATCCTTCTGCCCTTTCTCTTTCGCCCTGTGTTCTCCTCCCTCCAGCGTATGCAGCTCAAAATATTTGAGCTTCATTTAAAAAATAAATCGGGTAGATGTGGGGATCGCTCGAGCGTAGAGACCCCTAAGTGTCTCTGCCATAATGGAGTTTGAGCCCAGACACATTTCTCCCCTCCTGGACGCAGTCGAGCTAAGGGAAAGAAGGAAGTGCAAGAAGTTTGATATTGCAGAAGTTTATTTTTGGTTCACTGATCTAACAGTTTGGCTGGGTGAAGGCTGTGTGGTTTCACCGCGCATTGTATTTCTTGAAGTTTCTGTTCTGGGCTAGTTTTTATGACTCTTACCAGGTACTCACTGAAGCTTGTGACTATTCATATGACATTTGAAATTGTTACCTTTAAGATTTATACCTTGGTTTGACCGTTGTAAAATGTGATCTTGTTTCTGTGTATTTGATTATTGGATAAGTAGAAAAGGTCACCTGTTTGTTTTATGACTTCTTGATCAATCTTTATGACAGTTGATTGTATGCTTCTCCTTTTACTAGTTTTTACTTGAACCCCAGGCTTGCGATGTTGTAACTTTCTTTTCTCCTTTGTTGTAGTAACCTCACTAAGTAACCTGACATCAGCCACTGCAGACTAAATGGTATATAATGAGACCCTGTGAACAAAATAAATTGCTGACTTGGGCAATCCTCGTCAGTCCTCCAGACCCCATACTGTTCTATCTCTCTTTTCTTCCATGCACTCTCTCTTCCAGGTATTGGGACCCTCTTGCTGGTCAAGAGAACCCCGGCAGACGTGCCGATCTCACGGACCACAACAAGTTTGGTGTTTTTCTTCTGCTGGATGGCAGAAGGTTTTCTTCTTGTTCTTCAGGCTCTGGAGCGGCTGGGTCTCACTGTTCCTCATCTGAACTGCCACTGCTGGTGCTGGGGCTCTCATCATCAGACCTTTGCCTATCACTGGACATCTTGGTGAAGTTATCTCTTGGAAAATTTCTGCAAAGCTCCCAATGCCACCAAGGTTCCTCGCTCAATTTTTACATCACGGGCCGACATTTTGTCCAAAATAACGAAAAAAATTAAAAACCCAAGGGAAAAACAAAGCCCCAAGAAGTGCAACAAATTCCCACGCCTGTGAACGCAAGCCACAGCCGGCGGCAGCAGCCACACAGCTCTGCGGCTCTTTGTCGGGAGGGCCGTGCGGGGGCCGTGGCAAGCACTCATTGCGCCGGGTGCCAAGTGATGCGAAGAGCCCGGCCGGCCCAACCGCAGCTCGCAGACACCGTCAGTGAGGACGCCCGGCGCGAACCATCAGTATTTTTTATTTAGAGTATAAAATGCTGAAGTTAATTTGGCTCTCTTTAAGTCTGTTATTGGTGTATAGGAATGCTTGTGATTTTTGCACATTGATTTTGTATCCTGAGACTTTGCTGAAGTTGCTTATCAGTTTCAGGAGATTTTGGGCTGAGACGATGGGGTCTTCTAGATATATAGTCATGTCGTCTGCAAATAGAGACAGTTTGACTTCCTCCTTTCCTAATTGAAGATGCTTTATTTCTTTTTCTTGCCTGATTGCTCTGGCTAGAACTTCCAGTACTATGTTGAATAGGAGTGGTGTGAGAGGGCATCCTTGTCTAGTGCCACATTTCAAAGGGAATGCTTCCAATTTTTGCCCATTCAGTATGATATTGGCTGTTGGTTTGTCATAAATAGCTTTTATTATTTTGAGATACGGTTCCATCAATACCTAGTTTATTCAGGGTTTTTAGCATAAAGGGCTGTTGAATTTTGTCGAAGGCCTTCTCTGCGTCAATTAAGATAATCATGTGGTTTTGGTCTTTGGTTCTGTTTGTGTGGTGAATTACATTTATAAACTTGCATATGTTGAACCAGCCTTGCATCCCCGGGATGAATCCTACTTGATCATGGTGGATAAGCATTTTGATGTGCTGCTGCAATCGGCTTGTCAGTATTTTATTGAAGATTTTTGCATCTACGTTCATCATGGATATTGGCCTGTAGTTTTCTGTTCTTGTTGAGTCTCTGCTGAGTTTTGGTATCAGGATGATGTTCGTCTCATAAAATGATTTGGGAAGGATTCCCTCTTTTTGGATTATTTGGAATAGTTTTAGAAGGAATGATACTAGTTCCTCTTTGTATGTCTGGTAGAATTCGGCTGTGAAGCCATCTGGACGTGGGCTTTTTTGGGTGGTAGGCTCTTAATTGCTGCCTCAACTTCAGACCTTGTTATTGGTCTATTCAGGCTTTCGACTTCTTCCTGGTTTGGGCTTGGGAGGAGGCAACTGTCCAGGAATTTATCCATTTCTTCCAGGTTTTCTAGTTTATGTGCATAGAATTGTTTGTAATAATCTCTGATGATGTTTTGAATTTCTGTGGGATCTGTGGTGATACCCACTTTATCATTTTTTATTGCATCTATTTGGTTATTCTCTCTTTTCTTTTTTATTAATCTGGCTAATGGTCTATTTTGTTGATATTTTCAAAAAACCAGCTCCCGGATTTATTGATTTTTTGATGGGTTTTTCGTGTCTCTATCTCCTTCAGTTCTGCTCTGATCTTAGTTATTTCTTGTCTTCTGCTAGGTTTTGAGATTTTTTTGATCTTTCTCCTCTAGCCCTTTCAATTTTGACAATAGGGTGTCAATTTTAGATCTCTCCTTGCTTCTCATGTGGGCACTTATTGCTGTCTATTTTCCTCTAGAGACTGCTTTAAATGTGTCCCAGAGATTCTGGTATGTGGTGTCTTCATTCTCATTGGTTTTGAAGAACATCTTTATTTCGGCCTTCATTTCATTGTTTATCCAGTCAACATTCAAGAGAAAGTTGTTCAGTTTCCATGAGGCTGTGCGTTCTGGGTTGGTTTCTGAATTCTGAGTTCTAACTTGATTGCACTGTGGTCTGAGAGACTGTTTGTTATGGTTTTCGTTCTTTTGCATTTGCTGAGGAGTGATTTACTTCCAATTATGTGGTCAATTTTAGAGTAGGTGTGATGTGGTGCTGAGAAGAATGTATATTCTGTGGATTTGGGGTGGAGAGTTCTGTAAATGTCTATTAGGTTTGCTTGTTCCAGGTCTGAGTTCAAGTCCTGGATATCCTTGTTAATTTTCTGTCTCATTGATCTGTCTAATATTGACAATGGTGTGTTGAAGTCTCCCACTATTATTGTGTGGGAGTCTAAGTCTCTTTGCAAGTCATTAAGAACTTGGCTTATATATGTGGGTGCGCCTGTATTAGGTGCATATATATTTAGGATCATTAGCTCTTCTTGTTGCATTGATCCTTTTACCATTATGTAATGTCCTTCTTTGTCTCTTGATCTTTGTTGCTTTAAAGTCTATTATATCAGAGATGAGAATTGCAACTACTGCTTTTTTTTTTGCTCTCCATTTGCTTGGTAAATCTTCCTCCATCCCTTTATTTTGAGCCTTTGTGTATCCTCGCATGTGAGATGGGTTTCCTGGATACAGCACACTGATGGGTTTTGGCTTTTTATCCAATTTGCCAGTCTGTGTCTTTTGATTGGGGCATTCAGTCCATTTACGTTTAGGGTTAATATTGTTATGTGTGAATTTGATCCTGCCATTTTGATGCTAGCCTGCTGTTTTACCCATTGGTTGATCCAGATTCTTCACTGTGTTGATGCTCTTTACCATTTTGTGTGTTTTTGGAGTGGCTGGTACTGGTTGTTCTTTTCTATGTGTAGTGCCTCTTTCAGGAGCTCTTGTAAAGCCGGCCTGGTGGTGATGAAATCTCTGAGTACTTGCTTATTCACAAAGGATTTTATTTTTCCTTCACTTATTAAGCTTAGTTTGGCTGGATTTGAAATTCTGGACTGAAAGTTCTTTTCTTTAAGGATGTTGAATATCGGCCCCCACTCTCTTCTGGCTTGTAGGGTTTCTGCTGAGAGATCTGCTGTGAGTCTGATGTGATTCCCTTTGTAGGTAACCCGACCTTTCTCCCTGCCTGCCCTTAGCATTTTCTCCTTCATTTCAGCCCTGGTGAATCTGTCGATTATGTGCCTTGGGGTTGCTCTTCTTGAGGAACATCTTTGTGGTGTTCTCTGTATTTCCTGGACTTGAATATTGGCCTGCCTTGCTAGGTTGGGGAAGTTTTCCTGGATAACATCCTGAAGAGTATTTTCCAGCTTGGATTCATTCTCTTTGTCACATTCAGGTACACCTATCAAATGTAGATTAGGTCTTTTCACATAGTCCCATATTTCTTGTTGACTTTGTTCATTCCTTTTTACCCTGTTTCCTCTAATCTTACCTTCTCGTCTAATTTCATTGAGTTGATCTTCGACCTCTGATATCCTTTCTTCTGCTTGGTCAATTTGGCTGTTGAAACTTGTGCATGTTTCGTGAAGTTCTTGTGTTGTGTTTTTCAGCTCCATCAATTCACTTATATTCCTCTCTAAGTTGTCCATTCTCGTTAGCATTTCATCAAATCTTTTTTCAAGGTTCTTAGTTTCTTTGCATTGGGTTAGAACATGTTCTTTTAGCTCACAGAAGTATCTTATTACCCACTTTCTGAAGGCTGATTCTGTCATTTCATCACACTCATTCTCCATCCAGTCTTCTTCCCTTGCTGGTGAGGAGTTGTGATCCCTTGTAGGAGAAGAGGTGTTCTGGTTTCGAGTGTTTTCATCCTTTTTGTGCTGGTTTCTTCCCATCTTTGTGGATTTATCCACCTGTCGGCTTTGTAGGTGTTGACTTTCTGCTTGGGTCTCTGAGTGGACGTTCTGTTTGTTGTTGATGAAGTTATTTCTGTTTCTTAGTTTTCCTTTTAACTGTCTGGCCTCTCTGCTGTAGGACTGCTGAGGTCCACTCCAGGCCCTGCTTGCCTGGGGATCACTTGCAGCAGCTGCTGAACAGTAGAGGTTGCTACCAGTTTCTTCTTCTGCTTTGTCCCGGAAGGATACCTGCCAAATGTCAGTCTGAGCTCTCCTTTATGAGGTGACTCTTTGGATATACAGGGGTCAGGGAGCTGCTTGAGGAAACAGTCTGTCCTTTATAATAGCTCAGGTGCTGAAGTGTGAGCCCCATTGTTCATTCAGAGTTGCTCGGCAGGTAAGTTTAAGTCTGCAGCAGCAGAACTCATAAACCCCTTTTTTTTCCCCAGGTGTTCTGTCCCAGGGAGTTAGGGCTTTATGAGTTTCCACTGTGATGCTGCCTTTTTTTTTTTCTTCAGGGCTGTCCTGCCCACAAGGAGGCAGCCTCGTCACTCTCAGCCTGCAGAGGCTTCGCTGAGCTGCATGGGCTCCCCTCGTCTGCCATGTGAACTTCCCTGCAGTCCTGTTTATATGAGTGTGATTAGAACTGCCTTGGCAATGGTGGCCTGCCTCTGTAATGAGCGACTCTCTCTGTAAAGGTGGGCTGCCTTGGCAATGGCAGGCTGCCTCATGAATGGTGGACTGCCTCCATAGTGGTGGAGTGCCTCGGTAATGGCAGACGCCCCTCCCCCATGGAGCTGGACCATCCCGGGTTCAGCTGTGCTTGCTGTGAAACTCTCAACCCAGAGCATTTCCAATTGCTGTTTCTTTGTTTTCGTTTTTTTTTGTGTGTGTGGGAGTGGGATCAGCAGGGCCTGATCACCTGGCTCCCTGCCTCAGAACCTTTTGTTTTTTAGTTGAACAGTCTGCTCTCTACCAGGTGTCCTGGTTGCCTGTTGAATAGTCACCGGGATATGTGTCATTTCCCATGCGGTGACGCACTGCGCTGGCTGAAACCATGTCTCTGAGATTCGTGGCACTTTTTTGCCCAGAAATCTCCTTGCCTGGCTCCCTGTTTCAGCTCCCCTTGCTGCCTAAGTGGGGACACAGTCCCGTTTACTCTGCACTTGGAACCACTGCATCAGGATGCAGGCAAAACAGCCACACTGGCCAAAACAGCCACCCTGGTGACCCATGGGGCTCCTCTGCCTGGGAATCTCCTGGTCTGTGGACAATAAAAATCCATCTGGAAATGCGGCGTCCACTCACCCTCTAAGCTTTTACTCAGAGCTGGAATCCTGAGCTGCTCCTAACCAGCCATCTTGGATCTTCTCCTGGAATGTTTTATATATGTCTGTTTGGTTCTTGTAGTGTATAGTGTTATTCAAATTAACTGTTTCTTTACTGATTTTTTTTGATCGGATGAAATCTCCCTTATTGAAAATGGTTTATTGCAGACCCCTACTATTATTATAGTGCTGTCTATTTCTTCCTTCAGTTCCCTTAGTATTTGTTTCACACATTCAGGTGCCTGCCCAGAGATTCTGGACAGACTGTCTGGAAACATCTGTAGGCAGACTTGCTGCTGAAGTTTTTGAGCAAGTCTGGACTGGTGCCTGAGTACACAAGGATGGATTTGTACCCTGAATCTGCTGAAGCCTGGGAACATGGGAAGCAGCCTGGAGCCCGGGGCTGTCTGGCAATGGGATGGGCTTGGAACCTGGGTCTATGAGAACTAGAAGAAAGCCAGAGTCACTGGTACTGGTCTAGTGCAAGTGTCAGCCTAGTTAGTGCTAGTGCAGAGCTGGAAGTTGGGTCTGTAGGTTCTAACCTGGAGTCTGGGGCTGTAGATGTCAGCATGGTGGCGAAGTAGGCTGAAAGTCTGTGTTGACTGGAGCCTGTCTCTAACCTGAGGCCTCGGGACAGCTTGGCAGTTATGTAGACCTGGAATCTGGGGCATCAGGCCTAAGCTTTGTCATTATTTATTCTTACCATTTGAAATAAAATAAAGATTTTTAACTACACATCAGTATTATTTATAGGTAAGTACTTTATAATTCTCATTTTCCTAATACAAATCCAATATTAAATGGCTTTTTATTCATTAAATGGGTAACAAAGAAAACATGAATTTATCAATCCCCAAATAAATCGACTGTCTACCATAATGGATTCAATATTCTGACCATAAATTTGCCATTTTATTAAATAGTTAATTCTAAAAAAAATTAGAAATGTACACTTTTCCCTGGTGATACAGTTTTATCACTTACATTTCTATAGGTTTGTTAGTAAAGCTTTACAATTTTTACCACTATTGAAAGAACCTCTCAATTTGTTTAATAATCATACATGTTGACTGTGGTCTTACTGATCTTTGCATGATAGATCACTATTAAATCACACATCTCTACTTGATCATTATTATCACATAGATTAATTTTAACCTCTGCATTTATATCTTATAATTTCTTTAAAAAACAATGAGCAAAATGGTTTGCTCTTTCATATTTGTCTATTTTGTATAATTATTCCTTCATCAATGAGCCAGAGGTTTACAAATAAGCAGAAAATAAACATATTTCATACATATTCTATTATCATGTAGACTCAAAAGATTCCTTCTGCTTCATTTTCCTCTAAAAATTCCTCAGGGATATGTAGGAGCATTGTGGAGAGAACTAGCTAGCTTTACCCTCTTGACATTTAATTGGATGGTTATATTCTTTGCCAGCATAAGTGTCAGCATCACTCAGCTCCAAGGTTGAAGACTTCCCAGATCACAGGCATCTGCCAGGTAATATCATTTATTCCCAAAGGATGTCTGGAAGAAGTTTCAGGAGCAGACTGCAAGGAAATACTCCAATTCTCTGACTGCTCAAAGCTCTCCATTCGCATTGTTTTCTTTATTCATAGATGGAGCAACTGAGATTTGGCAAAAAGAATCGTTGTATTTTTCAAAAGAAAGTTCCTCTAGCTGTTAGACTATGACTCCATAAATAAATTAAGCTAATTCTAGTCCCTAAAAATATTCAAGCTACCAAGTTGAAGTAAAATAACGCTTTGCTGGAAGGTTGCTAATTCTTAAAAAATGACTGGCTATATTGTAATCTTGATTTTTCTCTTTACAATTATTTATCCTTTGAATTTTCATGATCTTTCATGGGTACCAGTATTATTAACTACTAAGCAGCTGCAATCATTAATTAATTCAGAAAAAGCAATATTAAAATATTAATGGCAATTGTGGGATTTTTCATCTTGTTTTGAAATTTAATCTGAATATTAGGGGAGATGATTCTGCAGTCTGACATTAATATTCTTGGTTTCTATATATGTATTTATTAACATGGTAAGGGCATATTCATATAATCCTCTGTAATACGGACTTTTACAATTAAGAATAGATTCTCAAATTTGTCAGATTCTTTTTGACACCAATTGCAATTTTTTTCTCACTTAAAGTGTTTATATAACTCATACAATTTATAATTTCAAATTATATTTGAAAATATATCTATCATATATATAAATATAAATATAATTCAAATTATATATATATATTATATGTAGGTATATATATAAGTATACCTATATTTAAATACCTAACATATATGCCTGTAATATATATAATATATCTATATATACCTATATTTATACCTATAAATATACCTATATTTATATATACCTATATATAAATATACCTGTATATAGGTATATAAATATGTGTATTTATAATATTTATATATGATAGATAGTTCTAAGATAGTTTAATATCTTCACATATGTAGCTTCAGAAATGTGCTTTTATAACATTAATTTTTGAGCTATCTTTTAAAAGTTTTGTTTCAGATCATTTTAATTATATAAAATATGTTTTAAAATATTTATATTTTCTATGCCCATAAATGTTATAAGTGATACTGTAATTATCTGCTTATGAAGTTTTGAACATATTTGCTTGCAATCCCATCTGCCACTGAATCTTTTTTCATATTACTTGTGTAGATCTTGGTAAACTTTCTTAATTTCTTCAAATGTAATTTTATTTTTGTTCATGATTTTATATCCACCATGTCTTCCAGGCAAACTATTGATAAAATTAATTTTTTAGTCTCATTCTAATATTTCATCATATTAATTTTGCAAATTTTCCCCAAACATCTTTTACATTGATCTCTACCTCGGATATTTTTCTCAATTATAATTGAAGCTATGTGTATTTGTGTTTTATCCTTCGTTATTTTTATGCTTCAATAACTTAGCTAAGAACTAATTGTTTTATTACTTTTGTTTCCTCTGCCACACCTCTCTCAAAAAATGTTCTAGAATTTATTTAACAATGATCATGTTTGTATTTTAAAATTTTATTTCCTATTTTGGCAACTCTTTTGATTAAGATATTTCCTCATTCCTGTCTTAAGGGTTTTTGTTTCAGTTGTAGAGAATTGGTGTTATTTCTTCCTTAAATGTTTGGTAGAATTCACCAGAGAAACCACCTGGGCTTGATGCTTTCTTTAGAAATTTGATAACGACTGATTCAATTCCTAACAGATATAGGCCTATTCAGATAATTTATCTTTTCTTTAGTAACCTTTGGTAGATTTTTTTTCCAAAGAATTGTCCTGTTTTATCCAGAGTATCAAATTTGTGAACAAAGAGTTCTTCATAATATTTACTATCTTTTTAATGTCCATGGGATCAGTAGAAATAAAATCTTTTTGTGTGTCTGTATGGTGTGAATAATTTTTGTCTTCACTATTCCTTTCTACATTAGCTTGGCTAGAGCTTTATCACTTTCGCTGATTTTTTTTTAATGGGCCACTTTTGATTTTATCAACTTTCTCTATTGATTTCCTGATTTAATTTTATTGATTTCTCCTTTAATTTTTTATTACTTACTTTACTCTGTTGTTTTTAGCTTTAAGTTTAGGTGCTTTTCTTCTACTAGTTTCTTATGGTAGAAGCATAGATTAATGATTTTTAGATCCTTCCACTTTTCTAATATATGCCTTTGATGCTATAAATTTCCTTCTAAGCACTACTTTTGCTGCATTCTAGAAATTTTGATGGTGTATTTTCGTTTTCATTAGTTCAGAATATTTAATTTCCCTTTATATGTATTCTTTGACCCATATGTTTTCTAGTATTGTGCTGTTTAATCTATAAATTCTTTGAGATTTCTCAGCTATTTTTCTGTCATTCATTTCTATTTTAATTCCATTGTGGCCGAAGGGCATATTTTATAAAATTTGTATTTTTTAATTTTGTTAAGTTGTATTTTATGATACAGAATACGATCTATTTTTTCAGAATGCCCCATGTAAGCTTGAAAAGAATGTACATTTTAGTGATGGATTAATTTTCTTCAAATGTCCAGGAGAACTAGTGCTTTGATGGTGTCTTTCAATTCAGCTGTATGCAAACTGACTTACTCCATGCCAGATCTGTGAATCATGGATAGCAGGTATTAAAGTCTTCAGCTATTGTTATGGGCTTTTCATTTTATTCCCAGTTCTATCAGTTTTTGTATCATGTACTTTAACTTTCTGATTTTTAGGTCGATAACATTAAGAATTTTTATATCCTCTTGGAAAATTGACATCTTTATTATCATGTAATGTATGTCTTTATCCCTGATAATTTCCCATGTTCTCAAGTCTGTTTTGTATGAAATTAATATAGCTCTTCAGCTTTCTTTTGATTAGTGTTAATATATGTTTCCCAACCATTCTCCTTAATCTATGTCTTTATATTAAAACTGTATTTCTTGGCCAGGTGCCATGGCTTTTGCATGTAATTGCAGCACTTTGGGAGGCTCAGACTGGCAGATCACTTGAGGTCAGGAGTTTGAGACTAGCCTGGCCAACATGGTGAAACCCTGTCTCTACTAAAAATACAAAAATTAGCTGGGCATGGTGATGCACACCTGTAATCACAGCTACTTGGGAGGCTGAGGTAGTAGAATCACTTGAACCCAGTAGGTGGAGGTTGAAGTGAACCAAGATAGTGCCACTGTACTCCAGCCTGGGCAACAGAGTGAAACTCCATCTTAAAAAAGAAAAAAAAAAGAAAGCAAACAACTATATTCTATATTTCTTGTAGACTCTGACAAACTGTTTTTAGACACCAATTGAAGTGTTCATTGAAACATTTAAAGTACTTATAATTAACATCTCATGCTTTTTAACTGCTTTCTGTTCATTGCACTTTTTTGTGTGTCTTTTTCATCTTTGTCATTTTGTCTGCCTTCTCGTTTTAATTGTGTGTTTTAGCTATAACGTCTGCTATTATACTGGTTTTCTTAATGTGATGGTATATGTCAGAGAAGGGGAAGCATTATATACTCCTTTGAAATTAAGTATTAGCTTTGGGCCTCTAATTTGAGTTTTGACTTTGACTGATGGATGATGTTGAATCCATCTTTGTAGCTAATCTTGTCTCTCTTAATTTTATCTTCTTTATTATTTCCTGAATCTGATAGTTTTAATCAAATGATATAATATACATCTGCCCTACTCAAGGAGGAGAAGGAAAAAGACAAGGAAGAAATAAATTTTCATGTCTTCAAATATGAAATATTAGAAATGGGCAACCATAATTTTTGAAAATATTTTCTTCTTCCTTGACCTAAATTAGGAAAAGACAAAATCAGTTAAAAAATTTAATAATATTTTCTATTAGCTTCATTTAGATTCTTTGATGGTTAATATTAAGTGTCACCTTGATTGTATTGAAGGATGCAAACTATTGTTTCTGGGTGTTTCTTGGTATTGCTGGAAGAGATTAATATTTGAATCAGTGGACTGAGAGAGAAAGACCCACCCTCAGAAATGCTCACCCACATTCCTTAGGAAGACCCACCCACAATGTGGGTGGGCACCATACAATCTACTGCTAGTGTGGCTAGAAAAAGCAAGCAGAGGAAGGTGAAAAAAGCTAACTTGTTGAGTCTTTCAGCCTTCATCTTTCTCCTGTGCTGGATACTTCCTGCCCTTGAACATGAGACTGCAAGGTCTTTGGCCTTTGGACTCTTGGACTTATACCAGTGGTTTCCCAGGGGCTCTCAGGCCATTGGTCACAGACTGAAGGCTGCAGTGTTGGCTTCCCTACTTTGGAGGTTTGGGGACTTGCACTGAGCCACTACTGGCTTCCTTGCTCCTCAGCTAGCAGATGGCCTATGGTGGGACTTCACCTTGTGATTATGTGAGTCAGTTCTCCTTACTAAATTCCCTTTCATACATACATATATACTATTAGTTATGTTCCTGTAGAGAACCATGACTAATACAGATTTCATTTCATTTACAGCTTGTTCATGATTTTCTCTTGGCTCATTAAATAACCCAGGATAATGAATTATTCTCTTGACAGAAAAGTTACTGTTTATAAAGTAATGGTTCATGATCATTCAAAAATATGTTCAAAATTTCTTTATCAAGTTTTAATTTTCTTTTATCATTTAAGGTCTTCGTCTTATGTCTATGTTACTCCTTTTAAAAGAAAAAATAGGATCTATTATTTGACAAATTTTAAGGAGTTGGGAAGAGTTGTATAGGTATAGAGTCGGTATATTTGAAGTATATGGAAAGTTAGAAACAATTACCTTTACTCAGACTAAAAAGCATTCCTTTACCACATTGGTATGAAACTCCCTCTCTTAGGCATTAAATAAGCATCTCATCTACTTCCAAGATGAGATCAGTAGTTGACCAGAACAGAAAATGAAGACTGTTAAAAAGTCATGAGAAAAATCTACGGTACCACTAACAGTGTAGAAAGACAGGTTTCACAATAGGTGTGTTGTCATGTAACTGTTACTAGAGAGCAGTATTTCTCTCTTCATGCACAAGAATGGACCAAAGAATGTTTGCTTTGATGAAAAGAAAGAAAGCATTTTAAACATAATAAATGAAATTGGCAGGGACTCTCTCTTTTTATCCAGCAGAATTTTGGACTTTGGTGACTTAGCAGCCTTTGGACTTTCTGTGTGCTTTCAAAGTGTTGCTGATCCTTGCCTATCAAGGCAGATTGGAGAGGACATAGTATTTAAAGGCAGAAGCAGGTTCAGATATAGAGTGTACTCCTGATGCTGCATCTCTTGAGTATGTATGGATGATGGCTAACTAGAACCCCTGGAAAGTAGGGTAAAAAACAATTTTATTTCAATGACTAACTTGATTTTTCTGGGTTATCATTCATAAATATTACCAATTATTCTATTTTTAAATTTGTTGTTGTTACTGTTTTGGAGATGGAATCTCACTCTGTCACTTAGGCTGGAGTGCAATAGCATGAACTAAACTTAATGCAACCTCCATTTCCCAGGTTCAAGCAATTCTCCTGCCTCAGCCTCCAAGTAGCTGGAACTACAGGTGCATGCCATCACATCCAGCTAATTTTTGTATTTTTAGTGGAGACAGGGTTTCACCATGCTGGCCAGGCTGGTCTCAAACTCTGGACCTCAAGTGATCAGCCCACCACAGCCTCCCAAAGTGCTGGGATTATAGGCATGAGCCACCACACCTGACCTATTTTTAAATGTGATATTTTCTTATAAGAAATATTTAAAGTGAAAACTTACATACAATCCATAGAATAAAACATTAACTATAATGCACAGATCTTATTCTTAGTAAAGTTTTTTGTTTTTTGTTTTAAATGTTCTAGGAACCCATATGCTGTAATTTCATGTTTTAACAGAAAGTGTTGTCTTCAGGAATGCTGCCCAGTTGACAGTCTGGTTATATTTGAAAATCACATTAATTTTTTCTATAATGCTAAACTCAAGAGAATTAAAATCTTATAAAAGTAAATTTTCTAAATGCTTTAAGAAAAGAAAACTAGACATATATATTTCAGAAATACAATCATTAAAAATGGAAGAAATATTTAGTTTAAAAAAACAAATTTATTCATGGTACATATAAAATTTATCTTCAATCACTAATACTAATATTTACATACAATTATACACTAAAAATATTTGAAAATATATAAGGAATTCCAGTTCTCTATGAAAATCTCTCAGTTTAAAAAATCATCTTCTTTTTATATGGCTCTTATTTCCATTTTGTTTTGAATATATATGCAATCACATTTTTCTAATACATTCACATGTAATATTTAGGATTCTCAAAGATCCAGAGACATACTCAAAAACAATTTCAGGAGGGTTTAATAAAGTCTATCCACAAAGATGTAATCAACCAAAAACCATATTGTATAGTATTGTACCCAAAAGGTAGTGATGGTAGGATTTCATTAAGACACTGGGTCTTCAAGAGATGAGACTAAGGATATTATTGATTTGGCAAGTCAAGACACATTATTATATTGTAAAAAACAAAAATGGCTGTAAGGAGAGGGTCATCTGAATGCTGAAATCTGTCTTTGAAGGGATGCTGCCAGACTGAAGCAGACCTATACGGAGGGGCGGAGTGGAGACTGAGATAATCAGTGACTTGAATTAGCTCCTCTTCCTCCCCCCTATCTCATGCCAAGACTTCTTTTGGCCCAAAGCATCATGAAACCAATGGACAAGTAAACCCCGATGCAGTATGTAAATTTCAGCCTCTCAGGGCACAGAGCAGGGAGTAGTAACATGAAAAGTGGATCTATAGAGGCAAACAGGAGAAAGTCAGCATATATAGATCTCTTTGTGTCATTTTATGTATTTCTATCTGGAATCTTCCAACTTTTTAACCAAAAAGACTAAATATTCTACACCTATGGAAAAGGAGAAGAGGAAAGTGTTATGGTTTTTACTTATGAATTACGGGTCAAGCACTGTGTTAAGCACTTTACAAATAAAATCAGTAAACATAATTTACACTTCAGATATGGAAATAAGGCAGAGAAAATACATATCTTGCTTGGGGCTATAAAGCTAGTTAGGGTATAAACTCAATTCCAATCTTTACTTAATTCTGAAGGACTTGCATTTAAAACTTTCATGTTAAACCTCTAGTCCCTGCAGCATCCCTGCTCCTTCCTTTTGTTTCAGCCAAATTTGATCACTGTTTTCTAGACCACTCCTGACAGTTCCAGTCTTTGCGTGTGTGCATATTTTTCACATATATTGTACATATACATATTTTTTGCATGGAATGCTGTTCTTCTTTATATCTAAATATTTAAAAATTCTACCATTTATTTTAAATTTATCCACCAGAATTTCCCAAGACAAAGACAATCAATCTCTTCCTGGCCCAACAATATCTTTACTTTTATATATATTTCATGGCACAAAGCTTGGTCATGTTATAAAAGTAAATGTTTATACCTTATTCTTATTCCCAGTGCAAAGTGTGCTTCTGGAGTGTAAGCCCCAGACATGACCTTATGAGCAGGAATGATTCTGATGTGCTGGGTATCTGCTTTTGTAGGATTGCAAGGGGTAGATAAAGTTAGCTTGCTTTTCATGATAAATAACTATTATTTCAGGCAGTGGTAAAGAATGAATGCTATTGTTGTCCTAAATTTATAAATGAATAAATTGAGACTCAGAGTGTTTAACCTTCCCAAGTTCATGTTGTTGGCACGTAATAGGGCAGCATTGCAACCCAGCTAACTGGTTTAGATATCATGCTTAACCACCATGCTATATACCACATCTTAGAACGGAATACAAAGCGAAAATACAGAGAGTAACAGTGTTGGAGTAAAGCCAAGCTACCTAATATCTATAGGAAGTTGTGCTGTCTGATGTGGCGGCTTCCAAAACACTTTCCTATCATAAAAACTCAAGGGTCCATTCATGAGTGTGTGCTATGACAGATCTTTCAATGTCAAGGATGTGCTTGATCCACTGCAACCAACTTTTTCTGTGATCACTGGCAACAAAAGGCAACAAGTGAGTAAGCCCTAAAGTAACCTAATTTGCATAGACAGTATTTCAACTTGGACAGAAGTAATTGATGGTAAGGAAAAATTATGTTCTGCCTTAAAAAATAAATATTTGCTCTTTCTAGCAGTTTGTTTCAGGGCATAGTATTCATTAAAATGTCCCTCAGGAAACAGTAACACTGTTACTCTCTGTTTGTTTGGTTTGTATT
Organism: Aotus nancymaae; assembly: GCF_030222135.1. NCBI lineage: Eukaryota > Metazoa > Chordata > Mammalia > Primates > Aotidae > Aotus > Aotus nancymaae. Next base: position 417,662 of record NW_026988682.1, read on the forward strand.
CCGTTCTAAGATGTGGTATAGCATGGTCATTAAGCATGGAATCTAAACCAGTTAGCTGGGTTGTAAGTTGCCCTGTCATGTGCCATAATATTAATTAAAATGCTCTGTTGAGGTAGAGGAGGGAAAGTTCTTCAATGGTTATGAAATTAATTAATTAAGACACACCACAGGGGCCTATGTAGCCTTTTATATATACCTTTGTTCAACAATATTTATCAGTTGCTGTATGCCCTGTACTGCCCTGGATGATAACAAGTCAAACATTTTAGGAACTCAATTTTCTATGGGTGGAGTATAAGGTGTATGTGTGTCATAAAAGGAGATGAATTTGAACAGATAGGAAAAGGAAAGGTGATAATGAATTTTGAAAATCCCACCAGAGTGAAAAGACCTATTCTGTAGACAAGGGTCAGGGGATCTTTAAGTTATAAGCTAATGTGAACATATTTACATTTAGAAATGTCACTCTGGCTTGGCTGAATCAAAGGGGTCAATAGTTGCAAACAGAATAATTTGAAAATGTATGAAATGATACAAATAGGAGATAACAATAATGTGTGACTGGTGCTGGCCAAAAGAGATGTGTGTGTGATTGAAATGTTGGAGTGAGCTGGGTGAAATAACATAAAATGAAACTGTACTGCTTAGAAAAATGACCATTCAGGTAGTATTTATTCAGTTACTCTGCTAATTAGAATATTGTATTTTGCTTCTTGTGTTATCAAAAATATCATCTCTGACTGCTTAATGATATAAAGACACTGGGCTATTTATTCTTTCATCAATAGGATGAAAAAATAGGAAGTCTAATATTTTATTCAACATAATTTTGTGTACTCTGTTGAAATATAATCTCTGAACCTAAGGATCATCCAAGCCCCAGTGAAAAACAGTTTAATCTCTCTGTGTTCTGTGCTCCCGAAACACCTTGTGAATGTACTCTTACTATAGTTACCATACTGTACAATTACTTACTTTTCTATTTTACCCTGCAGAAGACTGACTCTTCTAGGATTTAGTTTTCTAACCTTTGACTAAGATTCAGTGGGGGCACAGCCTTATCTTAATCTGGATTTAACAATCACAAAATGCTTATTGGAATATTTGTTCTCTGATTAACTTTCCCTTGTCTCAGTTCACTTCTTAATGAAGATAACACTGCCTCCCACTCTATTATGGATGAAGTAAACTAATGTATGTAAACACTAAGCAAACTGTCTAATTAGCTAATTAAGTCATGTAATTAATTAATAGGATAGGATAATTACTATTAGAGCAGATCTATTAAGAACATGTTAATAGGTGACTAATATTAGCTAAAATATTAGTACTTACTATATGCTAGATACAAATCTAGGCACTTTACATGCACTGACTTATTCAATCCTTATAGAAAAGCCTAGATGTCACTATTATTTTTTTCCAAGTCTGTATGTGTGTGTGTGTGTCACTACAATTCAAGGAGGCTGAAATTACTCCTAATTTTATACCAGTTTTACAGTGAGAAAAGTGAGACCAAGAGAGTTTGTAATTTGCCAAAGGTTTATATTACCCATTAATTGGCAGAGCAAGATTTAGAATATTGTTATTTATTGCTTCTGCAGATGGATGCATGGAATGAATGAATCTCTTTTCCTTTTTTTCATAGCTCTTAAAAATAAAAATATTTCAAAAAATGAAACCAAAACGTTATTGATATAATTCATGAACAAAGGCAGTCAAGAAAGGGTCTATTTTCCTCAATAAAGTGTTCATTTACCAAGCACTCTGCCTGATACATGGTAAGAGTAAGGCTAATGAACTATTGAATCAATTAGTGCCTGTTTATATCTGACATATACAATGAATTCCCTTTTAATAGTTTCAAATGATTATTATAAATAATAACAGTAACAAAAAAGGCAAACCATCTATCAAAAGGATGGGATTAAGTTTCATGAATTGAGACTAGCATGGAGGATAGGAAGGTGGTGAAAATGCAGTAACAGCAAGGTGGAAATAAAAACATCTCCCTTGCCCCTTTGATTACTTACCTTATTTCAGATCTGCCACTTTGATCCAAGTGCAGTAAAATGTTCATATTCTTGAATTTTCAGGGCAAGCACTCAACATCACTAGCCTCCTTTGGAGGAAAAAAGTAGTGAAAATGTTAAGACTTTACACAGCTGTGACTTTTTAGCAATAGTAAGCAGATGAATTACTGCTTAACACAAAAATCTCAATTTTTTCTTATACTTGTATTTTCCAATAGTGGGATCCAATTTGAGAAATTTTAAATTATTTTTGAGCCAGGAAAGTAAGAGTGTTGAATTTTACCTATTCTTCTTTGCTTTGTATGAATTTCATTAAGATTATTAACAGAATAGATGCCTGAGCACACATTCAGACTGTGAGCATTTGGTAGCATTGTCAGGTCTACATTTCTAACTTGTTAGAAATTGGTATTCTAGACAGCAACATTCTAAACTTCTGTAAGAGACATAAATGGAAAATGTTTAGTTTATGCCACTAGACATAAAGGAGACCACATCAAGCACTGATTATACTGCTGTTTCCAGAATCCAGACAGGCTTTTTTTTTTTTTCCTGATGTTTTCATTCAGAAAGGTTAAAACAGTATTAATACTTTTTACTTCAGAGTGGAGAACCAATATTTATCTTGGATCTGGGCAAACAGCTCAATTTTTATTGTCAATAAATATTCATTGTCCAATTTCCTCCAAGCAAAATTGGAAGAAGTACTTGTTTCCATTTATTTTTGACAGTTTTCCTGCTTTTGAACACAGTGGAAAAAGATATGTTTCACTTATCCTTTGCTCCTGTCATTCACTACAGCAGACATACAAATACTAGGGTTCTAATTCATAATCAATCTCACCTGAATAGTTATTTAGTCTGAAAGATGTTCTGTGGTCAGAATTGTAAACACATCTGATTTCTGACTTGAAATAAAACTGACTAAACTCCAAGTGATCAACCATTTTCAGATTTGTAAATAGGAGAACTTGGCCTACTTTCAAAGCTGTTTTTATCTTGGCTTATTATCAGAAAGATAAATATCAGATATATAAAAGACATAGGAGAGTGGACATAGCTACTGACTGACTCTATTTCTCATGGAGGTAGACCACAAATCTGATGATTGTTTTAGCCCTTGCAAAGTTAGTATCTATACATATTAAAGAGACTTAGAAATGTAAGTTTGCTGCCTTTTGCAGCCTTAGGCTATGAGAGATCCTGTATCAGTCATCAAGTCTAATCAATGCTCTAAAGTCTGTATCTTGTAGCATCAAAGGAATATGTATGTATTCTATTTCTTTCTGAACAATTACACCTAGAGCAAACTTTTACCAGTGATCTACAGCTTACTCATTTAATATACTGTCTACTATATTCACCAACTTTAGGTAAGACATTCTGCAATCAGGACACTCAGTGAATTTTTTTTTAAAAAAATTTTAAAATGTAGGTGTGATTTCACAATGAGATATGTAGGAAAGTACAAGGGATGTGAATCAGAAGGCAGCTTGGCTGCTTGCTAATTGTGTACTTTGGGCAAGCTGATGAGACTGTCAAAGCATTGGGTTTTTCGACAACAGAAATAACTATAAAGCCCACTTCCATATTCTTCAGCACAGTGTTTTCAAGGTTTATCTGCATAATAGCATGTACCTATACTACATTTCATTTTATGAGTGACTAATGTCCCATTGTATATAACATATTTTATTTACCCACTGCATCAGTTTGGAGACTTAATATGGTTTTAATGCTTTCTCCCTCCAAATCGCATGTTGAAATGTAATTCCCAGCTGGACACAGTGGCTCATGCCTGATGCCTTATGCCTCTAATCCAAGCACTTTGAGAGGCCGAGGTGGGGGGATCACTTGAGGTAAGGAGTTAAAGGCCAGCCTGGCCAACATGATAAGACACTGTCTCTACTGAAAATAAAAAAATTAGCCAGGCATGGTAGCAGACACCTCTAATCCCAGCTACTTGGGAGGCTGAGGCAGGAGAACTGTTGAACCCAGGAGGTGTAGGCTGCAGTAAGCTGAGATCATGCCACTATACTCCAGCCCAGGCAACAGAGTGAGACTCTGTCTCAAAAAAAGAAAAAGAAATGTAATCATTAATGTTGAGGGTGAGGTCCAGTGGGAAATGTTTGAGTCATGGAGGTGGTGCCCTCCTCATAGTACTGAGTGAGTTATTGCTCTGAGTTCACCAGAGAGCTGACTTTTTTAAAGGAGCCTGGCTACTGTGCGTATCTCTCTTGCTCCTTCTCTATATAATGTTGCTATTCACTCGGGGTGGTTGGCAAAATATTACAGAAAATACTTAGGGAAAGTTTTAGATTATAGTCTCAAACCTTTTGGAAGGCCCAAAGGTTTTATTGAGGCAGGTTGAAGGCAGCCACCTCATTAACATTAGCATAGGAAAAAGATAGACACTGATCAAAGACCTTACCCCATACCTATTTGTCTTCACTTTGTTTACTCATGTTAATTTTGTGCTGGCTGACCCTCTCCCTGAAAGAGCAAAGGGGAATTACCTGTTAATAGCATTTACTCTGGGCCCCTAACCTAAAGCTTTTACCAGTTGTAAAACCATTCTCTTAACGATGTTAATTATCCAGAATTGTGTTAACTTAAAACCTATCTTGTAAAATCTTAAGGGAATAAATGTGTAATGGACAAAGGGTCTTGGTCAATTGGTTGCATTTCACTCTCTAAAAGCAGCCAAGGCCATCCCCCCATCCATATCCCACTTAAAACACTGCAGTGGTGTAATAGTGCATTCATTCACCCATCCTTAAGTCAGGGTCTACAGGTCAGATTTCCGCAGGTGGTAACCAGCTTCTCAATGTAATATGCCTAGTCCCGCTTCCTCGTCTGCCATGAGTCAAAGCTCCTTGAGGCCTCACTAGAAGCCTAGCAGATAACAGTGTTATGCTTGTACTGCCTGCAGAACCATGAGCCAGTCAAAAGTCTTTTATTTATAAATTACCCAGCCTCAAGTGTTTTCTTACAGTGATAAAACAAAGGACTAATATAGTGACAATTGGTTATTTTTACTATAAACTATTATGAATAATTCTAATATGAACATTGATATACAAGTTTTTGTGTGGATATGTGGTTTTTTGTCATTGATAATCTCCTTGGGGTTGGGGAGTTAAATTTTATTCATTTTATTTTTTATTAATATTATTTTAAATTGACAATTTATAGCTGTATACATTTATGGGGAACAGTGTGATGGTCTGATATTCACATATACAATGTGGATATGGGTTTTTATTTATTTCTCTTGGGTATTCATCTAGAAGTTGAATTGCTCTATTTTTAGGCTTTTGAGAAAGTCCAGACTATTTTTCAAAATATCTTCACTATTTCACACCCATGCCAGCAGTATATGTAGGAAGTGTTCAGTTTCTCCACATCTTTACAAACTCTTGAAATCATCTTTCTCTTTTATTATAGTCATCATAGTGGGTATACAGTGATGTCTCATTCTTATTTTTATTTGCTAGATAATGATGTTGAGCATATTTTGATGTTCTTATTGATCACTTGTAATCCTTCCTAGGAAAAGGATCTATTAATATCCTTTGCCTATGCTTTAGTTGTAGATTTGTCTTTTTATTATTGAGTTGTAAAAATTCTTCATGTATTCTAGATATGAGTTCTTATCAGGCAGATAATTTATAAATATTTTATCTCAAGCTGTGAAATGGTTTTATATATCTTGATGGTATCCTTTAAAACATAAATATGTTTAATTTTTTATTACTTTCAATCTACCTCTTTTTCTTTTGTCATTTCCTTTTTTTTTTTTTTTGAAAGAAAGAAAAAAAGAGAAAGAGAAAGGGGGAGAGAGAATAGGAGTCTTGCTCTATTGCCCAAGCTGGAATGCAATCTAAAAATAGGTATTAAAAACCTCTTTTATGCCGATACTTGTGCTTAACAGTGGAGACAGGAAGGAATAAGGGAAGAAAATAACAAACAGCCAACCAATATTTCATTTAAGTCTGTGAAATGCTATGCAAATGCTGAAGAGTGATTTACTTCCAATTATGTGGTCACCTTCAAAATAGGTGTAATGTGATACTAAGAAAAATGTATGTTCTGTGGACCTGGGGTGAAGAATTCTATAAATATTCACTGAGTTTACTTGTTCCAGGTCTGAGTTCTAATCATAGATGTCCCTCTTAATTTTCTACGTCGTTGATCCATCGAATGTTAACAATGTGGTGTCAAAGTCTCCTGCTATTATTGTGCGGGAGTCCAAGTCTCTTTATAAGTCATTAAGAACTTGTCTTATGTATCTGGGTGCTTCTATATTGGGTGCATATATATTTATGATCATTAACTCCTGCTGTTGCATTGATCCTTTCACCATTATGTAATGTCCTTCTTTGTTTCTTTTAGTCTTTGTTACTATTAAAGTCTATTTTGTCAGAGACAAAAGTTACAACTCCTGTTTTGTTTTGTTTTTTTCTCTCCATTTGATTGGTGAGTCTTCCTCCAATCCTTTGTTTTGAGCCTTTGTGTGTCCTTGCTTATGAGATGGATCTGGATACAGCGTACCGATAGGTTTTGACTCTTTATTCAATTTGACTGTCTGTGTCTTTGATTGGGGCATTTAATCCATTTAAATTTAGGATTAATATTGATATTTGTGAGTTTAATATTGTCATTTGATGCTATCTGGCTATTTTGCCCATTAGTTAATATAGATTCTTCATTATGGAGATACTCTTTACCTTTTGGTAAGTTTTTGGTATGAATGATACTGGTTGTTCCTTTCTGTGTGTAATGCTTCTTTCAGAAGCTCTTGTAAAGCAGGCCTCGTGGTGAAGAAATCTCTGAGTGCTTGCTTGTTCATGAAAAATTTTATTTTTCCTTCATTTATGAAGCTTAGTTTGGCTGGATATGAGATTCTGGGTTGAAAATTCTTTTCTTTGAGGATATTGAATATTGACCACACTCTCTTCTAGTTTGTAGGGTTTCTGCTGAGAGATCTGCTGTGAGTCTGATAGGCTTCCCTTTATGGGTAACCTGACCTTTCTCTCTAGCTGCCCTTAGAATTTTCTCCTTTATTTCAACCCTGGTGAATCTAAATATTATGTGTCTTGGGGTTGCTCTACTTGAGGAATATCTTTTTGGTGTTCTCTGTATTACCTGGAGTTGAGTATTGTCCTGCGTTGCTAAGTTACGAAAGTTTTTCTGAATAATATCATGAAGAATATTTTCCAGTTTGGATTCATTTTCTTCATAACATTCAGGTACACCTATCAAACATAGATTAGGTCTTTTCACATAGTCCTATATTTCTTGGATGTCATTTCAAAATTTGTTGTCATAGCTGGGAAAGCTTTGCTTAACTGAGAATCACAAAGATTTACTCTATTTTCCTCTGAGAGCATTAAATTTTTATCTCTTTTGTTCTGTTAAATTGAAAGATAAAATTGTATTACTTTACTAGATTGTATACTACATATTGTTTTGAGGTACATATACATTGTGGAGTGACTAAATCTTGCTAATTCATTATGCATTATCTCACACAGCTCTATTTCTTTGTGGTGAGAAAACTTAACATCCACTCTCCTAGCATTTCTTTCTTTTTTTTTTATTGGCTTTGCAGAATGTCAAGGCCATTATTTATTTTTTATATGTATTTTATTGCATTTTAGATTTTGGGGTACATGTGAAGAACATGCAAGATTGTTGCATAGGTACATACATGACAATGTGGCTTGCTGCCTCCATCCCCATCACCTATATCTGGCATTTCTCTCCATGTTATCCCTCCACTAGATCCCCACTACAGACCCCAGTGTGTGATGCTCTCCTCCCTGTGTCCATGTGTTCTCATTGTTCAACACCTACCTATGAGTGAGAACATGCAGTCTTTGATTTTCTGTTCTTGTGTCAGTTTGCTGAGAATCATGGTTTCCAGGTTCATCCATGTCCCTACAAAGGACATGAACTCATCATTTTTTATGGCTGAATAGTATTCCATGGTGTATATGTGCCACATTTTCCCTGTCCAGTCTATCATCAATGGGCATTTGGGTTGGTTCCAAGTCTTTGGTATTGTAAACAGTGCTGCAATGAACATTTGTGTGCATATGTCCTTATAATAGAACGATTTATAATCCTTTGGGTATAAACCCAGTAATGGGATTGCTGGGTCAAATGGAATTTCTTTTTCTGGATCCTCGAGGAACCACCACACTGTTTTGCACAACAGTTGAACTAATTTATACTCCCACCAACAGTGTAAAAGTGTTCCTATTTCTCCACATCCTCTCCAGCATCTGTCTCCAGATGTTTTAATGATCACCATTCTAACTGGCATGAGATAGTATCTCAGTGTAGTTTTGATTTGCATTTCTCTAATGACAAGTGATGATGGGCATTTTTCATGTTTGTTGGCCTCATATATTTCTTCTTTTGTAAAGTGTCTGTCTGTCCATATCCTTTGCCCACTTTTGAATGGGCTTGTTTTTTTCTTGAAATCTGTTTTAGTTCTTTGTAGATTCTGGATATTAGCCCTTTGTCAGATGGGTAGATTGCAAAAATTTTTTCCCATTCTCTTGGCTGCTGATTCACTCTAATGATTGTTTCTTTTGCTGTGCTGAAGCTGTGGAGTTTGATTAGGTCCCATTTGTCTATTTTGACTTTCGTTGCTAATGCTTTTTGTGTTTTAGTCATGAAGTCCTTGCCTATACCTATGTCCTGATGGTTTTGCCTAGGTTTTCTTCTAGGGTTTTTATGGTGTTAGGTCTTATGTTTAAGTCTTAATCCATCTGGAGTTAATTTTAGTGTAAGGTGTCAAGAAGTGGTCCAGTTTCTGCATTCTTCACATGGCTAGCCAGTTTTCCCAACACCATTTATTAAACAGGGACTCCTTTCCCCATTGCTTGTTTTTGTCAGGTTTGTCAAAGATCAGATGGTTGTAGATGTGTTGTGTTGCCTCCGAGGCCTCTGTTCTGTTCCTAGAATTTATATTGGTAACTATAGTTTACATGTGTCATTTTAAGTTCATTTTTGTGTGTAATGCAGAGGAGTCCAAATTTATTTTGTATACAGATATACAGTTGTTCCACCACTATTTGTTTAAAAGATTATTTTTTCATTTGAATCAACCAATTTCTTTATTATATTTTAAGTTCTATGGTACATGTGCAGGTTTGTTAAATAGTTATACATGTGCCATGGTGGTTTTTTGCTTCCATCCCCTCCGTCATCTATAATAGGTATTTCTCCTAATGTTATCCATCCCCCATCCTCCTATCCCTCCCCTAACCCCCTACCCTCCAACAGGCCCTGGTGTGAGATGTTCTCACCATGTGTCCATGTGTTCTCATTGTTCAACACTCACTTATGAGTGAGAACATGTCATGTTTGGTTTTCTGTTCTTGTGTCAGTTTGCTGAGAATGATGGTTTCCAGCTTCATTCATGTCCCTGCAAAGGACATAAACTCATCATTTTTTGTGGTTGCATAGTATTGCATGGTATATGTGTGCTATATTTATCTAGTCTATCATTGATGGGCATTTGGGTTGGTTGTAAGTCTTTGCTATTGTGAACAGTGCCTCAATAAACATGTTAAAAAGAAAGTTAAAAAGAAAAAAAAAACTTTATCCAGTCTAACACTGATAAGCATTTAGGTTGATTCTATGTCTCTGCTATTATGCATAGTGCTGTAATGAACATACATGTGTATGTGTCTTTACAATAGAATAATTTATAATCCTTTGGGTATACACCCAGTAATGGGATTGTTGGGTCAAATGGTATGTCTATTTGTACATCCTTGAGGAATTTCCACGCTGTCTTCCACAATGGTTGAATTACTTTACATTCCCATCAACAGTGTAAAAGCGTTCCTATGTCTCCACATCCTTTCCAGTATCTTTTGTCTCCTGATTTTTTAATGATCACCATTCTAACTGGAGTGAGATGGTATCTAAGTGTGGTTTTGATTTGCATTTCTCTAATGACCAGTGATGATGAGCATTTTTTCATGTTTGTTGGCAATATGAACAGACACTTCAAAAGAACATGCGGTTTCATGTTCTTTTGAAGTGTCTGTTCATATCCTTTGCCCACTTTTTGATGGGGTTGTTTTTTTCTTGTAAATTTGTTTAAGTTCTCTATGGATTCTGGATATTAGCCCTTTGACAGATGGGTATATTGCAAACACTGTTTCCTACTCTATTGGTTGCCAGTTCACTGTAACGATAATTTCTTTTGCTGTGCAGACGCTCTTAAGTTTAATTAGATACCATTGTCTATTTTGGTTTTTGTTGCCATTGCTTTTGGTGTTTTAGTCATTAAGTCCTTGCCCATTCCTATGTCCTGAATGTTATTGCCTAGGTTTTCTTCTAGAGTTTTTATGGTGTTAGGCCTCATGTTTAAATCTTTAATCCATCTAGAGTTACTTTTTGTATAAGGTGTAAGGAAGGATCCCAGTTTCAGCTTTCTGCATATGGCTAGCCAGTTTTCCCAACACCATTGATTAAATAGGGAATCCTTTCTCCATTGCTCATTTTTGGTTTGGCAAAGATCAGATTGTTGTAGATGTGTGGCATTCTTTCTGAGGCCTCTGTTCTGTTCTATTGGTCTATATCTCTGTTTTGGAACCAGTACCATGCTGTTTTGCATACAGTAGCCTTATAATATAGTTTGAGGTCAGGTAGTGTGATGCCTCCAACTTTGTTTTTTTGCTTAGGATTGTCTTGGCTATGCAATATCCATGATGAACATTGATGCAAAAATTTTCAATAAAATACTGGTAAACCAAATCTAACAGCACATTAAAAAGCTTATGGCCTTTGACAAAATCCGACAGCCTTTTATGCTAAATCTCTCAATAAACTGGGTATCGATGGATTGTATTTCAAAATAATAAGAGCTATTTATGACAAACCCACAGCCAATATCATATTGAATGGACAAAAAGTGGAAGCATTCCCTTTGAAAACTGGCACAAGACAAGTATGCCCTCTCTCAAGAGAAAGGAATAAAGCGTATCCAAATAGGAAGAGAGGATGTCAAATTGTCCCTGTTTGCAGATGATATGATTGTATATTTAGAAAACTTCATTGTCTCAGCCCAAAAGCTCCTAAAGGTGATAAGCACCTTCAGCAAATCTTAGGATACAGAATCAATGTGCAGAAATTTCAAGCATTCCTACACATCAATAATAGACAAATCTTGAGTGAACTTCTATTCACAATTGCTACAAAGAAAATACCTAGGAATACAACTAACAAGGGATGTGAGGGACCTTTTCAAGGAGAACTACAAACCATTGCTCAAGGAAATAAGAGAGGACACAAACAGATGGAAAATCATTCAATGTTCATGGTTAGGAAGAATCAATATCGAGAAAATGGCCATACTGCCCAAAGTAATTTATAGATTCAGTGCTATCTCCTTCAAGCTACCAATGACGTTCTTCATAGAATTTGAAAAAAACACCTTAAACTTCATATGGAACCAAAAAAAGATTCTCTCCTTTGTCTTGACTTTAGATAATCTAACGACTGTGTGCCCAGGTGATGATCTTTTTTCAAAGAATTTCCCAGGTGTTGTTTGAACTTTATGTATGTGTATGTCTAGATTTCTAGCAAGGCCAGGGAAGTTTTCCTTGATTATCCCTCAGATATGGTTTTCAAATGTTTATATTTCTTTTCTTTTTTGGGAACTACAATTATTCTTAGGTTTGGATATTTAACATAGTCCCAAACTTCTTAGAAGCTTTGTTCATTTAAAAAAGATATATATTTTGTCTTTGATATATTGGGTTAATTAAAAAGTCTTGTCTTTGAGCTCTGAAGTTCTTCTTGTTTGATTCCATTGCTGAGACTTTCCAGTGAGTTTTGCATTTCTCTAAGTGTGTCCTTGATATCTGGAAGTTGTGATTGTTTCTTATTTAGGCTATTTCACTGAGGTATTTTCCTTTCATATTCTGTATGATGTTTTTGATTTCTTTAAGTTGGACTTTATCCTTCTCTGGTGCCTACCTGATTAGCTTAATAATAGACCATCTGAATTATTTTTCTGGCAATTCAGAAATTTCATCTGGGTTTGCCTCCTCTGCTGGTTAGCTGGTATAATCTTTTGGGGTTGTTAAAAACCTTATTTAGTCATATTACCCGAATTGTTTTTCTGGTTCCTTCTCATTGAGGTAGACAATGACAGAGGGAAGATCTGGGATTCAAGAGATGCTTTTCACCTTTTGTCTCACAGCATGCTCCCTTGATACGTGGTGTTCCCCCCTTCCCCTATGATTTGGGCTTTCTGAGAGCCAAACTGTAGCGATTGGTTTTTCTCTACTGGGTGTAGCCATCCAGCAGAGCTACCAGGCTTCAGGGTGGTACTGGGGAGTGTCTCCGCAGAGTCCTGTGATGTGATCCATCTACAAGTCTTGCAGACATGGATACCAGCCCCTAATTCAGTTGAGGTAGCAAGGGAGTCAAGTGGACTCTGTGAGGGTCCTTGGTTGCATTTTTGTTTAATGAGCTGGTTTTGTGTTGGTTGGCCTCTATCCAAGAGGTGGCACTTTCAAAAATGCATCAGCTGTGGTCTTATATGGAGGATGCACACTTGCCTTATGGACACTTGGTTAAGTTTTCAAGTTTCTCAGGCAGTGGGAAGGGCAATAGAGCTCCCAAGAGATTATCACCTTTGTCTTGGCTTCCAGGACTAATGCAGACCACCTTGTGGGAGCAGGGATAGGTATGTCTGAGCTCAGCTTCTCCTTGGGTGAGGCTTGCTGTGGCTGCTGTGAAAATGGGGATGTGGTTTCCAGTCCAATGGAGTTTTATTCCCCTGGGGATTAAGCTTGCCTCTACTGAGTCATACAAGTTGCCAGCAAAGTAGGGGAAAGGTGGCAGTCACATGCCTCACCCCACTCCCACCCCACCAGCAGTTCTAAAGTCTGGTCTCAACCTTACCTTTCCCCATCCCAACAGCACCAAGTGTATTTCCAGTCAGCAGTGACCAAGACTGAGAACTTGCTGCAGACCACAAGCCTCCTTGTTGAGAAAGCAAGCAGACTCACAGATTTTTGGTGCCTCAGGAAGCCTGCTAGCGTGATCAAGTTCCTTCAAAGAGGCTGTGGATTCTCTCAGCTTTCCTAGTATGTTCCTGTGGTAGTTCTTGAGGCAAAATTTCATGATCTGCATCTCCACACACTGCTGTGTCTGTTCAAGCAGGAGCTGCAATGTAGTCCTGGCTCCTATCTGCCATCTTAAAAATGTTGATAGTTTCTTTTGCTGTGTTGAAGCTCTTTAGTTCAGTTAGATTCTATCTGTCATGTTCTGCTTTTGTTTCAACTGTTTTTGGCATCTTTTTCCTGAAATCTTTGCCAGTACTTATGTCCTGAATAATATTGCCTAGGTTTTCTTCTAGGGTTTTTATAATTTAGTGTTTCACATTTAAGTCTGCAATCCATCTTGAGTTGATTTTTGCATATGGTGTAAGGAAGGGTTCCAGTTGCAATTTTCTGCATATGGTTTGCCAGTTACCTCAGCACCATTTATTAAATAGAGAAACATTTACCACGTGCTTGTTTTTGTCAGAGTTGTCAAAGATCAGACAGTCATAGGTGTGCAGTCTTATTTCTCTATGCTGTTCCATTTGTCTTTGCCTGTTCTTGATAACTGTAGTCCTGTAGCATACTTTGAAGTTGGGTAGCATGATGCCTCCTGCTCTATTCTTTTTGCTTAGAATCGTCTTGGTTATTTGAGTTCTTTTTCAGTTTTATATAAATTTTAAAATAGTTTTTTCTAGTTCGTGAAAAATGTCAATGGTTGTTTAATGGGAACAGCATTGAATCTATAAATTGCTTTGGACAGTATGGCCATTTTAATAATATTGATTCTTCCTAACCATGTGCATGGAAAGTTTTTCCATTTGTTTACCTCATCCCCAATTTTTTTGAGCAGTAGTTTATAGTTCTCTTTGTAGTGGTCCTTCCTTTGTTAGCTGTATTCTTAGGTATTTTCTTCTTTTTGTGACAATTGTGAATGGGAGTTCATTTGTGATTTGGCTCTCAGCTTGACTGTCATTGGTGTACAGGAATGCTAGCAACTTTTGCACTTTGATTTTGTATGCCAAGACTTTGCTAAAGTTGCTTAAGTAGATTTTTGGCTGAGACGATGGGGTTTTCCCGATACAGGATCATGGCATCTGTGAATAGGTACAATTTGACTTTCTCTCTATTCCTTTAAATGTCCTTTATTTCTTTCTCTTTCTTAATTGCTCTGGCCAGACTTCTAATGCTATGTTGAATAGAAGGGGTGAGAGAGAGCATTCTTGTCTTGTGCCAGTTATCAAAGTGAATGCTTCCATCTTTTGCCCATTTAGTATAATGTTGTCTGTGGGTTTGTCATAGATAACTCATATTATTTTGAGGTATGTTCTTTAAATACCTAGTTCAGTGACAGCCTGAATTGCCATGTTACCTGACTTAAAACTATAGTACAGGAATACATTAACCAAAGTAGCATGGTACTGGTTCAAAAAAAACGACACACACAATGAAACAGAGTTGATAACCCAGAAATAAGACAACACATCTACATCTATCTAATTATTTGATCTTTGACAAACCTGACAAAAACAAGCAGTGGAAAAAGGATTTCCTATTCATTAATAGTGTTGGGATAGTTGGCTAGCCATATGATGAAGACTAAAACTGTCGGGTCTTTTAGGCTGACTGACTGCGCCATGGATGGTATGGTAACCTCTGTGACCTGCACATACATTCCAGATGAGTTCCTGAAACTATAAAATCTGAAGTAACTGGAAAACCACAAAAAGGGGAAGAATTACCAACCCCTATGGTGCCTAATTAACTTTGAGACATTCTTCTCTTGTTCCTTATTCCCTCTGCAACTGGACTTTGTAACTGACCTTAGTCAACCTCCTGACTCCAGACCCTACAACCCCCTCCAAGCTTGCAAAAACCAGCCAGAATTGTAACTTTCCACTGCCTATCCCAAACATATAAAAACAACTCCAATCCCACTGCCCTGTGCTGACTCTCTTTTTAGACTCAGCCCACCCACACACAGGTGAATAAACAGCCATGTTGCTCACACAAAGCCTGTTTGGGGCAGTGGGGGAGACTCTTCATTGTACACATTTCACGAAAACAGGATTCATTTCTTACACATACACAAAAATTAACTCAGGATGAATTAAAGACTTAAATATAAAAGCCAAAACTGTAAAATCATGGAAGACAACATAGACAATACCATTCTGGACATAGGCATGGACAAATATTTAACAATGAAGATGCGAGAAGCAACTGCAACAAAAAGAATTGACAAATGAGATCTAATTAAAGTTCTACACAGCAAAAGAAACTATCAACAGAGTAAAGGGACAATCTACAGAATAGGAGAAAAATTTTGCAAACTAGGAATTTTACAAAGGTCTTATATCCCTTTTTCTCCACATCCTTTTCACCACTTATGATTTGTCTTTTTGGTAGTAGCCATTCTAACAGGAGTGAGGTGATTTTATTGAGGTTTTAATTTAAATTTTCCCAGTGATTAGTGATGCTGAAAGTTAGAACTGCAAAAAATATTTGCAAATCAGATATATGATAAGGGGTTAATATCCAAAAATGTTTAAGGATATCAAACAATAGCAAATTACCACATTATGAAATGGGCAAATATCTTGAAGACATGTCTCATTTTTAGAGACAGGGTCTCACTCTCACACAGATCAGAGTGCAATAGAGCAATGATAGCTGAGTGCAGTCTCAAGTTCCCAGACTCAAACCATCCTGCAGCTTCAGCCTCCCAAGTAGCTAGGATTAGAGTGCCTGCTACCATGTCCAGATAAATTGTTTACTTTTTGTAGAACCAAGGTCTCTCATTATTTTTGCCCAGGCTGGTCTCAGACTCTTGGGCTCAAGTAATCCTCCCATCTCCTCCTCCCAAGGATTAAAGGTGTGAGCCACTGTGCAAAGCCCATGTATTTTGTTTTTCAAAGTTACTGTTTTGATACAACCTAATAACTTTATTCTCAGTACCCATAGCATATATATAAACATTAGAATTTTCACATTGTGGCTCTTATATTTAATTTGAAAAAGAGGCTTCTCAAAAGAGACATTTATGCAGCCAACAAACATGAATAAAAGCTCATCCATCATCACTGGTCATTAGAGAAATGCAAATCAAAACCACATTGAAATACCATCTCATGCCAGTCAGAATGGCGATCATTAACAAATCAGGACACAACAGATGCTGAAGAGGATGTGGAGAAATAGGAATGCTTTTACATTGTTGGTGGGAGTGTAAATTAGTTCAACCATTGTGGAAGACAGTGTGATGATTCCTCAAGGACCTAGAAATATCATTTGACCCAGCAATCCCATTACTGTGTATATACCCAAAGGATTAGAAATCATTCTGTTATAAAGACACATGCACACATATGTTCATTGCAGCACTGTTCACAATAGCAAAGACTTGGAACCAACCCAAATGCCCATCACTGATAGACTGGATAAAGAAAATACAGCACACATGCACTATGAAATACTATGCAGTCATAAAAAAGAATGAGTTCATGTCCTTTGCAGGGACATGGATGAATCTGGAAACCAGCATTCTCAGCAAACTGACACAAGAACAGAAAACCAAAGACCACATGTTCTCATAAGTGAATGTTGAACAATGAGAACACATGGACACAGTGAGGGGAACATCATAAACTGGGGCCTGTTAGGGAGTAGGGGGTAGGGGAGAGAGAGCATTAGGAGAAAGACCTAATGTAGATGACAGGGTGATGGATGCAGCAAACCACCATGGCATGTGTATGCTTGTGTAACAAACCTGCACTATCTGCACATGTACCCCAGAATGTATACTAAAAAAATTAAAGAATATCCAAATATCTTTTTAAAATTATGAATGGTTTTTAAAAATTCATTTAATTGATCAGTAAATATTGTGTATATTTATGGTATATAACAAAGTTTTCATATATGAATACACTGAGGAATGGCTAAATCACACTAAACATTTCCTTGCATACCTATTTTTTGTATGTGAATGCTTAAAAATTGCTAATAGATTTTAAGTAGAGATTATATTGTTATCAACTGCAATCACCATGATGTACAAATATTCATACCCATTGACCAAGTTATGCATCCCCTAATAATTTAACATAAGAAACTTATTTATGGTAAATTATTAGGGGAAGCATAACTGATTTAATAGGCATAAATACATGCTTTATAATATTTCCATATGGTTTCTCAAAAAACTTTTTAGAACTACAATGCCACCAGTAGTTTATAATTATGTTTATTCCAAAATTTCACATTTGCTGCTAAATTTCTGAATATTTAATAACAAACATTAGCTTTTAATTTTATTAAAAATTTTACTAAAAAATTTTGAAATTCATTATATTTAAATAATTGAATCATTTGATTGCTATTTCTTATTTTCATATTTTTGTACAATGTACATGTATTATGTTTATAATACAAAAATAAAATTCTATAAACACTTTTCTGTTTTCTAATAACATTTTATCAACTTTCTCTGTTTGCTATTTATTAAACTAATGACTATTGATTTTATTAGACTGCATGTTTCCATTAAACAAAAAATTTAGTATTTTTTTAAACCATGGGAAAGAGAATATCTTGAAAAAATGCTTCTAACAATATAAATTTCAGTTAATTTCCAGAGAATAATTCTTTTCTTCACATATCTGGGGCAGACACTACCTTCAGTTTTATTTTTGTAGAAAATGCCATTTGTCAGCAGATGTGCTTGTTTATGGCAAAGCTTATAATGCAAAGCAGCTTATCCTCCTGTAGAAATAAGCATATTTAGTTTACCACACCTTACAGAACAATGGAACTTTCTACTGTTCATCCCTAGAAGTACAAGCTGGAATGGATAATCTTTTAAATTCAGTAAAGATGAGAAAACATCATAGTAAGCATTTTTTTATGCAACATACATGGCTTGCTTAAAAGTTTTAAATGTATGATTCAAAATCTATAACGTTTTTCATATGTGATTTAGGTCTGTTTTTCATGTTAGTGAAAACAGACATAATTACCCATATTTTCAGCATATCTAAATTTTTCAGTACTACTACAAGAAATACTTCAGATGGAATCTGGCCTCAGAATCTCTAATTTGATGACTTCTGAAAATTTGCTTTATATGCAATTTATATGTAAAGGTGATCACTAAAATAACAATCACTATACTATACTGCACTTAGCTTGCACGGTCTACTCAACCATGAGATCTCTGAAGGCAAGAATCACAGCTTAATTATCTATTCCCACCAATTAACAGAGTACTTTTCACAGCATGTGTCCCATAAATGATTATTGAATCACTGAAAGAATTATGACCAGAGGGTAAATTCCACTGTGCAATGTCTTTCACTGGAATTTATCTTTTGGGAGATCAGAAGGCTTGCTTTTCTTAAAGTTGTATATGAGTCTGTACTTTTTCATGATGTATTCAGTCTTCAGACTCCATTATGTCATCTGCTGCTAAAGCTTTTTATCAAATATTAAAAAGCCAACACATTTTCTGTATGATGGAAGTTTTCTTAATGATCTTAATTATAATTCTGTCAGTTTAAAAATCAAAATAGCTCCTATATAAGAGAGAAGTGTGCTATACTACTCAACCATGAACAAGGCCAAAAAAAAAAGGCATTTTTTTCCCCGAGATAACAAAAGACAGCACAAGATTTTTGAAGGGTGGTTTTTGTTATTACTTCCTTGTAACTTCCTTGTACCTTCCTCAAGTCCCAAACGCTGGCACTCATAATTGGTTCTGGGAATTTGTTGTTCTGTTCCTGAACATGCATAAAAGACACAATATCAAAAGTGAAAAATGTACATCTAAGAAATACAAATTTAAACAATAATAAGATATTCATATCTATTAGGATGGGCAAAATTTGGAAGACAGATAATGTCTAATGCTGGCAGGGATAAGGAACCACAAAAATTCTCATCCCTTGCTGGTAAGAATATAAAATGGAACAGCCACTTTGAAAGTTAGTTTAGCAGTTTCTTACAAAACTAAACACACAGCAATTATGACCTCAATATTTTCCCAGAGTTGTTGAAAACTCATGTCCACATGAAAATGTGCACAGGGATGTTTATAGCAGCTTTATGCATAACTGCCAAAACTTGGAAATAGCCAAGGTTTCCTTCAGTAGGCAAATGGGTAAATAAATTACAGTATATCCACACAAAAGAATGTTATCCATTGTTAAAGAGAAGTGTGCTACCAAGCCATGAAAAGACAAGAAGAAAACTTAAATGTATATTACTAAGTGATAGATGTCAATCTGAGAATGTTAGATACTGTATAATTCTAACTATATGACATTCTGGGAAAGTCAAAACTGGAAATAGTAAAAATATCAGTGGTTGCTAAGAGATAGATAAGGGAGGAATGAACAGGCAAAGCATATGGGATTTTTAGGGCTGTGAAACTACTCTATCGGAATCTATTAATAAAATGGTGGATATATGTCATACATTTGTGCAAGACTGTGAAATGTACAGCGCAAACAGTGAACCCTAATGTAAACTAAGGACTTTGAGTAATAATGATATGTCAGTGTAGATTCATCAACAGCAACATATCTACCATTTTGGAGAAGGATGTTGGTAACACGAAAGGCCATGTGTGTATGGGAACAGGGAATATGTGGGAAATCTCTGTAACTTCTTGTCAATTTTTCTGTGAACTTAAAAGTGGTATTAAGTCTCATTTTTAAAATACAACTGAGATATATTTGAGGAATATCTATAATTACATCTTATGAGAGATAAAATCTTATGAATGTATCAAAGAAAATATCAGCAATGTACCAAATTTACTAAGTCATAAAAGAACTCAGAAAACATGACAGGACCCTACTCTAGTGTGACTGAACATCACCCATCTGCTCCATGTATATGAGATGTAGGCTGAGGAGGGATGCTTACCAACTAGGTACATAGTGCCTGACACCAATGAAGATTTCCTGGTATAGCTTTACTAATATACATAAATTGCTTTTTCTAAACATTGGCTAATAAATGTTTAAAGTATAAATCTTTAATCCATCTGGAATTAATTTTTGTATAAGGGGTAAGGAGTGGATCCCGTTTCAGCTTTCTGCATATGTCTAACACCATAAAAACCGTAGAAGAAAACCTAGGCAATAACATTCAGAACATAGGCATGGGCAAGAACTTCATGACTAAAATACCAAAAGCAATGGCAACAAAAGCCAAAATAGACAAATGGGATCTAATTAAACTTAAGAGCTTCTGCAAAGCAAAAGAAACTATCATTAGAGTGAACCAGCAACCAACAGAATGGGAAAAACTTTTTACAATCTACTCATCTCACAAAGGGCTAATATCCAGAATCTACAAAGAACTTAAACAAATTTACAAGAAAAAACAACCCCATCAAAAAGTGGGCAAAGGATATGAACAGATACTTCTCAAAAGAAGATATTTATGCAGCCAACAAACATGAAAAGCTCATCATCACTGGGCATTAGAGAAATGCAAATAAAAACCACATTGAGATACTATCTCATGCCAGTTAGAATGGCGATCACCAAAAATACAGGAATCTGTTTAAGTACATGCTGGAGAGGATGTGGAAAAATGGGAACACTTTTACACTGTTGGTGGGAGTGTAAATTAGTCCAAACATTGTGGAAGATAGTGTGGCATTCCTCAAGGATCCAGAACTAGAAATACCATTTGACTCGACAATCCCATTACTGGGTATATACACAAAGGATCATAAATCATTCTATTATAAAGGCACATGCACATGTGTGTTTATTGTGGCACTGCTCACAATAGCAAAGACTTGGAACCAACCCAAATGCCCATCAAAGATAGACTGGATAAAGAAAATGTGGCATATATATACCATGAAATACTATGCAGCTGTAAAAACGGATGAGTTCATGTCCTTTACAGGGATATGGATGAATCTGGAAACCATCATTCTCAGCAAACCGATACAAAAACAGAAAACCAAAAACAGCATTTTCTCCCTCATAAGTGGGTCTTGAACAATGAGATCACATGGACACAGGGGAGGGGAACATCATACACTGGAGCCTGTTGTTGGATCGGGGCCTAGGGGAGCAACAGCAGAGGGTGGGTGATAGGGGAGGGATAGTATTAGAAGAACACCTAATGTAGATGATTGAGTGACTGATGCAACAGTCCAACATGGCACATGTATACCTATGTAACCTGCACATTCTGCACATATACCCCAGAACTTAAAGTATAATAAAAATAAATAAATATTTAAAGTATAATGTGGGAAATGTTCATGTCCTGAAGAAATCTGATTAAGATGAGCTGTTCTTTTAATATCCTATATCATCTTAATGTAAATATGGATTATCTGGTTTTTTTCTTTTTATATTTTTTTCAGGAACCATTTTACTCTCCCCAACTTGTTGTAATTAGTGTAATTAGAAAGAAGCTAGATTGTATTGACTTACTTTTCACCAGAAGAGTTTTCAGCCAATCATCTGTAAATAAAATTGAAATAAGTGTCTGCAATGGATAGAACACTATAAATTTTATTTTACTTCTACTTTCTGTGGTTGTTTTATTTTTAAAGTTTTGTATGATCATAGGGATTAATGTGAGGTCTCAGTTTGTTATAGAAATATCTACTTTGAAGCAAAGAAAATAGCCAATGTGTAGGCAAAAGTTACTCAAAGTTTCATAGGTCATAGGGAAATGACTGCTAATTAGAAAATAAAAGATATAACAAAATTTCAGTTTATGCCATATTATTCTAGACAGTATTATATAAGATAGTGTCTCATGTACATAAAAACATGTAAAGCATTCAAGGCCATAGTTTGAGTGTATTTTTAAGTTTGAGTCTCTTTTTTAGATGAAATAAGCATGTATTCGAAGTACTATATCTATCAAGAGACAGTGGTTAGGCCAAACACAGTGACTCACACCTGTAATCCCAGCACTTTTGGAGGCTGAGGCAGGTGGACTGAATGAGGTCAGGAGTTTGAGACCAGTCAAGTCAACATGGTGAAACCCTGTCTCTACTTAAAATACAAAAATTAGACCAGTAAGATGGCGGGCACCTGTAATCCCAGTTAGAAGGCTGAAGTATAAGAATCTCTTGAACTAGAAAGGTAGAGTTTGCAGTGAGCCAAGATTATGCCACTGCATTCTAGCCTGGGCAACAGAGTGGGAATCTGTCTCAAATAAAGAAAAATAGACCAGGCACAGTGGTTCATGCCTGTAATCCTAGCACTTTGGGAGGCCAAGGCAGGCAGATGACCTGAAGCCAGGAGTTCAAGACCAGCCTGGCCAACATGGTGAAACTCCATCTTTAGTAAAAACATAAAATATTAGCCAGGTGTGGTGGTGGTTGCCTGTAATCCTAGTGACTTAAGAAGCTGAGGCAGGAGAATCACTTGAACCCAGGAGGCGGGGGTTGCAGTGAGCCTAGATCACGCCACTGGACTTCAGCCTGGGCAACAGAGGGAAACTCTGAATCAAATAAATAAATAATGATTAAAAAGACGGGTTAAATTCTGAATTTGGATTAAATTTTAGTTTCTTTTGAATTTTAAAATGATTAGTGCTTCATACTATTTAATTTCCTACAACATGATCAAAATCTGAAAGTATTTTACTATCTATCTCTTTTCCAATGTTGTTTGGGGATGGTCTTGACTCTATCACATGCATTTTGTCTCTTTATTTAGGCTCAGTACATATAATAAAGTATACCCACAGTACAAGCTTTAATAATATTGGTTGAATAAGTGACTAAATTACATTTCTTTAGGGATAGACTATTTAAAATTAATGCTATTCAGAAGAGATGATTTCAAGATATGTTTCATAGGATATATTTCACTGTATGGTATGCTGTTTTCTTCTTCTTTTGATGGAGTCCCACTCTGTCTCCAGGCTGGAGTGAAATGGTGTGACTTTGGCTAACTGCAACCTTCACCTTTGGGGTTCCAGTGATTCTCCCACTTCAGCCTCCTGAGTAGCTGGGATTACAGGCATGTGCTACCAGGCCTGGCTAATTTTTTGTATTTTTTTTTTAGTAGAGACAGGGTTTCACCATGTTGGCCAGGCTGGTCTCAAACTCCTGACCTCAAGTGATCTGCCTGCCTCGGCCTCCCAAAGTGCTGGGATTACAGGCATCAGCCACCATACCCAGCCTGGTATGCTTTTATCATAGGTAATAATTCTAATTTATGTAGTTTGCTAATGATTTTAAAAGAAACTTTTATGAAGGTAATTTTAAGAATTAAAAAATACAGGCTAATAAACAGGCAGATGAATAGCAAACTTTAATTACATTTTTTCATCTGTTCCTCAACTACCTTAAAAAAATCTTTGAGACAAGGAGTTCCATCATGGCCGGTTAGATCCAGCTCAAGATTGCAGCTCCGATTGAAAGTGCAGAGGGTGAGTGGACGCCACATTCCCAGATGGATTTTTATTGCCCACAGACCAGGAGATTCACAGATGGAGGAGCCCCACAGGTCACCAGCGTGGCTGTTTTGGCCAGTGCAGCTGTTTTGCCTGCACCCCAGTGCAGTGGCTCCCAGTGCAGAGTAAACAAGACTGTGTCCCCTCTTAGCCAGCAAGGGGAGCCAGGCCAGGAGATTCCCGGGCAAAAAAGCGCCACGAATCTCAGAGCCGCAGTTTCAGCTGGTGCAGTGGGTCACTGCATGGGAAATCACACATATCCCGGCACCGATTCAACAGGCGACCAGGTCACCTGGTAGAGAGCTGACCTTCTACAAAAAAATAAAAGGCTCTGAGGCAGGGAGCCAGGAGATCAGGCCTGGCTGGTCCCATCCCCACAAAAACAAAAACAAAAACAAAAACACAAAAACAGCAATTGGAAATGCTCTCGGTTGAGAGTTTCACAACAAGCACAGCTGAACCCAGGATGGTCTGGCTCTGTGGGGGAGGGGCGTCCGCCATTACTGAGGCAGCCTGCTGTTGCTGCAGCAACCTGCCATTACAGAGAAAGTCCATGATTACAGAGGCAGGCCAACATTGTGGAAGCAGCTCTAACTACACCCATACAAACAGGACTGCAGGGAAGTTCACACAGCAGCTGGGGGGAGCCCACAGCTGCTCAGCAAAGCCTCTGCAGGCTGAGAGTGACTAGGCTGCCTCCTTGTGGGCAGGGCAGCCCTGAAGAAAAAAAAAGGCAGCAATACAGCAGAAACTCATAAAGCCCTAACTCCCTGGGACAGAACACCTGGGGAAAAAAAGGGGGTGGTTTAAGAGTTCTGCTGCTGCAGACTTAAATTTACCAGCCCAGCAGCTCTGAATGAACAACGGGGTTCACAGCTCATCACCTGAGCTAATATAAAAGACTGTTTCCTCAAGCAGCTCCCGACCCCCATATATCCAAAGAGTTACCTCATAAAGGAGAGCTCGGACTGACATTTGGCAGGTATCCTTCTGGGACAAAGCAGAAGAAGAAATTGGTAGCAACCTTTACTGTTTGGCAGCTGCTGCAAGTGATCCCCAGGCAAACGGCCTGGAGTGTACCTCAGCAGTACTACAGCAGAGAGGCCAGACAGTTAAAAGGAAAACTAAGAAACAGAAATAACTTCATCAACAACAAACAGAACGTCCACTCAGAGACCCAAGCAGAAAGTCAACAACTACAAAGCTGACAGGTGGATAAATCCACAAAGATGGGAAGAAACCAGCACAAAAAGGATGAAAACACTCGAAACCAGAACACCTCTTCTCCTACAAGGGATCACAACTCCTCACCAGCAAGGGAACAAGACTGGATGGAGAATGAGTGTGATGAAATGACAGAATCAGCCTTCAGAAAGTGGGTAATAAGATACTTCTGTGAGCTAAAAGAACATGTTCTAACCCAATGCAAAGAAACTAAGAACCTTGAAAAAAGATTTGATGAAATGCTAACGAGAATGGACAACTTAGAGAGGAATATAAGTGAATTGATGTAGCTGAAAAACACAACACGAGAACTTCACGAAACATGCACAAGTTTCAACAGCCAAATTGGCCAAGCAGAAGAAAGGATATCAGAGGTCGAAGATCAACTCAATGAAATAAAAGGAGAAGGCAAGATTAGAGGAAACAGGGTAAAACGGAATGAACAAAGTCAACAAGAAATATGGGACTATGTGAAAAGACCTAATCTACATTTGATAGGTGTACCTGAATGTGACAAAGAGAATGAATCCAAGCTGGAAAATACTCTTCAGGATATTATCCAGGAAAACTTCCCCAACCTAGCAAGGCAGGCCAATATTCAAGTCCAGGAAATACACAGAACACCACAAAGATGTTCCTCAAGAAGAGCAACCCCAAGGCACATAATCGACAGATTCACCAGGGTTGAAATGAAGGAGAAAATGCTAAGGGCAGCCAGAGAGAAAGGTCGGGTTACCCACAAAGGGAAGCCCATCAGACTTACAGCAGATCTCTCAGCAGAAACCCTACAAGCCAGAAGAGAGTGGGGGCTGATATTGAACATCCTTAAAAAAAGAACTTTTAACCCAGAATTTCATATCCAGCCAAACTAAGCTTAATAAGTGAAGGAAAAATAAAATCCTTTGTGAACAAGCAAGTACTCAGAGATTTCATCACCACCAGACCTGCTTTACAGGAGCTCCGGAAAGAGGCACTACACAGAAAAGAACAACCAGTACCAGCCACTCCAAAAACATACCAAATGGTAAAGAGCATCAACACAATGAAGAATCTGCATCAACCAATGGACAAAACAGCTGGCTAGCATCAAAATGGCAGGATCAAATTCACACATAACAATATTAACCCTAAACGTAAATGGACTAAATGCCCCAATCAAAAGACACAGACTGGCAAATTGGATAAAAAGCCAAAACCCTTCAGTGTGCTGTATCCAGGAAACCCATCTCACATGCAAGGATACACAAAGGCTCAAAATAAAGGGATGGAGGAAGATTTACCAAGCAAATGGAGAGCAAAAAAAAGCTGGAGTTGCAATTCTCATCTCTGATATAATAGACTTTAAAGCAACAAAGATCAAAAGAGACAAACAAGGACATTACATAATGGTAAAAGGATCAATGCAACAAGAAAAGCTAATGATCCTAAATATATATGCACCTAATACAGGAGCACCCAGATACATAAGGCAAGTTCTTAATGACTTGCAAAGAGACTTAGACTCCCGCACAATAATAGTGGGAGACTTCAACACACCATTGTCAATATTAGACAGATCAATGAGACAGAAAATTAACAAGGATATCCGGGACTTGAACTCAGACCTGGACCAAGCAAACCTAATAGACATTTACAGAACTCTCCACCCCAAATCCACAGAATATACATTCTTCTCAGCACCACATCACACCTACTCTAAAATTGACCACATAATTGGAAGTAAATCACTCCTCAGCAAATGCAAAAGAACGAAAACCATAACAAACAGTCTCTCAGACCACAATGCAATCAAGTTAGAACTCAGAATTCAGAAACCAACCCAGAATGCACAGCCTCATGGAAACTGAACAACTTTCTCTTGAATGTTGACTGGACAAACAATGAAATGAAGGCAGAAATAAAGATGTTCTTCGAAACCAATGAGAATGAAGACACCACATACCAGAATCTCTGGGACACATTTAAAGCAGTCTCTAGAGGAAAATTGATAGCAATAAGTGCCCACATGAGAAGCAAGGAGAGATCTAAAATTGACACCCTATCATCAAAATTGAACGAGCTAGAGGAGAAAGATCAAAAAAAACTCAAAACCTAGCAGAAGACAAGAAATAACTAATATCAAGGCAGAATTGAAGGAGATAGAGACATGAAAAACCCTACAAAAAATCAATAAATCCAGGAGCTGGTTTATCACTAGCCAGATTAATAAAAAAGAAAAGAGAGAATAACCAAATAGATGCAATAAAAAATGATAAAGAGGATATCACCACAGATTCCACAGAAATTCAAACCATCATCAGAGATTATTACAAACATCTCTATGCATATAAACTAGAAAACCTGGAAGAAATGGATAAATTCCTGGACAGTTGCCTCCTCCCAATCCTAAACCAGGAAGAAGTCAAAATCCTGAATAGACCAATAACAAGGTCTGAAGTCGAGGCAGCAATTAAGAGCCTACCACCCAATAAAGCCCAGGTCCAGATGGGTTCACAGCCAAATTCTACCAGACATACAAACAGGAGCTGGTACCATTCCTTCTGAAACTATTCCAAATAATCCAAAAAGAGGGAATCCTTCCCAAATCATTTTATGAGACCATCATCATCTTGATGCCAAAACCCAGCAGAGACTCAACAAGAAAAGAAAACTACAGGCCAATATCCATGATGAACATACATGCAAAAATCTTCAATAAAATACCGGCAAGCTGAATACAACAGCACATCAAAAAGCTTATCCACCATGATCAAGTAGGATTCACCCCGGGGATGCAAGGCTGGTTCAATATACGCAAGTCTATAAATGTAATTCACCACATAAACAGAACCAAAGACAAAAACTACATGATTATCTCAATTGATGAAGAGAAGGCCTTCCACAAAATTCAACAGCCGTTTATGCTGAAAACCCTCAATAAACTAGGTAGCGACAGAACGTATCTCAAAACAATAAAAGCTCTTTACGACAAACCAACAGCCATTATCATACTGAATGGGCAAAAACTGGAAGCATTCCCTTTGAAATCTGGCACTAGACAAGGATGCCCTCTCTCACCACTCCTATTCAATATAGTACTGGAAGTTCTAGTCAGAGCAATCTAGCAAGAAAAAGAAATAAAGGGTATTCAATTAGGAAAGGAGGAAGTCAAACTGTATTTGCAGATGACATGACTGTATATCTAGAAGACCCCATCATCTCAGCCCAAAATCTCCTGAAACTGATAAGCAACTTCAGCAAAGTCTCAGGATACAAAATCAATGTGCAAAAATCACAAGCATTCCTATACACCAAGAACAGACTTAAAGAGAGCCCAATCAAGAATGAACTGTCATTCACAATTGCTACAAAGAGAATAAAATACCTAGGAATACAACTAACAAGGAACGTAAAGGACCTCTTCAAGGAGAACTACAAACCACTGCTCAATGAAATAAGGGAGGACACAAACAGATGGAGAAACATTCCATGTTCATAGTTAGGAAGAATCAATATCGTGAAAATGACCATACTGCCCAAAGTAACCTACAGATTCAATGCTATCCCCATCAAGCTACCAATGACCTTCTTCACAGAACTGGAAAAAACCACCTTAAACTTCATATGGAACCAAAAGAGATCCCACATAGCCAAGTCAATTCTAAGTAAAAAGAACAAAGCAGGAGGCATCACACTGCCAGACATCAAACTATACTACAAGGCTACAGTAATCAAAAACAGCATGGTACTGGTATCAAAACAGAGATATAGACCAATGGAACAGAACAGAGGTGTCAGAGGTGACACAACATATCTACAACCAACCGATCTTTGACAAACCTGATAAAAGCAAGCAATGGGGAAAGGATTCCCTGTTTAATAAGTGGTGTTGGGAAAACTGGCTAGCCATATGCAGAAAGCAGAAACTGGACCACTTCCTGACAACTTACACTAAAATAAACTCCAGATGGATTAAAGACTTAAACATAAGACCTAACACCATAAAAATCCTAGAAGAAAACCTAGGCAAAACCATTCAGGACATAGGCATAGGCAAGGACTTCATGACCAAACCACCAAAAGCATTGGCAACAAAAGCCAAAATAGACAAATGGGACCTAATCAAACTCCACAGCTTCTGCACAGCAAAACAAACGTCAATAGAGTGAATCGGCAACCAACAGAATGGGAAAAAATTTTTGCAGCCTACCCATCTGACAACAGGCTGATATCCAGGATTTACAATGAACTAAAACAGATTTACAAGAAAAAAACAAACAAGCCCATTCAAAAATGGGCAAAGAATATGAACAGATAATTTACAAAAGAAGACATACATGAGGCCAACAAGCATATGAAAAAATGCTCATCATCACTGGTCATTAGAAAAATGCAAATCAAAACTACATTGAGATACCATCTCACACCAGTTAGAATGGCGATCATTAAAAAATCTGGAGACAACAGATGCTGGAGAGGATGTGGAGAAATAGGAACACTTTTACAATGTTGGTGGGAGTGTAAATTAGTTCAACCATTGTGGAAGACAGTGTGGTAATTCCTCAAGGACCTAGAAATAGAAATTCCATTTGACCCAGCAATCCCAATACTGGGTATATATCCAAAGGATTATAAATCGTTCTACTATAAGAACACATGCACACGAATGTTCATTGCAGCACAGTTTACAATAACAAAGACCTGGAACCAACCCAAATGCCCATCGATGATAGACTGGACAGGAAAAATGTGGCACATATACACCATGGAATATTATGCAGCCATCAAAAATGATGAGTTCCCGTCCTTTGTAGGGACATGGATGAACCTAGAAACCATCATTCTCAGCAAACTGATACAAGAACACAAAATCAAACATCGCATATTCTCACTCATAGACGGGTGTTGAACAATGGGAACACATGGACACAGGGAGGGGAGCACTACACACTGGGGTCTGTTGGGGGGGAGTGGGGTGGGACAGTGGGGGGTGGGGAGTTGGGAAGAGATAGCATGGGGAGAAATGCCACATATAGGTGAAGGGGAGGAAGGCAGCAAATCACACTGCCACGTATGCACCTATGTAACAATCTTGCATGTTTTTCACATGTACCCCAAAACCTAAAATGCAATTTAAAAAAATCTTTTTAACTAAAAAACAATTCTTAGAAATAACTGAAAATGTATCAATAAATTTTAAAGCTTTAAAAGTTATCAATAAATTTTAAAAAACTCTTCAAATATCTATAACTGACCCTAACTCTATAGTCTTGTATGTAATGTAATATATTTCATTCTTATTTAAACCTACTTAAGTCATGATTTTCTGTTACTTATGGTACCAAATATGCCAGTAATGACCTAATATTCTTGAAAATAATATTATTGCTTTATTAATCATTAAATCCTCCTGATATCTGAAGCAGTTCTTGAGAACAGTAGATTAAAAAATGTTTTTAAATATCATAAAAGGATGAGTGAATTCAACGAGTAAAATAATTGAGTTACTCATAGCAAGAACTAATTAAAAATATAGAGTGTTGAAAATAAATCTCAATAAAAAGATAGTCTCACCTGAATATCAAGATGAGAGCAGTTTTCAAATACAAGAAGTGGCATGAACCATAAACATGGATAAATGTGAATAAGCTATACTGGAGAAGTTAAGAGAAAGAACTGGCTGTAATGAGGGAAACTGTTGACAGAGTATAAAAACCAAGGGGGAATACATTGTGCCATTTTTAATCTTTGATACTATTCTGTGAAGAAAAGTATTTTCATAAATAAAAACAAATGTAAAATAAGCTAGTTATTAAATATTAGAAAAATTGTTTTAATAAGGAATAGTTGACTAAATTGATAAAAAATATGATTTTTAAATATAGATATGATATTAAGTGAAAAATGAGTATAACATGGTATATTTGCTATGATTATAATAACTGTTGTAAAATAACATATGCAAGGGAATTCTTACATAATAGCAGATTATATTGTCTTACTAAATTTCTGTCAGATAAAATATATACTCTGGACAAAACATAAAACTATTTGAAAACATGAGAGAGCAAGAAAAATATTCAGAAATTGAAGTGGTTTCAACTCCGGAAAGAAAAGAACTATGTTTGTTGACATCAAATTTCATGCGGTTTTTCATTTTGAATTTTCTGTCTACATGGCATTAGTGGAGGGTGGGAGGCTGGAATTTAATTAGAAACTGATTCTTATTAGTTATATGAGTCAGGATAAATTTGAAGGGCTTAAAAAACAGTAAGAATTGAGATGAGATATTAGGGAGAGGAGGGAGTCATAGAGGAAGATGTTTCAATAGCTACATACAAAATTACTGGCTATGACTTATCAATGTTTATCCACTTATACCGCTTTACTTAAACAGTTGTTTTTTGGAGAGTTCTACTTTTGTTCACATTTTTTTCTTAGGATTGATAAGATATATTGCCATATTCGAGGTATTGTATAAAATACAAGATGTCAGTATTGCTAAGTATATTTTGATGTGAACAAAGATGCTGTTCCTGTTTTTCTATGCTTTTGAGTATCTTAGGAACAATTTCTCTTGACTGAGGAATCATGTTCTACTCTTGAGAATACTAATTTTTAGAGAGGCATTCTTCTCTTTCAAGAGGCAATATAATGTTAGGAGAAAAGCTGCCCTAGATTGAGTTCAAATCCCAAACCCATTAGGTCATGTTATATGTACAGCTTTTATTTTTTCAACTGAAAAAATCTGAATCCAAAGTGCGGTAATACCTAAGTTATCTGGTTGTAATGGACCTTAAATGAGATACACACATAAACAACAAAAGACATTATCTGCTATCCATAAACTACTCATTTTTTACCTAATGCACAATACTGAACAAAAAATGTGTCCGTTAATGCTGTGTGTCACTTTGACTAGAATCATTGGATGCCCAGATATCTGGCCAAACATTGTTTCTAGGTACACCTCTGAGAAATTTTCTGGAAGAGATTAGCATTTTAATCAGTAGACAGAAAACCCTCAAGATTCATACAGAAAGCTCCTAGAACTGGTAAATAAGTTCAGCAAAGTTTCGGGATACAAAATTTATGTAGACAAATCAGTAGCTCTGCTATGCACCAACAGCAACAATCAAATCAAGAACTCATCCCCTTTCACAATAGCTACAAACAAAAAAGGAAAAGAAACATAAAATATGTAGAAATATACCTACCAAGGATGTGAAATACCTCTACGAGAAAAACTACAAAACACTTCTGAAAGAATAATAGATGACACAAATAGAGACACATCCCATGCTCATGGATGGGTATAATCGATACTGTGAAAATGACCATACTGCCAAAAGCAATCTACAAATTTGATGCAATTCCCATCAATATGCCACCCTTATTCTGCACAGATTTAGAAAAAGAAAATCCCAAAATTCATATGAAAACAAAAAAGAGCCTGCATAGCCAAAGGAAGACTAAACAAAGAGAATAAATCTGAAGGCATCACATTACCTGACTTCAAACTATACTAAACGGTGATAGTCACCAATACAGCATGGTACTGGTATAAAACTAGTCACATAAACCAATGGAACAGATTAGAGAACCTAGAAATAAAGCCAAATCCTTACAGGTAACTGATCTTCAAAAGAGAAATAAAAACACAAAGTCAGAAAAGGACACCTTATTCAACAAATGTGCTGGAATAATTGGCAAGCCACATGCAGAGAATGAAACTAAATCCTTGTCTCTAATCTTGAACAAAAATCAATATGAATCAATTATTAAATTCTTAGATCTGAAACTATACAAATTTTAGAAGATAATATCAGAAAAGCCCTTCTATATACTGAAGCAGACAAAGACTTTATGAGGAAACACCAAAAAGGAAATACAAAAGTGAACACTTTTACACCATTGATGGTAATGTACAACCAATATGGAAAACAGTGTGGATATTCCTTAAAGAACTAAAAGTACATCTACTGTCTAAACTAGGAATCACACTCCTGGGGATCTACGCAGAGGAAAAAAGTCATTATATGAAAAAGATACTTACACAAGTATGTTTGCAGCAGCACAATTTGCAATTGCAAAAATAGGGAACCAGCCCAAATGCACAACGATCAATGAATGGATGAAGCAAATGTGGATATATACACCATGGAAGACTACTCAGTCATAAAAAGGAACTAAACAATGGCTTTCACAGCAACCTGTATGTAATTAGACACTATTATTCTAAGTGAAGTAATTCAGGATGGGAAACCAAACATAGTATATTTTCACTCATTAGTGGGAGCTAAGCTATGAGGATGCAAAGGCATATGAATGATTCAGTGGACCTTGAGAACTCAGGGGAAAAGGTGGGAATGGGATGTGGGATAAACGATAACAAATTGGGTACTGTGTACACAGCTTGGTTGATGGCTGCACCAGAATCTCAGAAATTGCCACTAAATAACTTATCCATGTAACCAAATAGTACCCCTTCCCCAAAAACCTATTGAAATTAACAACAACAATGGAAAAACATTGTCTAAGCTCAGGAATGCTCTGCTGTGACTGAAACTCACTTTGTGTATAGTATCTCTCCAGGAAGTTCCATGTCATCCCCATGGACAAGAAAATCTAATGTAAACATGAAGCTTATGTTGCCTGCTATATTGTGAGTAATAAAGTTTATCTCTAACTGAATGTCTTGTATTTTCTGTTAGTATCTAGGATAACCTGTTTTCTTA
Source organism: Aotus nancymaae (assembly GCF_030222135.1). NCBI lineage: Eukaryota > Metazoa > Chordata > Mammalia > Primates > Aotidae > Aotus > Aotus nancymaae. The sequence continues at coordinate 451,166 of NW_026988682.1, forward strand.
GAAGTAGGGTAAAATCTCAGACTCTTTGTAATTCTTGACATTATTTTCTTCTTTTACCACCTCATTGTTAGGGTGATGGACTCAGCATATAATCTGCATTGGAAACTCTATAAATATTGCTCTGTGAGATGTGAATATGTTATATTAAACTAGTAAATATAGCATCCTTCATGCATGAGAATTGCTTCCACTCTTCCTTACAAAGTACTGCAATAGTAAAAAATGGCAAGGAATCTGAAGACAAATGGGAGAAATAGAAGACAAAAGGGAGAACTAGATGATACAGATCTCAACAGCTTTAGAACTACAACTGGCCATAAATGCTGCTTAGGCTTACAGATAGGCTTTGAACTGGACAATATCTGATTTTACCTAAAAAACAATCTTTAATCAGAATGAAATAAAATAAATCAAATTTCTAATTATTAATAGATTGTGGCTCGAACACAAACTTGCTAACACATCAGAAATCTAAAGTGATTTTCATTTTATATACATTACTTTAGAAACTATAGTTTTTATCATTTATACCAGCTCAAACTAAAGATATGTCATGTCAGCTGAAGAGAAGTTAACCATAATCTAAGGTGATGGAATGAGAGGAAAACAGAGAAGGTGTAGGTACAGCAGATGTTTATTAACTGGAATAAGAAGTGGACAATGTTTGGGTACAAAAAGTGAGTTAAAAGCAGAAGTGTAAGATTTAGGATAATGAATTTGTCTTTTAAAATTTTATGACAAAAATATTTCATGTAATGCAAAAACTAGAAGGGAACTTTGAAAACATCTAATCCAGAATGTTCATTTTGCAGATAAACAGGAAATTGTCCATGGTCATACAGCTAATTACTAAGTAATGGTCTTTAAATTTGAACTCAGATCAAGACAAAACTCACTTCTCATTAAACCTTCAGCCTTCCATTAACCTATGTCATGGTCTTTTATTAGAATTTCTTGATTGTTCTTAAGTTGAAGGACATAATTTTATTTATGTTATTCTTTGAAGGCACAGGGTGAGAGAGAAGAGGTTGAACAGATTTAAAGGGATAGAATAAAAACTTTATAGAAAACAATCTATATGATTTACATGTCATTTGTACAATAGCAACACCAATATCTTTAGATGAGAATATGCTAATTTTAAGATTTATGTATAAATTTTAGTTAAAAACTGGGAATCCACGTATCACTTGGAAAAGTATCCTCAATAAACCATATTTTTGTCATATCCTATGGCTTGCTAAAAAAAGTTAATTTATTTACAAGTATTTATTTTTTACATTTTATTCCATTTGGTGTTCCCTAAAAATATAGTAACATATAATTCTTAGAAAATCATTGTTAGACCTTTAATTCTGTTTAGTTTCCCAAACTCTGTATTTATTATGTTTCTCTATTCACTATTCAGTAATACCTGAGTCACCTTGTTCACTAAGAAATAATGGATTAGAAGTAGTCTGCTTTCTTATCCATTATTGAATGCACATAAGTTTTCCTTTTTGGGGCACATTAGTATAAAGGTCAATACAGTGTTTAAATTGGCTGCCCAGTAAGCATCATCAATTGAGATTATGAAGGTGCTACCTATATCTTATGGGACAAATACAATTCTTTTCAATTTTTAGCACGTCTCTTGCAAGCTTACATATGTAAGCTTCCTCAACAATTTAGAAAAGCTAGAAATGAATAAACTACTGCAGTCTGTGTATATTAATAAATGCAAACTGAATTTTACATTTTTATTTCTGAAAACACACAAGCATGCATACAAAAAAAAATTAGAAATTTCCCTTAATCTCACACCATTCTGATTAAAAGCCTTTACTCAGGCCTTTTTAGCTTCATCCTACTTTTCTTCTTTTTCTTTTGTTAGAGACAACATCTTGCTCTGTCATCTAGGCTGGAGTGCTGTGGCAAAATCATTGTTCACTGTAACCATGAAATCTTGGGCTCAAGTGATGCTCTCACCTAAGCTTCCCAGGTAGCTGGAACTATAAATGTGGACCACCACCTTCAGCTAATTTATTTTATTTTTTGTAGAGACAGAGTCTTGCTATGTTGCCCAGGCTGGTCTCTAATTCCTGGCCTCAAATGATCCTCCCACTTCAGCCTCTCAAAGAGCTGAGATTACAACCATGAACTACCACAACTAGCCTCATCCTACATATTTCTTAACAGGCATATAATATGTCCAAACAACCTTGACAATTTCATTTTCTTACTTCTGAAATCAATTTAATGTCAAAAATTTTTAATATCTAATACAACCATCCATAGGTCTCCCAAATAAAATACTGACAATGGATGAAACTAGAGTTAGATGGTAACCTTTGCCTAATTACTAATATATACCTTCTATTTTAGGTTACACAGACAAAGTAGCCAAGGGAAGTTTTCACTTTGGACCAAGAAGCCTACTGACTACTGAAAACATTCAACTGTTAAGGTGTTTCCAATATTGATAAGTAGTCTGGTATAATGTAATATATGATAACAAATTACTACCAAATATATCGGACCATTTTATTATTGCTTTTCTTAGTATTTTTCTGTTACTTTTTTGTTCTATGACCACTATTTTCATTCTTCTATTGTCAGTTAATTAATTACAGTACCATCTGTCACAGCTGTCTCTAGCTTCTTTTCATCTTAACATTTTTCATACAACTACTGTCAGCTATACACAAATAAACTAGAAAATCTAGAAGAAATAGGTAAGTTCATGGACCATGTACCCTCCCAAGACTAAACAAGGGAGAGTAACAAGTTCTGAAATTGGGGAAGTAATTAATAGCCTACCAACCAAATACAACCCAGGACCGGATGGATTCATAGTTGAATACTTCCAGAGGTAAAAAGAGAAGCTGGTACCATTCCTCCTGAAACTGTTCAAAAAAATAGACAAAGAGGGACTCCTTCCTAACTCTTTTTATGAGGCCAGCATCATCCTGATTCCAAAACCTGGCAGAGACACACAAAAAAATTTCAGGCCAGTATCTCTGATGAACATTGATGCAAAAATCCTCAATAAATTACTGGCAAACCAAATCCAGCAACACCTCAAATAACGTATCCACCATGATCAAGTTGGCTTCATCCCTGGAATGCAAGGCGGGTTCAACATATGCAAATCAATAAATATAATTCATCACATAAACAGAACCAATGTCAAAAACCATATGATTATCTCAGTAGATGCAGAAAATACTTTGATAAAATTTAACCCCCCTTCATGCTAAAAATTGTCAAGCTGGGTATTGATAGAACATATTTCAAAATAATAAGAGCTATCTATGACAAACCCCCAGCCAATATCATACTGAATGAGCAAAAGCTGGAAGCATTCCCTTTGAAAACCAGCAGAAGACAAGGATGCCCTCTCTCACCACTCCTATTCAACATAGTATTGGAAGTGCTGGCCAGGGCAATCAGGCAAGAGGAAGAAATAAAAAGGTATTCAGATAGGAAGAGAGGAAGTCAAATTGTCTCTGTTCGTAGATGGCATTATTGTATTTTTAGAAAACCTCATCATCTCAACTCAAAATCTCCTTAAGCTGATAAACAACTTCAGCAAAGTCTCAGGATAAAAAATCAATTTGCAAAAATCACAAGCATTTCTATACACCCATAATAGACAAACAGAGAACCAAATCATAAGTATACCCCCATTCACAATTGCTACAAAGAGAATAAAATATCTAGGAATACAACTTACAAGGGATATGAAGGACCTCTTCAAGAACTACAAACCACTGTTCAAGAAAATAAGAAAGGACAAAAACAAATAAGAAAACATTCCATGCTCATGGATAGGAAGTATCAGTATCATGAAAATGGCCATACTGCCAAAAAAAAGGAATTCAGTGCTATTCCCATTAAGCTACCACTGACTTCCTTCACAGAATCAGAAAAAAACTACATTAAATTTTATATGAAACAAACAATAAGCCCGTATATCCAAGACAATCCTAAGGAAAAGAACAAAGCTGGAGGCATCACACTAACTACCTTCAAACTATACTACAAGTCTACAGTAACCAAAACAGCATGGTACTGGTACCAAAACAGATATACAGACCAATGGAACAGAACAGAGGCCTCAGAAATAATGCCACACATCTACAACCATCTGATCTTCCACAAACTGGCTAAAACAAGCAAAGGGGAAATAATTCCCTATTTAATAATTGGTGTTGAGAAAACCAGCTAACCATATGCAGAAAACTGCAACTGGACCCTTTCCTTACACCTTATACAAAAATTAAGATGGATTGAAGACTTAAATGTAAGACCTAAAACCAAAAAAAACCCTAGAAGAAACTAGGCAATACCATTGAGGACATAGGCATGGGCAAAGACTCCATGACCAAAACACCAAAAGCAATGGCAACAAAAGCCAAAATAAAGAGCATCTGCAGAGCAAAACAACAAAAATAACAATGACCAAAAATAAAATAAAAAAAAACTATCATCAGAGTGAACAGGCAACCTACAGAATGGGAGACAAGTTTTGCAATCTATTCATCTGACAAAGGGCTAATATCCAGAATCTACAAGGAACTTAAATAAATTTACAAAAAAAAAAAAGTGAACGAAGGATGTGAAGAGACACTTTTCAAAAGAAGACATTTATGCGGCCAACAAATATATGAAAAAAAGCTCATCATCACTGGTCATTAGAGAAATGCAAATCAAAACCATAATGAGATACAATCTCATCCAATTAGAATGGCAGTCATTAAAAAAACAGGAAATGACAGATGCTGGAGAGAATGTGGAAAAATAGGAACACTTTTACACTGTTGGTGGAATGTAAATTAGTTCAACCATTGTGGAAGACAGTGTGGTGATTCCTCAAGGATCTAGAATCAGAAATACCATTTGACCCATCAATCCTATTACTGGGTATATACCCAGAGGATTATAAATCTTTCTACTATAATGACACATGCACACGTATGTTTATTGCAGCACTGTTCATAATAGCAAACACTTGGAACCAACCCAAATACCCATCAATATAGATTGGATAAAGAGAATGTGGCACATATATACCATGGAATACTATGCAGCCATAAAAAAGGATGAGTTCATGTCCTTTGCAGGGACATGGATGAAGCTAGAAACCATTATTCTCAGCAACCTAACAGCAACAGAAAACCAAATACCACATGTTCTCACTCATAAGTGGGAGTTGAACAATGAGAACACATGGATACAAGGAGGAGAACATCATACACAAGGGTCTGTGGGGGGTTGGGATCTAGGGAAGGGATAGCATTAGAAGAAATACCTAATGTAGATGATGAGTTAACCAGTGCAACAAACTACCATGGCATGTATATACTCAAATAACAAACCTGTACATTCTGCACATATATCCCAGAACTTAAAGTATAATAAAAGTAATAATAAAGATTCACCAGATTTCCAACACCTAACAACATATTCCTTCCTGTTCCCAGATGAGGGCCCCTTTGTTTCCTGCTCCTGACTCTTACACACACATATGGTGATACTAAGTGGGTATGAGGCTGTCCAGATGGATCTACAAATGAAGACTTGCTTAGATAGACCAGCCCTTGATAACAAGATGAATATGTTCATCTGTGACTGAGCATGGAAGAGTCTGAGCTTGTTTGTACCCATCTTTCTTGAGAAGGCTTTTTAGGTATTCAAAAGGACTTGGGTGTTATCATCTTAGCCTGCTTTGGGGTCACCGCAAGCCCAGTAATGCTGGGCTCTGTAGATTCATAGAGGTACTGCCTTGGTGGTCTTCAACAAGATTCAGAAGAAATATCTGAATTACCAAGCACAGACTCTAGTTCTCTTCCCTGACTTTCTCCCAAATAAATGAAGTCTTTGTTCTAAGCCATTTGGATCTGTATTTGTGGTGACACAAGCACTTCCATGGCTATGATTATTGGGTCTGTGCTAGGTCAGACAGGAAGCCAGCAGAGCACTGTGTCTCATCCAAGGCTCACTGTGATCACTGCCTGGCTACCACCTACATTCACTCAAAGCACAGAGGTTCTACATTCAGCAGGTGGCAGTGCCAGCCAAGCTTGTGTCTTTCCCTTCATGGTGGCAAATTACTCCAGGCTCCTGGTACATCCAGAGGTACAATGTGGAAAGTGGGGCCTAGAGTCAAAAACCTTAGACATCTGCCTGATATTCTATTGTACTGTGGCTGAGCTGGCACTCAAACCACAAGAGGCAGTCCTTGCCATTTTTCCTTTCCCTTTCCACAAGCAGAGGAGGTTCACTCCATTGCCAGCACCACCATAGCCCCATGGGAGTACTGCCAGGCTACCAACAATGTTCCCTTCAGGCCCATGGTGCTTTATTCAGCTTGTGGTGAATGCTGCCTAGCCTGGGACTCACCTTTCTGGGCAGTGTACTCCTCTCTGGCTCAGCGTAGGTCAAGAAAGCTCATCCAAGTGCCAAGGCCTGTAATTGAGGATTTCAAGGGCCTTCCTAAAGCTCTACCACCGTGTGGCTAAGCTGGTTCCTAAGGTGCAAGACAAAGTCCCCTTTACTTTTCCCTCTGCTTTTCTCAAGCAGTTTTGCACCACTGTCACCACAGCTGGTAATATGCTGAGTCTCATCATAAGCCAGCAAGTCTCAGAGACTCATCTAAGGCCCACAGTATATTACCTCAGTATTGCTGTTGGTTATTCAGGGCCCAAAGGCTGTTTTGTCAGAAGTTGATGGGGTTCTACCAGGACTAGGTCCTTCCCTTCAAGGCAGTGGGTTCTATTCTGGTCCAGGATATGTCCAGAAATATTGTCCAGGAAGTAGGACCTGGAAAGTGGTCCTCATGACTTTGATTCATACCCTATCCAATTGTGGCTGAGCTAGTATCCACGATGCAAGGCAAATTCCTCTTTATTCTTCACTCTCCTCCCCTCAAGTGGAAGGACAGAGTCTCTTTTAGAATCTTGAGCTGTGCAGCCCGTGGTTGAGGGAGCAGAGATGAAAGCACTTCTTTGGCCACAGCTGCTGGTCTATCAGTAGGTCATGTGATCCCTAAGTCCACTGGATCTGAGCTCAGTTCAGCACTAGGATTTGCCTAGGACTTACAATCCATGTGTCCCAGACTGCCTTTCAAGTTTATTTAGTTCCCCCAAGCATTTTAGACCATGGTGGTGAGAATTGAAGCCCATGGCTGGAATTCAAGATCTGACCACTGGAATGTGTGATTTCCCTCTGGCTAGAGCTGCTTTAAATATTCCTTCTCCATGGGTGGGCATTAGCTGAGTTTAGTCCAGTTTTCCTTTCTGCTTGACAGGACAGCACTGGTTTCAATGCAATATATCACAATTGCTGCACTCTCCCTCTCCCCAAAGCACTGATTCTCTCTCTCTGTGCCATGAGGCTGTTGCCAGGAAATAGTGGAGGAGTGGTGTCAGCAATTCAAGACTGTCTTTTCTGTTCTCTTTAATGCCTTTTTCAGTGATACGAAGTCAAAGCTAGGTACTATAAGTGCTCACTTGATTTTTGATTCATATAAATTTGCTTGCTTTGTGTAGAGAGTTGTTAAACTGGTGTCCTTGTGGGGTGCGGGGGCAATTAGTGGATCCTTCTATTCAACCATCTTGCTCTTCTTCTTTCCTCCCCTTCAACATTTTAAGTTCTTTTTACTTGAGTTGGGCTCTTTACCATTCTTCCAAAAAGTATATAATAACCACCTGTCCTACTTTTCTTTCAAACTTTCAACTTTATTACATGATTCAGTTTCCACTATCATCACATTTGCATCAGTTAGATTGTATTTTCTAATTATGGATGAGGCAATGGTTCATTCCTTTTCACCTGCTTTTACTTCTGATTGTTGTGATCTCTTCTTCATATCATATTATGAAATCATTTTTTTTTGGTAAAATGGCAATTTTTTTATAATACACCTGACAGGAACATCATCTTCCTATTCAGAACTTCTGTAATTCCTTGAGCTGAAAATGTGTCCATGTCTCTTTCTCTTTAGAATGGTAATAATTAGAGAACAGGTACATGTCCATCATTGTTTCTGCTTCATCCTCTAAAATAATATATGCTCATTTAACTCTGACCTCTCTATAGCATGGTTAAATTAATGTTTTCTTAAAGCATATAGAACTTATTTATTGTGAGAGTTTGGTTCTTCTAATTCCACATTAAAAATTAACCCCAGGTATAAAAATAATTGCTTGTGGTCTTGTTACCTAAATAAAATATATACTAACTCTCTCAGTACCCAGAGCAGAGATACCTGTCAACCAGCACATTTACTGAATAGCTGTTGCATTTAAATGAAGGTTCGAATTTCTAAACAATTTATTTCCATATCATTCTATGCTAATCATGTAATTAAATGTTTTTCTTTCTGTTTTTGTTTCTGTAAAAACAGTTTAATCTTATCATATTGAAAAGGACAATGCCTCCAAATGAATATCCTTCTTAGAGATCTCAAACAGCTTGGGGGATTAAAAGATGACAGTTCTTGGTTTCAAACATCTGACTTACTTTTTCAGCGTCTAGATTTTAAAGATTAAGTGACTGAATTCCTCAGACAGAAGTTCTTGTTCAGATTGACTTGTTATTTTGTTTCCATGTGTATCCTTTGAGGGTATTTGTCTAAGGAAAGGAGATTTTTTTGCCATTTGTAAAACTAAATCTTAGATAAGAGCCAAGATAGACACATGCTGGGATTCATAACCTTAAGGAAACCACAGTGGAAGGGTGAATGCCTGTGAATCAGTGTTGCTTCTGAATGTCAAAAGTTTGATGAGAAGTTGTAAGGTGAGGAGCAGTCTTCATGGTGAGACTAGTAAAGTAAGAATTTCACTAGATTATCAAAGCAGGGACACTAATTTTAGAGATGTTCTCTAATAGAACCTAATACTGCCCTGACATATATGACAGAAGAATGGTTATTTTAGCCTTCAGTAATTTTATTAATTATCATTATGTAATGCAATATGCAGTCCTCATTGCTGTTACATTTTTCTTGAGGAGCTCAACTGCAAACTTCAGCAAAGCTACTGACCTTCAGTTCAGAAAAAGTCATGTGAGTTTCATTATGAATAGCATTGTAAATGTTTGTCAAATGTAAATGGAAAGCAGTATCCATTTGTAACACAAAAAACTGATGCAACTTAGTAAGCTGAATGTTCTTTCAAAAGTTAATTTTAAAAGTGTTTTGTTTAAATTATATGACAAGAGCTTCCTTGGCATATAATAGCCTTGAATCTATTAAGAGGTAGATAGAGGAGTTCAATAGAATCAGTCCAGTATGCATTCCATTATTAAAGCATTTACTGTAAACACTGTGGCTGTATAACTCTGCGTGCCTATAACACTGTGTTGTAAATGAAGTTGTTATTTAAATATATTTTTTAAATGTTGACAATTATGTACTTAGAATAATGGAAGTAACTTGTAATAATAATAAAACTGAAGTTACCACCTATGCTTTCTCTTGTTTGATATATGTTGTCCAGAAAAGTAAATTTGCATTGTTTTCTTGAAAAAACACTAGTTTCTGACCCTATGTGATCCACTGTTGGCTCCAAATATAGTTATAGGGTTTATCCCTTTGAGAGGATTTTAAATCAGTTTGAAATACACTAGACACTCAAAAGCAAATGTTAAATTAGTTTCAAATTATATATTAGTTTTATTTAGAATGTGGCAAATACATAAATTACTTATATTTTCTTTTACATTTTGTTTTCTGTATTCAAACAGGAAATATATATAATGTGGAGTCCCACATGTGCATTATTCAGGATGACCCATACTATGGAAATACTGGGAAATAGCTTTAAAGGAGTTTCAGTAGCTAAACTTGGCATTTGGAAAGGGTACTTTGTGTTTAATAAAATAAACACAAGCCAAGATTTCAGGCAAACAATGAGCAAGAAATTTCCCTTCATTTTCAAAGTGTATTACAAATCCACTGAGCAGTCTAGAGTGTATGGAATCGGAGAGCAAGGATCAAGAAAATGGTTGAGCAGGAAAAATTAGGAATCTGGCTACTGATCCAAGTTTACCCTTAAGAGAAATACCACGGTATCAAGCAAGAGTGAAATAACAAAGTTGACAATGATGGGTTTTGAAATATTTAAGGCAAACTGTAAATTTTAATTCAGAGGTATTATTTTTTGGATTGTAAGTACATTGACTGAATATATGTTTATTATGTTATTACTGGTTTTGTTTATATTGTTGAAAATATAGAGGTTATCCTAAGAAAACACAAAAATGAAATATAAAATATTCCTTTAGTCAGTTTAAAAGCTCTAGAATAGGTTCCATTTTGGAATAATTTAGAATCAACAGAATTTCAGAAAGATTGTTAAGTACATTTTTGCTTCTAGAGACTTAGAGATTGCTGATCAATAGAATTTCTGTTGTTATCCTTTCTCTAGACTCTCATAGCCACCTTCCGCTGAAATAGCCCCATTTTAATACACACTGAGCTTTTCAAACAAATAAATTAAACATTGTACTATTTTAGATAATGTCATACAGGGTTTTTTGGGGGGGAGAGGGTTGTCCAGTGTTGTAGAAAATATCATCAATGACAATGTGACTTGTGTATTGTATACTTGTGAACTATTTGCTTGTACATTTAAGCTGCCAATATCACTCTGCATTTGTAATTGTTCAATTCCAAGTGAGTCTGCTTATATATGAGCATCTGATTGCTTCACTGTGTTTTCCAGAACATTAATGTTGAACACTTATGTATTAAAATACAAATTATTTTATTGTATTTTTATTTCCTTCTACTTCTCTTCTGGATGAAAGTTAAAACATTGTGTTACTTTTTTATGAGACAGAGAAGCTATATTGTCTATGGATTTTATCACAAGATGTAAAATGTTAAAAAAATGGTCTTGTCTCTCTGATAAGGCTAAAAATCACTGGTGTAGGAGATGCAAAAAAGGTGATATTAGCCTGTTTTATTTTCTAAACTATTGTACATTCCCCTAAAGATCAAATTTAGCAAACACAATGAATTTCCTGCAAGAAGTTAAACATTATTCAGATTATAATAGGTACAATAAATATTGAATGAATAACAAATGAATGCAATTCTCAAGGTTGCAGAAGGATAAATTTTGACCTGAAATTGTAGAAATAAGGATTGGTGAATATGAGGCCATTAGAAATGCATCACAATTTTTAAGCTCCACAGAATTACAACGATGAGAAAAAAGGAAGAGTGTATTAAGGGGGCAAATAATGTCAGAAGTACTGAAAGAGGAAAGAGAGGTGAATTGGAATGCAGAAGATACATATGCTTGTATACATGTATGTGCTAGTGGAGTTTGCCCAAGTTTAGGAAAATTAAGGTGAGTTATTCTTTTTGTCAAAAATATCAGGATAAACAAGTAATTAAGAAAGAGGAAAAAAATCAGAAGTATGGATTTCCCTTACATTATATTATTCGTATAATGGCTATGAATTTACAACTAGTGTAATATGATTTTTTTCATTAAGAATTCCAGAAAACAGAGCTTGCTCTCAGCTTTTAATAGTAGCAGTCAATTTTTTTTTCATCAGTTTTTGTCTGATGAAGAGAACAAGAAGTAATGATTTCCTTTTATTTGTCAATTACATATCAGTAAAACTGCTTTTAAAAAGAATGATTTTCTAGGATGCAACTTTTTTTGCTTGGAGAATAAAACAGTAAGATTTAAAAATATATTTATCTTAGTGATGCAGAAGTTGCTGAGACAAACCTTTGATGTGGATGTTATGCTGAGAGTTCCAGATTTTTTTTTTTTTAAAGATGTCAGATTCCAGCTAAGAGTTGATTTTAGAACAGAATACTCTGTGACTAATGGCCTTTCATTTATCAAATAACTGGGACATAAGATATTAGCAGGACATACAGCAGAAGCTTCAGATGGGCTACAAGATTAAAATTATTCCAGTGTATCCAGAGACATGATTGATGAGAATGGATATTTCAAAAAGTAAACTTGTTTATTTCCTTATGAAATAACTGCTATTATATGACATAATGTGTGGTCATTTAGTTTACTTTTGTTAATAAACTCCCATTTTGTTGTGTTATGGTTGAACATAAGAGTGGGGAAAACTCAAATGTATACATGCACACACACCATTATTTAATCTGCTGATCTAGGATGAGGAAGCAAATAATGTGAGAAAATGTACAACTTCCAAGAAAACCAAACAGCTGTAAAACCTGTCATTCATTCATTAGTATCTATAGTGTAGAATGGGTTTGACACACTACATCTCACTTAATTCTGTTAAGCTGGAACTCATTCATCTATTTGGCTCTATGTGCTGTTTTTATTTTTTGTTATGAACCAAGTTTTTATGAAAAATTTGAATAGTATAAGCAATTGAAATGATTTATGGAACGATTCAAACTGCAAAATGAACACATCAACATACATACTTATGTACATATCAATATGTGATTACAACACATTACATCATAGTCACAAAAAAGCTAGTTTCTTTGTACACTTGTCTCTTGGTATAAGCAGGGGATTGGTTCCAGGATGCCTGTGGATACCAAAATCTGTGATGTTCAAGTCCTTTACACAAAATGAAACAGAATTTGCATATAATCTATACACATCCTTCTGTATATATCAAGTCATGTCATTAGATATATTTTCTATATTGAATACAATGTAAATGTTAAGTAAATTATTATACTGTATTATTTTGTTACTAGTTTTTATTTCTATATTGATTTTTTTTCATTTTTTGACTTGCATATTTTTAATCCCCCATTGATTGAGTCCATGGATATGTAAATCACAGATACAGGGGGCTGAATATACATTTCTAATAGTTTTTGGTTTTATATATTTACATTCTTATTCAAAAGTTAATTCAGTTGAGTTTTTCTCAGCTAATAATCTCCTGGTATGCTCTCCCAGTGAAAGTATAAGAGTTTCTGAATTGAACTGTCTATGTATTCTGTATATTCTCTCGCTTTGACATTTTGGACTATTATTTCTTTCTCAATTTACAAAGACCCTCTCTACCATCACTACCTTTTCACCATTTCTAGGTTTTGAGAATTAGCTATTCTTCTTCCCTGCAAAGAAATAGACCATTAAATGTATATTAGTTAAGTTACTGGAGCTTAAAGCTCTGCAAGATGATGACATCTTCCAGTGCACATTCCTTTCCTCATAAACTCAATTATCTAGAAAAATAAAATGTCTAACAAAGATTCTGGCCATATGATTGATTGCCTCATGTTGGATTTGATTTTTAATCTTACTCTTTAGTTGATGCCTCAATAATTTGGATGAATTCTTTATGAGACATGACAATTTTATTCTAAATCTGAGCCTCTCAAAATTTTTCCCCTAGCTCCTGGACCATCCTAAATGCATAAATCTATGGTGCTATGACATTGAAGTGCTAGTCAGAGAATAGTATTCATAGTTAGGCTAATACAATAAGAAAGAAGAAATTTAATTGAAATGAATTCAAAATCCAGAGAAGAATGGAAAAAGAACAGGGTGTGATATTTCCTATCTTGAGTTCTCATAGATCTTCATTTTAGAGAAGAATACTACAGGGGCACTGATTTTTTTTTCTGTAATACAAAACTATATAACTATTATATGCATACATATACCTATATATATACACACACACATATATATACACATAGACACACACACACACACACACACACACGCACACACATATATATATATATGAAATTAGGCCTGCAAGGCTGGCTCAGTTTCTCACTAATTACCAGTAGAGATTTTACTTAGCCCTGAGCCATGCTGCCAAAGCTACCTACATGAATCTCTTCATAATGACACTACTTATACATTGAAAAAATAAAAACACTATGCCTCCTCCATTTCTGTTCTCCATGTTCCTCCTATCTAACACTTACAACCTCTATATCGAAACCTACTCAGAAATTGTGAAAATTCCCTTTTCAGAAATAAACAAATAAATGGTAGCTGTAAGTTAGTCTTTATTGCTGTGTTGGAAATCTTTCCAATTCAGAAACCGGAAGACTTTTCATGCTTTTGAGTTTAAATATTGGACAGCACTTTAGTAACAAATGGAAAAGACAACAGAGGGCACCCTGGCCCAACTTTCCATCTAGTTAAGAGTCCTGGGTGGTTAGGATAGGAAAATATAAGGCTAGATTCTTTTCTTTGATACTCATGTAATGCATACTCTTCTCAAGCACTAAAGAACAGAAAAGTAGTCATTGAGAGACCCTTCTCTATAGAAGAATTAAATCAATGGTTTTTGCTTAAGAGTCAGCAGCATGAAGACTTTCCCATGAATCATGGTACAGTGTTGTCTCAACCTCATATATCTGCAGTAACAGATCATCAAACAAGTCATAGGCACAGTTAAATGATATTAAAAAGTGTCCTTCAATTGTGGCCTCTGTACATGGCCTTTACATTTCCTTCACACAGTTGTTGGGGAATGGTGGGGCGTTGATTTATTAATGAGATATGTTGTCCCAGAAACTTGTAATCTCTTTGTATCAAAAGAATTATTTAATCTTTTCCTGCAGTTGATGGGGTGTGCAAATGTTAAGCTTGGGTTAAACGATGCCATTAGCATATGGCACTGACACAGACATGTTTTACAACCCCTGATGTAGCTCTTAAGCCCATGAGTGATCTATAGCAAAGCAGTAAATAAGGTTTACATGATGTCTTTGAATAGGTCACAACATAGTCAGAGAATGACAAATGAAGATGAGCCATAATCTAGTTAACACCCAGAAATGATCTTCAGCAAGGCTAATCAGGGATAATCCTAAGCATAACCAAGCATATAGCTTTCTACAGATATTTTAGATATAGGTTTCATTTTAAAAGGTATTTTTTTAAATTATATTGTTTTCAAAATTCATTTTAGTCATTGTAATTAAAAAAAATTACCAAAATGGGAAAAATGCTTACACATATTGATTTATTCAGATTTTCCACTAAGTATTCTATACACGGTCGGGTGCAGTGGCTCGCGCCTGAAATCCCAGCACTTTGGGAGGCCGAGGTGGGTGGATCACGAGGTCAAGAGATCGAGACCATCCTGGTCAACATGGTGAAACCCCCATCTCTACTAAAAATACAAAAAATTAGCTGGGCATGGTGACATGTGCCTGTAATCCCAGCTACTCAGGAGGCTGAGGCAGCAGAATTGCCTAAACCCAGGAGGTGGAGGTTGCGGTGAGCCGAGATCGCGCCGTTGCACTCCAGGCTGGGTAACAAGAGCGAAACTCCGTCTCAAAAAATAAAAAATAAAAAAGAACACACCATTATGTGGAGCTGAACCCTTGGCGGCACTAGTCCTACAGAGTGAAGGAAGGCTATGTGTTTTGGTGTAATGAGGAAGATGAAGTGCACTGAGTTGGAAGTGGCATGACACTACCTAAGTGAAGATTTGTGTTTATGAAGTTACCTTTTGCACCATTTGAGAAGAAAAATGACTGGAATCACCCGTTGATGTGACATTGTGAAAATATACCTGGACCACTAGGTGGAGGTAGGACAGTTTATGAGGACCAGTTGGGAGGATCTGAAAACAGGAAGTCGATTTTGGTAAAGCAGACAGATTGGGTGTTGTAAGAGAAGTATTGGGCACTGCCATGAGAAGTAAATGAAAGCGCTTGGTAAAATCAACGCCTTCTGAAATAGAATGTGTCATGTCATCAAATAGGAAGGAGATTGGGATATACTCATACAAATGTAGGCAAAGAAAATTGCATGGTAATGTGACTACCAAACAATGAGCCAGATGTTGACCTTCCACCCCATGGATGCTTCACTGAGAGTTCACCAAGACTCGATGACACAGCATGTTAGGAGAGAGGAGATACCCATGGGCAGAAGTTTATGTAAACCCATCTGGATTTTGGTGAAGAAGCCTCTTGGAAATGTAATTCTCTCAGGTAGCTGAAAGATCAATTTAATTAATCAATCAGCAGAGGCTTCTCTGAGTTTTCTGGGGATCACCATGTTGAATATTCACTGGCCTACAATTCATGTGAGGAGGGGGAAATCATTTGGAAAACAGAATTGAGTCACTGTTAATTTTTTCCCAAATTATTCTTCCTTAATTTTCAAAAATGCTTAAGACACTATTTGTTTTTCACATTTAAAATGTTTGCTTGAACAAGCTGATAATACTGTCCCAAATCAAAATGCTTTCAGTTTGATTAATCTCAAAGGCAATTCAGATGCTGAGGAAAGCAGGTGGGAAGTTTGGGAGCAGAAGTTCCTGGTATTGAAGGAAGGTGTGGCATTAGGGTGCCCAGCATTACTGGGGAGGAATTAAATCACATATTTTGGGCCCTGTCTAATATGGGTGCATGGACATGGAAAAAGAAAGAAAAAAGGGATTTGAGGAATGTAATGAGACACAAATGAAAAAAGGGTGGAAGTAATAACATCAACAGGTGCCTCTAAAAGCACTCACAGTTGACCATTAAACTGCTTGCAAAGCCGAGTTTAACTGATACCTTATTGCAAAGATGACCAAAGTCCAGTGAAAAGGAAGTAGCACTGTCCCGCCTCTTCACTACGTAGCACAGGTAGGTCTCATGCCGAACCTTAGCCCAGCGGACATTTTTGAAATGGTAAAGGAACTTCTTCTGGTTCATCAAGAGGCTGTGGGTGAGAGGAGGGAGAGGAAATGCAAGAGAACAGTTCCTTATCTGGTCACTCTGTATTTTCCTTCAACTTTTTAAAGAAATCATTACTTGGGCTGAACCAGAGAAGATTCTCTGGATTCCTCTGCTGAATGCATTGCACTCTAGCATGGGCAAAAGGACCAAAACTCCATCTCAAAAAAAAAAAAATAATAATAATACTTCATTGTTGTCAAACTTGAATACCATGGAAAAATAGAAGAGCTCTAAATTTTAAAATATTAAAGATGTTTTTAATCTAGAATATCAGTGTCTAATAATCATAATTAGACATAGTGTCTAATGAAAATGACTGCTAAGATTCTTGTGTTTATTCCTCTTGTCTTTCTATGGTACATATTTACATGATTTGGATTATACCGATTGCATGTGTGATTTTGCACTCTGCTGCCTTTTCAACTAAGCAAAATAATCTAAATATCTTGCTGTGTTGTTCCTGCATAGTGACTGATTTCTCCTCCTCCATTTTCTGGCTCCTAGCAGAGTGTCTTGCATATCAGAAGCACTAACTTGAATAGTATTTGTGGAAATACTCTGGTAACCCAAGCTTCTTTAAAGAAATCAAGAGTCGCCATTGCAGCTGCAAACAGCAACACAAGCTGTACAGCATGGTTGATAGGAAAGCACAAGTGGTGCCTGGTTTTTGTCCCTAGACTTTTCCAGAAATGCATTTATCCAATTTGTGGAGCTAGGGCTGTCACCTAATGGTATGGGGCAGAAGTGCAGAGAATTTGCGAGCAAAGGGATCAGGAATTTGAATAACGTTTGCTAGCAAGAGAATTGAAACATTTCTTACTCATTATTTTTTTCTTACATTGAGGTATAATTTACATACAGTAAACTTCACCCATTTAAGATGCACAATTCTATGAATATTGTTGGGTGCAAACACCCCAAATTGCTACCACAGTCAGAATACAGAACCTGAATCACCACCCTCACCCCACCAGAGTTTATTCCTCCCCCTTTGCAGTCCTTCCCCTCCCCACAAGGCAACCACTGATTTGCTTTCTTTTTTCCCTTTTTTTGTGGAGAATGGGGTTTCACTGTGTTGACCAGGCGGGTCTTGAACTCATAAGTTCTAGAAATCCTCCCACTTTGGCCTCTCAAAGTGGTGGGATTAAGTGTGAGCCACTATGCCTGCCCCGATTTGCTTTCTGTAAGTTACTTTCATTTTCTAGAATTTTGTATAGCATACATTTATCTCCTCCTTCATGTCTGACTTCTTTCATTTAGCATAATGACTTTGGGATTCATCCCAAAGCAACCTGTTCCTTGGTACTGAAGGGTAGTATTCTATTGCATGGATATAGCACATTTTGTTTATTCATTCACCTATTGATGGACGTTTGGATAGCTTCTACTTTAGGGCTTTTGTGAATAAAGGTACTATGAACATTCATGTACCAGTCTTTGTGTGGATATACATTGAGAATTGATATTTTAATAATGTAATACAGGTGATAGACTCTAACTTTAAAAGTTAACTACCAAAATATCAACCAAATTAAGTCGATCATCTAGGACAGCAGCTCTTTGTAGCTGTCTCAATTAATTTTTTTAGTTTTTCTTATTATTCCTTTGAGGCAAGATCTTGCTCAGTCACCCAGGCTGGAGTGCAGTGGTGCAAGTATGACTCAGTGCAGTCTTGACCTCCTGGGTGCCAACAGTTCTCCTGCCTCAGCTCCCTAGTAGCTGGGACCACAGGCACATGCCACCACACCTGGCTAATTCTTGAATTTTTTTGTAAAAACAGGGTTTTGCCATGTTGCTCATGCTGGTCTTGAACTCCTGGGCTCAAGCGATCCACCCACCTCAGCCTCCCAAAGTGCTGGGATTACAAGCATGAGCCACCACATCCAGCCATCTGTTTCAATTTAAATATCTCATCATACATGAAGCTTATTGGAAAGCACTTTAAACCTTAGGCAGCATACTAGATTTATTACCAGTATACACATTACATAAGGTAAAAATTAGCCATATTATTTTAAAATTAAAAATGCATATTTGGCTGGAATCCAAAATGGATACTAGACCAGATGCAAGGGCTCACGACTGTAATCCCAACACTTTGGGAGGCCAAGGTGGGAGGATTCCTTGAGCCCAGGAGTTCAAGACTGCAGACGAGCTATGATCGAACCACTGCACTCCAGCCTGGGCAGCAGGGTGAGATTGTCTCTAAAAAAATAAAAAATATAAAAAACAAAATGAATACTAACAAAGATCCAATAATAATTAGCTTTATTTTAAAATGATAATTTTTTATGTTAATTACCATAGTACCAACCACCATTACTATTACTATATTAGCATATAATAACCCTTTGTGTATATATAAGCTCAACACATAATAGGTGCTTAATAAGTACAGAAGAAAAAGAAAATAAATTCACTCTTTGAGGCCCAAAGTTAAACAGAGTATGCATCATCTCTTACCAATAAATCCCTTTTATATTTAATCTACTCTCCTGGGCCATATAGATGAGAAAGGCAGAGGAAACTACATGTTTTTACCTGCACCTTGGGGTGTGTGTGTGTGTGTGTGTGTGTGTGTGTGTGTGGAGAGAGAGAGCGAGAGACTGTTACCATAAGGAAGGAAAAGTGTCCTGGAAGTATAGATAAGTATATGGCAGGCTGGGCGCGGTGGCTCACACCTATAATACCAGCACTTTGGGAGGCCGAGATGGGTGGATCACGAGGTCAAGAGATCAAGACCATCCTGGTCAACATGGTGAAACCCCGTCTCTACTAAAAATACAAGAATTAGCTGGGCATGGTGGCGCACACCTGTAGTCCCAGCTACTCAGGAGGCTGAGACAGGAGAATTGCCTGAACCCAGGAGATGGAGGTTGCGGTGAGCCGAGATCGCGCCATTGCACTCCAGCCTGGGTAACAAGAGCAAAATTCCGTCTCAAAAAAAAAAAAAAAAAAAAAAAAAAAAAAAAAAACAGAAGTATATGGCATAAAGGACTTCAGTGGACTTTTGGGTCCTACTCTACATGAAAATACAATAGGCCTGCACTGTTTCTGCACATGGTACCCGTCGGAGTGAAATGAATTGCATGATCCTAACCTGCTAGTTAACTTCATTGATCCATTACTTCCCTTCTCTGGTTAGAGGCCTGTTTCCAGCACCCTGTTCTCACAGTTTCTCCCCTGGGTAGGAAGGACTTGCTGAGGGAGTGTTTCAGACCTTCAGGCTGACAGCTGCTCTGGACAGCTGTGCTCCCTGAGGCAGAACCCTAGCTGCATCCCCAGCTGGGCAAATCAGAAACAACTAGGTTAAAAATAATCCTGACGAAGTCATTTTGCCATCACTAATGAGCTCTATGGATAGTCTCCTCCTTAATGATGATATTTTTCCCTTTTGTCTTGTTGAATTTCATCTTTTCTCCTTTTCTGTCTTTCTCTGAATTTCAACTGCTGGTTTTAACTTTGCTTTGCATTTTACTTTGATAAAACAAACATTTCCAATGAACCTTTCACCAGGACCTATACCTCGGACTTGTTTTCAAAATCTCACTGTAAACTGAGGAGACATTTGACCTTGTTTGTCCTCAAGAAAATTTTCTGAAGAACATTAAATCCTCCATTAAAAATCTTTATTCTGGCCAGGCGCAGTGGTTCACACCTATAAGCCCAGCACTTTGGAAGACTGAGGCAGGCGGACCACAAGGTCAGGAGTTTGAGACCAGCCTGGCCAGCATGGTGAAACCCTGTCTCTACTAAAAATACAAAAAATTAGCCGGTCAGGGTGGCGTGCACCTGTGATCCCAGCTACTTGGAAGGCTGAGGCAGGAGAATCACTTGAACCCTGCAGGCAGAGGTTGCAGTGAGCCGAGATTGCACCGCTGAACTTCAGCCTGGGCAACAGAGGGAGACTCCATCTCAGAACAAAAAATATATATATTTTTCTGTACACTAGGTGTGATGGCTTATGCCTGTAATTCCAGCACATTAGGAGGCCCAGCAGGGAGGATTGCTTGAGGCCAGGAGTTAAGAGACCAGCCTGGGCAAGAGAGTGAGACTCTGTCTTTACAAGAAAAATATATTTTTTAAAATCTTTATTTTGCAATGTAGGTTCTTTTTTTTCTTTTTGGAGATGGCGTTTTGCTCTTGTTACCCAGGCTGGAGAGCAATGGCACAATCTCGGCTCACTGCAATGGCACAATCTCGGCTCACTGCAACCTCCGCCTCCTGGGTTCAGGCAATTCTCCTGCCTCAGCCTCCTGAGTAGCTGGGATTACAGGCACGTGCCACCATGCCCAGCTAATTTTTGTATTTTTAGTAGAGACAGGGTTTCACCATGTTGACCAGGATGGTCTCGATCTCTTGACCTCGTGATCCACCCGCCTCGGCCTCCCAAAGTGCTGGGATTACAGGTGTGAGCCACCACGCCCGGCCCATAAGTTCTTTATAAAGGAATTAAATGGAGGTAAAGTATATGGATTAGGTATTATTCTCATACATTCATAGGAATCATAAATGTAGCAATAGAATAACATCTATGACAACAACTTATTAAAAGCTGCACATAAAGACTTTGTGAGGAGCTTAACCAAAGTCACACTTCAGAGGTAAGTTAAGCTATGTCTGAACAAATGGAAAGGTTAGTTAACAGTAGAAGTGCCATTAGCTGCCTAACAATTGGATCTTCAACATGAAATAACTTGCTTGAATGAATTTTTCTCATTATAATGGACACAATCATAGTGACTTTCAAGCAATTAATTTAGAATATTCGGCATTTCTAAAAAGTACAAATTTTGTTACTATAGCTAAATTATTTTTAACATCTCCCTAGGAAAGTGTGTCTTCAAGTTGTTTTATTGTTGAATATCTACAAAATTATTATGAAAATTACCACTACTGTTTTTAGTACAGTATTGCTATTATCTTTTCGTGATTTGAGTCTCTAAAGATTTGCTATGTTAAGATTATTACCATAAATTAGTTTCAACCATGGTGCAAATCTCAGGACAAATCAGTACATTGTACACACTATTTCTTTTGCAAAATGAAAAAAATAGAGAGAAGTCAGAAACAGAAAGAATTGGGCTGACAGCATTTAAGGTCTGAATAGAAGAAAACAGGATGGATCCAAAAAGTAAATATGCATATTGACCAAGCTGATCTTATGAGGCAGACAGTTATATGAGAGAAAGGGATAGCTACCAGTCTCATTACTCAGATTTGCTCTGAAAGGAAAGCCAGTGCAACCACCCATGAGGAGACTGCCTCTTTACCTATCCATAGCAGTGTCCAGACTGTCTTTCTTGGCTCCCTGAAAGTGTCAGGCCAGAAAAATCTTGCCTCAATTAATGATGCTTCTCTGCCTTTATCTGACAGTGCATTGGCCCTTCACATTCAAATTTGAGCTTGCCTTTTGGGCTTCTCCCTTGACAGCATCACCCCCACCAGGTACCCCAATGGCCTCGCTCCTGATTTGGATCTTGTGAAGATGGGTGGGGCTGTCATAGGCAGAGTCACATGGGTTAAATGATTGAGGGCAGCTCTGCTTGTTTAAGTTCCTTTAGGGCTCCTGCTCTGAAAGTCCAGTCCATGCTCCATAGCTAGCAAAGATCAGGAGGCAGTAACAGTAGACACTTAAATTATAATCATGGTAACACAAAATATCTTTAAAAGCACAGTGAAAATAGCAATATCTGTGTAAATAACATTAAAGATCATTTAACTAGCTTCTTGTGGTGTTGTGTTAAAGAGCACTTAAAAAGCCTCTATTCCCCATATTCCCCCAATATCTCTGAATCTCAGTAGAGACAGGCACTAATGGTTCTTACTTTGCAGTTAAGCAAATGAACTCAGTTATATAGAATTTAGAACGCAAAAATTTTGCCTCCTAAACCATGAATTTTTTTCTTTCTGATTGCATTACAAGAATTGTTTGAAGACTAGATATTTACACCAAAGAGTGATTTTTGCATGAGCCATCCTTTTTAGAAAAAAAATCCTTAATTTGGAGTCAGAATCAGCAGCAGTCCTCCAAAATACAAAAATGCTTATTTCACCAGACAGAATCAGTGTCTAATTGACTGCATTGAATTTGGAAAACAGGCTAAGATCCTCAAATAAAAGACTTTAATTTTGTGCTCTTACAGAAGTTGGTCTACTAAATATTTTATTTCTCTCCTACTGTAGACCATAGGCATTCTGTTTATTCACTCAGTAGACACTTCATGCCTACAGCGTATTGGAAACTATGCCAAGCGCTAGGGATGCAATGGCGAGCAGTGCAGCTAGGGTCCTTGTTCTCTTCCTGCCTCAAGGTTTCGATAGCATCTATACCCTGATAATTCCCAAATCAATAGCCCTAGCTTGGACCATCTATTTGTCTTTTCTTACACTGCTAATAAAGACATGCCTGAGCCAGGGTAATTTTTAAAGGAAAGAGGTTTTGTTGTTGTTTGTTTTTTTTTTTTTTTTTTGAGACAGAATCTCTCTCTGTCGCCAGGCGCCAGGCTGGAGTACAGCGGCATGATCTCAGCTCACTGCAACCCCTTCCTCCCGGGTTCAAGCAATTCTCCTGCCTCAGCCTCCTGGTTAGCTGGGACTACAGGTGCATGCCACCACACCCAGCTAATATTTTTTGTATTTTTAGTAGAGACGGGGATTCACCCTGTTGGCCAGGATGGTCTCGATCTTTTGACCTCATGATCCGCCCGCCTTGGCCTCCCAAAGTGCTGGGATTACAGACTTGAGCTACCATGCCTGGCCAGGAAAGAGATTTAATTGACTCACAGTTCCACATGGCTGGGGAGGCCTCACAACCATGGTAGAAAAGCAAGGGACATCTTACATGGTGGCAGGCAAGAAAGAGCTCATACAGGGGAATTCTCCTTTATAAAACCATCAGATCTTATGAGATTTGTTCACAAGAACAGCATGGGAAAGACCCACTCCCATGATTCAACTACCTTCCACTGGATCCCTCCCATGACATGTGGGAATTGTGGGAGCTACAATTCAAGATGAGATTTGGGTGGGGACACAGTCAAACGTATCAGACCTCTTCCTTAAACTCATGACAAGTGTGTCCAACTTCCCTCTCAGAATCTCCATTTGGATGTTTGAGCATCTCAAACATGTCTAACACAGAGACCCTGTACTCTGCCTTACCTGTGCCTCTTGCCATCTTCCCCATCTCAATAAACAGCAGTATTCTTTTAATTGCTTGGCAAAACCTGGGCAGAGTGTCTCTCAACTCCTCTCTTTCCTTTTAAATTCCATGCACACTCCATTAATAAATCCTGTTGTCTCTGCTTCCAGAATATTTCCACAAACTGACCACTCCTCACCGCTTCCAGGTCAAGCAACCTGGGTTATTGCATTTTGCCTCCCAGCTGGCCTTCCTGCCTCTCCCTTCTTCGATTACAGTCTGTTCTCCACACAGCAACTAGAGTATTCATTCTGGTACATTTAAGGTCATGTCACTCCCCAGTTATAACCCTCCATGGCTTCCCATTCGCTCAGTATAGGCCAGCAGCCTGAGACAGCCCACAAACCCTGCTCCCATCTGCCCTGCTTCACCCCTCTGGATGCATCTCCCTCCATTCTGTCCCTTGACCATGGAAAGAGCACACACTCCTGCCTCTGCCCTTGAGGGTCCCTCTGCTGAAATGTTCTTTTTTTGTGTATGGTTGTGGCTTACACCGTCATATATTTTATGTCTTATTCAAACACTCTGTAGTATTTGAGACTTGTCCTAGTCACCATATCTAAAATGTCAACAAAATCTCACCATTCTGACACTCTCTTGCCTCCATCCTCTAAATTATTTTTCTCTTTAGCACTTATCACTTCAAATACTCTCTTAAGTAAACTAAAGACAAGTAAAATAGTCTGTCTAAATTACTATTTTTTGATTAGCCATGAGATTCAAAATAATAATTATAATTATTTCTAATAATTATATGATAATTATTATTTTGAGGGTCTCTCTCTCTGTCACCCAGGCTGCAGTACAGTGGCATGAACATGGCTGACTGCAGGCCTTGACCTCCTGGGCTCAAGCGACACTCCGGCCTCAGCCTCCCGTGTAGCTGAGACTACAGGCATGTGCCACCATACCCAGCTCATTTTTGTATTTTTTGTTAGAGATGGAGCCTTGCCATGTTGGGGTGGGGCACACCTGTAATCCCAGCTACTCAGGAGGATGAGGCAGCAGAATCCTTTGAACCCAGGAGGCCGAGGTTGCAGTCAGCCTAGATTGCCCCATAGCACTTCACCTTGGGTGACAAACCTCCATAACCCCTACCAAAATAACAGACAAAATACTTCAATGACAATATAAAAGAATTAAATAGCTGTAAGAGACAAATTTTAAAATTACTGAATCATGGCCTCTCAAAATTGAAGGAATTTTAGTGTTTGTCTGGGCCTATGCTTTGCAAAATGGGAAACGCCTATCTGGAGATCTGCCTATTTTTTGAGGGTGGAGCAATCTCTCAAGGATAAGTGGAAGCCACAGGATGGATATGCCATGCTTTCCTGGAACAGAAACATTTTTCAAAAATTAGAGGAAAACATTATTTTTATTTTAAAAAATATTTAGAGAAGAATATAATATGCACATTAATTTCTTTATACTTATGTATTTTCCCCACTTTTTTTTTCTTCTAAGACTGAGTCTTGCTCTGTCACCAGGCTGGAGTACAGTGGCGCGATCTCAGCTCACTTCAACCTCTGCCTCCTGGGTTCCAGCGATTCTCCTGCCTCAGCCTCCCGCATAGCTGGGATTACAGGTGGGCACCACCACGCTTAGCTAATTTTTTAATTTTTTGTAGAGACGAAGTTTCACCATGTTGGTCAGGCTGATCTCTATCTCCTGACCTCATGATCCACCTGCCTTGGCCTCCCAAAGTGCTGGGATTACAAGCATGAGCCACCGCGCCCGGCCCTTTTATTTTGTTGCCGTTGTTGTTGTTGCTGTTGTCATTCTGAGACAGAGTCTTACCCTGTCACCCAGGCCTCCCTCTATGGGCTCTCCCACTTTAGCTTTTCAAGTAGCTGGGACCAAAGGCAGCCGCCACCACACCTGGCTAATTTTTGGTATTTTTTGTAGAGACTGGGTTATGCCATATTTTCCAGGCTGGTCTCAAACTCCTGGACTCACATTCGCGTGCTTGGGCCTCCCAAAGTGTTGGGGTTACAGATGTGAGCTACCACACCTGGCCTTTTTTTTCCCCAGTATTATTTTCTACTCTCATGTGAGAAGGAAAAGGCCTCAAGATATGGAAGACTTCAAAAATCAAAAGAAAAGCAAGCAAACAAACAAAAATAGGGAAGACCAACAATTTTTATTTTCCCCTGTCTGCAAAGTAAACCTACATGTAGTAGGCCCACCAGTGTGGTTGCTAATACAGCATCATGAAACTTTTAAAGATAAAGCATATTCCAAGTGAATTGAGTGATTTGCAATTGTACCCTTAGATGCTCAGCATTGCTTAGTTTACTCTTCTTCATAGACAGTTTAATGTGGGGAAAAAAACCCTGAGAAACAATGATTCTCTAATTCTCTGTAAAAAGCATGAATTCTTGCTAAAACTTTCCAAACTGTGGTCTCCTACCATTTTATTTTTAAGACAGGTTCTTGCTTTGTTGATTTATTGCTCAGGCTGGAGTGCAGTGGCGCAATTTCAGCTCACTGCAGCCTCTACCTCCTGGGCTCAAAAGATCCTCCCACCTCAGCCTCCCGAGCAGCTGAGACTACAAGCATGTGCCACCACTATTGGCTAATTTTTTAATTTTTTTATAGTGACAGGATTTCACTATGTTGCCCAGGCTAGTCTTGAATTTGTGAGCTCAGATGATCCTCCTACCTGAGTCTCCCAAAATGTTGGCATTACAGGCATGAGCCACTGCACCCGGCCTCTCCTATTCTCTTGTACAAACCCAGTGTAGTTGGTCCTCTATATCCATGAGTTCCACAGCCTTGGATTGAAAATACTTGAAAAACAAAGAAACAAAATAATGATTAAAAATAATATGGATTTAAAAAACAATGTGGTGTAACAACTATACAGCATTTACATTGTATTAGGTATTATAAGTAATCTAGAGATA
The DNA here is from genome assembly GCF_030222135.1 of Aotus nancymaae. Lineage (NCBI taxonomy): Eukaryota > Metazoa > Chordata > Mammalia > Primates > Aotidae > Aotus > Aotus nancymaae. The sequence goes on from NW_026988682.1 coordinate 477,942, forward strand.
ACTGAAAGTATACAGGAGTATATGTGTAGGTTATATGCAAATACCATGCCATTTTATATAAAAGACTTAAGCATCCTCAGATTTTGGTATCTGAGGAGGGGTCCTGGAACCAATCAATCCCTCATGGTTCCCAAGAGACAGCTGTACCAGGACATGCATCTTCCACTTTGTGGCATGTGTTCAGAGGAAGAAGAGAATCACAATAGATAGAAGATGTAATAATCAAAATAATTGAAATAATTGAAAGCTTCATGATAGGCAGTGCTTGATTGAGATGTTGATGGATAGAATTAGAACATTTGTTCACCATTTGAATAATAATGAATAGAAAATATTTGACTATTCATTTGTCTTCATTGATGATGGGGAAGAGAATTCTGGGAAGGGAGTATAGTGTAATGAAACCAGCATGGTCTTTGAAGACAGAGAGACTTGGGCCCAAGATCTGGCCTTTTTATTTTTCTTTGAGACAATGTCTCATTCTGTCACCTAGGCTGGAGTTCTCTGGTGCAATCATAGGTCACCACAGCCTCCAGCTCCTCAGCTCAACCAATCCTCCCACCTCAACCTCCTGAGTAGCTGGGACTACTGACATGTGCCACCACACCCAGCTAATTTTTGTATTTTTTGTAGAGACAAGGTTTTGCCATGTTGCCCAAGCTAGTCTCAAACTCCTGGGCTTAATTGATCCACCTGCCTTAGCCTCCCAAAGTGCTGGGATTACAGGCATGAGCCATCGCACCCAGCAGATCTGACACTTTCATTTAGGAAATGCATGGCATTGGGAAAGAATTCTTTCCTCACAAAGTTATCCTGAAAATTTTTTAGCTATTGTGTGTGAATATGAAAGCATAGCTTCTGGAATATGTAAAATATGCTTAATAAAATTTCTCATCTTTCCAGGTGACAGGAATAGCATGAGCTTGTTGTCCTCACAATCTTGCTGTTCCTGTCATCTTCTCTCCAGGTGACAGGAACAGCAGGATTGTAAGGACTTGCTTTCAACAGTTTGAGCTCAGTCCAGTTTGAGTGGAGGCTCATGGTAAAGCTATGATGACATAAAATTGGGATGTTATTCATATTTCAAATAAGCTTCTTAAGGAAAATTATAATAAAATCCAGAGCTAACTAACTTACATATAGCTATAAAATTATTTGCTAAGGAAACATAATTTGTCCAGCATAAGATAATACTTTATTTCTTAGAAAGCAATATTCCTTATTCATCTTGCTTCTTCTAAAGGAAGGAAAATTATATCTCTTATAATTACAGAAGTATTTTCTATTTGGGGAGATTTGGAGTTAGTGAGACTGAAAAACAGTTTTCAATATAGTTTTGATTTGCATTTCTCTAATGACCAGTGATGATGAGCATTTTTTCATATGCTTGTTGGCCTCATGTATGTCTTCTTTTGTAAAGTATCTGTTCATATCCATCGCCCACTTTTGAATGGGCTTGTTTGTTTTTTTCTTGTAAATCTGTTTTAGTTCGTTGTAAATTCTGAATATCAGCCCTTTGTCAGATGGGTAAGCTGCAAAAATTTTTTCCCATTCTGTTGGTTGCTGATTCACTCTAATGACTGTTTCTTTTGCCGTGCAGAAGCTGTGGAGTTTGATTAGGTCCCATTTGTCTATTTTGGCTTTTGTTGCCAATGCTTTTGGTGTTTTGGTCATGAAGTCCTTGCCTAAGCCTATGTCCTGAATGGTTTTGCCTAGGTTTTCTTCTAGGGTTTTTATGGTGTTCGGCCTTATGTTTAAGTCTTTAATCCACCTGGAGTTAATTTTAGTCTAAGGTGTCAGGAAGGGTTCCAGTTTCTGCTTTCTGCATATGGCTAGCCAGTTTTCCCAACATCACTTATTAAACAAGGAATCCTTTCCCCATTGCTTGTTTTTGTCAGGTTTGTCAAATATCGGATGGTTGTAGATATGTTGTGTTGCCTCTGAGGCCTCTGTTCTGTTCCATTGGCCTATATCTCTGTTTTGGTACCAGTACCATGCTCTTTTGATTACTGTAGACTTGTAGTATAGTTTGATGTCCGGTAGTGTGATGCCTCCCGCTGGAGACAACAGATGCTGGAGAGGATGTGGAGAAATAGGAACACTTTTACAATGTTGGTGGGAGTGTAAATTACTTCAACCATTGTGGAAGACAGTGTAGCGATTCCTCAAGGACCTAGAAATAGAAATTACATTTGACCCAGCAATCCCATTACTGGGTATATATCCAAAGGATTATAAATCTTTCTACTGTAAGGACAGATGCACACGAATGTTCATTGCAGCACAGTTTACAATAGCAAAGACCTGCAACCAACCCAAATGCCCATCGATGATAGACTGGACAGTGAAAATGTGGCACATATACACCATGGAATATTATGCAGCCATCAAAAATGATGAGTTCCCGTCTTTTGTAGGGACATGGATAAACCTGGAAACCATCATTCTCAGCAAACTGACACAAGAACAGGAAATCAAACACCACATGTTCTCACTCATAGGCAGGTGTTGAACAATGAGAACACATGGACACAGGGAGGGGAGCACTACACACTGGGGTCTGTCGGGGGGAAATAGGGGAGGGACAGTGGGGAGTGGGGAGTTGGGGAGAGATAGCATGAGGAGAAATGCCACATATAGGTGAAGGGGAGGAAGGCAGCAAATCACACTGCCATGTATGCACCTATGTAACAATCTTGCATGTTCTTCACATGTACCACAAAACCTAAAATGCAATTAAAAAAGAAAAGAAAAGAAAAGAAAAACAGTTTTGTGGGGTTTCATTCAGCTATTAGTTATTTTCCTTACTACTCTCTCCCCTCACCAATTTCTATTGAAAAACCACAGCACAACCTGGCTAATTCATTTTTAACAAAAATAACATGACTTGGAAATTGTGCTGCTGGTGGCTGAGTTAAGTTTTGCACATCTGGACTTCACCATTAATCCTCACCATGAGAATCACAGGGTGAGGTTTTGTTATGGCCACTATGTGAAGCCAAAATAGGGACTTCCCCTGGGAGTCTCCAGGGTGTGCACTCCTGTATCTGAGGCCAGCATGCTCCGGCAGTGACTCCTCAGGCCACTATTTTTGGACACCCAGCTAGATTGTTCAATATGATACTTTGCTGTTTTTAAAAGAGCTCAAAAAGGAGTCTGTGTGAGTGAAAGTGTGATTTTTGGAGTGCTTCTACTTCTGCATTCCCCGATTTTTGTTTTTCTCAGTTTACTGCCAGCCATATTACAGAACTTCTCTGGGGTATGAAGAAGTTGAGTGACAGGATTTTATGCATGTACAGGAATTACTCATTCAACTTCTGCTGTGCAGCTGCCCAGGACTCTTCAAGGATGAGAAAACAGTAAACAAGAATGTATCAAAAATGTAGGACTGGGCAAAAGGCTGAAACAAAAGAATTTTTAATGGGAAAATGAGATAAGGAAGCTTCACTGATCATGCACATGTAAAACATAGAACAGAGTAGTGGGAAAAGCTAGGTTTCGCAGTCTAACACATAGAGATTTGAATTCTGTTTCTACCCTTTCCTATCCATCCTCCTCCACATTTCTGTGACTGTATTACCTAATGTTATATGTTTCAATTCCTCCACGTATAAACTGTGAACAAATAATAGTGATAATAGCTAACCTTTATTGTGTATTTACTTTATGGAAGGTTTTGTACTAAGTGCACTGCATACAGTATCTCATTTATATCCAAAAAGTAGGAATTATTATTATTTCTATGTTCAGGCATGAATACTGGGGCGGCTCAGAGGTGAAACAACTATTTTGCAGGATGGCTAAAGATAACATAGGCCAGTCATGGAGTCTCATGCCTGGAATCCTAGCACTCTGGGAGGCTGAGGAGGGTGGATCACTTGAGGTCAGGAGTTCAAGACCAGCCTGGGCTACATAGTGAGACCCTGTCTTGAAAATAGTAATAACATAAACAAGTGTCTCAGCATGTTGCCTTGTACACAGAAGTTACTCTATAAATAACTGTTTTTATAAAATCTTATCTTACAATAACTGGTATATTTAGAAGATGAGATATTTCAACACCATACATCTGCAACCATCTGATCTTTGGCAAACCTGACAAAAACAAGCAATGGGGAAAGTATTCTCTATTTAATAAGTGGTGCTGTGAAAACTGGCTAGCCATATGAAGAAAACAGAAACTGAACCCCTTCCTTACATCTTATACAAAAATGAACTCAAGATGGATTAAAGACTTTAAAAGTAAAACCCCAAATCATAAAAACCCTAGAAGAAAACCTAGGCATATCATTGAGGACCTAGGCATGGTCAAAGAGTTCATGACTAAAACACGAAAAGCAACGGCAACAAAAGCCAGAATTGACAAACAGGATCTAATCAAACTAAAGAGCTTCTGCACAGCAAAAGAAACTATCATCAGAGTGAACAGGCAACCTACAGAATGAGAAAAAATTCTTGCAATCTACCCATCTGACAAAGGTCTGATATCCAGAATACAAGGAACTTAAATTTACAAGAAAAAAAAAACATCAAAAAGTGGGCAAAGAATATGAACTGATACTTCTCAAAAGAAGTCATTTATGCATCAAACAAACATATGAAAAAACCTCATCATCACTGATCATTAGAGAAATGCAAATCAAAACCACAATGAGATACCATCTTATACCAGTTGGAATGGCAATTATTAAAAAGTCAGGAAACAATAGATGCTGGCAAGGATGTGGAGAAATAGGAACACTTTTACACTGTTGGTGGGAGTGTAAATTAGTTCAACCATTGTGGAAGACAGTGTGGTGATTCCTCAAGGATCTAGAACTAGAAATTCCATTTGACCCAGCAATCCCATTACCAGGTATATACCCAAAGGATTATAAATCATTCTACTATAAAGACACATGCACATGTATGTTTATTGCAGCACTATTTATAATAGCAAAGACTTTGAACCAACCCAAATGCCCATCAATGATAGACTGGATATAGAAAATGTGGCACATATACACCATGAAATACTATGCAGCCATAAAAAAGAATGAGTTCATGTCCTTTGCAGGGACATGCAGGAAGCTGGAAGCCATCATTCTCAGCAAACTAACACAGGAAAAGAAAATGAAACACTGCATGTTCTCACTCATAAATGGGAGTTGAACAATGAGAGCACATGGACACGGGGAGGGGAACATCACATACTGGGGCCTGTCAGAGGGTGGGGAGCAAGGGGAAGGAGAGCATTAGGAGAAATACCTAATGCATGCAGGGCTTAAAACCTAGATGACAGGTTGATGGGTGCAGCAAACCACCATGGCACATGTATACCTATGCAACAAACCTGCACATTGTGCGCATGTATCCCAGAACCTAAAGTAAAATTAAAAAAAAAAAAAAGAATAACTAAAATTTTCTTCTTTCTACTTCAAAGCTTCCCTTTGGAAAAAAAAAAAAAGATGAGATACTTCAAAAATATAAATTGTGACTATCAGCAAGTTATCTGCACCCATGGTTCAAAGTTTTCTGATTAGTAATGAAATATGAGTAGATTTATAGTTCTCACATTTTGTTGTGATTGAGTGCATAACAGTGCAGATTCCACAAATTTTTATTCTATGCAGCCCAGGGCTCTGCCTATTTGAAAAAACATGCCAATAACTCATTCCAAAGCTGGTGGTCAGTTTGGAGCCAAACTTTGATAAATATTGGCCTAGAAGATCTCCAAAGTCTCATGTAACTCTAAAATGACTATTCCATATATATATATATTTTAAACTGTCATGGGGTTACAGGGGAAGGAGGGCATTTTTCAACAAATTGGAATGCCAGAGAAAATTAGAGGTGCTCCAAGTCACATGGAACTCTTTACAGTGGTTTTTTCTCTTTGTGGGTAGATACATTCCAAAGACCAAATTCTGTATTAGTTGTTTGCTCAGAGATGCAATATAAGGACTGATATGATTCCAAAGACTAGTAGAGTTCATCGTGACCCAAATAGCTCTAAAATGGGCAAGGGACGGCTCCTGAGGAAAGTACAGTGTATTAGAAACAACATATTATCTGTAGAATTGCCATTCTTGTCTCTAAAGATATTTCTTTCTAGAGAGTCTCAAAGTCCTGGAACCATGTTGGCAAATTCTTCCTCCTTGGTTCTCTTTCTTTTAGGGTCTGCACTAATGATTGCCTTTCTTTTATGATAATCTATTTAGTCACTACTAATCAAATCACAACCCCTCTGGATTTTATTAAAATCACTGTCCTTCATGAGGTTTGAGAAGCAGACTAATGGACATCAGCAACTCCAAATTCTTTTTTTTTTTTTTGAGACGGAGTTTCGCTCTTGTTACCCAGGCTGGAGTGCAATGGCGTGATCTCGGCTCACCGCAACCACTGCCTCCTGGGTTCAGGCAATTCTCCTGCCTCAGCCTCCTGAGTAGCTGGGATTACAGGCACTCGCCACCATGCCCAGCTAATTTTTTTGTATTTTTAATAGAGACGGGGTTTCACCATGTTGACCAGGATGGTCTCAGTCTCTTGACCTCGTGATCCACCCGCCTTGGCCTCCCAAAGTGCTGGGATTACAGGAGTGAGCCACCGTGCCAGGCCTCCAAATTCTTTAGTTCACAATCCAGCCTGGTTTCCCCTCCACACAACCCCTCACCCTTTTATTCCCACCCATCACCAATCCACACCCTCCCCTCACCCATCCACACATTGGCTAAAAGTACCAATCAATGAGGGCCTGCCTTTTCACTTTGTTACCAGAGGAGGAAAGGAAGAGTCAACCAACTCAGCACAGTTAGAAAACAACACTACTAACTCACTCAGTACACGCCAGCACTTTGGGTAATTTATTCAGCCTGCCCCTACCTCCATGAATTCAGATTACTTTAGAACTCCATCCGTAGGTTCCCTAAAGGAGGTATGGCTACAGCAAAAATTAAGTAAAATAAAAATTCTCCTATTGAGACAATTTTCCTGGATATGCTGTGTAATTAGTTATTTATGCCCCATGCAAATAATCCTAAAATCTTGATTAAGACAGACTAGAGGGCCGGGTGTGGTGGCTCACGCCTGTAATCCCAGCACTTTGGGAGGCTGAAGCGGGTGGATCACGAGGTCAAGAGATCAAGACCATCCTGGTCAACATGGTGAAACCCCGTCTCTACTAAAAATACAAAAAATTATCTGGGCACGGTGGCGCATGCCTGTAGTCCCAGCTACTCAGGAGGCTGAGGCAGGAGAATTGCCTGAACCCAGGAGGCAGAGGTTGCGGTGAGCTGAGATCGCACCATTGCACTCCAGCCTCGTGCCTGGTGACAGAGCAAGACTCTGTCTCAAAAAAAAAAAAAAAAAAAAAAAAAAAGAATGGTCACATTGTGTATAATTTCATTTTTATGAAAGTATCTATTTTGGGGCCAGATGCGGTGGCTCACGTCTGTAATCCCAGCACTTTGAGAGGAGGAGGCAGGCAGATTACCTAAGGTCAGGAGTTCGAGACCATCCTGACCAACATGGTAAAACTCCATCTCTAAAAAAAAAATACAAAAATTAGCTTGGTGCGGTGGTACACACCTGTAGTCTCAGCTATTTGGGAGGCTGAGGCAGGAGAATCACTTAAACCCAGGAGTGGAGGTTAAGCCAAGATCACACCACTGCATTCCAGCCTGAGTGACAGAGTAAGACTCCATCTCAAAAAAAGAAAAAAGTATTTATTTGAAAATATATCTAGGATAGGTAAATCCCTAGAGGCAGAGAGCAAACTGGTAGTTGCCCAGGGGCTAGAGTGGAGACTAAGACATTCCTTCCTACTTAAGGAATGTGAGGTTTTCTTTTGGAGATAGGAAAAAGTTTTGAAAATAGAGGTGGTAGTTATACAACTCTGTATGTACTAAATACCACTGAATTGTACACTTGAAAATGGTTAATACTGTGTCATATAAATTTCACATCAATTTTGAAAAATCCTGATTAAACTCAGAGACTTCTAGGGACTGAAGAGCCAGAAAAAGAAACAAGGGGTTACTGGGTTATTCTCTCTTTAGGTATACTATTAGTTTGCATGATCAGAGGAGAAAGTCCATAAATAAGAGGTGACAACTGCTCTGGGACCAAGGAGAATAAATAATAGATATGGGAATGGGAGGAAAGGGCCCAGGATATCAGTGGAAAGTTAACTTGACCAAAAGCTAGGCAGCAGGTGTGTAGAGGGGAACTAATGTCCGCGAGCAGGTGTATACTTTCCTTGAACAGGAGAACACACGATGAATTTATAGTATAATTTAAGGCATTACTTTATTATTTATTATCAAATATGATAAAAAGCTGAAAAGAAAACAAGAAAATGAATGTCATTCTAGGAGGCAAAAGGTGTTATTAAAAGCAGAAAGAAACAACTCGAGCAATAAAGAAGCGACTCTATGTTTCAAATGCAGAGACCATGTCTTAGTTAACTTGGGATCCCAGCACTGCCCCAGGCACTTGGTGTTCAAAAGTTGTTTGTTGACTGAAGGATAATGGCTCACACTTACATAGAGTCTATGTACCAGGTGTTACTCTAAACCACTTAATTCATTTCATTCTGCAGGAGCCCTAAGGGTTATCTATTATCATCTCTTTTACAGATGAGAAAAGTGGGGCACAGAACAGTTCGAATCATAACAGCAGTGTGGAGACTAAAGTAACTCCATCTTGGATGCTGAAACACCATGTTGACTTCTGATTAACCCCCAGTTCTGGCAATACCTCTAAGATTTCTACTTTATCTACTGTTAAGAGCACATATTTACCATAAGTCCAGCCCCTAGATCAAAACAACCTTGATGTTATCATGTACAGGCATTTACTATGAATCCTGCCCCTGAGCAAATTACAGGCTGTGATGCAGGTAGCACTCTTGCCTTTCCCTGAGGGGTCAGCTGCAATTGTCCTGCACATCCCTTCTGAAGCACCTATACCCTCTCCCTACAGTATATAAGCCCTGGGTCTCGGGTAGGGTAACAGCGAGCGGATCCACCATCTCGCAGACGCCTGGGACATGGCTTCTGTTTTTAAGTTCTTATTAAATGCTTCTTTGCTAAGAAACTGGACATGGCTGCCTCTTTATTTGGCCTTTCAGCTCCTTAAGGCTTTGTGGGCAGGTTTGCATAGACCAGCTCACTGTAGAACAGTGGAGTCAGGATGTGCACCCATATAGTCTAGCTCCGGAGTGTGTGCTGACACGGACTCAAAGAAATCAGGATAAAGAGAAAGACTGATGAGCCAGTAAACACACTGATTGCCTACCCTTCTGAGAAGAGGAATAATCGGAACCTCTTTGGCCTTTCCCAGGTTCTTGTTTCTGGTCAGATTCAGGTCTAACGGCCACTGGGTGAGTCTCCACAGAATTCCTGGGTAGTGTATGTGGTCTGTGAAAACAAAAGAGACACCTGTGCTCACCTCGTGATCCACCTGCCTCAGCCTCCCAAAGTGCTGGGATTACAGGCGTGAGCCACCGCACCCAGCCCAGGCTAGTACTTTAATTTTTTGTAGAGACAGTCTTGCTATGTTGCTCAGGCTAATCTTGAACTCCTGCCTTGGTCTCCCAAAGTGTTGAGATTACAGATGTGAGATATAGAGTCTGGCCAAAAAAATTTCTTTCATTGAAGTTAAATTATGACCAGGAACAGTGGCTTATGCTTGTGATCTCAACTCCTTGGGAGGCCAAGGTAGGAAAATAGCTTGAGACCAAGAGTTCAAGACCAGTCTGGGCAACATAGCCAGACCCCCATCTGTATGAGAAAAAAATAAAAGGTGAGGAGTAAATTTAAACACACTTTAGGCCAGGCATGGTGCCTCACACCTGTAATCCCAGCACTTTGGGAGGCCAAGGTGGGCAGATCACCTGAGGTCAGGAGTTCAAGACCAGCCTGGCCAACATGGTGAAGCACTGTCTCTACTAAAAATACCAAAAATTAATCAGGCGTGGTGGTGGATGCCTATAATCCCAGCTACTCAGGAGGCTGAGACAGAAGAATTGCTTAAATCTGGGATGCAGAGATTGCAGTGAGCCGAGATTGAGCCATTGCGCTCCAACCTGGGCAACAAGACCAAAACTCCATCTCAAACACACAAACAGTAGAGAAACTAGTATTGGTGGTATTGCACACTTTTTGCAAGTTTCCTACTCACTGCTAACCAGCAAGGTTCATCTCATTCTGTTACAAGGGACAGAATGAAAGATCCAACCTACTCAAGAACAGTCTAAGAGAAACCAATCAGCTTAAGTAGAAAAAAAATCCTCTAGTCTTATTATCCTCTTAATAGTCTTACTAAACCTTTGAACACATCATCTTGTTAATTCTCAGAACCACCCCTAAGCCAGGTATATTGCCACCAGTTTACAGTTAAGAAGCGATCTGCTTAGCATCACACAAGTAGTGAGTGCCAAGTCTGGACTGGCACTGAAACAAATGCCAGTTATTTGAAATTAAAATGAACAGGATGATGTAAGTGTTGCTTTTATTATACCTAGAACAATGTTGATTTGGGGTTCTAGATGACCCAAGTATCAATGATGTGATCATTTCTTTTAGTTTCTACATGACAAGAGAGAAATTATTCTTGCCCTATCTCAGAATATATTGGCATTCTTAATGTTAATGTTACACACAATGAGCATAGTTGTTTGACTTTCTCAAGTTATAAGTTAACTTTCAGCAAACTGGTTTTTAAGAGAAACTATATTAAAATCAGTACCTGTTGAAAACAAAAATGACAAAATACTCACATAAGATAATAAATGACGGCTTCTTTTTTTTTTTTTTTTTTTTTTTTTTTTTTGAGACGGAGTTTCACTTGTTACCCAGCCTGGAGTGCAATGGCACGATCTCAGCTCACTGCAACCTCCACCTCCCAGGTTCAAGCAGTTCTCCTGCCTCAGCCTCCTGAGTAGCTGGGACTACAGCCATGCACCACCATGCCCAGCTAATTTTTGTTGTTTCAGTAGAGACGGGGTTTCACCGTGTTGACCAGGATGGTCTCGATCTCTTGACCTCGTGATCCACCTGCCTTGGCCTCCCAAAGTGCTGGGATTATAGGTGTGAGCCGCTGCCCCTGGCCCTAAATGACAGCTTCTTAATTGGTTTTTAAGAGAAACTAGTTTGCTGGAAGTTAATTTATAACTTGAGAAAGTCAAACAACTATGCTCATTATGTTGCCATTATCTGACAAAGACTGAGATAGATCTCACATAACGTAATAATTCATAATTAAAGTAGAAGTACTTTCCATAGTTTCCACATATTAGGAAATGGTACACAGAGATGCAGTTGATACCTTAACACCCATCAGTCTTTTCAATATAATACAGATTATTTTCCATAAAATGAATTTCCTTATACTTATGCTCAAAACTTATCTATTCTGGTTTGGTTTGGAGGTTTGTTTGTTTATTTGTTTTTTTTGTTTGTTTGTTTTTTGGTGAAGGAGGGAAGAAGAGGTGAATCTCCTACAAATTTGTGAGATCATCTTGAATCTCTATAGATCATTACATAAATGTAGCCCGGCATGTACAGTCAGGACAGGAGAAAGAAAAAGGGAGGGAGAAGAGAAAAATACCAGAGGTAGAGAAAAGAACTGCAAGACCCAAGGGTTAGGAATAAACTAGAACCTTACTCTAAGCGATTGGACAAGTTGAAAAATAACACAAAATCATTATCAGCTATTAAAAAAAAAATGAGGGTTTGAGGTAAAGTCAAGTCTGATTTGTCAACAGGAAGCTGTGGGCTCTGCGCCTCTATTTATACAAACGTTTGCTTTTTCCATCTTGGGTTCTGCCCAGAATTTGTCGTGACTGCTGCTTCTGGCTCTGCTTGACTGGTTTTAGAGAAAAAGAAAGAAAGAAAGAAAAAACACAACTGTGGCCACCTGTTCCTCTCCTTACCACAGAGACACTTAAGTCACTTTCCCTGATGTTTGGTTGGTGAAAATGCTCAAAGATAGAAGGGCTTCCTTTTTTTAAAATCAGAGTATTGTGGTTTTAATCAAGGCCTCCCTGAGCTGACAAAGCTACAAGGACAGTCCGGCCTCTCCTCCACTGTGCTCCTGGTGTCTTTCCAGTTTACCCTAAGTTTCCCACACTTCCCAGATTCCCTTTGAATTTGCAATTTGACAATTCCCATCCTTTAGCTTTCCAGCTCTCCCACCCTGGTGTCAGCCTGCTGTCACTCTCTCATCCCCCTAACCCCCGGTCTGGTGCTGTTCCATCTTTCTTCCCACTTCTTCCTTTCCTTCTTCACTGTGTTACAGCAGCTTCAGTAGAAAAGGGAGAGGGATCTTAGAGGTTTCCTGTGCCTTCTGACCAGGGGTAAAGTGGTTAGTTAGACATCCAGCTTTGGCCACAAGTACCCCGAAGCAGAGAATGGAGGAGCTTGTGTCTAGCAACATATACTGCTGTATATGTCATCAAAGTAAGACTCAGAAGTTGGGAGACCAGCTGGGGTTTGCACTCTCTGCTGTGAGTCAAAACAATACTGAGAAGAAGTGTTCATAGAACTCTATTTAGTGAGTAGGACACACACTTGAATTTCCAGAATGTGTTCATTTAAGGAGAACAGAGAATTTTCTTGAATCATAAGCATGGAATATGGAAGAAGGCTCAGAGTAGAATCAACTCAATCCGAGAAGAGAAAATAAGGGTAAATCTTTATGAGTAGGTAGATGAGGCTACTATCTTCAGGATACCGGGAAGGCATTCAATACCTAATGATATTTTTACCAAATTCATAAATTCTAACATTGAAGATCCATTATTTTGGTTTAAAAAATGGCTTTTCAGGCCGGGTGTGTTGGCTCATGCCTGTAATCCCAGCACTTTGGGAGGCCAAGGTGGGTGGATCATGAGGTCAAGAGATAGAGACCATCCTGACTGACATGGTGAAATCCCGTCTCTAAAAAAAAAAAAAAATGGCTTTTCATTAAAAGCCATTGCTTAGCAAGGTTGTCATTTGGGCTTACCAGGAAAAGCGACATATTAACACCTTAACGAGTAAAATCTCTCTTCCAAATCTTTTTTTTTTTTTTGAGATGGAGTCTTACTGTTGTTGCCCAGGCTAAAATGCAGTGGCATGATCTCGGCTCACTGCAACCTCTGCCTCCCAGGTTCAAGTGATTCTCCTACCTTAGCCTCCTGAGTAGCTGAGATTACAGGCACCTGCCACCATGTCTGGCTAATTTTTGTATTTTTAGTAGACACGGGGCTTCACCATCTTGGCCAGGCTGATCTCAAACTCCTGACCTCAGGTGACCCTCCCACCTCGGCCTCCAAAAGTGCTGGGATTACAGGCATGAGCCACCGTGCCAGGTCAATACTCATTTTTTAAAGTGGAATAAAAGTGCATAAATTCATGCCTTTTTTTTTGTCAACATAAAAGAAAAGAGGAAAAGAACTAGAACAAAAGACATTTTATTCTGAGAAATAAATTAGGGAAAAATATTTTTAAATGTTTAATTTGGAACATACATAATACTGGAATTGTGCTGTCTGATGGAAATGTTGCAATATGGAGTAGGAGGGTCAAGTTCATGAAGAGAGTCTTAATATGATTCTTGAAAACTATGCCTACAAGATTTCTCTAAAGTGGCTACAATATGCATTTAGTGTGTCTGTCTAAATGAGTACATTTAATTCTAGAGACTGTAAGGAGTAGAGATTATATGCTTTGGTGCTTTTTCTAGCATTTCTTTTTAATCAGTTGTAGAGATCCCGTTAAACTAAATTGTTTCTTAACAGCAAGAATCTGATCATTTAACTAGTTTTCTCAGCAATATAAAAGCAACACAAACTCCACTGTCATATGTAACTTGTCTCCTAGTTCCTGTTTGAACTCCATTGGTTTTTATAGAAAGTTATGGAGTTTTTCAGACAGAGGATTCATAATATATAATTTGTCATTTGTTATAATGATGTTTTGTTCTGTTACATTGTGGATTGCTATCCTTACCTAGGATAAAGCAGATATGGTTGGTGTGAATTAGACTGTACCTAAGCTTCAAGAAATACAAATAATGCATTAAATCCAGAGAATCATAGAATTAAAAGAAATCTCAGAACTATGAATATATATTTTTTTATTTTATTTTTTTTGAGATGGACTCTCACTCTTGTCACCCAGGCTGCAGTGCAATGGTGCAATTTTGGCTCATTGCAACTTCTGCCTCCCAGGTTCAAGTGATTCTCCTGCTTCAGCCTCCCAAGTAGCTGGGATTACAGGCTCCCACCACCATGCCCAGCTAATTCTTGTATTTTAATAGAGACGGGGTTTCACCATATTGGCCAGGCTGGCTCAAACTCCTGAACTCAAGTGATCCACCTGCCTCAGCTTCCCAAAGTTCTGGGATTACAGGTGTGAGCCACTGTGCCTGGAAGAACTAATATAAATTTAACCTTCTCGTTTTAAAGATGACATTAAACCAGGACCTAATGAAGGAAAATGACTTATCCAAGGTTACATGGTGACTTCTAGAGCCAGTATAAGAATGTGGGTTGTCTGAATATTGTGTTTCTTTCACTCTTTCATATTAACCATTAGGCACACTTTCTGTCTGCCTATTAAAATTCAAGTCTGAATGCCCCTCTTAGCCCCAATTAGGATATTCTGGAAGCCATTTGCATAGTAATTCTACTGTGTACTTGGTAAGTCGTGAGGATGAATGAAGTCGCAACTCAAAGAAATGCCAAACAATGGTATGGTTTCACATGAAGTTGTCTAATTTACTTTGTGGAGGTGGGTTAACCCCAGTGCTACCATAAATGAATCAGTAAATGAGACTTACTTTCCAGTCTTACTTCCCAACTGGACAACTGCATGAACAATTGAATTGGGAATTATGAGTCCAAGTTTTATATCTGGCATAGTCCTCATGCTTTAGCCTCAGCCTCTGAGCTTAACAGAAGACATTTTGGATCCTATATGTTGCTAGTAGGATTGTATAATTCTTAGCCGTGTTGCAGAATCTTCCAGGACTATAAGAATTACTATGATCTGCCTCATAAGGAATACTTGCCAGCCAAATTTTCAGGCAAGCCAGCAAAATAGTTAAAATAAGAGTAAAGAGGAACATGTAAATATGAGGAGTTAATATAGGAAACGCTTGTGAGGAAAATAAATGAAGTTATATGGTTAGCTGAAATAGACAAGGATAACTTCTTCAATCCTAAGACCTATATCAGACAGATTCAATAGTAAAGATAATTAGCCTAAAGTTTATTCTCCCTTGAAATTGTACATAGAATGTTTGTATGTAAGCCATATATAGTCATCATCCATTCACTATGTCTATGATATTGAGAAGCAGCAAATTTATGCAATAATATAGACTTTGTATTTTAAGTGCTAAAAAATGGGATAAATGTTATCAGTTTGGGTGAAAAATTAGAGAGTAGGGGTAAAAGATTGGCATTGCAAAAGGATTGGTTTAAGAAATACTGTCTATAGGTTAGCTGTCAGTGGTTAAAGAAGAAGGAAATTCTCCTTCCTCTCACCCACATATTTTTTCTTTTTTCCTCTTTTTTGATGATCACAGACCATTGGGTTTCTGCGAATCCACATTTTCACAGGGATTAAGTAGGAAGTAATTGGAGCGACAGAGTCTCCTAGGGGCAGACCAACCATCTGATGGCAAAGTTCACCTAGAAGAGAAGGACACCATGGGAAGAGAATGCAGGAAGATAACAGAGGCTCTTGTTTTAAGGAATAGAGAAGACTTTGCAGTGTGGTGTAGTGTAAAGGTTGGAGAGAAAAAGATCTGGGTTTCAACCAGCTCTGCTACTTACTCTAGCTATTTACTACTTCCTAGAAAGTTTCTCAAATTTTGTAAACCTCACTATCCCTTTCTGTAAAATGAGAATTAAAATACCTACCTCAACAGTATATTTCTGAATAATAAAATGAAATCATGCATGCAAAGAACCTAGCACAGGTGACCAGTAAATGTTAGTTTCCTTTATATATCCAGCTGCCAATTCTTCTAATCATGGATCTATTAAATAGAAAAATGAGGTCCAATCATTTGTTATACATTTACATGCTTACTATGGGCAAATAGCTAACTTTAGTAAATCCCCTGAGATACTTGAAAGTGCCTAGAGTCCCAAATACTCATCCTCAATCTCAAGGTGCTTCCCTCGCAGGTGGCTTGCACAAAGCCAATGGGGGCATACAGCAAGTTTCCTTCTGTGAAGTTAACTACAGCTCTTACTCAGGAGCTCAGCACAAAGTGGGCTACTGAGTCAGAAATGGCTTTGTCTGTGGTGTCTTCACCAAGCACAGCCATCGTTCAGGGCTGGCCACAGCGAAAGTGAGAGGTATCTTTGTTCCCACTACATAAGGTCTGTAGCCACACATTTTGAGCCCTTGTAATTGGTTCTATAACATCTTTCTAACTTCTTCTACCTGAAATGTCACAGTAAGAAATGTACATTGTTCCTGGAATTGGTAAACTATTTATAACATAGCTGATTTCTAAATGTCCCATCTATTTTTTATTTATAGTCCCTATCCAAACCTTGTTGTCTCCAAATTAGTGCATGGGCATGGGCATGCATATGTTTTATTTTTAATTATGAACATGGCTGCGGACTAGCAGAGTTTATTATCTGTAATGGCTGATTTGAAATTTTCCCTAGAACCCCAGTGAATGATCTTTAAAATAGCTGGAGTGTCAGAAAGCTCTCTAAATAAGAGACACTGTGGGGTTACAATCTAGTAGGAAAGGGATCTAGGGGTACTGTTCTTAGGGTTGTGTTTCTATATCAAGCATACTGCTTTACATAGATTGTTTATTTGGGATAACTTCCAGCAGGAGCTGATGGAATCTAAGGGAATAGCCTAAACCCCTCCTCCAATACCAGACTTTGGATACATTTGTATCATTCCCTATTTACCCCTCTCATAACTGCCTCTCCCCAGTAAATATCCAGACAACATCTTACCTTTCATAGCTTCGTGTTCCTTACAGACAAGACGGGAGCAGATCTCCTTGTTGGCAATGTACATACATTGAAACCTGCAGATGCCCCAATGTCATAGGCAAGGAAGGAGATGGAAGAAAGCCTTGAGAGAAGCACTAACATGGGTCTGGGATGCCTCTTCAACTCTCGTATTCCCCACTTTCCCCTATCTGTTCTTCCCCAAATGGATTTCCTTAAGTATTTCAGACATTTTCCCCACACACACTGGGGGAAAATAGGGGAGGGAATGGTATTAATTACTCTTTTATTTTTTAAATTTTCATTTCAATAGTTTTTGGTTTTTGTTTACATAGATGAGTTCTTTAGTGGTGATTTCTGAGGTTTTGGTTCACCCCTACCTGGCAGTGTACACTGTACCCAATATGTAGTCTTTTATCCCTCATCTTCTCCCACCCTTTCCCCTGAGTCACCAAAGTCCATGATATCATTCTTATGTTTTTACCTTCTCATAGCTTAGCTCCCACTTATAAGTGAGAAGAGACAATATTTGGTTTTCCATTGTTTAGTTACTTCATTTAGAATAATGGCTTCCAGCTCCATCCAAGTTGTTGCAAAGGCCATTGTTTTCATTATTGTTCTTAGTGACACTTTGCCCACTCCACCTAGAGTCAGGCTTAATATTCCTCCCCACTATTTTCTACCTTAGAGTTGGGTTGCTTCTGCCTCTTCTATCAGGTAATTAATGGAGCATGCCAGTGTTTCCCTCGTGACTTCTCCCTCCAGCCCTCACCTTCACTTACCACTTGGCTATTCTTTGTATACCTCAGTCCAGACTCCAGGTTCTAGTTGGCACATTCAGGAATAACTAGGAGGGTTGTGCTAACAACTTTTGCCCCATTAAAGTTTGCAGTTTCATAGTGGGTGCTCATTAAATAGTTACCAACACAAAAACACTACCATGGAAGATGCTTTTTGGGC
Organism: Aotus nancymaae; assembly: GCF_030222135.1. Lineage (NCBI taxonomy): Eukaryota > Metazoa > Chordata > Mammalia > Primates > Aotidae > Aotus > Aotus nancymaae. The sequence goes on from NW_026988682.1 coordinate 495,862, forward strand.
ATTCTGGGATCCCTTACCTGATGAAGCATGACTGACGAATGCATAGTTGAATTGGCCGATGCAGACTAGACCTTTGTGCAAGTAAATTTCTCATCCCAGCACTCTGAAGAAGCCCGACACAAAAAATAAGGAGGTCGGAATAGAAGCAGCATAAACAAAGCATTAAAGGAATTGGGAAAGAGAGATAGAGTAGAAAAAAATACAGAGTAATCTCTGCAGAGAATCATTATAAATTGGGCTACATCCTTTCTGCTCACTAAAAACAGAGCAAGAAGAAATTGACTAAATGAAGTCTACTTGGAAGCAGAAGTGGATAAAATAATCTCTGGGAGCACTTCTAGGGATAAAGTCTTTCTAGGATTATCCAATACAAAATAGGCTGGGCACAATGGTTCATGCCTGTAATTCCAGCACTTTAGGAGGCCGAGGTGGGTGGATCACTTGAGATCAGCAGTTTGAGACCAGCCTGGCCAACATGGTTAAACACTGTCTCTACTAAAAATACAAAAATTAGCCAGGAGTGGTGATGCACGCCTGTGATCCCAGCTACTCACGAGGCTGAGGCACGAGAATTGCTTGAACCTGGGAGGCAGAGGTTGCAGTGAGCTGAGATTATGCCACTGCACTCCAGCCTGGGTGACAGAGCAAGACTACATCTCAAAAAAAAAATTTATATATATATATATATATATATATATATATATATATATATGTATAAAATGATGAATGCATTGTCGAATTGGCCGATGCACAGAGTACATATATGTACTCTGTGCATCAGCACAATAATATATATTATGTACATTTATATCTATTATATACAATTATATCTATATATTATATGTTATATATATCTTATATATATATTACTATATATATATATTTATACATAAAATGTAAATGCTGATAATCCCATTCTGAAAGAATAAAATTTCTTAGGTAAGTTGCTATTTCTCTGTTCCAATAGTTTTCAACCCTAGCAATATATCAGGATTATCAGTACATTAGGAAAGCAATTTTAACATGACATCTATGGTAATATGGAGTCCTTGCAGTTAAGTTGATTTCACTTCCCAAGCCACTAACCACCAAATAAAGTCCAAGGGTATTTTAGGGAGAGGGCTCTCTGGGGACCATGCAACATTCATTCCATTCTTTCCTCATGATTTTTATGAAAGACGCTCATTTAAAAAAAAAAAAAAGGAGTAAGAAAGCAAAGAATACTAATACTCTGAGAAATAATTGGAAGTAAACTAGAAGATGTACCAAGTACCCCCCAAAGAACAAGGAGATAAGGAATCCACAGAAAGAAAAAAGGCATAAGATGACATGCAAGCACCAATCATACCTGCAGTGGTATTTTCATCACCAGGGGAGGCTGAAAGGCAGACATTTTATTCCATTATTACCAATTCTAGAAGTTACTACTCATGTAATTGCCATGCTGCTTCACTTGGGTCCTGCCTGGAGTCCCATAAATAGGGAGCAAATTAATGTATAATTCTTAGCAACTTCTAAAAGAAAATCTTATTGGGCTGATTTGCTCCACAAAATTGAAGAGATTAGGAGGTAGGACGGGATTTTTTTCCTTTCTCCTTTCCTTTCTAAAGAGTTGAGAAATACAGTGTATTGTGAGTATCTCTGTACTGTTGACAAGAAGCAAATTTAGTAGGAACACAAGCCAAAGAGCTGTATGCCCAGAGGAGTGCCTTTTAGAACTTAGGAGAGAAAAGATTATTATCCTGTACAAGCTCTTCCTTAAAAGGGAAATTTTATTTTCTGTAGATTACATACATCATCATGAATTCTTTTGATAAAAGTTGTTGGGTAAAGAATAATGAGAGTCGGCCGGGCACGGTGGCTCACGCCTGTAATCCCAGCACTTTGGGAGGCCGAGGCGGGTGGATCATTTGAGGTCAGGAGTTCAAGACCAGGCTGGCCAAGATGGTGAAACCCCATCTCTACTAAAAATACAAAAACTGGCTGGGCGTGATGGTTCACACCTGTTATCCCAGCACTTTGGGAGGCCAAGGCAGGTGGATCATGATGTCAGAAGTTCAAGACCAACCTGGCCAACATAGTGAAACTTTGTCTCTACTAAAAATGCAAAAATTAGCTGGGTGTGGTGGCATGCACCTGTAGTCCCAGCTACCTGGGAGGTTGAGGCAGGAGAATCACTTGAATCTGAGCGGCAGAGGTTGCAGTGAGCCGAGACCACACCATTGCACTCCAGCCTGGGTGACAGAGTATGACTCCATCTCAAAAAAAATAAATAAAAACAAATAAAATTTTTTTTAAATACAAAAATTAGTTGGGTGTGGTGATGTGCTCCTATAATCCCAGCTACTTAGGAGGCTGAGGCAGGAGAATTGCTTGAACCCAGGAGGCGGAGGCTGCAGTGAGCCAAGACTATGCCACTGCATTCCAGCCTAGGCGACAGAGGTAGAGTTTATGTCAAAAAAAAAAAAAGAATGTTGATGGTCATCCTAACCTAGGAGCAAATTTAACATGGGCCTTGTTCACAGAATGAAGAACAAGTCAAGGAGTTAGATGAATCGACTAGTCAGGGGCGTTACCAGGGAAAATGTCGCTGGAAGTGTTGCGAATACAATACTAGGAAGTATGTTATGATATCTCATCTATCTCATGGTTTTAAGCCAAGTCAATATGCTGATAATTACCAAACCTATATTTTCAATCCCATCTCTCTCCTAAGCTCCAGACCTACAAATCCAACTGCCATTTTATGGAAGAGTTCTTGAATTTTTCAAAGATCCTTCATATTCAATGTATCTCAAACTGACTTAATTATCTTTCCCTTCACCAATTCCATTCTTCAGTGAATGAGACGAACATCCACCCAGTAGCTACGTCTAGTCATCTCAGCAATCCACTCTCCCTTATAGCTCACATTTGGTTCTTACTATCTCTATCTTGATTCAGGCCAGATTTTATTTATTTATTTATTTATTTATTTATTTATTTATTTATTTATTTATTTATAGATGGAGTCTTGCTCTGTCTTGCAGGCTGGAGTACATTGGCATGATCTCGGCTCACTGTACCTTCCATCTCCCAGGTTCAAGCAATTCTCCTGCCTCGGCCTCCTCAGTAGCTGGGATTACAGGTGTGTGCTGCCACACCTTGCTAATTAATTCATGTGCCAGAATCTTTTATTGGCAACACTGCAGCAGTAGCCTTGCTGGTTTTCCCTCTTCTGGGCTATCATTGTCAAATAAAGTTCTCCACACTGCCCTGGGAGTACAGTAGTGGTTGTGGAGGTGGAGCATGATCTTTCCAATACACAAATCTAATTATAATCTTACTTTGCATAAATGTCTCTCTGGCTGGTTTTCATGTCTACCCTACACTTTTTAATTTATATTGTCTTCCTTACCTAAAAGCTCTTCCCTCTTCTATCCACTTGGTTCACTTCTACTTCTCTTTCGGGAAGCAGCTTAGTCAAATGTGCCCTCCAGAAAAAGCCTTTTCTCACCCCCAGCACTGAACCTAGCCAAAAACTCTTTTGGTGTTTTCCATAGCTTCTTTTGCTTACCCTAATTATAGAATTTTTTGAAACTGAATAAAGTTGTCTATCTTGTATATTACACAAAAGATGTCTAGTAGAAGAAAATCAGTTTTGTTCACTTGTATATCCTTGGCACCCAGTAGCAGGTTTTTGATAACGATTTGTTAAAAAAAAATCTAGCTACCTATAATCTCGGCACTTTGGGAGTCCAAGGTGGCAGATAACTTGAGGTCAGTTCTCAAGTTTTAGTAGAAACTTGTATTTTAATAGAAACCCTGTCTTTACTAAAATACAGAAAAATAGCTGAGCATGGTGGTGCATGCCTATAATCCCAGCTACCTGTGAGGCTGAGGTTGCAGTGAGCTGGGATCATGCCATTGCACTCCAGCATGAACAATAGAGTACTCTGTCTCAAAACAAACAAACAAACAAAAATGTAGCTTCTCTCTCCTTTTCTTACTTCCTACCACTTGGCTCGTATAGTTTTTTCTCTAGCCGTCCAAAAAAAATTCCAAAACCTCAGTTTCCCTCATGGGCCAAACTCCCTTTGCTTTTAAAGCTTTATTTTATTTTGAGACAGAGTTTTGCTCTTGTTACCCAGGCTGGAGTGCAATGGCGTGATCTTGGCTCACTGCAACCTCTGCCTCCTGGATTCAAGCAACTCTCCTCCCTCAGCCTCCTGAGTAGCTGATATTACAGGCATGTGCCACCATGCCCAGCTAATTTTGTATTTTTTTTTTAGTAGAGATGGGAGTTTCTCCATGTTGGTCAGGCTGGTCTTGAAATCCCGACCTCAGGTGATCTGCCTGCCTTGGCCTCCCAAAGTACTGGGATGACAGGCATAAGCCACTGTACCCAGCCACTTTCAGATCTCTAAACATGCTGTTCCCTCTGGCTGGAATGTCCATCCCCTCCTTGACCTCCAGGCTTTCTCCAATTCTTCTTTCAAAATTCAGTTGAGGCTGGGCCCACTGGCTTATGCCTGTAATCCCAGCACTTTGGGAAGCCGAGGCAGGTGGATCATCTGAGGTCAGGAGTTCAAGACCAGCCTGACCAACATGGCAAAACTCCATCTCTATTGAAAATTTAAAAACTAGCCAGGCATGGTGGTGGGTGCCTGTAATCCCAGCTACTTAGGAGGCTGAGGCAGGAGAATTACTTGAACCCAGGAGGCAGAGGTTGTGGTGAGCCGAGATAGGGCCATTGCACTCCAGTCTGGGGAACAAGAGCAAGACTCCGTCTCAAAAAAAAAAAAAAAATTTGGTCAAAGCAGGGGTTACTTCTAACCCTTATCTTCCAGAACAGGTGTTTATACTTTTATCTTGCCTTTACCTATCAAGTCTTGAAACTTGAGAGAAAGATTAGCACAGTTCCTGCTTGTTGGGTGTTCAACAATGTCATCAATTTGAATTGAACTACTGGAAAAATGTGCCACATAAACTGTCATCCTGTCTATTTAGGATCCTTTGGCAGCTGCGCATTATCCAGAATGGGCTCTGGAGAAAGCCTAGAACAGCCCTGATGGTCCCAGATCTGAACTCACCCAAGTCATCTGTGGAAGGTGCAATATCAGCCAGAAATGAAAAGACACAAAACAGCAGGTGTGAGGAGAGCTTCGAATTGCAAACATAAGGCAGAGTAAGAAAAGGAAGAATGCAGATACTATGGCAAGGGCAAGGCTATGGCTGGGTTTGTGTTTTGTGTATAAGGGGATACAATTAATTGACATAATTATGAAATTTTTTAAAGAATATTAGTCCTAGGCCGGGTGCGGTGGCTCATGCCTGTAATCTCAGCACTTTGGGAAGCTGAGATGGGCAGATCACAAGGTCAGGAGTTTGAGATCAGTCTGGCTAACATGGTGAAACCCCATCTCTACTAAAAATACAAAAAATTAGCCAGGCACGGTGGCGCACCTGTAATCCCAGTGCTTTGGGGGGCCGAGGCCAAGTGTTCAAGACTAGCTAGGCTAACATGGTGAAACCCTGTGTCTACTAAAAATACAAAACTTAGTCGGGCATGGTGGTGGATGCCTGTAATCCCAGCTACTCAGAAGGCCAAGGAAGGAGAAGTACTTGAACCCTTGAACCCAGGAAGTGGAGGTTGTCATGAGCTGAAATTGCACCACTGCACTCCAGTCTGGACAACAGAGTGAGACTCCTTCTCAAAAACAAACAACAACAACAATAACAACGAAGATAAAAGTGCAGAATAAATTCAAGAGCTGGGATAAATATTGTGAATATTAACAAGAACTATGCCATTTTTTAAAAAAACTACAGTAAATCTCACCTGTTTCGCTGGGTGCGGTGGCTCATGCCTGTAATCCCAGCACTTTGGGAGGCCGAGGTGGGTGGATCATGAGGTCAAGAGATCGAAACCATTCTGGTCAACATGGTGAAAGCCCGTCTCTACTAAGAATACAAAAAATTAGCTGGGCATGGTGGCGCGTGCCTGTAATCCCAGCTACTCAGGAGGCTGAGGCAGGAGAATTGCCTGAACCCAAGAGACGGAGGTTGCAGTGAGCCAAGATTGCACCATTGCACTCCAGCTTGGGTAACAAGAGTGAAACTCCGTCTCAAAAAAAAAAAAATCTCACCTGTTTCATCTGTAGCGGGATCATTCACCAGATCTGCAAAGACACATGACAAGGAATGAAAACAATTTCACTTAGGAAAAGTAGCTAAGGAAAGCAGGATAAAGGGATGATAATCTCAAAAGATGCAGGAAAGGCTGAAGTGAAAGCATGTGGACTTAGGCAGATGAGGGACTATCACAGAAAGAAATAGAAGAGAGAATAAGATTGGGCATGTGTGGCTGGGCACTGTGGCTCACACCTGTAATCCCAGCACTTTGGGAGGCTGAGGCAGGCAGATCACAAGGTCAGGAGATTGAGACCATCCTGGCTAACACAGTGACACCCTGTCCCTACTAAGTATACCAAAAACATTAGCCAGGCATGGTGGCATGTGCCTGTAGTCCCAGCTATTTGGGAGACTGAGGCAGAAGAATTGCTTGAACCCCAGAAGTGGAGGATGTAGTGAGCCAAGATGGCACCACTGCACTCCAGCCTGGGTGACAGAGTGAGACTCTATCTCAAAAAATAAAAAGAAAAAAAAGATTGGGCATGGGTACAGAGATGCTGGCATCTAAGGTGACATCAGAGCTCTGCATGAGCTCAAAGTATTCACCAACCCGTTTAAAGTCTTTATTTTTCTTTATATAGAAATGACCCTCAATCCATCTATCCCAATAAAACAGCAATTTTTTAAAAAAGTGTAGCTTGCTAGGATCTTCTGTGAACGTTTCTGGAGTCACTGGAGTCACATCGTCTGAAAAGAAAATTAGAAAGCATTTTCTGAGAATCTCTGTCCCCCGCCACCCTTGCACTTCCGATAAGTTAAATTGTGTAGCATAGTGCCCAGCTGAGTTGAGTATCCCACAATTGTTTTTCCTTGATTGCTTACTACAATCGCAATCCATTGATGACTTCTTTGCAATACTTATTTAAAATGAAATTGGCTATACCAAAGACATTATGAATGTTGACATTCATAATTCTGATATCATTGGGTATAAATTTGCTGATATGCTTTTGAGTATTCATAAAAGGTAGTATTAATTTTTTTTTTAAGAGCCTCACTCTGTCACCCAGGCTGAAGTACAGTGGCCAGTCTGGCTCACTGCAACCTCCATGCAGGTTCAAGCAATTCTTGTGACTCAGCTTCCCGAGTAGCTGGGATTACAGGTGCACGCTACCACACCTGGCTAATTTTTGTATTTTTAGTAGATACAGGGTTTCACCATGTTGACCAGGCTGGTCTTAAACTCCTGACCTCAAGTGATCCAGCCACCTTGGTTTCCCAAAGTGCTGGGATTACAGGCGTGAGTCACCGTGCCCGGCCATGTTGATGGTTTTCTGATGCTCTTTGAGAAGTGAGGTGAAAATGGAGAGGGAAAATGCCAGTGTAAGTAGAGAATGGTTTGCATTTGATCATTGGAAAGTAAAGGCAGGAGGAAAAGAAATAAAAATGGTCCAGGTCATAAGGTGGAATCTATTATATTAGGATAAACTGAGAAAACTATTTCTGAAACTGCAAATAACAGCACTTCCTAAAACCAATGGTGTCTACTTTAAAAAGCAAAATAACAAAAAAGCATTAACATTTACTTGTATTTTTTAATTTATGTATAAATTATATTATATAATTTATGTATAAATTATATTAAGGTATCCACTATGACATTTTGATAGACGTGTATAAAGTGAAATGGTTACTGCAGTCAAGCAAATTAACATATCCATATCCTCACCAGTCTTCTTTTTTGTATGTGTATAATAAGAGCACCTGGGCTGGGCGCGGTGGCTCATGCCTGTAATCGCAGCACTTTGGGAGGCCAAGGCTGGTGGATCATGAGGTCAAGTGATAGAGACCATCCTGGTCAACATGGTGAAACCCTGTCTCTACTGAAAATACAAATAATTAGCTGGACATGGTGGCGCATGCATGTAATCCCAGCTACTCAGGAGGCTGAGGCAGGAGAACTGCCTGAACCCAGGAGGTGGAGGTTGCGGTGAGCCGAGATCGTGCCATTGCACTCCAGCCTGGGTAACAAGAGCGAAACTCCTTCTCAAAAAAAAAAAAAAAAGAGCACCTGAAATCTACTCTCTTAGCAAATAATATTTAAATATTTAGCAAACAGGCCCAGTGCAGTGGCTCGTGCCTGTAATTCTAGCACTCTGGGAGGCCCAGGTGGGCAGATTATCTGAGATCAGGAGTTCAAGACCAGTCTGATCAACATGGTGAAACCCTGTCTCTACTAAAAATACAAAAATTAGCCAGGTGTGGTGGTATGCACCTGTAATCCCAGCTACTCAGGAGGCTGAGACAGGAGAATCACTTGAACCTGGGAGGCAGAGGTTGCAGTGAGCTAAGATTGCACCATTGCACTCCAGCTTGGGCAACAAGAGTGAAACCCCGTCTCAAAAATAAAATGAAATAAAATAGAATAAAATAAAATAGAATAATAAAAGAATAAATAAATATTAAGCAAACATTCCATCGGCTATTACCCTTCAATGTAAATAGTTTATATTCATAATCCATTCTATCCACTAGGGGTCAGCAAATTCACATAGTTTCCTTTAACTTGTTTTTTGAGGCTGACTCTCGCCTTGTCACCCAGGCTGGAGTACGGTGGTGGCATGATCTCGGCTCACTGCAACCTCTGCCTCCTGGGTTCAAGCAATTCTCCTGCCCCTCCTGAGTAGCTGGGAGTACAGGTGTGCACCACTGTGCCCAATTAGTTTTTGTATTTTTAGTAGAGATGGGGTTTTACCATGTTGGTCAGGCTGATCTTGAACTCCTGACCTCAGGTAATCCGATCACCTTGGCCTCCCAAAGTGCTGGGATTACAGACATGGGCCACCATGCCCGGCCTGACTTCTTTTTTCAACTTCAGATTATATTAATAAGTATCAGGTGTACATCTGATGAGAACATACATTTTTGTACAGCATGTCATTGTTACAGATAATTGTAAAAAAAGTAAAATATACATAAAGCATTTTGTAGGAGTTTCTCTTGCTTACTTCATCCTTTTTTTCTAAATTCCAGATAGAAATTCATCAGATTTGACCAGTCTTTGGTGGCTCATGACTGTAATTCCAGCATTTTGGGAGGCCAAAGCATGCAAATCACTTGAGGTCAAGAGTTCAAGACCAGCCTGGACAACATGGTGAAACCCCATCTCTACTAAAAATACAAAAAATTAGCTTGGCATTGGTGATGTGTGCCTATAGTCCCAGTTACTCAGGAGGCTGAGGCAGGAGAATCAATTGAACCCAGGAGGGGGAGATTGCGGTGAGCTGAGATCATGCCATTGCACTCCAGCCTGGGTAACAAAAGTGAAACTCTGTCTCAAAAAAAAAAAAAAAAAAAAAAAAAAAAAAGAATGCATCCTAGCTGTCTCTGGGATTTCAGGGCAGAGTACTGCTTTTCTGCATACACCTCAGTTTAACCAACTTTTCCAAGAGCTATCACCATACAAATGCTTTATCTAGTATTCATGAAGTTCTCTTAAGAGAAATATTAACATATTTTCTTTTCCTCTTCTTTTTTGAGATAGAGTCTCACTCTGTTGCCCAGCCTGCAGTACAGTGGTGCCATCATAGCTTATCTTCAGCCTCGAACTCCCAGCTCAAGCAATACTTCCACCTCAGACTTCTGAGTAGCTAGGACAACTGGCAAACCACCACACCTGGCTTTAAAAAAAAAAAAGACAAGGTCTCAGGCTGGACACATTGGCATAGGCCTGTAATCCCAACACTTTAGGAGGTGGAGGTGGGTGGATCACCTGGGGTCAGGAGTTTGTGACCAGCCTGATTGACATGGTGAAACCCCATCTCTACTAAATACAAAAAATTAGACGGGCGTAGTGGCACATGCCTGTAATGCAAGCTATTTGGGAGGCTGAGGCAGGAAAATCGCTTGAACCTAGGAGGCAGAGGTTACAGGGAGCCAAGATCAAGCCATTGCACTCCAGCCTGGGCAAAACTCCATCTCAAGAAAAAAAAGAGAGAGAGAGAGAGAGAGAGGGTATCCCTATGTTGCCCAGGCTGATCTCGAACTCATGGCCTTAAATGATCCTCCCACCTCAACCTCCCAAAGTGATTGGTATTACAGATGTGAGCCACCACACCAGGCAAGACAATTCATCATACTTTATGATATTTCTACTAGAAAAGCATCTAAAGTCATAACACAAGACTGGTTTCTAACCAGCCCAGAAAAATGGATTCCGATTTTCAGTTTTTCTGGTGCTGAAATCTGATCTAGATTCAGAAACTCTGGGATTCAGATATTTTTACCAACAGAAAAAAATATTTTTATATTTTTATTTTCTGTACCAGGACCCACTGCAAGAAAATTATATTGTACTATACCCTGGTATACATATATGGAAAACTCAGAGAAGTTCATTAAAGTTTTATGAAATAATACTTTACTCTTGCAAAGCACATGCAATACATCCTGGTATATTTGTTTTTGTCTTTCTTAATTCATTTTAAAAACTAATACCAGCTGTGACCCCTAAATTGATTTTATGACCGCATTAATAGGTTGCATACTGTAATGGTCTGTCATCTAACTCTCCTGGGATCAGAGAAATAAAGAGATAAATTATAATTATGTTGAATGTCTTGAGGCAGAATGGAGTTTTCTTCATCAAGCTAAAGGAAATGGTCCTTTAGGAGTCACACTTTTAGGATTATTGTTATGGAGAATGGTGTGAGAAAAAAAAAAAAACAACCTAAAAAGCAGAAAAATCAAAAAAATACCTTTTGGATTTTACCTGGTTGTGCTACAATTTCACTTAGTACTGACATGACTTCCTTCTTCTAATTTTTTTGAGTGTTTTTTCTTTTGAGTCAGTCCCACTCTGTTGCCCAGGCTGGAATGCAATGGCACGATCATGGCTCACAGCAGCCCCAGCCTCCTAGGTTCAAGCGATTCTCATGCCTCAGCCTCCTGAGTAGCTAGAACCACAGGCATGTGCCACCACACCAGACTAATTTTTTTTTTTTTTAAGAGATGAGATCTCCCTATGTTGCCCAGGTTGGTCTCAAACTCCTGGCCCTGCTGCCTCAGGGTCCCAAAGTGCTAGAATTATGGGCATGAGAAGACTTTTTACCCTGTCTTTAATTTTTCCACAGTTACATGGAGTAAGGAATGCTTTTTGTAAGGACTACTGGCATTTTCTGAGTAAGACAGGAGATGCATAGAGAAGAGTGAAAACAGAAATGGGCATAGAGGAGATCTTGGGAAGGTGTTTTAGTAGTCTAAAACCACACACGCAAGAAGCTTTTATGAATGAGATAGCAGGATTGTGGAAACTCATGAAGTTGATCCTATTTCTCACACTTTGGCAATGCATCTCTGTGTTGTAGGAAAGATTTTTTTTTGGCAGCAATAGATAAGCAGGAAGGATTCTTTAACCCTGTTCATCTACATTTTCCTAATAAGAACCCCAACAGAACCCCTATCCAAGAGTTCATAGGGTTTACCTACCTCCTCGTTGGCTGTTGACCCCCAGGAGTATCCAATCTGTAGCAAATGAAAGAGAAAAGAGATGTGACTGACTGCAGCTCTATACCTCATAACCCTTTCATTAGACAAATCAGAAAATGATGGAGATGGTTAAACTTTATCTTTGTAACTTATTCCTATACAGCTCAATATAAAATTACTCAGACCATTAGTGCTATGAACAAAACCAACAGGAGTAGAAACAGTTCAGAAAGACAAGCTCCTTCACTGCTGTGCATTTGGTTGGTTAAAAAAAAAAAAAAGACAAGTTCCTGAGAACAAAACCCTGCTCCCCTCTTACCCACATTCCTGTCCAGAAATGGAGTCCAGCTCCACTGAGAGGCCCAGCAGCCCTTTTGTGTTTCCTGCCTTCTCGCCCCACGGCTTTCCCGCTAGCTATGCTAGTGAATGAGGCAGAAGAACTATTTTTCTCAATCTGCATCGGAAGGAAAAGAAAAACATAGAGTAGGACATCTTTAAAGCCTAAAGCTCACTTTCTGTGGCCAATCTTCTAGCCAGATTCTGGAAAATCTGTGAAGATGACTTTTCTCTGGTGGTCAGTATGGCATGTATTTTTTGCATGCACGTGTATATACCTGCATGTATGCTGGTGCTAGAGGATATATTCCCACTGTTCTTCAAATTTTCAATTGAGGCCAGCTTCTTTTTTTTTTTTAACAAAGATGAGGTCGCACTATGTTGCCCAGGCTGGTCTCAGTGATCCTCCTGCCTCAGTTTCCCAAAGTGCTAGGAGTGTAGGCGTGGGCCACATGCCCAGCCCAGGCCTAGTTTCTTACTAGGTAGTCCCTCTGTGTTTGTGTTTGCATTTGTGTATCAGCCTCTTTTTTGCTTTGCAATTTGTTTGCTCATTTACTTACATATGTGACCCTCTTTGGGTGGTTAACATGCATTTGTGTGTGTCTTAGTTGAACCTTAGTTTCATAACTCTCACGAGGCCTTTCCCCTAGTCCGAAGTCTTGTCACATTCCTGCCCATTTTTCCTTAACACAAAATCTGTTATTTTCTTCTCTCTTATAGGAATTCCAGAGCTCCATACCAAGCATCTCCACCACTATTCCTCTTCAACCTCATTCCATCCCACCTCCAGCCACACACATGTATAACTGGGGAGCTGAAGGTTTAGGGAGCAAAGAAGAAAGGACTCACCAGAGGGGATGATGAATGCAGCAAGAAACAGCAACATCCTGGGTCCCAAGAGCAGCATATCTATAGGGGTGGTGGGCATAGCAGAGAATGTGATGCTCTGGTCCCTGTCTTTGTCTTCCCAGGAACTTTCTTCATTTTCCCTTATGACTCAAACCTTTTCTCTCTTTTCTTGCCTTTCACCCAACATTCATTTCTCCCTCAAATCTGTTCTTTGGTCACTTACCATTATTCTTGCTCTTATTATTCTCTTCTACCAAGTGAGAAGAAATTTTACATTCTACACAGTCCGTACTTGGCCCTACACTTTGGCCTCTTTCGCACCATGTCAAATCTTCCTTTCTCATATGATTGCCTTTTTCTTTTTTTCTTTCTTTTTTTTTTTTTTTTGAGATGGAGTTTTGCTCTTGTTACCCAGGCTGGAGTGCAATGGTGTGATCTCGGCTCACTGCAGCCTCCGCCTCCTGGGTTCAGGCAATTCTCCTGCCTCAGCCTCCTGAGTAGCTGGGATTACAGGCACATACCACCATGCCCAGCTAATTTTTTGTATTTTTAGTAGCAGGGTTTCACCATGTTGACCAGGATGGTCTCGATCTCTTGACCTCGTGATCCACCCTCCTCAGCCTCCCAAAGTGCTTGGATTACAGGTGTGAGCCACTGTGCCCAGCCCATGATTGTCTTTTTCATATCATCTGCTCATCTTGGCATCTCCTTCATTTGAATTGCATGGTTATTTGGAAGTCTGCTCAAGTCTAAGTTCAGTGACATTCTCCATTGCCCCTCTCCAGCCCTTTCACACACACACACACAGACATACACACATTCCCTCCATCTATTTAGAGTTTTAGGTACCAACAACTCACTGTCTATGGTGTTCTGCTCTTTCTGCCGAGTCCTTTGGCTGCTGAATGTGTCTCTCTCCTCTTATGCTGTTCTAACTTTGGCTGGAGAATGATGTGAACAGAGCCACTCCCTGGAAAGAACTTCGGATTTGGCCTCTGAAACAATGAGATGAGGGAGAATAAGAAAGCCAGGCTAGGCATAGAATGCATGTTACTATCAGGCTGCGATGAGAAGGGGGATGGGAATTTGCAGTCACTCACACCCTCATTCCAAACGTTATGACCACATTGGTGAGAGCTCTTGCTGCTCCCTGGAAGGGTTGACCCCAGCTCATGTATTGCCTTTCTTCCATTAGACTATTTTCTCTCCTCTCACGATCTGGTCCCAGCTCCCCTTTTATCCTGGCTTTCCTTCTTACCTAAAAGTTCCTTCTTATCCTTGCAGTTTCTCTCCCTCTCTGGCTATCTTCCTTTTTTTTTTTTTTGAGACTGAATTTCACTCCAGTCCGACTAGGCTGGAATGCAATGACATCATCTCGGCTCACTACAAATTGTGCCTCCCAGGTTCAAGCGATTCTCCTGCCTCAGCCCTCTATCTTCCATATTTGAGTCATTCCTTCATCCTTGTGGGAAGTAGAAAAGTTCCTTTTTAAAGTTTCCTTCCTTGTTAAAGAATAAGTGTGCTAGCCGGGTGCGGTGGCTCACGCCTGTAATCTCAGCACTTTGGGAGGCCGAGGCAGGTGGATCACGGGGTCAAGAGATCAAGACCATCCTGGTCAACATGGTGAAACCCCGTCTCTACTAAAAATACAAAAAATTAGCTGGGCATGGTGGTGCATGCCTGTAATCCCAGCTACTCAGGAGGCTGAGGCAGGAGAATTGCCTGAACCCAGGAGGCGGAGGTTGCGGTGAGCCGAGATCGCACCATTGCACTCCAGCCTGGGTAACAAGAGCGAAACTCCGTCTCAAAAAAAAAAAAAAAAAGAATAAGTGTGCTAATAACTTTGTTAAGCCCTATCCTATGTAGCTGTTAGACATTCCATGCTTACAGGCACGTAGTATATTCTATGTCCTTGTACTTTAACCAAGATATCTGTGCCGGACATGCTCACAAGCATGTCCCAGCTCTCCATTGCTTTTACCTGTTTAAAAAAAGTTTTAAGTTGTTTTAGCCAATTGGGTTTTAGATTGTGAGTCTGACTCCAGCCAACAGAGATCAGACACAGCAGTAAAGACGACCCTAAATGTGTAAGAAATACATTTGTGGGTTTCCCTTTGTTCTTTGTACTCTCGTAGCATGATGGCTAGTGAGAGTACCCTTCCTACAGTCCAGGAGGTAAAAATTACTTTGCTGAAAGATCCTTTGTCTCAGTGCTAATTTTTCTTTGCAGCACTGAGCATCTATTTCCAACATCTATTTCCAACAATCCCTCTTTTTCACTTTCTTTTTCAGTATTCATCTCGTCAACACTAAGAAATTCCTTTTTATATCCGTATTTCTTTTTCATCTCTGTCTCTTCTTGACCTACACATTTAGACTCTTCCTGTTTTTTTCCCCTGGGAATATCCTATGCATTCTCACAACCAAGAAAACACAGATGCCATATGAGTTTTGTCCAAGAGGAAGGCTGGCCATCTTAAAGTTATAAAAAGATGAGGACATTTTCAGAACTCTCCAAATCATTTTCTTTTTTTTTTTTGAAACTGAGTTTCGCTCTTGTTACCCAGTCTGGAGTGCAATGGCATGATCTCAGCTCACCGCAACCTCTGTCTCCTGGGTTCAGGCAATTCTCCTGCCTCAGCCTCCTGAGTATCTGGGACTACAGGTGTGCACCACCATGCCCAGCTAATTTTTTTGTATTTTTAGTAGAGACGGGGTTTCACCATGTTGACCAGGATGGTCTCGATCTCTTGACCTTGTGATCCACCTGCCTTGGCCTCCCAAAGTGCTGGGATTGGGCGAGGCATGGTGGCTCATGCCTGTAATCCAAGCACTTTGGAGGCCAAGGTGGGTGGATTACCTGAGGTTGCAGGTTCAAGACCAGCCTGACCAACATGGTGAAACCCCGTTGTTAAAAAGAAAGTGCTGGGATTACAGGTGTGAGCCACCGTGCCCGGCCCAGAACTCTCCAAATCATTTTCAAATGTAGAGAAGTTCCATGAGAGGAGTGCTAGCCTTACTCTGTATTTTGGCTTTGTTTCAGCTTACCTAAGAATCTTGGTTTCTGGGATATTAAGGATAAAATGCAATCAGATGCCCAAAGAAAATTGAAAAGCAAGGTTATTGTGTTTGCCTTATATTCTATCAATATTTTTCCTTAGATCATGTAATGTGTAGGTAACACTTTCTCTGATCCAGGAATTTTTTTTTTAAGATAGGGTCTTGGTCTGTTGCCCAGACAGGAGTACAGTGGCATGATCATGGTTCACTGCAGGCTTGAACTCCTGGACTCAAGCGATCCTCCTGCCTCAGCCTCCTGTCACTGGGACTACAGGTGTATGCCACCATGCCAGGCCAATTTATTTTTATTTTTTGTAGAGACAGGATTTTTTCCATGTTGCTCAGGCTTGATCCAGGAATTTTAAACACTTTGTATTTGTTCTTATTCATTGAGACTCTAGTGGTTAAACCACTAAAGCATTCCCGCTTTGGATTCAAGAGCAAACTTGAATTACAGAAAATCAAGTCTGAGGAATAATGGACCTTGTATGCCATAGAAATATATAAGGTTCTGGCTGGGTGTGGTGGCTCACGCCTGTAATCCCAGCACTTTGGGAGGCCGAGGCGTGTGGATCATGAGGTCAATAGATCTAGACCCTTCTGGTCAACAAGGTGAAACCCTGTCTCTACTAAAAATACAAAAATTAGCTGGGCACAGTGGTGCACACCTGTAGTCCCAGCTACTCGGGAGGCTGAGGCAGGGGAATTGCTTGAACCCAGGAGGCCGAGGTTGCGGTGAGCCAAGATTGCACCATTGCACTCCAGCATGGGTAACAAGAGCGAAATTCTGACTCAAAAAAAAAAGAAAAAGAAAAAGAAATAAGCAAATTGCACTTTGTAAGCACCTCTGGGACCTCCAAGGGAGCTGTAAGTGCTACATCTCTGAGACACATGGAATCTGGTCAGTCCCCAGAACAAGCTGAGTGCTATGCCCAGCTCTTCCTGATTTTCCTGCCCAGAACTTGCTTCTCTCCCATCTGCTCCACAATGTCGGGGCTGAGGCTAGAAAACAGATGTGATTTTAGTCTAGGGAGAGTCAGGGAAAGAAAAGGGTATGGGGAGAAGGGGAGAAGAAACAAAAAAGCAGATGCAAAGCAGGACATAGCTAAGGCAGGACACAGAATGGAGAGCCTAGAGCAACAATCAAGTTTTCCATGAAGCTCAGGCAGATGCAGAGCTAGACTCAGGCCAGTCATTTGGCGGGGAGAGCAATGACCTCAACGTTCTGGCCTGGCTAGAGGAGAGCCTCCCCAGGCAGTGGGAGGGGCATTTTCCTGGGGGTGTAGGAGGTAATCTGGAGTTGGGGCAGTGAAAATAGGAACAGAGCGCTCAGAGCAGGGCTAAAGAAGAGAATAGGCAGAGAGTAGCATCCTAGAAGGAAAGGAGAGGTGGTGAGGCAGGAACTGGCAGAAAAGCAGGGCAACCATATTTTGTTGTTGGGTTTTCAAGACGTTTAAGAATGTAGTTTGTGGCCGGGCACGGTGGCTCACGCCTATAATCCCAGCACTTTGGGAGGCTGAGACAGGTGGATCACAAGGTCAAGAGATCAAGACCATCCTGGTCAGCATGGTGAAACCCTATCTCTACTAAAAATATAAAAATTACCTGGGCACGGTGGTGCACGCCTGTAGTCCCAGCTACTCAGGAGGCTGAGGCAGGAGAATTGCCTGAACCCAGGAGGCGGAGGTTGCGGTGAGCCAAGATCGCGCCATTGCACTCCAGCCTGGGTTAACAAGAGCGAAACTCCATCTCAAAAAAAAAAAAAAAAGAATGTAGTTTGTGGCCAGGCATGGTGGCTCACGCCTGTAATCCCAGCACTTTGGGAGGCCGAGGCAAGTGGATCACGAGGTCAGGAGATCGAGACCATCCTGGCCAACATAGTGAAACCCTGTCTCTATTTAAAATACAAAAATTCACTGGGCGTGGTGGTGGGCACCTATAGTCTCAGCTACTTGGGAGGCTGAGGCAGGAGAATTGCTTGAACCTCTGAGCCAGAGGTTGCAGTGAGCCGAGATTGTGCCACTGCACCCCAGCCTGGCAACAAAGCGAGACTCCATCTCAAAAAAAAAAAAAAAAGAATGCAGTTCGTTTCAAGGTTGGTTAATTTCTTTTTCTTTTTTTTTTTTGGGATGGAGTCTCACTCTGTCCCCCAAGCTGGAGTGTAGTGGCAGGAACTTGCCTCACTGCAACCTTCACCTCCTGGGTTCAAGTGATTCTCCCGGTTTGCCCTCCCTAGTAACTGAGATTACAGGCACCCGCCACCACACCCGGCTAATTTTTGTATTTTTAGTAGAGAGGGGGTTTTACCATGTTGGTCTGGCTGGTTTCAAACTCCTCACCTCAAGTGATCTACCCACCTTGGCTCCCCAAAGTGCTGGGATTACAGGTGTGAGCCACCACACCTGGCCAAGGTTAGTTAACTTTTTCATGGCAACTATGGTGGGCCCTTTATTCTACTACAGTTTCACATTTGTTTTCAGAGCCTGGATTTGGATCCCCAGGCTTACAGATCTTCAGATTTGCTTTTCTCCGGGTGATTTGGTCAGCCTCTGTTCCATTGTACATTAATTGATCATTTAATAAATCAGCACCAATGGTCAGAAATGAGCAAATGCTACCCAGAGTTACAAGTCCATAATTTTCTGGGGTTCTTTTTTACTTACTGGGTAGCAGTCCATACTTCCATCCCACGTAGGATGGATCTCCTGAGGGTAGACAACACATTCTCCAGCAAAAAGAAAGCCCTCGTGGGATTGACTGGCAGGTGTAGGAGTGACTTAATGACAGCAATCTATGTTTGAGTTACCCAGGAAAACTTTAGTTTTTATAAAACGTCTGTGAATGATGGGCAAAGTGCAAAGGAAGAGGAGAGAGGCAGAGATGTGAGATGTCAGGCTGGCTTTATTAATCTGTTTATCAGCCTGTAAAGAATACACCCATTAGCTAAAGGCCTCTGGGCAAATGTATGGAAACGTTATTACTATAGTCCCATCCAACTAAATTAAATCCAGGAGCTAAACACACACACAAAAAAATTCCCCATAAAAGGAAAGAAAAGAAAGGGGGAGGGTTATATGAGGCAGGGAGAGCAGGGAGAGGGAGTGGTGTGTGTAGAGGAATGAAGCAATGCAGTAGTAACAGCCAAACACAAAAGATGGACTTAGATGCCAAAATACGTATGTGCTTAGAAAATATAGGCTAGGGAACACTTGTTTGTCCATCAAAATCCAGCCTAGATGTGGCTTCCTGCCAGAAACTTCCTGGTCCCCTCTGCTTCTGAAGAGTTCATCATTCCCTCTATGAAACCAGGTTTTATTTGTGTATTTACATAATCCACTTTATTAAACTCTTTTACATATCTTTAATCCCTGTGAGGTTGTGTTTCTTTTTCTTATTTTTTTATTTTTTATAGAAACAGGGTCTCACTGTGCTGCCCAGGCTGGCTCAAGTGATCTGTCTGCCTTGGCCTCTCAAAGTGCTGGGATTATAAGCATGAGCCAATGCCCCCAGCCTAGGCTGAGTGTTTCTTGATGGCAGATGCTGTCTTACTCTTCTTTAGCTCACATAATGGTTAGCATATTAAAACTCAAAATTTGCAGCCTGGGCAACATGGCAAGACCCTGTCTCTACAAAAAAAAAAAACAACAAATAAAAGGTTTTTTTCTTTTGAGATGACGTTTCACTCTGTCACCCAGGCTGGAGTGCAATGCACAATCTCAGCTCACTGCAACCTCCACCTCCAGGGTTCAAGTGATTCTCCTGCCTTAGCCTCCCACGTAACTGAGATTACAGGTGCCCACCACCATGCCTGGCTGATTTTTGTTTTTGTTTTTTTGAGACTGAGTTTCGCTCTTGTTGCCCAGGCTGGAGTGCAATGGGGCAATCGCAGCTCACTGCAGCCTCCACCTCCTGGGTTCAAGCGATTCTCCTGTCTCAGCCTCCTGAGTAGCTAGGATTACAGGCACATGCCACCACACCCAGATAATTTTTTGTATTTTTAGTAGAAACAGGGTTTCACCATGTTGGTCACACTGGTCTTGAACTCCTGACCTCGTGATCCTCATACCTCAGCCTCCCAAAGTGCTGGGATCATAGGCATGAGCCACTGCACCTGACTTAATTTTTGTATTTTTTAGTACAGACGGGGTTTCACCACATTGGCCAGGCTAGTCTTGAACTCCTGACCTCAGGTGATCCACCTACCTCAGTCTCCCAAAGTGTTGGAATTACAGGCGTGAGCCACCGCGCCCAGCAAAAATTGTTTTCATTAGTCAGGTGTGGTGGCATATGCTGTGGTCCCAGCTACTGAGGAGGCTAAGGTGGGAGGATCACTTGAACCCAGGAGGTCTAGGCTGCAGTGAGCTATGACTATGCCACTACACTCCAGCCTGGGCAACAGAGTGAAACCCTGCCTCAAAAAAAAAAAAAAAAAAAAAAAAAAAAAAAAAAAACCTATCTAAATGTGGTCAATTCAATTGAATTGAGATGAAGACTTGAAATAGGAACTTACTATTTCTGAAATACTAACATTTAAAAACTTAGTCAAATGCGAGGGGGTAGAGGATAAAGTTTTAGGGAAGTAAGCAATTTGAGAGCATACATGGAGTTCAGCAAGCAGAACAAGAAATACTGAAGTAATATTGGGGAAAGAGAGCAAAAAGGAACAGACTCCTCCAAATCAGAAAAATGTGGCAACAGCTAGTCTTTTTGTTTTTTTTTGAGACGGAGTCTCACTCTGTCGCTGGGCTGGAATGCAGTGGTGCGATCTTGGCTCACTGCAACCTCCCTCCCCAGTTCAAGTGATTCTGCTGCCTCAGCCTCCTGAATAGCTGGTATTACAGGCATGAGCCACCACGCCCAACTAATTTTTGTATTTTTAGTAGAGACGGGGTTTCACCATGTTGGCCAGGATGGTCTCAATCTCTTGACTTTGTGATCTGCCCGCCTCGGCCTCCCAGTGTGCTGAGATTACAGGCATGAGCCACTGCCCCAGCCCCCTGCTAGTCTTAAAATAAAGGAATTTTGTCAGTAAGACTGTAAAAGTTATTGCATGTAAAACATATACAACTTATATCTACAATAATTAGTGCTTCTGTCTCATCATTTTGCTTTGTGTAAATTTTTTGATGGCACTGGTAGTCGGTCTTATGCTGTTACAGTCATTCTTTCTTTCTTTTTTTTTTTTTGAGACGGAGTTTCACTCTTGTTACTCAGGCTGGAGTGCAATGGTGCGATTTCGGCTCACCGCAACCTCCACCTTCTGGGTTCAGACAATTCTCCTGCCTCAGCCTCCTCAGTAGCTGGGACTACAGGCACACACCACCGTGCCCAGCTAATTTTTTGTATTTTTAGTAGAGACGGGGTTTCACCATGTTGACCAGGATTGTCTCGATCTCTTGACCTCATGATCCACCCGCCTCGGCCTCCCAAAGTGCTGGGATTACAGGCATCAGCCACCATGCCTGGCCACATACAGTCATACTTTCTTGACCATGCAAATGGAAAATGTTTGATCCAGGTTTAAGATTCTGCTCAATTTCCTGAACCGACAGAAAAAAAGATTTAAATCAAAGAATAAAACTGGCTACAGACAAACAAAATAGGACAAGTTCTAGAAATTCATTCATTGGCTGGGAGTGGTGGCTCACGCCTGTAATCCCAGCACTTTGGGAGGCCGAGGCAGGTGGATCACCTGAGGTTCAGAGTTCGAGACCAGCTGGACCAATATAGTGAAACCCTGTCTTAAAAAAAAAAAAAAAGAAAGAAATTCATCCATCTTTTCATTCTACCTGCCAAAATAAAAAAAATATATGGTTTAAAAAAGAAAAGTTCAATGTATATAATTAATAACGAATAATAGCTTATGTAATTAAGTACATCTATAAAATAAACACATAGTTTCATAGGTTATATGTATTAATACTAGGCAGCTTGTAAGAGAGCCACAATGATCCCCACCTCCTGTTTTGTTTTGTTTAGTTTTGTTTTTGAGATCGAGTCTCTGGGCATAATAGTCCAAGGAAAGAAAAAAACTATTTTGAGAGATCGAGTCTTGCCAGGTGCGGTGGCTCACACCTGTAATCCCAGCACTTTGGGAGGCCGAGGTGGATGGATCACGAGGTCAAGAGATCGAGACCGTCCTGGTCAACATGGTGAAACCCCGTCTCTACTAAAAATACAAAAATCAGGTGGGCATGGTGACTCATGCCTGTAGTCCCAGCTACTGAGGAGGCTGAGGCAGGAGAATTGCTTGAACCCGGGAGGCAGAGGTTGCAGTGAGCCGAGATCGCGCAATTGCACTCCAGCCTGGGTAACAAGAGCGAAACTCCGTCTCAAAAAAAAAAAAAAAACAAAAACAGGCTGGAGTGCAGTGGCGCGATGTTGGCTCACTGCAACCTCCAACTCCCAGGTTCAAACAATTCTCCTGCCTCAGCCTCCTGAGTAGCTGAGATTACAGGCACCAGCTACCACACCCAGCTAATTTTTGTATTTTTAGCAGAGACGGGATTTTACCATGTTGGCCAGGCTGGTCTTGAACTCCTGAGCTCAAGTGATTTGCCCCACCTTGGCCTCCCAAAGTGCTGGGATTACAGGGTGAGCCACCATGCCTGGCCTCCCACCTCTTGTTCTTCATCCCCTGTGTGATGCTCCCCGCTTGAGTTTGGTCTGACCTTCGGGACTACTGGCAAATAGACCATAGCAGTTGTGATGGGGTGTGACTTCCCAGATTATGTGACAGGAAGACTCTAGTTTCTGTTTTTGAGGCTCCCTCTTGCTCTCCTGCTTTCTTTTTCTTTTCTTTCTTTTTATTTTTTTTTAAAGACGGGGTTTCACCATGTTGGTCAGGCTGGTCTTGAATTCCCAACCTCAGGTGATCTGCCCACTTTGGCCTCCAAAGTGCTTGGATTACAGGCATGAGCCATCACGTCTGGCCCTTTTTTTTTTTTTTTTTAAGACGGAGTCTCACTCTGTTGCCAGGCTGGAGTGCAGTGGTGCGATCTCGGCTCACCACAACCTCCAACTCCCTGGTTCAAACGATTCTCCTGCCTCAGCCTCTGAAGTAGCTGGGATTACAGATACACACCACCACACCCAGCTAATTTTGTATTTTTAGTAGAGGTGGGGTTTCACCGTGTTAGTCAATATGGTTTCAATGTCCTAATATCCTGATCCACCTGCCTCAGCCTCCCGAAGTGCTGGGATTTCAGGTGTGAGCCACCATGCCCAGCCTGCTTTCTTATTTGCTCTGAACAAAGCCAGCTGCCATGCTGTGAGCTGCTCTATTGAGATGCCATGTGGCAAGGCACTGATGTCTGTAGCCAACAGCCAGCACCCCAGGACCTGCCAAAAGCCACGTGCATAAACTTGGAAGTGGATCTTCTCTCAGCTGGGCCCTGAGATGATGACAGCACCAGCTAACACCTCGATGACAGCCTTGTGAGATACTCTGAGCCAGAGGTACCCAGCTAAGTCGTCCTAATCAACAGAAATGTTAGGAAAATAAATGTTTTTTGTTTTAAGCTGTTAAACTTTGAACTAGATAGATAACTAATATGTTGTATAACTATAATATAGGATTATTTTTATCTATTATATAAATTTAATATTTATATATTTGTAACTATATATAGTATATGCCTTAGTCCATTTGTGTTGCTGTAAAGGCGTACCCAAGCCTGGGTAATTTATAAAGAAAAGAGGTGTATTTGGCTCATGGTTCTGCAGGCTGTGCAAGAAGCGTGGTGCCAGCATCTGTTTCTGGCAAGGGACTCAGGCTTCTTTCACCCATGGCTGAAGGGGAAGGGGAGCTGGTGTATGCAGATATCACATGGCAAGAGAGGAAGGAAGCAAGAGAGAGGGGAAGAAGGAGCCAGGCTCTTTTTAACAACCAGCTCTCACAATAACTAATGGAATGAGAACTCACTGATTACTATGGGGAGAACACCAAGCCATGTATGAGGCATCTTACTTACCCCATGATCCAAGCACCCCCCACTAGGTCCACCTCCAACATTGGGAGTCAAATTTCAACACGAGATTTGGAGGGACCAAACCATATCTAAACCATAGCAATATATAATAATATGATATAGTATCAATACAGTTATATTAAGATGAAACACTATAAATTACCTCATATATTAAATATTAATGTAAATTAGTAATAATAGCTAATATTTATGGAGCATTTATCACATATTAGGCTATGCTAGCTAAAAAATAAGTACAGTATGATTATGCTGCATAAATTATATACCTTCTTTGAAAATTAATACATCATAGGAAAGTAGACAGAAAAGAAAGGAAGAAGATGAAAAAAAGAGGGCCAGGCACGGTGGCTGACACCTGTAATCCCAGCACTTTGGGAGGCTGAGGTGGGTGGATCACGAGGTCAAGAGATTGAGACCATCCTGGTCAACATGGTGAAACCCCGTCTCTACTAAAAATACAGAAAATTAGCTGGGCATGGTGGCACATGCCTGTAATCCCAGCTACTCAGGAGGCTGAGGTGGGAGAATTGCCTGAACCCAGGAGGCGGAGGTTGCAGTGAGCTGAGATAGTGCCATTGCACTCCATCCTGGGTAACAAGAGTGAAACTCCATCTCAAAAAAAAAAAAAAGAAAAGAAAAGAAAAAAGAAGGGATATCGGAGAAGGGATAGGAGAGAAGGAAGAGACATGGAGAGTGAGAAGGAATCAAGGCCCCATGATTCAATTACCTCCCTCTGGGTCCCTCCCTTAACATGTGGGAATTCACCCAACTTGAGATTTGGGTGGGGATACAGCCAAACCATATCATTCCATCCCTGGCCTCTCCAAATCTCATGTCCATTTCAAAACCAATCATGCCTTCCCAAGAGTTCCCCAAAGTCTTAACTCATTTCAGCATTAACCCCAAAGTCCACAGTCCAAAATTTCATCTGAGCCAAGACAAGTGCCTTCCACCTATGAACCTTTAAAATCAGAAGCAAGCTACTTAATTCCTAGATACAATGGGAGGTATTGGGTATTGGGTAAATACAGCTGATCCAAATGGGAAAAATTGGCCAAGACAAAGGGGTTACAGGGCCCATGCAAGTCTGAAATCCAGTGGGCAGTCAAATTTTAAAGCTCCAAAATGATCTCCTTTGACTCCAGGTCTCACATCCAAGTCACAATGATGCAAGAGGTGGGCTCCCATGGTCTTGGGCAGCTCCTTCTCTGTGGCTTTGCAGGGTACACTCTCCCTCCTGGCTGCTTTCACTGGCTGGCATTGAGTGTCTGCAGCTTTTCCAGGCTCTCAGTGCAAGCTGCCAGTGGATCTACCATTCTGGGGTCTGGAGGATGGTGGCCCTCTTCCCACAGCTCCACTAGGCAATGCCCCGGTAGGGACTCTGCGTGGGGGCTACAAAACCCACATTTCCCTTCTGCACTGCCCTAGAAGAGGTTCTCCATGAGGGCCCTGCCCCTGCAGCAAGCTATGTGGGCATCCAGGCATTTTCATACATCTTCTAAAATCTAGGCAGAGGTTCCCAAACCTCCATTCTTGTCTTCTGTGCACCCACAGGCTGAATACCACATGGAAGCCACCAAGGCTTAGGGCTTCCACCCTCTGAAGTCACAGTCCAAGCTGTATGTTGGCCTCTTTCAGCCACAGCTGGAGTGGCTGAGACACAGGGCACCAAGTTCCTAGGTAGCACACAGCATGGGATCCCTGGACCCAGACCACAAAACCCCTTTTTCCTCCTGGGCCTCTGTGCCTGTGATGAAAAGGGCTGCTGTGAAGGTCTCTGACATGGCCTGGAGACATTTTCCCCATGGTCTTGGGGACTGATATTAGGTTCCTTGCTACTTATGCAAATTTCTGCAGCCGGCTTGATTTTCTCCCCAGAAAATGGGTTTTTCTTTTCTATTGCATAGTCAGGATGCAAATTTTCCAAACTTTTATGCACTGCTTCCCTTATAAAACTGAATGCCTTTGACAGCACCCAAGTCACTTCTTGAATGCTCTGCTGCTTAGAAATTTCTTCCACTAGATGCCCTAAATCATCTCTCTCAAATTTAAATTTCCACAAATCTCTAGGGCAGGGGCAAAATGCCACCAGTCTCTTTGCTAAAACAACAAGAGTTACCTTTGCTCCAGTTCCAACAAATTCCTCATCTTCATCTGAGATCACCCAGCTGGATTTTTTTTTTTTTTTTTTGAGATGGAGTCTAGCTCTTCACCAGGCTTGAATACAAAGGCACGATCTCAGCTCACCGTAACCTCCATCTCCTAGGTTCAAGTGATTCTCCTTCCTCAGCCTCCTGGGCAGCTGGGACTACAAGAGGCTGCCACTACATCCAGCTAAGTTTGCATTTTTTTTTTTTTTTTTTTTTGAGACGGAGTTTCGCTCTTGATACCCAGGCTGGAGTGCAATGGCGCGATCTCGGCTCACCGCAACCTCCGCCTCCTGGGTTCAGGCAATTCTCCCACCTCAGCCTCCTGAGTAGCTGGGATTACAGGCACGCGCCACCGTGCCCAGCTAATTTTTTGTATTAGTAGAGACGGGGTTTCACCATGTCGACCAGGATGGTCTCGATCTCTTGACCTCGTGATCCACCCGCCTCGGCCTCCCAAAGTGCTGGGATTACAGGCTTGAGCCACCGCGCCCAGCCAAGTTTGCATTTTTAGTGGACATGGGGTTTCACCATGTTGTCCAGGATGATCTCAATCTCTTGACCTCGTGATCCACCCACCTCAACCTCCCAAAGTACTGAGATTACATGCATAAGCCACCACACCCAACCCAGTCTGGATTTTATTCTCTCTATTGCTATTAGCATTTTGGGCAAAGCCATTCAACAAGTCTCTAGGAAGTTTAAAACTTTCCCACATTTTTCTATCTTCTTTTGAACCCTTCAAACTGTTCTAATCTCTGTCTGTTACTCAGTTCCAAAGTCACTTCCACATTTTCAGGTCTCTTTTCAGCAACACCCCATTCTATTGGTACCAATTTACTGTATTATTCCATTTTCATGCTGCTAATAAAGACATATCCAAGACTGGGAAGAAAAAGAGGTTTAATTGAACTTACAGTTTCACATGGCTGGGGAAGCCTCAGTCATAGTGGGAGGAGAAAGGCACTCCTTACATGGCAGCAGCAAGAGAGAATGAGGAAAAAGCAAAAGCAGAAACCCCTGATAAACCCATCAGATCTCATGAGACTTATTCACTACCAGGAGAATACCAAGGGAAAGATCAGCCCCCATGATATGGTTAACTCCCCTTCAGTCTCTCTCATGACACATGGGAATTCTGGAAGAGGCAACTGAAGGTGAGATTTGCATGGGCACACACATCATTTCTCATGAGATCTGGTCTTTTTTTTTTTTTTTTTTGAGATGGAGTTTTGCTCTTGTTACCCAGGCTGGAGTGCAATGGTGCAATCTTGGCTCACCACAACCTCCGCCTCCTGGGTTCAAGCAATTCTCCTGCCTCAGCCTCCTGAGTAGCTGGGACTACAGGTGTGCAACACCATACCCAGCTAATTTTTGTATTTTTAGTAGAGATGGGGTTTCACCATGTTGACCAGGATGGTCTTGATCTCTTGACCTTGTGACCCACCCACCTCAGCTTCCCAAAGTGCTGGGATTATAGGTGTGAGCCACCTCACCCAGCCGATCTGGTCATTTAGAAGTGTGTGGTACATTTCCGCCTCCCTGTGCTCCTACTTTCACCGTGTGAACAGCCTGCTCCTGCTTTGCCTTCAGACATGAGTAAAAGCTTCCTGAAGTCTCCCCAGAAGCAGATACTGCTATGCTTCTTGTATAACCTGTGGCATCATAAGCCAATTAAACCTATTTTGTTTATAAATTAGCCAGTCTTGGAGTGCAGTGGTACAATCTCAGCTCACTGCAACCTCCACCTCCCAGGTTCAAGCAAATCTTGTGCCTCAACCTCCTGAGTAGCTGGGATTACAGACACCCACCACCACGCCCAGCTAATTTTTGTATTTTTAGTAGGGAGAAGGCTTCACTATGTTGTCCAAGCTTGTCTCAAACCCCTGATCTCAGGTGATCTGCCTGCCTCAGCTCCCAAAGTAAAGTGCTGGGATTACAGGCGTGAGCCATCATGCCTGGCCTCTGATGAGGTATTTCTTTAGAGTGATGCAAGAACAGCCAAATACAGTGACAGACAGAGCTGTGCTGAGAGCAGTGACAGGTAGAGATACAGTGCTGGTCTTTCAAATACTCCTTACTGACAAGTTACCATGAATCACTGATACCTTTCCATTTGAAGAGCCTTCTCCTCAACTCCCTGAATGGTGCTATTTAACAAACTACACCAAAACTTAGTGATTAAAAACAACAGCAGCTGGTGTGGTGGCTCACGCCTGTGATCCCAGCACTTTGGGAGGCCAAGGTGGGCGGGCCACGAGGTCAGGAGATCGAGACCATCCTGGCCAGCATGGTGAAACGCCATCTCTACTAAAATACAAAAACTTAGCAGGGCGTGGTGGCACACACCTGTAGTCCCTGCTACTTGGGAGACTGAGGCAGCAGAATCACGTGAACCCAGGAGGCAGAGGTTGCAGTGAGTTGAGATGGTGCAATTGCACTCTAGCCTGGCAACAGAGTAAAACTCCATTTCTTTATTTTGTGTGTTGATTAGGCAGGAATTCTGCTTTACAAAGCATTAGCTGGGCTGCAGGGATGGCTGAATGGATAGTTAGTGCTAGCTGCCACTGGGAATAGCAAATAGGGTTGTTGGCAGAAGCATCAGTTATCTTCCATGTAGTGTCTCTACCAACTCACTGGAGCTTCCCTTTTTTTGTTTTTTTCTTGAGACAGAGTCTTCCTCTGCCACCCAGGCTGAAGTGCAGTGGTGCAATCTCAGCTCACTGCAACCTCTGCCTTCCAGGTTCAAGTGATTCTTCTACCTTATCATGCCAAGTAGCTGAGACTACAGGTGTGTGCCACCACGTCTGACTAATGTTTGTATTTTTTAGTACAGAAAGAGTTTTGCCATGTTGGCCAGGCTAGTCTGAAACTCCTGACCTCAGGTGATCCACCCACCTCAGCCTCCCAAAGTGCTGGGATTACAAGGGTGAACCACCGCGCCCGGCCTCATTTGGCCTTCTGACAGCATAAGCATGGGTTGAGAGAGCATGTGAAGAAACATCACGTCTCCTAAGGCTCAGTCTCAGAAGTTCCCACCATGTTCTGTTGGTCCAGATAAGCCACAGGGTCAGTTCCAATTTAAGGGAAAGAGAAATGAAGTCCACCTTTTGCTGAGAAGAGTGGCAAGAAACAAACATGCAGTCATCTTTAGTCCTCCACAGCATCTCTGAAGTTAAGCCTCTGCCCATTCAGCCTTTCAAAGTATTGGAATTACAGTCATGAACCACTGCACCCAGCCTCTTGTCACAATTCTTTTTTTTTTTTTTTTTTTTTTTGAGAGGGAGTCTCGCTTTGTTGCCCAGGCTGGAGTACAATGGCATGATCTCGGCTCACTAGAACCTCCACCTCCCGGATTCAAGGAATTCTCCTGCCTCAGCCTCAGAGTAACTGGGATTACAGGCAACTGCCACCATAACCAGCTAATTTTGATATTTTAGTAGAGATGGGTGTGTCACCATATTGGCCAGGCTGGTCTTGAGCTGCTGATCTCATGTGATCCACCCACCTAGGCCTCCCAAAGCACTGGGATTACAGGCATGAGCCACCACACCCATCCATCTTCTCACAATTCTAAGAAAAGCTGTCATGCAAGAACCTCTTTGTTGCTGAATAACACAGACACATTTCAGTCTTATTTTCATATTTTCTGAAGCATTAGTCACTGCTGACCAGTCCCTGCTTTTTGAAATATCCCCTCCTCTTGACATCTATGACATCACAGTCCTTTTATTCCTCTTAACACCCTCTAGTGTTCTTTAACACTTCCTTTTTCTTCTTCTTCTTTTATTTACTGTTCAGTGCTGGTTTTCAAGGTTCTGACCCAGCCACCTCTCTTTTTACTGTACTTTCTCCCTCTCCTTCGCCCACTCCCAAGTCTTCATTTACCATCTATTGATTCATTCTCCCAGATCTATACTTCAGTTTAACCTGTATCTGTCAATCTAAAATAATCAAAAGGGTCAGGATCTAATTTCAAAACAGTTTATTCAAGTGCAAAGTGTGACGATGGCACATCTGGAAACATCAAATCCAAAAGAAGGAAGTCAGCCTTGTGAAGTCAGGAAGTTAAGGTTTCATTTATATAGGCAGAGACACAGGAGCTTTTAGCAGGATTACAACTTTTTGTAACACAAGTTTGGCACGTAGTTATCGCAATCTGATTGGCTATAAAAGGGTTTCTTTTTGGGAGAGTACATGCAGTTGTTTCCTTGGGGTTTTTTTGTTGTGTTTTTTCTTTTTTTGAGATGGAGTTTCGCTCTTGTTACCCAGGCTGGAGTGCAGTGGCACGATCTCGGCTCACCACAGCCTCTGTCTCCTGGGTTCAAGCAATTCTCCTGCCTCAGCCTCCCGAGTAGCTGGGACTACAGGCATGTGCCACCAGGCGCAGCTAATTTTTATATTTTTTTAGTAGAGACGGGGTTTCACCATGTTGACCAGGATGGTCTCGATCTCTTGACCTCGTGATCCACCCGCCTCAGCCTCCAAAAGTGCTGGGATTACAGGCGTGAGCCACCGTGCCCGGCCTGCATTGTTGTTTTACAGAGGTGTAATAGTCACGGATTTTCTGTCATCTGGTTTAAGCAAGGCAGAACAACAAAGGGAAAGTTAATCTGTAACAAAGATCATTAGTTAAGAAGGCAGGAGTTTTTGTCTCTGAGGTTGTTTAATTTTGTCTAGTCATTGTACAGGACAAGAAAAATGAGAGAATGAGTTAATCTATAATCTGAGAAACATGTTATAGCCATATGTAGCTCAGAGCAGTCTCATCTCTGTCAAGGTTTAAATGTTTTGAGGGGTTCCAATAGCTTTTTTTTTTTTTTTTTTTTTTTGAGACAGAGCTCTCCCTCTGTCGCCCAGGCTGATGTGCAATGGTGTCATCTTGGCTCACCGAAAACTCCACCTCCCCGGTTCAAGTAGCTGAGTAAGAGGCACCAACCACCATGCCTGGCTAATTTTTGTATTTTTAGTAGAGATGGGGTTTCACCATGTTGGCCAGGATGGTCTCGATCTCTTGACCTTGTGATCCACCCACCTCGGCCTCCCAAAGTGCTGGGATTACAGGTGTGAGCCACTGCACCTGGCCTTTTTTTTTTTTTTTTCTTTTTGAGACAGGGCCTCACTTTATCACCCAGGCTGGAGTGCGGCAGCATGATCTTGGCTCATTGCAGTGTTGACCTCCTGGGCTCAAGTAATCCTCCTACCTCAGCTCTCCCAGTAGCTGGGATTACAAGGGCATGCCACCACACCCAGCTAATTTTCTGTACTTTTTGTAAAGACAGGTTTTCACCATGTTGCCTGGACTGGTCTTGAACTCCTGAGCTTCAGTCACCCCACTGCTGTGGCCTCCCAAAGTAGTAGAATTACAGGAGTGAGCCACTGAGCTTGGCCCCCAACAGACTTTATTTATTTATTTATTTTTGAGACAGAGTCTTGCTCTGTTGCCCAGGCTGGAGTTCAGTGGCATGATGTTGGCTCACTGCAACCTCTGCCTCCTGTGTTCAAGCAATTCTCCTGCCTCAGCCTCCTGAGTAGCCAGGACTACCAGCCTGCACCACCATGCCTGGCTAATTTTTGCATTTTTAGTAGAAATAGGGTTTCACCATGTTGGTCAGGCTGGTCTCAAACTCCTGGCCTCAAGTGGTCTGCCTGCCTTGGCCTTCCAAAGTGCTGGGATTACAGGTGTGAGCCACTGTGCACAGCCCAACAGCTTTTAAATTATATTTACTTTCACATATCTATGTCCTGAGCTCTAAGTCTGCATATGAAATAGCATATCATTGTTTGGTCATCCCATAGGCACCTTGAGTCAGACAGGCTTTAATTACAGAGAGCAGACTCAGAAAGGTGAAACGCTTAAAGAAACACTCCAGTTTGAGCCTCCAGGGACTCTATTGCTTCTCCACCATCTAGGGGCCACCTTCTAAAATTGGGATATCACCACTGAGGCATGAGAACCACCCGGGCTGTGCTATAGTCCATACCAGGGAATCACATGCTCATTCCTTGCTGCTCTCCTCACTGAGCTTGGTTTTTTTTTTCTTTTTTTAAAGACAGGGTTTCAGCATGTTGGTCAGGCTGGTCTTGAACTCCCAACTTCAGGGGATCCACCCACCTTGGCCTCCAAAGTGCTTGGATTACAGGCATGAACCACCACACCCAGCCCTGAGCTTGGTTTTTAATTCAAGCCTCATTCTAGCATATATGGTCGCTGGAACCTAAATCACATTCAAACTCTAGCTGTAGGAGAGTCTTCAATATGTAGTTTTTTGTTTTCCACCACCTGTAGTACAGGAAAAGCACAAGAAAAAAGGTGGAAAAATGTTGAGCAAGCTAAATCCTAATAGCTTGACATGTCTGAGACAGAATTGTCATCTTCCTGCACAGTGCACCCCCATCCTCAGCTAAACTGGGGCCATGATCTACTAAGTTACATGGTTGAAATATGGGTGAATCATCCTCATTTTCCTGTTTCTCTCTTTGCCTCACTTGAGTTGCAGCACACACACCACACCCTTTATCACTAAAATCCCATGCAGCCTACCTCCTTAATATCTTTCAAATCCATCCATCCTCCATTCTTTCCACATGGCTTCAGCTCTGTTCAGTCATTGCTCTAACAGAGTCCTAAGTGACCCCCGAGTTCTCATCCATGCTTCCCCATCTTCTTTGCCCCCCTCCCCTACATTTTTTTTTTTTTTTGAGTCGGAGTCTCCCTCTGTCACCCAGGCTAGAGTGCAATGGTATGGTCTTAGCTCACTGCAACCTCTGCCTTCTGGGTTCAAGCGATTCTCCTGCCTTAGCCTCCTGAATAGCTGGGATTACAGGTGCATGCCACCACACCCAGCTAATTTTTGTATTTTGTAGAGACAGGATTTCACTATGTTGGCCAGGCTGGCCCCCTCATCATTTTTTTCTTTTTCTGAGACAGGCTCTCACTCTGTTACCCAAGCTGGAGTGCAGTGGCACAATCTTGGCTTACTGAAACCTTCACCTCCTGGGCTTGGGTGATCCTCCCACCTCAACCTCCCAAGTAACTGGGATACAGGCATGCACCACCATGCCTGGCTAATTTATTATTATTATTTTTGTAGACTCAGGGTCTTGCAATGTTTACAGGCTGGTCTCAAACTCTTGAACTCAAGCAATCAGCTCACCTTAGCCTCCCGAAGTGCTGGGATTACAGGCGTATATCACCCTGACCCCCAGCTCTGTTAGCCTTGCCCCTTGTTTGTTAGCCATAGTGAATTACTTGCACTTCTTCAAAAGCTCAGAGGTCAGGCCGGGTATGGTGGCTCACGCCTGTAATCCCAGCACTTTGGGAGGCCGAGGTGGGTGGATCACAAGGTCAAGAGATCGAGACCATCCTGGTCAACATGGTGAAGCCCCATCTCTACTTAAAAAAAAAAAAGTGCCGGGTGCGGTGGTTCACGCTTGTAATCCCAGCCCTTTGGGAGGCCGAGGCAGGTGGATTATGAGGTCAAAAGATCGAGACCATCCTGGTCAACATGGTGAAATCCCATCTCTACTAAAAATACAAAAAAAAAAAAATTAGCTGGGCATGGTGGCACATGCCTGTAGTCCCAGCTACTCAGGAGGCTGAGGCAGGAGAATTGCTTGAACCCGGGAGGCGGAGGTTGCGGTGAGCGGAGATCACGCCATTGCACTCCAGCCTGGGTAATGAGAGCGAAACTCCGTCTCAAAAAAAAAAAAAAAGTTCAAAGGTCTTCCTTGTTTCTCTTCTTTTTTTAAATTAAATCATTTTTTTAAATTTAAAAATAGAGACAGGGTCTCGCTATGTTGCTCAGGCTGGTCTCAAATTCTTGGGCTAAAGTGATCCTTACACCGCAGTCTCCCAAAGTGTGGGGATTACAAGCATGAGCCACCACACCCAACTGGTCTTTCTTATTTCTAAGACATTGGCAAATAATTTCAGTCTTTGAAAGAACACTCTGCAGATAGGATCCTGCCAGAGGCCTTAAGTTCTGGAATACGGGGATGTGTACAGGAGAGACTGTTCAAGTTCTGTCTTTCATTTCTCTCATTGTGGCCACTGAGAAATGGCATGGGTCCCAGCTGCTGCAGGGGATGCAAAGGAAAATTAATCTCATTTCTCAGGATGGCCTGACACCAGATTTTTACCTATTTAGCAGATTCTGCATTCTTTATGTCACTGAAGCTGATACGGTGGCCAGAAAATAGCTACATAAAGAGGCTTGGTCAGGTTAGGAATTCTGGTAATCTATGGGTAGTAGTTGAAAGAACTCATATGAGTGAGCAATACTTTATCTCCCAGGTTCAAGCAATTCTCCTGACTCAGCTTCCTGAGTAGCTGGGATTACAGGCACCTGCCAGCATGCCCAACTAATTCTTGTATTTAAATACAATTTTTAAAATATATTTTATTTTCCCAACATCACTTCCAATAATTTTTGTATTTTTAGTAGAGATGGGGTTTCACCATTTTGTCCAGGCTGGTCTTGAACTCCTGATCTCAAGTAATCCACCCACCTGGGCCTCCCATAGTGCTGGGATTACAGGCCTGAGCCACCACGCCTGGCCCACTCCTTTTTTGAAATGTGCAGCAGATTCCAGGAGTTGGAAAAGTTAAAGCCTTCCTTTTGCTTCAGAAGTTTCCAAGTATGCAGCAACTGAGTAATGATTCCATCCAGGAACTCGAGCAGCTTGTTGGACAAATGATAACACAGCAAATCCATGCCTTCTTCACACAGCCCAGGTGGTGCCTGGCCTCACATCCACTACGTATTCTCCTTTAGACCATGAACAACAAGGTCTTGTTTTCATATTTAAAAACCAAGAAAGAGATTTCTTCTCACAGCAACTAATGAAAGATGAGGTGAGGCCTGAGTGCAGCCTGCGAGTCATCCCGCTGTCAGAGGCGTGTGAACCAGACCAACTGCATCCTGAATAGGAGCTGGGTAAATGAGGCTGAGACCTATTGGTCTACATTCCCAGATGGTTAAGGCACAGGACTTATCCTGTGAAATAGGAGGTCAACACAAAATATGGGTCATAAAGACCTTGCTGATAAAACAGGCTGCCGTAAAGAAGCCGGCCAAAACCCACCAAAACCAAAATGGATGCCAGAGTGACCTTTGATTGACCTCACTGCTACACTCCCACCGGTGCCATGACAGTTTATGAATGCCACAGAAACATCGAGAAGTTATCCTATATAGTTTAAAAAGGGGAGACATAGGCTGGGCATGGTGGCTCATGCCTGTAATCCTAGCATTTTGGGAGGCCGAGGTGGGTGGATCACCTGAGGTCAGGAGTTCAACACCAGCCTGGCCATCATGGTGAAACCCCATCTAAAAAAAAAAAAAAAAAAAAAGGTCGTGCACGGTGGCTCACGCTTGTAATCCAAGCACTTTGGAGGCCAAGGTGGGCGGGTCACCTGAGGTCGGGAGTTCAAGACCAGCCTGACCAACATGGTGAAACCTCGTCTTTAAAAAAGAAAAAGGGGAGACATTTATAAATAAGCCACCCCTTGTTTAGCATATCATCAAGAAATAATCAGGCCAGGCGCGGTGGCTCACACCTGTAATCTCAGCACTTTGGGAGGCCAAGGCGGGTGGATCATGAGGTCAAGAGATCGAGACCATCCTGGTCAACATGGTGAAACCCTGTCTCTACTAAAAATACAAAAAATTAGCTGGGCATAGTGGTGCGTGCCTGTAATCCCAGCTACTCAGGAGGCTGAGGCAGGAGAATTGGCTGAACCCAGGAGGCGGAGGTTGCGGTGAGCCGAGATCGCGCCATTGCACTCCAGCCTGGGTAACAAGAGCGAAACTCCATATCAAAAAAAAAAAAAAGAAAGAAAGAAAAAAAGAAATAATCATAAAAATGGGCAACAGCAACCCTCGAGGCTGCTCTGACTATGGAATAGCCATTCTTTTGTTCCTCTGCTTTCTTAATAAACTTGCTTTTGCTTTGCACTGTGGACTCACCCTAAATTATTTCTTGTGAGAGATCCAGAAAACCTCTCTGGGAGTCTGGATTGGGCCACCTTTCCTGTAACACGGCTATACTGTCTGGGTTCAGGCATTGAAGTTATTGGACTGCAGAGGGAACTGCCCTCATTCAGATAAGATGAAAAGGGTCACTAGAGATCTTTCCAAGACAGTCAGGGACTCTCATTCCCAGCAAAATGCCAATTAGGGCAGATTTTATTTATTATTATTATTTTATTTTTATTTATTTATTTTTTGAGACGGAGTTTTGCTCTTGTTACCCAGGATGGAGTGCAATGGTGCGATCTCGGCTCACCGCCATGTGAGTAGCTGGGATTACAGGCACTAGCCACCATGCCCAGCTAATTTTTTGTATTTTTAGTAGAGACGGGGTTTCACCATGTTGACCAGGATGGTCTCGATCTCTTGACCTCATTATCCACCCACCTCGGCCTCCCAAAGTGCTGGGATTATAGGTGTGAGCCACCGTGCCCGGCCAGGTCTAGTCTTTTTTTTTTGAGACAGGGTCTCACTTTGTCACCCAGGCTGCAGTGCAGTGGCATAATCTCGGGTTCCAGTGATCTTCCCACCTCAGCCCCCCAAGTAGCTGGGACTATAGGTCCATCTCAGCACACCTAGCTAATTTTTGTAGAGACGGGTGTAAGGCCGGTGCCTCCTTGGGAGCCGAATGGACATGCCCTTCTCTCTCTGTCCCTAAAAACTACATCATCATACTGAGCACATTGCTCAGCATTTGCCCTCTCCACGCAGGCTCCCCTTGCCCATGTCCGCATTCCAATCTCAGCCCTGCACCTGCCATAAATTTTGAAAAGGCCTGCCAAGAACCTGCCCTATGGTAGCTCCCCCGTACATCCTCGGCCAGTCCCTCGTCCGTGCTCACTCCCTTCATACCCAATGGAAACGCCCCCGCTTTGTTCACCTCGCCCGTCCCCAGTCTTTTAACACCCAATAGAACTACCTTGTCTTTGTTTCCCCCGCAGTCAATCAGCCACTTCTACTCCCTATAAAACCCCACACCCCAAGAAGAGAAGCGCGACTTCTCTGCCCCTTCTCGGACCATAGAACCTCGCCCGGGAGCCGAATAAATTGGTTTTTAATTTCCTCACTCCGGTCTCTGTTTCCTCATTGAGCTTGGCGGAAAGTCTAACAACGGGGTTTCACCATAGCATATGGACAGATGTTTTGCTCACCATTCCTAGGCTGGTCTCAAACTCCTGAGCTCAAGCGACCCACCCTCCTCAGCCTCCCAAAGTACTAGGATTTCAGGCATGAGCCACTGCATCTGGCAGGTCCGGTCTTCTTATACTAGTGCTTTGAAGGCTGCTGCCAATGTAAACAAACAATTGTACCTATATATATATGTTGAATAAGTGTGGTACAATGAGAAATACATTTGGTTTTTGGGCCTGGTTCCTGTGACAAAGATCTTAAAATCCTTGGAATTGGCCAGGTGTGGTGGCTCAGGCCTGTAATCCCAGTACTTTGGGAGGCCGAGGTGGGTGGATTACGAGTTCAAGAGTTTGAGACCAGCCTGGCAGAGATGGTGAAACCTCGTCTCTACTAAAAATACAAAAATTAGCCTGGCGCGGTGGGGGGCGCCTGTAATTCCAGCTACTCAGGAGACTGAGGCAGGATAATCGCTTGACCCCGGACAGGGGAGGTTGCAGTGAGCCGAGATCGCACCACTGCACTCCAGCCTGGGTGATTGAGGGAGACTCCATCTCTTTTTGTTTTTGTTTTTGTTTTTTTGAGACAGAGTCTTGCTCTGTCACCAGACGCCAGGCTGGAGTGCAATGGCGTGATCTCGGCTCACCGCAATCTCCCCTGTCCGGGGTCAAGCGATTCTCCTGCCTCAGCCTCCCAAGTAGCTGGGACTACAGGTGCGTGCCACCAAGCCCAGCTAATTTTTGTAGTTTTAGTAGACACAGTGTTTCACCATTGGCCAGCATGGTCTCGATCTCTTGACCTCGTGATCTGCCCGCCTCGGCCTCCCAAAGTGCTGGGATTAGAGGCGTGAGCCACCGCATCCCGGTCGAGAGACTCCATCTCTAAATAAATAAGTAAACAAGAAATACTTGGAATTTCCCGAGTTATAAGAGTGTCTTTTGTTGCAGCCAGGCGAGGTGGCTCGCACCTGTAATCCCAGCACTTTGGGAGGCCGAGGCGGGTGGATCACAAAGTCAGAAATTTTGAGAACAGCCTGCCCAATATGGTGAAACCTGGTCTCTACTAAAAATACAAAAACTAGCCGGGCATGGTACATGCCTGTAATCCCAGCTACTCGGTTGGCTGAGGCAGAAGAATTGGTTGAACCCGGGAGGCGGAGGTTGCAGTGAGCCAAGATCGTGCCACTGCACTCCAGCCTGGGGACAGAGCGAAACTCAGAA
Source organism: Aotus nancymaae (assembly GCF_030222135.1). Taxonomy (NCBI): domain Eukaryota; kingdom Metazoa; phylum Chordata; class Mammalia; order Primates; family Aotidae; genus Aotus; species Aotus nancymaae. The sequence continues at coordinate 534,228 of NW_026988682.1, forward strand.
ATTCCTTCTCAAAAACAAAAACAATAAAAAAAAAAGAGTGTTTTTTGTTATTCACCACAAGCCCCTGCTCTTGCATAACCATCAGGTTACTCCTGAGCTTGTGCTATGCTAATAAGTGAGAAAAGGTGTGACTCCTGGATGGCTCCGGATGAAACTGTTCTCCTAAAGACACAGGGATCTGAGGCCCGGAACTATCAGCCCCACCCACTGACCATCGGGAAGCCGGCGGGAGAAGGGAGTGGAAATAAAGCTCTGTAAAAACTCTGCAGTGGTTCTTGATGAGCTTCTAGGTTAATGGATTCGTGAGCTGCTTCCATCTGCTAGGAGGGTGGTGCACTCCAACTCCGGGACAGAAGCCCCTGCGCTCAGGACACTTCCAGACCTCTTTATCTGGCTGTTCATCTCTCATAGTCAACTGGTAAGTAATATGTTTTCCTGAATTCTGTGGGCCATTCTAGCAAATAATGGAACTCAAGGAGGTCATGGGAAGCCCCAGTTTATAGCTGGTCAGTTAGAAGTACCGGGACTTTTTTTTTTTTTTTTTTTTTTTTTGAGATGGAGTTTCTCTCTTGTCGCTCAGGCTGGAGTGCAGTGGCACGATCTCGGCTCACTGCAACCTCCGTCTTCCGGGTTCAAGCCATTCTCCTGCCTCAGCCTCCCTAATAGCTGGGATTACAGGCACCCGCCATAACGCCCAGTTAATTTTATTTTTGTATTTTTAGTAGAGAGGGGATTTCACCATGTTGGTCAGGCTGGTCTCGTACTCCTGACCTCAGGTGATCCACCCACCTCGGCCTCCCAAATTGCTGGGATTACAGGCATAAGTCACCACATCCCACCAGTACCAGGACTTTCAACTGGCATCTGGGTGGGAGCAGTCTTGCAGGACTGAGCTCTAAACTTGTGGGATCTGACATTGACTGCAGGTAGTGTCAGTATTGAAATGGATTGTAGGACACCCAGCTGGTGTTTCGGTCAGTGTGGGAAAAAAACTCGCATATCTGGTGTCAAGTGTTCTGTGTAAGAGTGTAGAGAAATGATTTTTTTTTTTTTTTTGGAGATGGAGTTTCGCTCTTGTTACCCAGGCTGGAGTGCAATGGCGCGATCTCAGCTCACCGCAACCTCTGCCTCCTGGGTTCAGGCAATTCTCCTGCCTCAGCCTCCCGAGTAGCTGGGACTACAGGCACGCGCCACCATGCCCAGCTAATTTTTGTATTTTTAGTAGAGACAGGGTTTCACCATGTTGACCAGGATGGTCTCGATCTCTTGACCTCGTGATCCACCTGCCTCGGCCTCCCAAACTCCTGGGATTACAGGCGTTAGCCACCGCGCCCGGCCGAAACGATGTATCTCTTAGAATACATAAATTTTAAAACACACAAACTTAAAGGAATCAGAATTCTTGAATGTGGAGAGAAGAGCCTGCAGTTTCTAAAACTGGACACAAGAGGGCAACAAATAACCTCCAGAGTCTTGCTATTGAGTTGCTTTTCTTTCCAATTGACTGCTAATATAGTTCATGTAGCAAGAACATTAAACTACGCCTGAGAGGATGAAAGGCTCCTAATGACTAAGACCTGTACTTCATTTATAGTCGTTTTCCTTCTCAATGCCAGGCACTGCGTTAAACTACTGATTATTTTCTTTCTTTCTTTTTTTTTTTTTTTTGAGATAGAGTCTTGCTCTGTCGCCAGGCGCCAGGCTGGAGTGCAGTGGCGTGAGTTCGGCTCACTGCAACCTCTGCCTCCCGGGTTCAAGCAGTGTTCCTGCCTCAGCCTCCCGAGTAGCTGGGACTACAGGCGTGTGCCACCATGCCCAACTAATTTTTGTATTTTTAGTAGAGACGGGGGTTTCACCATGTTGGCCAGGATGGTCTCTATCTCTTGACCTCATGATCCACCGGCCTCAGCCTCCCAAAGTGCTGAGATTACAGGCGTGAGCCACCGCGCCTGACTATTATTATTTTTTAAGATAGAGTTTTACTCTTGTTGCCCAGGCTGGAATGCAATGGCATGGTCTCAGCTCATTGCAACTGCCGCCTCTAGGGTTCAAGAAGTTCTTCTGCCTCAGCCTCCCAAGTAGCTGGGATTACAGGTACCCACTACTTGGAAGCCACCATACCCCACTATTTTTTGTCCTTTTGTAGAGACGAGGTTTCACCATGTTGGCCAGGCCGGTCTTGAACGCCCGACCTCAGGTGATCCGCACACCTCGGCCTCCCAAAGTGCTGGGATTACAGGCATGAGCCACCATACCCAGCTTCCATTGACTTTTAAAAAGTTAGTGCTATATAGATAGCTGCATATATAGAGATGCAGTGTTCAACCCTATGGAAATTTGGAGAGGGCTCCACATAGGAATCATGGAGAAATCAGTGATTATGAACTTTAGTGCATCAGAATCATGAATGTATAACAATAACAAAATGAAGAATCTTCAGCTATTTCCCTGAGGATTTGAAGTTGGTGTGTCTATGCAAGAATATGTTCTTGGCAACCACTTTCAAGTGATTCAGATTCAGGTGATGTTACTAAAGTGATTCAGATTCAGGTGATGTTACTAAATGCAGCCTTTCTTACTTTCTTTCTTTCTTTTTTTTTTTTTTTTTTAATAAAAACGGGGTTTCACCATGTTGGTCAGGCTGGTCTTGAACTCCCGACCTCAGGTGATCTGCCCACCTTGGCCTCCAAAGTGCTTGGATTACAGGCATGAGCCACCATGCCCGGCCGCCTTTCTTACTTTCTACCAGTATTTCTCAAATTCGAGTACGTACCTGAATCCCCCTAAGGGCGTAATTGCCAGATAAATACAGGATGATCCATTTACTGTGAATTTCAGATAAATAACATACAATTTTTTAGTATGTGTCTCAAATACTGGAATATTTGGGCAAATAATCTGTTTAAGTGAAGTTCAAATATGCTTCCTCTCTAAGCATCACAAGTACTTTCAAATTAGGAGTTTAAATCTCCCCTGTGGCAGATATTTGTGATGATTATTTTGTCTTTTTAGGACATTTCAAAATATACAGCCTCATCAGAGGATTTTCCTCTTCTTTCCTGTTTCTCCTGTTAACTTTTTCTTAATATCTCCATCCTCCTTCTGTGGTCACTTCAGAAACAAAAAGCTCCAGAGAAATTTTACAACTTATTTTCCATACTTTTTCCTCTTGTTTCTCTTTTTATTTTCACACCTCTTGCTCCATTTCCTCTCAGCCTCTGCTCTCTCCTGTTTCCTTTGTAAGTCCCTTGCTTTTGCCCAAGTTGTCCCAGCCAAAATGAAATTTCTACCAGGGCTCCCCTCCTTCCTTTCTGTTTTCTCCCTAAGCAATCTATGTCAAAATTAAAATCTGTAGAAACAAATTAGGGAGTTAGGGTACTGGGGACCAGCCTACACTATTGTGTTTCAGGAGATTCTGTTCTGACAGGCCTTTCAAGAGCAAGTTCCAAGTCAGGGAAAAAAAAAAAAAAAAAGCTGGGAGGAGGGGGCTGGGAGGTGGGGAGCTTCTAGAAACAACAATTGCTTTGCCTGGGGATCTGTTGGGAGAATGACGGATGGCACTGTAGTTAGGACTTGGAGAACTGCAGGAAAAGGAGGGGAGTCACTGCCAGGCAGCATGAAGGGAGGAGGTGTCTGGGAGAAACAGCCACTCAGGAAGAGCTTACGAAAGGAGTGGAGAATGCACTGCCTGTGTATGCTGCTTTCTGCAGACATTGTGTCTTTGTGAGATGACTGCAGAGGCCATGCACATGTGAGATATATATGAATGTATGTGTTGCTTATTTCAGATCATGGATGAACCTGTGTGAATTGCTGACTGCAAGAAATGGGAGTGGATTGTTGAAAAGATTCTGTAGTCAGAGTGTTTGTTTGTGGTTGTGTGGTATGTGTGGCTGAATTTTTGCCAAATGCACTGTTCTAATTCCAGCTCTGAAAGTTTAGTGGAAGTCTGGCAGATTAAGCCAAGACACAACAAAGTCAGAATTTAGAAGAAAATATGGAGGCAACATGAGAGGGAAACAGAAGCTGCTACAATAAGAGACAAGAAAAGGGAGATCTGGGGAAAGGGGAATGAGAAAACAGAAGACAAATAATAGAAATTATGTTCTTAAAAAGGACAAATTTAGAGAAGGATGGAAAGAAAAACAACATATTCTTTCAGATACAGGCACTGTATACTCTTAGTTCTTTTGGTACTCCAGCGACATAGTTCTTGGTCTCTCTAATTTCTTTCTGGATGGCTTATCTTGAAATAATGTATACTACTGGTATATTTTGGTTATACCACGGAATATTTAAACCTTAACAATTATCCAGAAGTGAGCATTACCAGTTTTTAGATGATAAAAAAGACTTGTTGTTAAAGGAGGGCTGTTGAGCATAATGAAAGGACATTTGGTTTTGATCCAAGGATAACTGAACAGGATTAGAGAATTGTGTGTGTGATTAAAATAATGTATGAAGTACATGACCTTTTTTTTAATATATGGGGTTTATCCATGTTGGCCAGGCTGGTCTCGAACTCCTAACCTCAGGTGATAAACCCAACTCGGCCTCCCAGAGGGCTGGGATTACAGGCTTGAGCCACCGCGTCCGGCCAACATATATATATATATATTTTTCTGAGGTGGGCTCTCTGTCACCGAGGTTGGAATGCAGTGGCACTATCTCGGCTCACTGCAACCTCCACCTCCCAGGTTCAAGTAATTCTCAGCCTCCCAAGTAGCTGGGATTACAGGCGCCCACCACCACACCTGGCTAATGTTTTTCTATTTTTGGTAGAGACGGGGTTTTGCCATGTTGGCCAGGCTAATCTCAAACTCCTGACCTCAGTTGATTAGCCCACCTCGGCCTCCCAAAGTGCTGGGATTACAGGCTTGAGCCACCTGTGCATAACATATTTCAAAACAGGGATAATAATAAAATAACCTTATATCCATGTTCCAAAGATGTTTATTGTTATTACTTTATTAGCAAAATTTAACAGGGGCTACCTATACTTGGAATATGATATTTAACTTAATAATAAGATTTTCTTCTAGATTTGGTAAACACAGGGAGAGCATAACTTCGATTGAATGTGGGCTAAAAAGAGATCCTATTTGGGACCATCCTAGTTTTGCTTTGTTGCCAAAACACTATAACTACATATTTTGACTTCAAATTGCAACCATTATAATGTCTCTTTTTCCCAGCATTTTGCTCAATTAATATTTTAAACTGAAATAATTAGTAGAAATTATATTTCTGGCACTACTTTTGCTCCATTCATTAATCATTCAGCCATATTTTCCTCCTGTACTTTCTACTCTTTTTTCCTCCTGCCTCTCTCCTTTGTTATTTTTCCTCTCTGTCATGTTTCCCTGGATTTGATTAAAGTCTCCTTCACTTTTTCCTCATCCTTCTCTCCTTTATTGAAATCATACCTTTTCAGGTTTGTCTTTCTCCCCATTCCTCTCTCTGGTGTCTTTGTCTCCAGCAGAGGGGGTCTGGTGGTGATTCTGAGGTAGGGAATGAGGCCTGGGAGAACACAGGCTGGGCATAGGGAGGAGGAAATGGGGCTTCAGCTGTTTCTGCAATCAGCCTACAAAAGACTGACTTAAAGCCTGCCTCTGTAAATCCCCCCTCTTCTGTCCCCTCAAAGGATCTCTCTACTTCCCCACCTTAAATGCCACCTCCCCCACCCCCATTTCTCTAGTGACATCACTCCTCACCAGCTGTGACTGCAAGGGATACTGACCTACTTTTGGCCACTCTACTAGCCAATAAACCATGTTTTCTCCACTAAACTCAGGATTTTCTGCTAAACCCTCTTTGTCCCAGTATGTCAGTGGGTCTTTTTTTAAACCTCAAAACATTTTACAGTTACCTACAATATAGTCATTTTTTCAGGTCTGAAGTTCGAGAAAAAGCATAGTTGATAAAATATTTCTATGAATTTAGAAAATCCATTTATGACTTAAATGGACTTATACTTTATCAAAATAGAATCCATATATATTTGAAGAATCATGTATGTGTTAGTAATTTTTGTTGAATCTTTGGAGGTGATGCTCAGTTAATGGATTCTTATCCATATTATATGTACCATTATTTCATACATTATTAAATGCTATTGAAGCATGAACCCAAACAGCAGGCATTGATATCTAAGTAAAACTTTACTAAGAAGTGAAGGGAAATTGTAGACAATTCTTTTTATAGTCTTTGGAGGGTTTACAAAAAAATGTTGGACAAAGCCATTAAGAGCATGTACTTTGCTACTCGGATTCAAATCTTGGCTCTGCTATTTTGCTAGCTGTGTGACTTTGGACAAGTTACTTAACCTCACTATGTCTCAGTTTGCTCATCTTACAGATAAGCAGATATTCCAGGCCAGGCACAGTGGCTCACTCCTGTAATCTCAGCACTTTGGGAGGCTGAGGTGGGTAGATCACCTGAGGTTGGGCATTTGAGACAAGTCTGACCAACATGAAGAAACCCTGTCTCTATTAAAAATACAAAATTAGCCTGGTGTGGTGGCACATGCCTATAATCCCAGCTACTCAGAGGCTGAGGTAGGAGAATTGCTTGAACCTGGGAGGTGGAGGTTGCAGTGAGCCAAGATCGCACCACTGCACTCTACTCCAGCCTGGTGATAGAGCGAGACTGCCTCAAAAAAAAAAGAAGACACTCCAAACCCAGTAGGGTTAGAACATTCCATGTTCTAAGATATGATAGGTTTATTATGAGACGGGGGACAGTGGTGTAACTATGTGTTTCAAGTGTTTCTATGGTGTGATCCTCATGCCTAAGTCTACATTTACCATTTATTTATTAAGCAAGTATCTAAGTTGTCTGCCCCAGATTTTCAGAAAAGTTCTGCGAAACAATAAGAAAGATGAAAACCTGTATGAGTGCAGTAGCATGATCATAGGTCACTGCAACCCAGAACCCCTGGGCTCAAGCAATCCTCCTGCCTCAGTCTTCTGAACAGTGAACAGCTGGACTATAGGCATGTGCCACCACTGTTGGCCAGATTTTTTTTTTAAACAGTATTTGGCTGGGTGCGGTGGCTCACACCTGTAATCCCAGCACTTTGAGAGGCCGAGGTGGGCAGATCATCTGAGGTCAGGAGTTCAAGACAGCCTGGCCAACATGGTGAAACCTCGTCTCTACTAAAAATACAAAAATTAGCCAGGCGTGGGGGTGAGTGCCTGTAAACCCAGCTACTCAGGGAGCTGAGACAGGAGAATAGCTTGAATCTGGGAGGTGGAGGTTGCAGTGAGCCAATATCATGCCACTGCATTCCAACCTGGGAGACAAAGTGAGACTCTGTCTCAAAAAACAAATAAATACAAAGTTTTGTAGAGATAGACTCTCACTATATTGCCCAGGCTGGTCTCAAACTCCTGGCCTCAAGTGATCCTCTGGTTTTGGCTTCCCAAAGTGCTGGAATTACAAGCATGAGGCACAGCACCTGGCCATTTTTTCTTTCTTTTTCTTCACAGTTTCATCTTGCCTTGTAGTTTTCGGTTAGGATAAAACCCAAATTGAAAGGTGTAAGGTTTGTTAGGTTCTTGCCAAGTTTAAAAGGGAAGAAACTGAGGCCAACACAAGAAGATCCAATATGAAGGGTTTATTCAGCCTCCCAGGCGAGGTTCTGCGGTCCGACAGAAGGGGCCAGAGAAGTCACACAGACGCCGCTCAGACATGGGGTTTTATAGGGAGTGAAATAGTTCAATTGATTGTGGGAGAGCAGGACTGCTATTGGGTATAGTTACAAGCCTTTATCTAGGACTTGGCTTGTTGTTGCTTGGAATTACTCAGCTGCTATTGGCTGGAGAGACTCGGCTGCCATTGGGTGTTAAGACTTGACTGCTATTGGTTAGCAAGAGGCTAAGGTTACAAGGCCTTGTTTGCATACTGGGCTCTTTAAGGGAAGGCTGTTCGAGAAGGGAGCATGTCCGCGCTCCCAACGGGGGGGGGGGTGAGGGGGGGCGCCGTGCTGCGACCCCCCCCTCCCCGAGCCGCGACCGCCCCACGACCCCACGCCGCCCCGTCCCACACCTCCCTGCCCCGCGAACCCTCACCCCACAATTCCCCAGCCCCGAGCCGCGACCCCGCGCGCCGCGACTTGGACCAGACGAAGTTTAGGGCGAGCTAGGAGTTGGGGGTCTGTCTCCTCCTGGAGGCCGGCGACACTCCAGACGAGCTCTGGCAAGTCGCGCTCCTGCTGCAGGTCCAGCCGGCTCCAAGGCTGCCCATGCAGCGACATGCTCTGCGCTCCTGCGCGCGCGTCTGGCGGCTATTCACGCGAGGGTTCGGGCTCCCGCGACAGTAGCTTTCTGAGCTGGCGGTTTTCTCGCAATAGTTCGAGCTCTCGAGCCAGGCAACTGGCGAACTGGAGCGCAGGGTGAGAGCTGGGGACGCTGGGTCCAGGGCGATCCCGGAGGCAGCGCCACCCGGAGGGGCTCGGTCCCGACCCCACCGCCCTGGCCGGCCCAGGTTTCTAGGGCTACCCGGACCCCACGGAGGCTGCAGGGCATACTCGGGAGCGTGGAGTTTCTCACCTGGGTCCACAGTGGCTTGGGGGGTCCAGGCGGGGCCCGGGAGCTTCCTTGGCCGAGTGAGTCAGTCGGGCGGGCAGGGAATGTGCCAGGAAACACTCAGCCTCCTCTCCTTCCTCCCAGGGCAGGGGTTTTCCCGGCCCTGCCTCACCTCGCCTCGCCTCTTCCGCCCAGCGCTCCTCCCTCCCGGCCACGGCCCCGCCCCACCCCGGCCTCTGCCGCACCCTTCTCCCACGGGGCTTACACCCTGGGTGGTCCGCTGCCGCCGCCGCCGCAGTTTGAACGAGTTCTGTATTTATAGTTCAAAGATACTAACATGTATATACAATTATATACATTTTATAGAATTTGGAGTCACTGAGGATAAGTGTTACCCTTTATTAAAAAGGTAAAATACAAAATTAGCTGGAAGTGGTGGTGTGTGCCTGTAATACCAGCACTTTGGGAGACCAAGGTATGTGGATCATGAGGTCAGGAGTTTGAGACCAGCCTGGCCAAGATGGTGCAACCCCATCTCTACTACACATACAAAAGTTAGCTGGGAATGATGGCAGGTGCCTTTGATGATAACTCAGCTACTCAGGAGGCTGAGGCAGAGAATTCCTTGATCTCAGGAGGCAGAGAGATCAGTGAGCCAAAATTGTGCCACTGCATTCTAGCCAGGGCAACAGAGTGAGACTCTGTATATATGTATACTCTGAATATATTTACTTATATATATTTATTCTGTGAATGCACAAAATGGAGAGTGGTTTACAAACATATGCAAAAACCTCAAAGTCTAATATTCTATACAAAGAATTAGTAACAACAAGAGCAATTAACATTAGCAGGACAATAAACACTCCTGCAGGGCCAAAGAGTTAATCCTAGTGACAGTTCATGAAGTGATTTTGTGCCATTCTCTGGAGCTAATTTAGCTTTTTTTTTTCTTGAGATGGAGTTTTGCTCTTGTTACCCAGGCTGGAGTGCAATGGCGTGATCTCGGCTCACTGCAACCTCCGCCTCATGGGTTCAGGCAATTCTCCTGCCTCAACCTCCTGAGTAGCTGGGATTACAGGCACGCGCCACTGTGCCCAGCTAATTTTTTACACTTTTAGTAGAAACGGGGTTTCACCGCGTTGACCAGGATGGTCTCGATCTCTTGACCTCGTGATCCACCGGCCTCGGCCTCCCAAAGTGCTGGGATTACAGGCATGAGCCACTGCGCCCGGCAATTTAGCTTTAATTGACTGTATCTCCTGAAAGAAAAGGACATAGGCAGAAACCATGAGAAATGAAGACCTTAGCCACGAAACTGAATAAATAAATAAAACCCCTGACAATATTAAAACTAGTAATCCAAGTGTTGTAAAAACATATCTAATTTTACTATTTAAAAATGCTAGTCAATATTTTGTAAAATTTTTGCAATAGGGTGGTTGTGGTAACTCATTCCTCTAATCCCAGCACTTTGGGAGACTGAGATAAGTGGATCACCTGAGGTCAGAATTTTGAGACCACCCTGTCTAACATGGTGAAACCCCGTTTCTACTACAAATACAAAATTAGCTGGTGGTGATGGCATGGGCCTGTAATCCCAGCTACTTGGGAGGCTGAGGCAGAAGAATTAGTTGAATCCAGGAAGCGGAGGTTCCAGTGAGCTCAGATCACACCATTGCACTCCTGCCTGGGTGAGAAAGTAAGACTCCATCGCCCCTGAAAAAAAAAAATCTTGCAGTAAACAACATTAGATGAAAAGAAAAATAATTTATAAAAATATGCCTGTAAGTGGAAGATACAAGATTACCCATTTCCTTAAAAAATATTCAAAGAAATGTGACTTATAAGTAATAAAGTGTTTGTTCAAAGTATCTCCAACATAAACTTTACCATTTTCTTTCCATCCTCCACTTGCCCCCCACTTTTGATAACTAATTTCTTCTTTTACTATCCTTTCGTATCCTACTTTCTTCCATCATAGTGTTACGTTATTCTAAGTAAAATACCTTTATGAATGGTTCAATGTGGTGAAAAGAATGGTGAATTCTCCCTGGCTTGAAACAGGACATTTGCAATATATTTGTTGAGAATGTATATTTAATATTTAAACTTATTTACTCTATTATCAAAAGAGGTTCTCTCAGGGAGACTATGTTCTACTAAGCAGAAATAAAGATTTCCAAATTATGGTATATATGCCTTTTCTTTTTCCCATATGATATGGAGATATCTATTATTTGTCACTTAAAATGTCAGTAGTAAACTTTTATTTTCTCTCAGAACCATGCGCTATTTAGAAGCCTATTTACATAAAGCCATATAAAAGGCTTTCAAATATATTTCATTATTGTTAATGACAATAATGGCCATGTGTTTATTATGTAAATTTCTATGTGTGGCTTACTTTCTGGTGTGGTATGTAATAATTATTCTCTAGGTGTTCTAGATTATATGACATGCTATGAAGTGTATAATATATATAAATAGTTTAATTATGCAATTGCATATGACATGTATATTTCTATATATGTTCCACATGCAAATGATACAAGAATCAGCCACGTTAATTATAATGATCTTGATTTATCTAATAATTAAATAAATATGTTAATGTCTCTTACTCATTTCTCTGGCAGTATCACTATTATAGTATCAGTTTTGTCTATTTGTAGCTTTTCTATACATAGAATGAGAATGTCCTGTAATCATCTTTTACTTTTTTTGTAATATTATTTTTTAACTTTTTCTTCTCAGATTAGCAATTTTCATTAGTATGTGAATAAACTGTAATTTAGTTAATGTCTCATCTGGTAATTATGTTGTAAAAATACTTGTATTATAAATAATTCTGTAACCCTATTATATTTGTATGTGTTTAAATAAGAATGAGTATGGATAATGTAAAGGTGCTCTTAAATGTCACCACAAAGAAATGGTATAATTTATGTGGTGATAAACAGCCTTGTTGAATTTTCCTCCAAATTAGATGTATGGAAAGAGTTACTAATTATTATTTGCATAAAGAATAAGGCTTCACACTTTTGCATAAATTCATATATATTTGCATTTACCTTTTTAATGATTAAATAAACTCTTCTAGTGCTGGGATTATAGGCATCAGCCACCATGCCTGGCCTCTAATTTCTGTTTTTTCTTTTAGTCAGGTTTGACAATTGTGAACTTTCTTTTTGATATGTAAAATTCAAAATGGGTTGATAATTTTGACAGCTAAACATGAACACATTTCTTCAGTCAGCTGTTCATAATGTTTTAATGTTTTTCTCTGAAATTTTAAAATGTTTTTGTAATAAATTACAGTAAAATTTTACTATTATTCAAGAGTTTTTATCTTACCAACTTCTCTCTATATACATATATATATAAGTTAATATTTTAGCTCTGTATACTTACTATGTGATATCATTTAATTTTAGGCAGGAGTCAGAACAGAATTAGGTAATTTATGTTTTCAAATATTAATTAAAAATTATTTACTGTATAATTTAAAGGCCAGATTGAAAATGTCTCAACTTAAAACAATTATTTTTTCTATTATATTTAAAGTACCATAACTGAGTTTATTTTTATTTATTTATTTATTTTGTTATATTAATTTACCTTACTCATAGGTTTAAAATCTTGGTATGTATGTGAATAAACACAAAATCTTGCAGGTCAATTCTTTTTTAACTGTTTTTAACTGTATGTTTTAGGTAATCTCATGCTTATTTTTCTATGTGAATTTCAGAGCTAGCTGTTGATACATTTTATTTTATCAAATTAAATTTATAGGTTAAATTTAGGAAAGACTAACATGATTTTCAAGAATAATTCTTCATATTTATGAACTACATAAGAATTCATTTTTCTTAAGATTAATATCTCTGGAGTGGTTTGTGTGTTTTTTAATTGAAGTTTTTATAATTTTTAGTAGTCTTGCATCATAGAGTTTACATTTACATTAATAGTATGCAAGGTATATATATATATATTTTTAATTGCATTTTAGGTTTTGGGGTACATGTGACGAACATGCAAGATTGTTGCATAGGTGCACACGTGGCAGTGTGATTTGCTGCCTTCCTCCCCTTCACCTATATCTGGCATTTCTCCTCATGCTATCTCTCCCCAACTCCCCACCCCCCACTGTCCCTCCCCTCTTTCCCCCCAACAGTCCCCAGTGTGTAGTGCTCCCCTCCCTGTGTCCATGTGTTCTCATTGTTCAACACTCACCTATGAGTGAGAACATATGGTGTTTGATTTTGTGTTCTTGTGTCAGTTTGCTGAGAATGATGGTTTCTAGGTTCACCCATGTCCCTACAAAGGAGGCAAACTCATCGTTTCTGATGGCTGCATAATATTCCATGATGTATATGTGCCAAAGGATTATAAATCGTTCTACTATAAGGACACATGCACACAAATGTTCATTGCAGCACAGTTTACAAAGCAAAGACCTGGAACCAACCCAAATGCCCATCGATGATAGACTGGATAGGGAAAATGTGGCAAGGTATATTTTTATTTTATGTTTTATTTCTTTTTGTAGATGAGGGATCAAGTGATATTTCGAATTGTATAAAGATTGTTAACAGTTTTGTTATTGATTTAAAACAACTATTGCATCAAAAATGTGATTTGAAGTATAAAATGAAAATATATATTTATATATAAATTAAATGAATGTATAAATTAAAATATATAAATATACAGAGTCTTGAATTATGATCTGGACTGATGTCAGCTATTGTAATTTTTTTCACGTCAGCTAATTTGGAAAGTATGGCTTAATTGGCCTAATTGAGTTTCTTTTAGTGTGTGTGACATGAAGTTTCATTTTTTTTTGTTTAGGCTAGAGTGGGGTAGTGCTCACTGCAACTGCTGTCTAGCAGGTTCAAGAGGTTTTACTGTTTCAGCCTTCGAAGTAGCTGGGATTATAGGTACCCACCACCATGTCCAGCTCATATTGTATTTTTGGTAGAGATAGGGTTTCACAAGGCTGGCCAGGCTGGTCTCCAAATCCAGTGAGGAACTGTCTGACTGTCCAACTGACATTTGAGAAACTGTAGGACTGTTTCCAAAAGTAGCTACAATATCTTATCTTCCCACCAGCAATGACTGAGGGTTCTAATTTTTTACATCATAGCCCTAATGTGAATGAATAAAATCTCCTTGTGATATTGGCTTTCATTTCATCTTTGAATGGTCCTGGCACCCTTGTTGAAAATCACCTATTGGTAAATACAAGTGTAGAGTTTGGACTGTCAGCTTTATCCCCTTGACCTAGATACTTATCCTTATTACCAGACAGCCTTGAGGGTTAATGTTTTGTAATAAGTTTTTTAGTAGAAAGTATAAATTAACAAATTAATTAAGTTGGTATTATTATTTTTGCAGACTTGTTTGGCCATGCAGAGTCTTTTGCATTTCTAAGTGATCACTTGTTTGTTTCTGCCAAACATTAATAATAATAAAGGCAACTGGAATTTTGATATGGAACAAATTGATTTTATAGATCAGTTTGGGGAGCACTGTCATCTTAACAATATTAAGTCTATCAAGCCATGGGCATGTAATGCATTTCCATTTACTTAGTTGTTTAACTTCCTTTGTTGATGTTTGGTAGTTTTAAATGTGCAGATCTTATACTTCTTCCTTAAAATTATTTCTAAATATTTTCCTTTTTAGGTTATTACAAATAAAGTTTTTTAAGCATCATTTTCAATTGTTCACTGCTCCTATGTAGAAACACAACTGGTTTTTGTATAGTGATGTGTACCAAAACCTTGTTGGATCCATTTACTAGCTTAATGTTTTTTGTGTGAATTCCTTCAGATATTCTATATGTAAAGTCATGTCATCTTGAGTAGAGGGAGTTTCACATCTCCTTTTTAAATTTGTTTTTCATTTATTTCTTCCGCCATAGCCTAACAAATAATTGCCTTGGGTAGAACCTCTAGTACGATATTAAAAAATGAGTTTACATGTTTCACTTATTTCTGATATAAGGGAGAAAGTTCAGTCTTTTGTCAATAAAAAGAGTCAAACTCTGTAAAATATTTTGAAGATATTTATTCTGAGCTAAATATGAGTAACCATGACCCATGATAAACAATTCCCAAGAAGACCTGAGAACATGTGCCCAATATAGTCAGGCTGCAAATTGGTTTTGTAAATTTTAGGGAGGCATCAGATATCAATCAAATACATTAAGAAATACATTCATTTTCTCCAGAAAGGCTGGACAACTTAAAGTAGTGAGGTGGGTGTGGGGGGTGGATTTCAAGCTTTAGGTAAATTTAAATATTGTCTGATTGACAATTGGGTGAGTTTGTCTAAAGACCTGAAATGACAAAAAGGAAACATTCAGGTTAAGATAAATCAATGTTGTTAAAATAAAAATAAATTCCATGTGATGAGAATTTATGGTTTCCAGGGCATGACTCCTCATGCAACTTAGATAGGAATTTGGGCAAGATTAAGAAAATCAGAGCTTAGTAGTCCTCACTTCTGTGTGAAATATTATGCTAGCTGTTATATTTTCCTTAACAAATATACTTTGCTATTCTAAGAAAGGATTAGTTGTTGAGTGTTTTTATTCTAATATGTGTTGGATTTAGCAAAATAATTTTGTCTGCCTGTTGAGATCATCCTGTGATTTTTGTCCATTTTTCTATTAATGTGATATATTTTACTGATTTTTATATGTTGAATCTGTTACAAGAAATTAATCCTGATCCAGACTCCAAGAGAGGGTTCTTGGATCTTGTGCAAGAAAAAATTCAGGGCAAGTCCACAGTGTGAAGTGAAAGCAAGTTTATTAAGAAAGTAGAGAAATAAAAGAATGGCTACTCCATAGACAGAGGTTGCTCATTTTTCTGGTTATTTCTTGATGATATGCTAAACAAGGGGTGGATTATTCCTGGCATGCCTCCCCTTTTTAGACCATATAAGGTAATTTCCTGATGTTTCATGGCATTTGTAAACTGTCATCGCACTGGTGGGAGTCCAGCAGTGAGGACGACCAGAAGTCACCTTTATGGTCATTTTGGTTTTTGTGCATTGTGGCTGTCTCCTTTACTGCAACCTGTTTTATTAGCAAGTTCATTATGACATGTAATTTTATGCTGACCTTTTGTTCTATCCTGTAACTTAGAATGCCTTAACCAGCTGGGACAACAGCCTCCTATGTTTCAGACTCATTTTACCCAGCTCCTGTTTAAGATGGAGTTGCACATGTTTACATACCTCTGAGAAATCTCTTCTTGTTGCAGGAATACATCCCAGTTGGTTGTTGTGTATTATCATCTATATGTATTGCTTGGATTGGCTTTCTAGTGTGGTGTTGAGCATTTTTTTTTTGGCTGTGTTCATAAAGGATGGTCTGAAAATTCTCCTAATCTTGTCCTGGTTTTGAACATGCTACTGCATTTATAATAGCTTTTATTATATTTACACCTGATGCATACATTTGTTGTCTTAAGACACCTTTGGTGTCTTAATGAATGTGTAGAATGATTTACATGAATTATTGGATAAGATTAAATATTAGCTATTGTAGTTTAAAATGTCCTGTTATCTTCTTTCACTCATCTTCCTTTCTTTTACTTTGTGAAGGTAAGACAATTCAATCAAATATCTTTCATTTCATATTCATGTTTACACTTTATGAAAGCATCTAAATGCAACTTCATACTCAGCAATTTACTTCATACTTCTGGCTATGTAGATGAATCTATCAAAATTTCCTCCCCCCAAATCCAATAAAATTTCTCAGATAAGATCATGGAAGATGAGGGATAGGAGAGAAACTGTTTCTCATATTTTCAGAAGCAAAAATAATGTAGAGATAATAAATGATTGTGTGTACCTAAAGGTCAAAAGTATCTAAAAGTTATAATGATACAATCTCCTATTTAATTTATCATACTTTTAATAATTTCTAAGGAAGACCTAGCTAATAGGGTTTAATTAAATGATATGTTATAGACATTGGATTATGTGGTAAGAGAGAGGTAAAACAGTAGGCAATGACAGGTAACTTCAGAGATATTAAAAGCATCAATTTTTTAAAGAAGTGTTACATTAATAAATTTTTATAAATTTTAAAAAGGTATTCTTTTTTGAAAACTGTAGTTGTATTAGAACAGAAAATGGGCTCCAAACCATAAGATGCCTATGATCTCATATTTTTCTTTAAGATTTATGCTGGATTTGTTCATTTTTTTCATGTTATTGAGTATATAGAAGCTTACATTAATAGGTTTTGCTAACAGATTAAAATATTGTTTTGTACTGACCTTTATTACTGCTGCTGATGCTTTTGGTTTTCCTTGAATTCAGTTTTCCTAAAAGTGCTAATAGCCTATTCTGTTGCTTGTTCTATGTGGATATTTTTTTCTCTCTTTTTTTTTTTTTCTGTTGATGGCTTTTATTTCTTGTTCTTATGCTTAATTGTAACTATTTTAAAACACGTGACCACTTATACTTGTGAACAGGTAACTTTAGTCTGTTTGCATGCATTATATTATTTTAAAACTTGAACTTATTTATTTATGGAAATTGCATCTTGCTCTGTTATGCAGGCTGCAGTGCAGTGGTGTGTAAATTCTGCAACCTCACTGCAAATTCTGCCACCTCACTGCAAATTCTGCCACCCAGGCTGAAGTGATCCCCCTACCTCAGCCTGCTGAGTAACTGGGATTACAAGCATGCACCACCACACCCAGCTAATTTTTGTATTTCAGAGTTTCACCATGTTTCCCAGGCAGAATTCTAACTCCTGAGCTCAAAGGATCTGCCCTGACTCTCCTCCCAAAGTGCTAGGATTATAGACATAAGCCATCATACTTGCCCACACTTATTTTAATTTTATTATTTATGTGTCTTTTCTGCTTAGGATACATAAGACTTACTTAAGCTAAGAAGTCATGATTATAACAATTTGAAATTCTTCTTCCAGTTATTATTTTAAATATACTGCCAGCTCCTATCTTTTTTTAAAATTCTGATCCTATGTGTAGGCTTCATCACTCTTTTCTTAACGGCCCAATAATCTCCATCTTATACTTCCTATGTTTTTTCTCTTTCCTACTTTTTTTTGTAATTTTATAAAATTTATTTTTCAGTTGTCTAATTACCTTTTAACTA
Source organism: Aotus nancymaae (assembly GCF_030222135.1). Classification (NCBI taxonomy): domain Eukaryota; kingdom Metazoa; phylum Chordata; class Mammalia; order Primates; family Aotidae; genus Aotus; species Aotus nancymaae. The sequence continues at coordinate 551,909 of NW_026988682.1, forward strand.
TTTTAAAACTTCTGTTGGTTCTTTTTAAAATTGTTCATCATGGAGAAATTGGTTCTGCTGGTTCTTTTTAAAATTATTCATCATGGAGAAGTCTTTTCTTAAACTTCTGAAGCATTTTTATTTGTTCAAAAAATTAATAATTTTGACTTGATAAGTTTTAAATAGGAAATATGCGGGTTCATTTTTATACATTTTATTCATGACATCTTATTTTGTTTTTATTCATATTTTGTGATTTCTTATAAAGATCTGCTTATTTCCTACTGAATTTTATCTGTGGAAGTTCTTTGAGGACAACTTTGCAGTTAAACTTCATTACAGATCCTATTTGTGTTTGTTTTTGTCATGTACGTAAAACTGCTTTAAGTACTCACTGATGTTTTATACAACTACATTCTTATAATGATGCTATGTGAGCAAGATTCCATCACTAGTAAAAAATCATAAGTCAAAATATATTCCAATGAAAATTTGGGTTTGTCTGAGGAAGTTGAAATTTGTATCATTGGAAGAACATTTAAAAACACCAATGTTTTTAAGTATATATATATTTTTTCTTCATTTTTTTAATTGTATTTTAGGTTTTGGGGTATATGTGAAGAACATGCAAGATTGTTGCATAGGTACACACGTGGCAGTGTGATTTGCTGCCTTCCTCCCCTTCACCTATATCTGGCGTTTCTCCCCATGCTATCTCTCCCCAATTCCCCATCCCCTGCTGTCCCTCCCCTACTTCCCCCCAACAGTCCCCATTGTGTAGTGCTCCCCTCCCTGTGTCCATGTGTTCTCATTGTTCAACACCCACCTATGAGTGAGAACATGCGGTGTTTGATTTTGTGTTCTTGTGTCAATTTGCTGAGAATGATTGTTTCCAGGTTCATGCATGTCCCTACAAAGAGCACAAACTCATTGTTTTCGATGGCTGCATAATATTCCATGGTGCATATGTGCCACATTTTCCCTGTCCAGTCTATCATCAATGGGCATTTGGGTTGGTTCCAGGTCTTTGCTGTTGTAAACTGCTGCAATGAACATTCGTGTGCACGTGTCCTTATAGTAGAATGATTTATAATCCTTTGGATATATGCCCAGTAATGGGATTGCTGGGTCAAATGGAATTTCTATTTCTAGGTCCTTGAGGAATCGCCACACTGTCTTCCACAGTGATTAAACTAATTTACACTCCCACCAACAGTATAAAAGTATTCCTATTTCTCCACATCCTCTCCAGCATCTGTTGTCTCCAGATTTTATAATGATCACCATTCTAACTGGTGTGAGATGGTATCTCAATGTAGTTTTGATTTGCATTTCTCTAATGACCTGTGATGATGAGCATTTTTTCATATGTTTGTTGGCCTCATGTATGTCTTTCTTTTGTAAAATGTCTGTTCATATCCTTCACCCACTTTTGAATGGGCTTGTTTGTTTTTTTTCTTGTAAATCTGTTTTAGTTCTTTGTAGATTCTGGATATTAGTCCTTTGTCAGATACGTAAACTGCAAACATTTTTTCCCAATATGTTGGTTGCTGATTCATTCTAATGACTGTTTGTTTTGCCGTGCAGAAGCTGTGGAGTTTAATTAGGTCCCATTTGTCTATTTTGGCTTTTGTTGACAATGCTTTTGGTGTTTTGGTCATGAGGTCCTTGCCTATGCCTATGTCCTGAATGGTTTTGCCTAGATTTTCTTCTAGGGTTTTTATGGTATTAGGTCTTATGTTTAAGTCTTTAATCCATCTGGAGTTAATTTTAGTGTAAGGTGTCAGGAAGTGGTCCAGTTTCTGCCTTCTGCATACAGCTAGCCAGTTTTCCCAACACCATTTATTAAACAGGGAATCCTTTCCCCATTGTTTCTTTTTGTCAGGTTTGTCAAAGATTGGATGGTTGTAGATATGTTGTGTTGCCTCTGAAGACTCTGTTCTGTTCCATTGGTCTATATCTCTGTTTTGGTACCAGTACCATGCTGTTTTGATTACTGTAGCCTTGTGTATAGTTTGAAGTCCGGTTGTGTGATGCCTCCTGCTTTGTTCTTTTGGCTTAGAATTGACTTGGCTATGCAGGCTCTCTTTTGGTTCCATATGAAGTTTAAGGTGTTTTTTTTCCAGTTCTGTGAAGAAGGTCATTGGTAGCTTGATGGGTATAGCATTGAATCTGTAAATTACTTTGGGCGGTATGGCCATTTTCACGATATTGATTCTTCCTAACCATGAACATGGAATGTTTCTCCATCTGTTTGTGTCCTCTCTTATTTCATTGATCAGTGGTTTGTAGTTCTCCTTGAAGAGGTCCTTTACGTTCCTTGTTAGTTGTATTCCTAGGTATTTTATTATCTTTTTAGCAATTGGGAATGGCAGTTTGTTCTTGATTTGGCTCTCTTTAAGTCTGTTATTGGTGTATAGGAATGCTTGTGAATTTTACACATTGATTTTGTATCCTGAGACTTAGCTGAAGTTGCTTATCAGTTTCAGGAGATTTTGGGCTGAGACGATGGGATCTTCTAGATATACAATCATGTCATCTGCAAATAGAGACAATTTGACTTTCTCCTTTCCTATTTGAATACCCTTTATTTCTTTTTCTTGCCTGATTGCTCTGGCTAGAACTTCCAGTACTATATTGAATAGGAGTGGTGAGAGAGGTCATCCTTGTCTAGTGCCAGATTTCAAAGGGAATGCTTCCAGTTTTTGGCCATTCAGTATGATATTGGCTGTTGGTTTGTCAGAAATAGCTTTTATTATTTTGAGATACATTCCATCAATACCTAGTTTATTGAGGGTTTTTAGCGTAAAGGGCTGTTGAATTTTGTCAAAGGCCTTCTCTGCGTCAATTGAGATAATCATGTAGTTTTTGTCTTCGGTTCTGTTTATGTGGTGAATCACATTTATAGACTTGCATATGTTGAACCAGCCTTGCATTCCCGGGATGAATCCTACTTGATCATGGTGGATAAGCTTTTTGATGTACTGTTGCAATCGGCTTGCCACTATTTTATTGAAGATTTTTGCATCTATGTTCATCATGGATATTGGCCCAAAGTTTTCTTTTCTTGCTGGGTCTCTGCCGGGTTTTGGTATCAGGATGATATTGGTCTCATAAAATGATTTGGGAAGGATTCCCTCTTTTTGGATTATTTGGAATAGTTTCAGAAGGAATGGTACCCGCTCCCCTTTGTATGTCTGGTAGAATTTGGCTGTGAACCCATCTGGACCTGGACTTTTTTTGGGTGGTAGGCTCTTAATTGCAGCCTCAACTTCAGACCTTGTTATTGGTCTATTCAAGGTTTTTGACTTCTTCCTGGTTTAGGCTTGGGAGGATGCAAGTGTCCAGGAATTTATCCATTTCTTCCACGTTTACTAGTTTATGTGCATAGAGTTGTTTGTAATAATCTCTGATGATGGTTTGAATTTCTGTGGATTCTGTGGTGATATCCCCTTTATCATTTTTTATTGCATCTATTTGATTATTCTCTCTGTATTTCCTGGACTTGAATATTGGCCTGCCTTGCTAGGTTGGGGAAGTTTTCCTGAATGATATCCTGAAGAGTATTTTCCAGCTTGGAATCATTCTCTCCATCACATTCAGGTACACCTATCAAACATAGATTGGGTGTTTTCATATAGTCCCATATTTCTTCGAGACTTTGTTGATTCCTTTTTACCCTTTTTTCTCTGATCTTGCCTTCTCATTTTATTTCATTGAGTTGATCTTCGACCTCTGGTATCCTTTCTTCTGCTTGGTCAGTTTGGCTGTTGAAACTTGTGCATGCCATGCGAAGTTCTCGTGTTGTGTTTTTCAGCTCCATCAATTCACTTATATTCCTCTCTAATTTGTCTATTCTCGTTAGCATTTCATCAAATCTTTTTTCAAGGTTGTTAGTTTCTTTGCATTGGGTTAGAATATGTTCTTTTAGCTCACAGATGTTTCTTATTACCCACCTTCTGAAGCCTGATTCTGTCAATTCATCACACTCATTATCCATCCAGCCTTGTTCCCTTGCTGGTGAGGAGTTGTGATCCCTTGTAGGAGGAGAGGCATTCTGGTTTCAGGTGTTTTCATCCTTTTTGTGCTGGTTTCTTCCCATCTTTGTGAATTTATCCACCTGTCATCTTTGAAGTTGTTGACTTTCAGATTGGGTCTCTGAGTGGACGTCCAGTTTGTTGATGATGATGTTATTTCCTTCTGTTTCTTAGTTTTCCTTTTAACTATCTGGCCCCTCTGCTGTAGGACTGCTGAGGTCCACTGCAGGCCCTGCTTGCCTGGTGATCACCTGCAGTGGCTGCAGAACAGTAAGGGTTGCTTCCAGTTTCTTCTTCTGCTATCTTTGTCCCAGAAGGATACCTGCCAAATGTCAGTCTGAGCTCTCCTTTATGAGGTGACTCTTTGGATATACGGGGGTCAGGGAGCTGCTTGAGGAGACAGTCTGTCCTTTATAGGAGCTCAAGTGCTGAGCTGTGATCTCCATTGTTCATTGAGAGCTGCTGGGCAGGTACATTTAAGTCTGCTGCAGCAGAACTCATAAGCCCCCCCATTTTTTCCCCCAGGTGCTCTGTCCTGGGTAGTTAGGGCTTTATGAGTTTCTGTTGTGCTGCTGCCTTTTTATCAGGGCTGCCCTGCCCAGAAAGGAGGCATCCTAGTCACTGTCTGCTTGCAGGGGCTTTGCTGAGCTGCTGTGGGCTCCACCCAGCTGCCGTGTGAACTTCCCTGCAGTCCTGTTTATATGGATGTAGTTAGAACTGCCTCAGCAAAGCAAGTCCACCTCTGTAATGGCAGACTCTCTCTGTAGTGGTGGGTTGCCTCAGCAATGGCGGGCTGCCTCAGTAATGGCAGACTACCTTTGTAGTGATGGAGTGCCTTGGTAATGGTGGATGCCCCTCCCCCACAGAGCTGGACCTTCTTGGGTTCAGCTGTGCTTGCTGTGAATCTCTCAACCCATAGCGTTTCCAATTGCTGCTTTTTTGTGGGGGTGGCACCAGCCAAGCCTGATCACCTGGTTCCCTGCCTCATAGTATTTTTTTTTTTTTAGTTGAATGGTTGACTCTCTCCCAGTTGTTCCAGTTGCCTGTTGAAAATGTGCTAGGATCTGTGTGATTTCCCGTGCGGTGACCCACTGTGCCAGCTGAAACAGTGGCACTGAGATTGGCTGCATTTTTTTGCCTGGGAATCTCCTGGCATGGCTCCCTGTTTCAGTCCCCTTTTTAATCAGATGAATGGGCCGCTCTGCCTTCCCAGAGCTCCAATCACTAGCTAAAATGGTGCCTGGCCCCATGTATTTTGTACAGAGAACCACCACCCCAGGGTGCCATCAAAGCAGCCATGCCAGTCAAACCAGTCATGCTGGCAACCTGTGGGGCTCCTCCTCTTGTGAATCTCCTGATCTGTGGGCAATAAAAATCCATCTGGAAATGCAGCTTCCACTCACCCTCTGCACTTTCACTGGGAGCTGCAATCCTGAGCTGCTCCTAATTGGCCATCTTGGATCCTCCCATATATTCTATTTCTTAACATATATCTATCAATATATTTCTTCTTCAGATTACTTTTTAAATTTGTTTTTATCTAGGAATTTATTTCTAAATTTTGATCTTGTATGTTTGAGGATTTTTATGGTGGTTTAGATGAAGAAAAGGGGAAATTTAAAAATAAAATAAAAATGAGAGTTTTGACCATCCAAGATGACCCAATGTCTCAGGGTGCTCTTTTGTAGGGTGGGGATTAGTGTACCTTCTGTACTGAATACTCATATTTATTGTGAGAGATTAGTATAGAATCTGAAATAAAAGTGTCTTTTCAGGTTCTTTGCTCATTTTTAAATCCGGTTATAAGATCTTGGGAGTGTTGTTTGTTGCTATTGAGTTATGGAAGTTGTTCATATATTTTGATATTAACCCTTATCATATATATGACTAGCAAATTTTTTCTCCAAATCCATAGGCTACTTTTTCATTTCTTTGACTGGTATCTTTGCTATGCAGAAGCTTTTCAGTTTGACGTAGTCCTACTTGCTTATTTTTGCTTTGGATGTCTGTGCTGTTAACGTCCTATCAAAAAATGTATTGTGTAGCCCAACGTCAAGGAGATTTTTCCCTTATGTTTTATTCTGGGAGTTTTACACTTTCAGGTGAAATCACAATGATGGGATATCACCACACACCTGTTAGAATGGCTGTTAGAAAAAAGACAAGATATAACAAGTGTTGGTGAGCACTGGAGAAAAAGAAACGCTTGTACACTTCTAGTGGGTATGTAAATTCAACCATTTGCCCACAGAGAGAGAAGTCAGAAATCTGACTGGTAAGAAATTACTGTTTTCTGGCGTGACAAACTTCTGGGTTCCCTTTCCCTGAGCAGCCCCAGTGATCCAGCTTTTGGCACCATCACCCTAGGGGAGCAAACCAAATCATAAAGGAAAATTATTTATTATTATTTTTTCTGGCCAGAGCAAAATACATATAATAAAACATAGACATTAGCCCCTCTGCTTAGCACTGAATATCAAACTGGCAAGGCTTCAATTTACCCCCAGATAGGCCTCCTCATCTTTAATTCAACCTCCAACTTGGACTTTCAACTCATGGTCTCCAGGCAAAATGGTCATCCTGAATAATAGAAAAGACAGAAAAGGGAAAGGAAATAGACAAAAGCATTGCCTGTGGCAGGATGGAGAAGATGAAATGATCAGGGAGGCCAGACAAAGACCCACCCTTTGCAGCAATGCTGAAAAGTTCAGGCAGCTGCAGCTGCTATCATGAAGGGACTTTTTCCCAGCAGTCTAGTCAGCTCTCAAGTTTTCCCTTTTAGGAAAGACAAAGCTTCCCATATCCCACTATCCTGTACATGGTTAACCACAGCCATCAGCACAGAATACAAGACAGATTAATTCAAAGAGAATAGAAGTTAACATCCCATAGTGCTGGACCTGTTCCTAGCTGAGAGGAACTTCACTGAGAGGGTTTTCTAACCTCCTAAATCTTAGAAGTGACTCTAACCCTTCTAATTTGGGCCTCTAACTCCAGGTCAATCAAGCATCTTTGCCATTTATTAAGAGGGGCCTCTAACCCACTTCCCACTTTGTCTTAGGAGAGACTTTAACCCAATACCTTTTTTTTTTTTTTTTTTGGAGACAGAGTCTTGCTCTGTCACCCAGGCTAGAGTATAGTGGCATGATCTTGGTTCACTGCAACCCCTGGCTTCCAGGTTCCAGCAATTCTCCTGTCTCAGCTTCCTGAGTAGCTGGGATTACAGGTACACTCCACCACGCCTTGCTAATTTTTGTATTTTTTAGCAGAGACAGCGTTCACCATATTAGTCAGGCTGCTCTTGAACTCCTGACCTTGTGATCTGCCCACCTCAGTCTCCCACAGTGCTGGGATTACAGGCGTGAGCACTGCTTTTGGCCCCCAATCCCATTCTTTACCTGGGTACCCCACTGCTTACCCAGAATTGCCTAATGAGTGCTGCAGTCTACCACCTTTGGGTCAGGGGTCTCTTCAGTATTGTCCCTTCAGGATTCAACAGAAAGATGTTACCAGACCCCACCACTTACCCAAAGTTAGCTTTTGGGTCAGGGTTTTTCTCAGAATAGTCATTTTCATGGTCACCAGAAAGGTGTTACAGGACCCTACGCTTACCCAAAGGTAGCATTGGGTCAGGGTTTCTGCACTGTAGTCCCTTCTGTGGCCACCAAAAATATGCTACAGTATAGGGTACTGATCCACACCTGAAGAGAGGGTTCTTGGATCTCAGCAAGAGAGAATTCAGGGCTAGTCAGCAGTGCAAAGTGCTAGCAAGTTTATTAAGAAAATAAAGAAATAAAAAATGGCTACTCTATAGACAGAGCAGGCCTGAGGGCTGCTGATTGCCTTTTTTAATGGTTATCTCTTGATGCTAAACAAGTGGTAGAATATTCATGCCTCTTCTTTTTAGACCATATAGAATAACTTTCTGACATTGCCATGGTTTTTGTAAACTGTCATGGCTCTGGCAGGAGTGTAGCAGTGAGGATGACCAGAGATTACTCTTGTGGCCATTTTGGTTTTGGTGGGTTATGGCCTGCTCTTTTACTGCAACCTGTTTTATCAGCAAGGTTCTTATGACCTGTATTTTGTGCTGACCTCCTATCTTACCCTGTGACTTAGAATGCCTTAACCATTGGGGAATGCAGCCCAGTAGGTTTCAGCCTCATTTTACCCAGCTCCTATTCAAGATGGAGTTGCTCTGACTCACATGCCTCTGACAGGGCTGTGGTCTGATGCACATCAGTCCTAGAGCAACAGACCCAGGGCAGGGAGAATCTCCCACCCATGGCTTTTACCCTCTCCAGCCACTTAAACAGGTGTGGTGGTCTGTGTGAGCCCCTCAGACTTCAGATGGGGTTTTCATCTTGTGCCACAGTGAGAAAGACTGTGGCACAGAGGCTGTGAATGGTGACATGAGGAAGATTCTGTGACTGGGAAACATACACTGCCCCCAGTTCTAGCACAACTTCTCCAGGACTCACACCCCTTGGGCTGTGCTGGTAGGTTGTTCTTGCCATATGACATCCTGGTGGGTGTCAGCACCTTGTAGGGGTGGGAGTGGGTTTGCTGAAAGGAGCAGATGCTGTAGAACCCACAGTGGTAAGGGGATGTTTTACTTTCTTCCTAAGCAGATAGTTACAGGTAGAAGGCCAGATATGGCCACAGGTGAACTAGCTCACCCTGACATTGTAAATTAACAGCTATCTTCACAGTACAAGACAAGACTAGAACTTGTCCCTCCCCTCTGCCCTTCCCAGCCCCCCACTCCAAGATGAATACATATTTGATTGCTTCCTCTACTCTGGGTTTACTTTATCTTGCATAAAGTGCAGATTTACTGTACTTTTGCTAAATACCTTCCTCTACTGGCTCTTTTTCACACACAATGTGTGGATTCAGCAAGCCTAATCAAAGCCTCACACTAATGTGGCCATACCTTCTCTCTTATTTTTTCTTTCCCTTTCCCCCTCCTGCCTGCTGTACCACCTTTAAATACAGAAACCCTCAAAATCATCTTCAGGAAAAGTAGAGACCACAGATCCTACTTGCCTTAACTATTTTTCTTTTATTTTATACCCTCTTTCCCCACCTCATGTACAGAAGTTGTTTTGTTCTTTGATGAGTGTGGACACCAGTGCCTTCGTGGGTATAGGTTGGGGCCCCCTTTTGCTGATCAAGAAAGAACATTTCCTGGGGTTGCTGGGGCTATGGGCACTATGTGTACCTGGTGGCTAGGTGGAGCATGCAGGGGACTGGCTGACCTGTGCCCTGCTGCCTCATCCCCAGGATGAGCCAGACCACGTGTCCTCAGTGCCCATTCATACGCAGTCCCATACTGTCCTTGATGTTCCCCTGCCTGCCTCTCCCTACTCAGCCCCTGCTGGGTCTCCCCAAGATCCCTCCCAACCCCCCCATCATGAGATGGAATCTTAAGGGGCAAGGGCCTTGCTTCCTGCCTCTGCCTGAAGTTAGGGGTCTCTTACTTCTGTTGGCACCTAGCAGTCAGGGAGGATGAAATCAGGGGTCAGTCTCAGGGTTCTTCTCCTCTCACTATCCCACACAGGTGAAGCTGCTGGTCATGGCTGACCTAGAGCTTCTCTGTGTCCTACAGTTCCTTGCTGAACCAGTAACATTTATGGGATACAGTGTGGAGTTTCACTGCATCATACTACACACTACAGTGTAGAAACCTCACACTGTACTCTATAAACATGTATAATTATCATGTGTTAATTATATGATGTTTCACTGCATCACACTGTACCACATACACTGTACAGTGATCCAACCAGTCATTAGCATATTTAACACTTTAACCATTTATTATTTCCTTGTGCTAACATCCTCTCTTCAAGCTATGATAGAATAAACAGTACGTTATTATTAGCTATAGTCATTGTACTGTGTAATAGAACACCAGGATTTATCCTTTCTAACCATAACTATGTACCTATTGACAAACCTGTCCGCATTTCCTCATCGTTCTGCCATCTCTGACCTCTGGTAACCACCATTCTACTCTCTACTTCTAGGAGATAGACTTCTTTAAGTGTCACATGAGGGAGAGTATGTGGTCTTTTTATTTATGTGCCTGACGTATTCCACTTAACATAATGTCCTCTACACTCTTCCACATTAACACAAATGATGGAAATTCATTCTATTTTATGACTAAACATTATTCCTCTGTGTGTGTGTGTATGGTGTATGACATTTTCTTTATTCTGTAGATGGGCACTTATAACTGTTGGTGAAAATGTTAATTAGTACAATTATTTTCCACTTCTATAGGGAGAACAGCATGAAGGTTTTTCTTTTCTCTCTTTTCTTTCTTGTTTTTTTAAGATAGAGTCTTGCTCTGTCACCTAGGCTGGAGGGCAATGGCACAATCTCAGCCAACTACAACTTCCATCTCCCAGGTTCAAGAGATTCTCTTGCCTCAGCCTCCCAGGTAGCCAGGACTACAGGTGCACGCCACCATGCCCAGCTAATTTTTTGCATTTTTAGTAGAGAAGGGTTTCACTGTGTTAGCCAAGATGGTCTTGAACTCCTGACCTGGTGATCCACCCACCTCAGCCTCCCAAAGTGCTGGGATTGCAGGCATGAGCCATTGCACCCAGATTGGAGTATTTTCAATAAATTATAAATACAACTACCATATGATCTAGCAATCTGACTACTGGGTATATATCAAAAGGAAACAAAATAAGCATGTCAAAAAATAACTGCACTCTCATGTTCGTTAAGCAGTATTCACAATAACCAAAACCATTATTTTTTCTAAGTATTTCTTAATTTACCTTTTTTTCATATATTACACCCTAAACTTTTAAAAGATTCATGTCAGGTTTCCAATTTCTGAAACTTATGAGTCACTGATTCTTTGAATATTGACTTCCTATTCAGATAGTCTAGTAAAACAATTAAATGTTTTTTATTTGTTCTCAATCTAATCTTCATATATAAATATACTTCTATTTTCTATTAATTTGCCTTTTATAAAGTATATGGCTACATGAATTGTGATCAGCATTTCACTTTACTAGTCCTCTTTTCAGCTCAGTCTATTTTAATATGTAATTTGTATGTTGTACATTACATTGTTTTACAACATTTTCAATTCTTTACTTTTCACTTGCTTCTTTTCCAAAGATAGCTTGACAAGCTCATAGTTTCTTTCCATATTATTTTGGTTTCTTGTTTTTCCATTAGATTGACTTAAACAGTTAAATATAAAGTCGATATCTGAGATTTATGTGCCATATATTTTTTTCCAATGCTTCACCCCAGTAGCTCATCTCCTGTGTCCAATATAATTTATAATTTAATCCTCACTTATGGGAGACACCACATTCTGATGCCTGCAGGCAGTTTCTCTTCATTTATTCCATTTACCTTGTCAGAAGGGAACAACCCACATGGATTTGACATCCTTGTGAGCAGATGCATGAGTGGAGCACTGGCCTCTTAGGTTCATTATTTCTCTGGATCATTACCTTTATTTACTTCCAGTCCTGGGAAGTTTTCTTAATTTCTTTTCAATGGTATTAGGCATTCTGTGAATTCTTGTAACTTCTTGGTGATTTTAGTTGTCTTCATTAAGTGTTTAAAGTATATTATGTTTCTGAAAAGCAGAAATATCAATAGTTGCATATATGAGTAAAATATTTTACATAGATTTTCTATAGAATGTATCACCACCTCATGAGAAGTTCAAAGTTCTTTTATTTGAAACACCCCTCTCCTCAATAGCCCATATTGTAATAATTTGTAGCATGTGATTACTTTTGTACCATTAGAAAATTAATTATATATTATGTACAAATTTTTGAAATACTCCACTGCAATAAATAGTATATGGTCAGAATTATTGTTTTCTTCAACAGAAAACCAATATGAGTAAAATTATTTACCTGAATTCAGATCTTTGGGCTTCAATTGCCATTCTATCTCATTAGCACTTCCCTAATCCATAAAGGGTATCATTTTTTTTTTTGTTTAACTCATAACTTATCAAAATGAGTTATTTAATGTTATAATGTTTTTATGGCAATTGAGGACATTTTCAATAAATATCTTGATCTTCAGGCTCTGGTTAAGTATTCCTTTTGTACTAGAAATCAGATTTTTCTGGCACAACTTAATTGCCTGCAATGATATTTATGAAAAGTATGAATGCCAGCACACTGATTATTTCAATACTGTACTCAGTTGTTCATATATAAATATTTTATTACCTATAAAACAAACCAAATATAAACACTGAATACATAGTACATATCAACAGATTCTTCACAGAAGAAAACAACAAAAGACTAATTTTCTATGATATGTTACCTGGTCATGAGTTCTTCAATATTATTTAGGCTATTCCAGGGATAAGAAAACATATTCATCACTATCCATGTTTTCTCAACAATATTTTTCTAGATCCTGAAGGGCATGAACAAGAATGCCCTATAAACATCAAAAGTTCATAAAAAGAAATCAAAAGAAATCTGACATCAGATTTCTTTTTATGAACTTTTGATGTTTCTTTTTCTGTGTTTGCTGTGTGTCTTAGTATAAATATATGGAGATAAGGACAAATGTACATTTAAGTGGTTATATGAATTTTGCTTATATGGCTCACTGCTTATATGGATGTTGTAAATGACAAGAAATAATTGTTCAATTGTTTTTTAAAAACTGCAAACCACACTTTATTACACATTTCTGAATCAGGGAGGGGTAAACTGTTTTCACAGTTTTCTTGTGCCACTGAGTTTTTTGGGGAGAAACGTTCTACAATAAAATAAGAGTTTCCAAGCTCTATTTTTTTTTAAAGCTTGAGTTTTCTTCTACGATTAACCCTCACTCCTCAGTCTCTTTTACACAAGGCATTGTCCCGTTCCATTGACGGGAGGAGCGTCAAAGTCCAGGGGCCAGAAGCGCTCCGGACTTTCCCTTGTTGCTTTGGAAACAGCGTCCAAAAGTGTTTTAAATCGAGTTTCCATGTGGCTAGATATGACCTGCTGGTTACTCTTTTTTTCCACATTTGTGCAGCTATGGTTGACAATTTGAAAACTGTATATTTTTAGGGTGCACAATAGACTGTTTTGAGATGTGTATATCTCAATTAGGCTAGTTAACTCACATCCCCTAACATAGTTAATACATTTTGGTGAGTAGTGAGAGCACCTGAGATCTACTTTTGTAACAAATTCCAAGTGCACATTATTATTATCTATAGTCCCCATTCTGTGCAATAGGTCCAGAGCAGTTATTCACCTTATAACTGAAGGTGGGCACCCTTCCACAGATATCTCCCTACTTTTCCACACTTCCTAGCCCATGGGAACCACCATTCTACTCTCTGTTTCTATGGCTTTTTATTTTTTCATTTTTATTTACTTTTTTAGATTTCACATACAAAGAAGATCATGCAGTATTTGTCTTTCTGTATTTGGCTTATTTCACATAGCATAATGTCTTTAATATTTATCAGTATTGTTGTAAATGAAAAAATTTCATTTTTTATTAAAGCCAAAATTATATATCTTTCAGTTTATCTGTTTCTGTACCAGAGGAGTGTGGATACCCTTGACGATACTGATTTTCTGTCCTTTGGCTATATACTCAGAACTGGGACTAATGGCAATTCTAGTTTATAAATTATAAGCAACCTCCATACTCTTTTTCATAAAGGCTGCACCAATTGACATGCTCAGCAACAGTGTACAAGTATTCTCTTTTATCTGCACCCTAACACTTTTTATCTTTTGACTTTTTGATAATAGGTATCCAAACACCACAATAAGGTGATATGTTATTGCAATTTTGATATTAATTACTCTTATAATTAGTGATGCTGATCATTTTTTATATACCTGCTGGCCATTTGTATATCTTTGGAAAAATTGCTATTTATATGTTTTGCCCAATTCATAATGAGGGAAATGCTTTAAATTCTGCTGTGGGAATATTTTTGTATTGATTGGTATGACATGTATTTTATTTTTTTTATTTATTTATTTTTTTTTTTTTTTTGAGACGGAGTTTCGCTCTTGTTACCCAGGCTGGAGTGCAATGGCGTGATCTCCGCTCACCGCAACCTCCGCCTCCTTGGTTCAAGCAATTCTCCTGCCTCAGCCTCCTGAGTAGCTGGGATTACAGGCACGCGCCACCGTGCCCAGCTAATTTTTTGTATTTTTAGTAGAGATGGGGTTTCACCATGTTGACCAGGATGGTCTCGATCTCTTGACCTCGTGATCTACCCGCCTTGGCCTCCCAAAGTGCTGGGATTACAGGCGTAAGCCACAGCACCCGGCCTCCTACACTATTTCTTGATGTGTTTATCCTTTCTCCATTCTATGAGATTGGTTGACTGTATATTTGTGAGTTTATTTCTCGATCCTCTATTCTGTTCTATTGCTTTTTATGCAGGTACTATTTATTTTGATGACTTTAGCTTTGTAATATAGTTTGAAATCAGGAAGTGTGAGGTTTCCAGCCTTTTTGTTCTTCTCAGGTTTTGTGTCTTTGAGGTCTTTTGTGATTTCATACTAATTTTACAATTGTTTGTTCTACACTTTAAATAAAATGGCATTAAAATTTTGATAGAAATGTCTTTAACTCTTCAGATCACTTTGTGTAGGATGGATATTTTAACAGTATTAATTTTTAGAATCCATTAACACAGGATATATTTCCCATTTTGTATTCAATTTTTTTCTCAACATTTTATAGTTTTCAGTATGCAGACCTTTCATATTTTTTGTTAAACTTATTCCTAAGTATTTTATTCTATTTGATAATATTGTAAATTGAATTGTTATCTTTATTCTCTTTTCAAATATTTTGCTGTACTGTAAAAAATGCAACTGATTTTTATATGTTAGTAGTGTATCTTAAAAATTTACTAAATTAGTTGGTTAGTTATAACAGGGTTTGTTTGTTTGCTTTTCATAAAACGATGGATATTCTGAAATCTGGTTACACTTTAAATTGAGAATTGCTATTATCATTTCAAAAGTCTTTAAAATGTGACTAGATGTATTACTGCTGTCATGAATTCAATGGAATTCAAATCTTCCCATTTAAAATAATTTTCTCTGGTTGACCTGGGCCCCGGGGATTGCGGGCACCCCGTGGGAGCCAGGATATCTGGTGAGGGGTGGAAGGGAGAAGTGGTCAGGGACTGCACTGAGCAGGGGAAGCCACAGGGAGGAGAGGGGGTCCTGTGGAGACCAGTGGGGAGCGAGAATGGGCCAGAAACGGGGTGAGGGTGCGAGTGGGCCACAGGACTGCTTCCCGGTGCGGCAGGGAACTTTGCTGAAACTGCGAGCCCCAGGGAACACTGCGGGCAGGGTGGGAGGGAGTGGAGACCAGGCTGACCTCAAGGTCAATATGAAGAATGGGACCATTTCCTGGTTCTTTGGCCACCGCCCAGCGTTTTTGCGGGCGTGGCCCCCCAAGGGCCGGGGCAGAGGAGAAGGCGGCTCCCAGTGGGCTCGGAGAGCTAAGGGGCGCACACCCACTTTGCAGGGCCCTGGTGACTGCAGAAGACTGGGAGAGCTGCAGATTCCGCTGGCCAGGTGGGTGGGCGCGGGGGGCGCAGTCGGGGCTGAGCTCCTGGGGCCTGCAGGTGATCCTGGAGGAATCTACAAGCACCTGCCCTGCCACTGGCCTTCTGGGAGACCCGTGTGGACAGCGCCGTGGACACGCCCTTCCCAACTTGAACATTTGTGAGGCTGGAATTTAAGCTCTGGCAGACAGACAAGTGGCCGGAGGAAGGACTGGAAGAAAGCCAGGTGCAAAGTCCAGCCCAAGGGGAGGAAGCAAAAACTCCTGACCTGCGTCAAACTGCGCTCCGAGGATAAGGTTCTGGGCAGGGCGGTTCACTGCCCTACAGAGATGCAGACTCGGCAGGAGCCTGAGGAGCACCAGGAGATCCGGTGCAGCCGGCAGAGTGGACAGCGAGGACCCCACAGCTACTGCTTCCCTGCCCAGTTTGCCTTCTCCAAGGCCTGGCCCCCAGCTGAGCCCAGCACTGAATTGCCTGGCGCCTCCTGCAGCACTGCCGGGGGTAATCAGTGGAAGACCCCACCTCCCAGGGAGAGGACCCCACTATATCCCCAGATAATGAAACTGCTCTCTCCCCCCAAATAAAACAACAAATAATTAATTTTATCTGGTCTTTGAAAATCTGTATTCTCTGTCTACTGGTCAAAATGCTGCCCATTTATCTATGTGCCTAGTTAATCAAACTTTTTAATGAAGTTAGCTAACTTTTTTTATTATGGAACAAAATAGTAAATTTCATAATGGTTTTAATATCATCTAATATGACTGAAAATATGTCAATTTGTCATTGCCACTGCCCTTTGTGTTACTTTACTCTGTTACATATTCTGTCTCTAAATGTCTAGGTGGCTTAGAATCTTGCCTAATGTATGTGCTAAGTGCTAACTACTCTAATTCATCAAATTATCTTTCTATACCATTCTTAAAATACAACATTTTTTATTTATTTCATTAAAATTATTTTTTCTGCCTAATCTTATTATTTAAGAAAATTATAAGATCTATTCTGTTTGCCCTTTTGATAAAAGTCAAAGTTTTGGCCGGGCACGGTGGCTCTCTCCTGTAATCGTAGCACTTTAGGAGGCTAAGGCGGGTGGATCACGAGGTTAGGAGATGGAGACCAGCCCGACCAATATGGTGAAACCGTGTGTCTACTAAAAACACAAAAATTAGCTGGATGTGGTTGTGCATGCCTGTAATCCTAGTTATTCAGGAGGCTGAAGCAGGAGAATCGCTTGAACCAGGGAGCAGGAGGTTACATTGAGTCGAGATGGCGCCACTGCACTGCACTCCAGCCTGAGCAAGGGAGTCTCGTTGTGTTGCCGAGGCTGGAGTGCAATGGCACGATCTCAGCTCATGACAACCTCCACCTCTCCAGGTTCAAGCAATTCTCCTGCCTCAGCCTTCCCAGCAGCTGGGATTACAGGCGTCTGCCACCATGCCCGGCTAATTTTTGTATTTTTAATAGAGATGGGATTTCACTGTGTTGGCCAGGCTGGTCTCAAACTCCTGACCTCGTGATTTCCCTGCCTCGGCCTCCCAAAGTGCTGGGATTACAGGCGTGACCACTGCACCCGGCCTTTTTTCCTCCTCTTTATTAATCCGTTAGAGAGTACAGATGCAGCTCCATTGCAGCAGCATGTTGCATGGTGATGAAGTATGGGCTTTTGGTGTGACAATCATCTGAATGCTGTTTATTGTCCCAGTTAGTTATCTTCCCATTCCCAAACCCTCTCCCAACCTCCCATCTTTATCAGTCTCCAGTGTCCAGTTTTCCAGACTCTCTATCCAAGTGTATGCATAATTGAGTTACCACTTATAACTGAGAAAATGGATAACTTGATTTTCTGTTTCTGAGGTTTTTTTACTTACAATAATGACCTCCAGTTTTATTCATGTTGTTGAAAAATACATTATTTTACTCCTCTTTATCGTTGAGTAGTATTCCATGGTATAAATGTATAGCACATTTTCTCTATTTGATTATTGACTGATAAATTTAAACTGATTTTATATATTTGCTATTGTGAATAGTGCTGGAATAAACATATGAGTGTGGGTATTTTCTTTATGGAAGGAATTATTTTCATCTGGGTATATACCAAGTAGTGGGAGTGCTGAATCAAACGGAGGTTCTATTTTTAGTCTTTTGAGAAATCACCACACTGTTTTCCATGGAGGTTGTAGAAACTTACATTCCCACAAACAATGTAGTAAGTGTTCTCTTTCCTCTGTATCCTTATACATCTCTCTCTTTTTTTCTTTTTTTTTTTTTTTTTGCTTTTCAGTAATAAACATTTTGCATGGTGTAAGTTGGTATCTCATTGTGGTTTTTAACTGGCATTTCTCTGATCATTGACATTGTTGAGTGTCTTTTACAGGCTTGTTGATCATCATTGTCTTTTTTTTTAATGTCTGTTTATTTTCTCGCCCTGGTTTTTAATGAGGTTACTTGTTTCATTTTTGTTGAGCTGTTTGAGTTCCTTGTATATTCTGGACGTTAGTTCTATGTCACATGCAAAAGTTGTAAACATTTATCTCATTCCATAAGTTTTTTGCTCACTCTGTTGATTAAAAAGCTCATTTTCAGGAGCTTTTTAATTGAATTGAGTTCTTTTTATCTATTTTTGTTATTGTTATATCTGCTTTTGATATCTTAGTCATAAATTCTTTGTCCAAGTCAATGTCCAGGAGAGTTTATTTAGAGTTTTGTCTAGCATTTTTATAGTTTCATGTCTTACAATTTAGATTTTTAATTCATACTGAGTTGATTTTTGTATATAGTGGGAGATGGGGTCCCATTCCATAATTCCACTTACAGCAATATAATTTTTCCAGCACAATTTGTGGAATAGGATGTCACTTCTCCAGTGTGTGTTTTTGTTGACAATTGTTTGTAGGCATGTGGTTTGTTTCTAGGTTCACTATTCTGTTCCATTGATCTATGTGTATATGTGTTGTCATATCAGTATCATGCTATTTTGGTTACTTAAGCCTTCTAGTATAATTTTACGTCAGATAACGTAATATCTCCAGCTTTCTTCTGTTTGTTTAAATTTGCTTTGGCTATTCAGTCTCTTTTCTTGGTTCCAAGTGAATTTTAGAATTTTTTTAATTCTATAAAAAATAACATTGGCATTTTGATAGGAATTGCCTTTAATATGTAGATTGCTTTGGGCATTATGGTCATTTTAATGATTATAATTCTTTCAATCCATGAGCATGGGATGTTTTTCCCATTTGTGTCATGTACAATTTCTTTCATCAGTGTTTTGTAATTTTCCTTGTAGAGATTTACTGATATTCACTGGGGGTGGTGGCAAAATATTAGGGAAAGTTATATATTATTGTCTTAAACCTTTAGGAAGGCTGAAAGGTTTTACTGGGACATGCCGAAGGTGGTAGCGCCATTAAGTTAGGGAGAAGATAGGAATGATAAGAAGCTTTTCCAGTTTAAGTCTGTTTACCCCACATCCCTTTGTCTCTACTCTATGTCAACTTTGTGCTGGATGTCCCTCTCCGGGGGAGATCAAAGGGGAATTACCTGTTAATAGTGTCTACTCTGTGCCCAGAACCTGAAGCTTTTATAATTTATAAAACCACTCTTTTAGCCATGTTAATTAAGCACAAATGTGTTGACTTAGAACCTCTGTTGTAAAATTTATACTGAATAAATGTAAAGATGGAGGGGGAGTCTTAGTCTGTTAGTTGCCTTTCACCCTCTGAAAGCAGCCAATGTCCATCCCTAGACCACCTGAATCACTGTATGGTGTGAAAGTGCATTCATTTATCCATCGTTGAGTCAGGGTCTGCAGGTGAACTTCCACAGGTGGTGGTCAACAGCTCAGAGATTTTTCATCTCTTTGACTAATTGTATTTCTAGGCATTTTACCTTTTTGTAGCATTGTAAAAGAAAGTGACTTTTAGTTCAGTTCTCAGCTTGATCATCATTAGTGTATAAAAGTGCTACTAATTTTTGTACCTTGATTTTTGCATCTTGAAATAAATCTGGGAGTTTTTTTGGTGGTCTTTAGATTTTTCTATATATGATATTATGTAATCTTCAAAGAGGGACAATTTGACTTTTTAATTACAACCATATGCATGCTCTCACTAAGACCAATAGACCGTGTCTGTGGGGAGGGCACATGTGATGGTATTTCTTTAAACTGGCCATGTGATTACAGTTGGAAGCCTAGGCTCTGAGCCACTTAGTTAAGCATTGCTTCTCAAGTTTCTCTACTTTTCTTTCTTTTTCTTTTTCTTTTTTTTTTTTTGTGAGACAGAGTCTAGCTCTGTAGCCAGACTAAAGTGCAGGGGTATGATCTAGGCTCACTGCAACCTCTGCCTCCAGGGTTCAAGTGATTCTCCTGCCTCAGCCTCCTGAGTAGCTGGGATTACAGGCATGTGTCACCAGGTCCAGCTAATTTTTTGTGTATATTTTTAGTAGAGATGGGGTTTCATTATGTTGTCCAGGATAGTCCTCATTTCCTGACCTCATGATCTGCCTGCTTTGGCCTCCCAAAGTGCTGGGATTACAGGCATGAACCACCATGCCTGGCCTCTTTTCCTTCTTTCTTTCTTCTTTCTTTCTCTCTCTTTCTTTCTTTTTCTTTCTTTCTTTCTGACAGAGTTTTCTTTTTCCTTTTTCCTTTTTTTTTGAGACAGAATTTTCCTCTGTCACCAGGCTGGAATGCAATAGCACAATTTCAGCTCACTGCAACCTCTGCCTCCCAGATTCAAGTGATTCTCCTGCCTCGGCCTCCCAAGTAGCTGGGACTACAGATGCACACCACCATGCCCAGCTAATATTTGTATTTTTTGTATAGACGGGTTTCACCATGTTGGCCAGGATGGTCTCAATCTCTCAACCTTGTGATCTGCCTGCCTCATGATCACAAAGTGATAGGGTCACAGGCGTGAGCCACTGTGCCTTACTGAGACAAAATTTTCATTGGTCATCCAGGCAGGAGTACAGTGGTGCAATCTTGGCTCACTGCAACCTCTGCCTGCCAGATTCAAGCGATTCTTCAGCCTCAGCCACCTGAGTAGCCACAGGCACCCACCACCACACCTGGCTAATTTATATATGTTTTTAAAAGACATGGTTTGGCCATGTTGGCCAGGCTGGTCTTGAACTCCTGACCTCAGGTGATCTGCCCTCCTCAGCTTCCCAAAGTACTGAGATTACAGGTGTGAGCCACTGTGCCAGGCTGCCTCTCAAGTTTCAATGTGCATATAAATCATTTCTGATTCCAAGCCTCTCTCTTAATAATGTGATTCTGCAGATTTGGAAAGGGTTCATTAATTGACTTCTTTAAAAAGTTTCCTCTTGAGCTGAGTGCCATGGTTCACACATGTAATCCCAGCACTTTGGGAGGCTGAGGCTGGTGGATCACGAGGTCAGGAGTTCCAGACCAGCCTGGCCAATAATGGTGAAACCCTGTCTCTACTTAAAAAAAAACAAAAATTATCCGGGCATGATGGTACCTGCCTGTAGTACCAGCTACTCTGGAGGCTGAGGCAAGAGAATCACTTGAACCCAGGAGGCAGAGGTTGCAGTGAACCGAGATCGCTCCACTTACACCAGCCTGAGTAACAGAGTGAGACTCTGTCTCAAAAAAAAATGTTTCCTTTTAATGCTATTGTTTCTACCACTACATCCAATATAGTAGCACTCAGCTGCAGAAAGTAGGCACAGCAGAGTTCCTGGCACCCAACACTCTTACCACAACACAAATACTTTTGGCCCAAAGTGGAAACCACAAATCACCATTTTCAAACATGCCATTTTCTGCTGGCTCTTTACAGTTAACAAAGCCTAGAGAAGGCATCAATATTTGAGTCAGTCTGCATTTGGAAAACATGTACACATCAGTTAATAAAACATTCATTGAGCACGTACTATGTGTTCAGGGGTCTGTTACAGAGCACTGTTCAGGAAACATCACGTGATGTGAGTAACTCCTCATAGCACCCTTGGGGTTGGGTGCTAAGTTTTCTGTAATTTTCAGGATTTAAATGAAGGGCCCAGCATTTCTACTTTTTCCATTTTAAAAAATATTTATCTCAAAAAAATGTGCAGAATTAAAGCTATGTAGACAGATGAGGGGGATGGAGAAAAAAGATGAACTGATCAGAGAGATTTTTAAATAGTTTTATTTGCTTTCTTGTGCCTTGTGGAGCAACTACCACATCTGCAGGATGGAAAACAGGTTGTTAGGTGGGATGTCTCTAGAAGCACTGGCTTCAATGAAAAAGAAATTATAGCCCCCAAATATATACTTATTTGCTTCCATTTGTCTGCTTTTCAGTTTTAGGAAATTGTGGGAACCAATTCAGGAGAGGCAGCAGGAGCCAGCACCAGAATCTCTGATCTCCTTTAATCAGTTCTGTGAGAGATTCTAGGTTGAGGCCAGACCTGGATGAGGCCTTAGAAGAGGGTGGATCTGGGCCGGGCTGGAACAGAAAGTGGGTGCCATGTTTCTGATGTTCATGCTGGTGGAGAATATCCAGTTCTGTCTTTCTTAAGCCTGCCTAATAGAAACTGGACTCTTAAAGCTTGTGTAATTTTAATCTATTTTAGCCACTTCCCGGTCAATTTTTATAACACATGATAACAAGGGACTTAATGAAAACTCTTAGGGTTTTTTAGGACAATTATATGAGAAGCTAAAAACTTATTTTTAATCAAGAAAAAATAAATACAAACAATCACAACAATAACAATAATTCTTTTGTCCACAAATAGCCCTTCAGGTGGTGACACCAGAACTCACAGCAACAGCAGCAGCACAAGGGAAGGGGAGCAAATGCAGCCAAGGTCCCCTGTGCACCTCCCTTCTCCCTTCTGACAACAGGATGCTGAATAGTCATTAATCCATTTTCTCTAGACTAAAAGTTTTTGGAGAGTAGAAACCAGAAATTCTTCATCAGTTTTTCTAATGGTCATGTGATGTAGTTTAGATGTCCCAATGTCACAGATAGGGCTTTTGGGGAGGTGGTTGAATCCCAAGGTGAATCTTATGGTTCTGTGCCATCCTTGTGAGAGTGAGTACCCATGAGATCTGGTTGTTTAGAAGTGTGGCCCATCTCTCCCCCATCTGTATTGTTCCTGCTTCTCTTTCACCGTGATTGTAAGATTCCTGAGGCCTTCCCAGAAGCAGATGCTGGTGCTATGCTTCCTGTACAGCCTGCAGAACCATGAGCCAATTAAACTATTTTTTTTTTATAAATTATCCAGTCTCAGGGTTTTCTAACAGCAATGCAAGAATAGCTTAATGCATTATATATAACAAAAGCAATTAATATATTGATCAGTTTGAGTCTCTAGACTTCTGCCTTGCTTTAACTCAAAGAGCAGGAGGTGACCGACTTTCATCTACTGCTCCTGAACATGGGAGAATTTTCAGTTTATTTTAAAAGGTTTCATGTCAAAAGCCCCATGTTTTGTGTAGAAAAACGAAGGTGTCTGAGAAAATGGGTCTTTTAACTTATTTTTCTTTCTGAAACAAGGTATCTTTCCCTGTCATTCTGGCTAGGGTGCAGTGGCTCGCTGCAGCTTTGACATTCTGGGCTCCAGTGATTCTCTCACCTCAGTCTCCCAAGTAGCTGGGACCACAGGTGCACACTATTACAACTGGCTAATTTCTGTATTTTTGGCAGAAATGAAGTTTTGCTATGTTGAGCAGGCTGGTCTTGTACTCCTGAGCTCAAGTGATCCTCCAGTCTCAGCATTCCAAAGTGCTGGAATTACAGGTGTGAGCCACCACACCAGGCAGATGGGTCTAAACTGATTTTAATCGGGGTACCTGAGCATGGAAGACATGCCCTTAATTTTTTTCCTAACACAATGTTTGACAGTTATATAACTATGATTTTTTTATTCCTGTGATTCATAAGGATATGATAGTAAAAGGCTTTGAAAGCCTTTAGAAAAAAAGTACTATATTGTGCTTAAAACCACCTTTTACTCTGAAAGCAAGTGCCATCCAGATACATCTGTTGAGAAAATATTTTCTCCTGCTGCATTTTAGCCAAACAGCTGAGTATATCTTAAATCTTTTTTTAAATTTTTAACAGGACAAATGTATTTTTCTAAGACCCCAAACTCAGGAGTGGCCATGGGGCAAATCACCACTGCACACAAGGAAAGCATGCACAGCAAATGCATCTCTCACCCCGAACTAGGGGTTGTTACCCATAGGTGCAGATGGGAATCACCAGAGAGGATCTTAAAATTATCTAAACACAAAAGGCAATAGGTTAATTAAACCAGAATCCCTGTAGTGGGATCTAGGCAACAGTGCTATTTAAAGCTCTCTGGGTAACTATGGGGTACAAACAAGTTCCCAAACTGCTGCTTTAAATCAACCTCTTCCAGTGAACTAGTGGCAAATGGTTTCCTGAAATGAATGGAAAAATTTGCTGCTGAGTTGTGGTCGTTTGATCTTACCTGCATTACTTCCTCTTATTTGCAGAACTGACCTCTGCTACACATTTTATTCCTGATTCAATCCAGTTCTACTCACACCAGATGCACAATATGTGCTAGGTGCCCTTGCACTGCTGAATCCCACTGTGGGAAGAGGACTTTGGTGAAGAATAATTGCATCCTAAAAACACTCAAAATGCTGAACTCAAATGATCCTCCTACCTTGGCCCCTCAAAGACCTAAGATTGTAGGCATGGGCCACCATGCCTGGCCTATACCCTAAAAAATTAAAATAATTATACTTACTAAATTGATGAAAACATAGAAACACCTAGAAGGACACCAAAAAGTTAGGACATGGATAAATACCTTGAAATATTAATATTCATCTGATGATACCCTGAGTAAATATGTCCCACTTTAAAACAATACAAAACAGTGCTATTATCCTGAGCTATTAAGTTAAAATATTGTGCAGATAGGTAATATTTACATTTTTATATATGTATAACATTCATGCAGAAAGACATGTACAAAGAAATCACATAAAGCTCAATCAATTATTATAAAGTGAACACACTTGTGTAACCTAGAAATAGAAAACCAGCTTCACTGATGCTCTGGCAGCTCTCTTTTTGCTCCCCCAAAGTCACTAGGATCTTAAGAGCTAACATTGTAGATCAACTTTGTATTCTTTTTTTTTTTTGAGACGGAGTTTCGCTCTTGTTACTCAGGCTGGAGTGCAATGGCACGATCTCGGCTCACCGCAACCTCCGCCTCCTGGGTTCAGGCAATTCTCCTGCCTCATCCTCCTGAGTAGCTGGGATTACAGGCATGCACCACCGTGCTCAGCTAATTTTTTGTATTAGTAGAGACGGGGTTTCATCATGTTGACCAGGATGGTCTCGATCTCTTGACCTCGTGATCCACCCACCTCGGCCTCCCAAAGTGCTTGGATTACAGGCTTGAGCCACCGCGCCCAGCCAACTTTGTATTCTTATACATGTTTTATTACAGAAAATTTAAAATATATACAAAATGATAAAAAAAAGTACAATAGGCTTGTTACCCAGGCTCAACAACAACCAATAAGGTGCCAATTTTGTATTATCTATACTTCAACCCATTTCTCAAGCAGACATTATTCTTTATTTATTTACTTTATTTATTTATTTATTTTGTGTGTGTGTGTGTGATATAAGATGTGTGCTCATTGAAGGTAAAATCTTGGCTGAGCACAATGGCTTAAGCCTATGTAATTCCATCACTTTGGAAAGACAAGGCAGGAGGATCATTTGCAGTTAGGAGTTTGAGAACAGCCTGGGCAACATAGTGAGATCACATCTCTACTAATTTTTTTTTTTTTTAAATTAATCTGGCATGGTGGTACACGCCTGTAGTTCCAGCTACTTGGGATGTTGACATAGCAGGATCCCTCGATCCCTAGAGTTTGAGGCTACAGTGAGTTGTGATTTTGCCACAACACATCAGCCTGGGTAACAAAGTGAGACTGTTTCTAAAAAAAGAGAAATGTTCAATCTTAACTAGGTTTTTACACATAAACACACCCATATAAACAATCCCTTTTTTAAGAGAAGTAGTACAAAAATTAAAAATCATTAATGTGAACCCATTTCTAACTCAGACTTTGTCTTTTAATTAGGTTTTTCTTTTTTTGAGATAAGATGTGCACTCATTGAAAGGTCTAATCTTGGCTGGGTGTGGTGGCTCACATTTGTAACCCCATCACTTTGGGAGCCAGAGCTCAGGAGTTTGAGTCCAGCCTGGACAATATAACAAGACCTAACTGGGGCAACATAGTTAGACCTCATCTCTACAATGATTTTTAAAAAATTAGTTGGGCATGGTGGTGCACATTTGTAGTCCCAGCTGTTTGGGAGGTTGATGTGGGAGGATCACTGGAGTCTGGGAGGTCAAAGCTGTCACCTGAGTGACAGAGTGAGGTTCTGTCAAAAAAAGGTACAATCTTAACTGTACATGTTTGACATATCAGCACATCCATATAAACAATCCCTCTCTTAAAAATAAAAGTACCCAATTTAACAATTATTGATAGGCATAAGAATTATCTAGAAATTTTTTGTTTGTTTTGATTTGGGTTTTTATTGAAAGGGGACACCTAGAAACATTATTTGAAATCTAGATTTTGATAAAAATAGGTCTGAGTTTTTTTCTCTTTGCGAGATGGAGTTTTGCTCTGTCACCCAGGCTAGAGTGCAGTGGTGTGATCTTGGCTCACCGAAACCTCCTCTTCCCAGGTTCAAGTGATCCTCCTGCCTCAGCCTTCTGAGTAGCTGGGATTACAGACATGCACCACCACATCCAGATTTTTAAATGTATTTTTAGTACAGATTGGGTTTCCTTATGTTGGCCAGGCTGGTCTCAAACTCCTGACCTCAGGTGATCCACCCAACTTGCTTTCGCAAAGTGCTGAGATTATAGGTGTGAGCCACCATTCTTGGCCAGGCCTGAATTTTGCCTGAGAATTTGTCTTTCTAACAAAGTACAGCATATGACAGCTACAAGGTCTCTTATATCTAAAATAAATCGAATTTAATAAATAAAAATTGAATAAATTGACTTAGCTAAGGTTAAAGGACAAATTAAAACACCAATATTATGTGTTGTCTGTAGAAGTATATTTTAACAATGACAAACTATTAATAACCAATAAATGTTATAATAATTTATTAACTAAAATAAACAAAATTCTTATGATATCTATGAAAATGGTTTCTTTCAGTAAAATATTCTCATATCTTGAGAGGGCACTGGTTAGAACCAGCAAAGATTTGGAAGTTGATGTCTCAGCAGACCTCTCTTCACACCTTTTACAGAGTTAGCTAAAAAGCAGTCATTTACACAAGAGCAGATAATTTTCCTAGCTTTCTATCAAGTTTATATGTTAATGTTCTTACAAAATTTGACTCAATTTTAAAATAAAATTACCTGACAAAGTTTTATATAATATTATATTGTAATCTTTCAAAATGTATTTATAGGTCAAATAAATTTTATATGATATCATATTATAATACATAATGTTACTATGATAAGTTCCAGTTATATTCAGACAATTTCATTAGGCAATGTCTGTCTATCACTATTTTTTTTTTTTTTTTTTGGTTCCACTATTTGCACAGTTGGGAAAACATAGACTCACCCAACACAGTCTCTTCCTCTGTCTTTCTCCTCCTCAGAGAATCAGTTCATCAATCAATCAAGTCATTTGGGACTGGAGGCTGAGTACTCCCTAACACAGAATGTTTCATTCCTGAATGCTGTTTTCAGAAGAGAGGGAAGACAAGAAGGTCCTTTTAGGGAACACTTGCTGGGACATAGACTAAGCCATCTATACTTTGAGGGCTCTGACCGGCAGAGGCAGACTCTGCAGTAGGAAGTGATGAGGCAGCTGTTCTGAACCTGGAGTCACCACATCTTTTCCTGTCTCGCTGAGGCAATTTTGAGAGGCTGCTCTGCAGTGTATCTTGATGGTGGATGTTGGGAAACAATGTGGGCTTTAATGGGATTCAGGTGGTGTCTCCTGTGTGAAAATGGGAGCTGAATGTTCAGAAGGTAGGGTGAGAAAGGCAGCAAGTTTTTCCACCTAGACTTTTTGCTACCTCAGAAATCAGGGGCTGATTAGGTTAGCATAGGCTCTAACCTAATTCAATTTTATTGCATGTAATCTAATTATCTTCCTCATTTTTAAGATAGGAAAGGCCATTTTATTTGGTATTTAATTATTCTCTGCATTTTCATTTTATCACATTTGTGTGAATCTAATACAATCAACCAAAATTTGACATTTGTTGTTTCAAAGCATTAAAGAAATGATAATATCCAAGTATATAATTTTAACACTATGTATAATAAATTCTCTTTCTGTGCAAAATATATAACATGTGTCAATATAAGTATGTCTAATTCTGCATCTTGAATGATGAACAGGACCATAAATACTTGCAATAGGAACTGAGACAGAAATCAGAAGGAATGATTCCCCAATCTTCTGATCCCTGTGCTCCTGATTCTTTGTTTTCTTGACACCATGACAGGGTTCTGAAAATGTCTCTCTTTAACTGTGCCTAGGTCCCCAGTAGAACTACAGTAAGAAACTTCTTATTGAGGCTCTAATAAGTAATAGAAAGGAGAAAACTGTTCAGCCAATCAGAGTAAGCCACGCCCAGCCGAGGGAGGTATAAAAGGCAAGTCCAGCCGACTAACCCACGCTCTGCATTTGGACGTTTAAGAGAGAGCACCTTTCACTTGAGCTTCAACATGGGAAGGGGAAATGAAGACTCTGATCTCCACTGCTCCTCTACCCAAAGCTCCACAGTCCAGCCCCATTTCCAACAGATCTCCTTTACAGAAAAGGGCTCAGATGAGAAGAAACCATTCAAAACAAAAGGCAAGACCGTCTCCTCTCAATCCAGTGAGAAGCACATACAAAGGCAAGGTAAGCACTGGGGCTGTTTCTATGGAGGCTGGAAGGAGGGCTGGAATCAGGGCTACTCAGCTGAATGTCTTTGGTAGGGTTTTATTTTGAGATTGGGGATGGGAAATGGCTTAGTGCCCTCAGGGGACTTTGAGAAATATGATAATTCATGACACTGGCAGAAGAGCTTCACTTGGAAAACTGTCCACACAAATGTGTCAGAGATAGACTATGGGACTCTGCCTAGGGAGAGGTGAGTTACTTAAACTTTCTTTTGCAGTAGGATCGGAGCCCAATTCAAATGAGAATTCTGAGAAAACCAAGCTGAAAGCCGGAAACAGCTCTGCTAGATCAGGTAAGATTTGACTCTTTCAAGGTGGGAAGGGACAGGGCAGCAACACAGGCTCCCCTGGCAAGGAAACTGGGAGCTCCTTGGCAGCCAGGGCCTTACAGATTTTGGACACTGGAGAACAGAAGAGATCTGGGGTTTGGTGGTAACCTCAGCTCCTGAGTGTCCAGGATGGACTTTGCATTTCAGGTTGTTCAGTTGGAGGCACTTTCTCAAAGTCTCATTGTATCCACAGAACCAGAGTCCAGCTCATGTCAGGGAAACTGCAGGAAAAGAACAATCAGTTCCAAGGAGAACTGCCAAGACAGAGCAGGTAGGATCCTAGTGTTTTTTGCTGTTGGTGATGGTTTTTTTGTTTTGTTTTGTTTTGCCCCAAAGGGCAAATAATCAGAAAACTTTTATACAAGGCTTGAGCAGGAAAGGAGTTACTTAGTGACAAGAAAATTTTTGATATCTTAGCATCCAGAATATATTTGGGGACTCAGAAGGGGTTCAGCCTCACTTTATTCCAGTGGTGATATGGTCAGGAAGGAGTGGGAGAGACAAGTGGGGTTCACCTGAGCACACAGGAGTTTCCAGAAATGAGGGTCTGTGGGAACTGTTCTGATGAGCCTCTCACATGCTTTTTCTGTAGGGAACTGTCCAGAAGAGGAGTGCAGCTTAACAATGAAAAAAAAGTCAAAGTCCTCCACTGCTGTGCACAACAGTGAAATCCAGGAGACCTGTGATGCCCACCATAGGAGACATTTGAGGGCTTGCACTGGACACAGCAAGCGGCACAGGTCTCGGGCACTAGGAGTTCAACCACCGTCACTTCTAAAAAGCTTGGTGACCTCTATGTGAGCTAGGTCGGAGGCTATTTATCAAGACCTAGCCCAGGTGTGGGCACAGCTCATCCATTCTCCACTGACCTGGGAGCAGTTCACATGGCTCACTCAGCTCCAGGGGGCTCTGTGTGCTCATGTGCAGACCTTCTATGCCATGGCCACGCAGGCAGCTTATGCCTTCCCTGCTGAGGACTGGCTTATCCCAGACACACTGCCTGATCCTGGGGATTCAGCCCTGGATAGAGAAGTCCACTCCTTCCCTGGCCAGGAGATAACTGAGCCTGTCAGTGGATCAGATGAGGCTTTAGCTGCAAGCACCCTGACCCTATTCAGCAGAGGATGCAGCTCTGGGAATGAGAACAAGGGCCTGCTACTTCTCAGATTCTTCCAGATGACCAGCAGTGATGATTTTAGATGCACTGTGTTAATAAATGACAGAACCTGAAGCAGTCACAGGAAAGAAACTTGAACAATATACTCAGAATGGTAAGCCCTGCATTTTGCAGAGGGCTAAGGCTACAGACTGATTTTATACTTCATGTTAGACATTTGGTGCCTTTTGGATATCTGATGACAGTCATGCATTTATATGTAATCAGGAAAATATTAGAATGTAATCATATGATTTGCAGATTTTAGATTGTAGGAAAGTAAATATAAAATTATATGCCTTTTTTTTGAGACAGTGTCTTGCTGTGTTACCCAGGCTGAAGTGCAGTGGCACAATCTTAGCTCACTGCAGCCTTTGTTTCCTAGGTTCAAACAATTGTCATGCCTCAGCCTCCCAAGTTGCTAGGACTAAAGGCGTGTATATACATTTTTTCTTGTATTGTTAGTAAAGACAGAGTTTTGGCTAATTTTTTTCCCCATATTGTTAGCAGAGACAGATTTTTGTCATGTGGGCCAGGTTGGTCTTCAACACAAGTGATCCACGAGCCTTGGCCTCCCAAAGTGCTGGGATTACAGGCGTGAACTGCCTAACCAAGAAATTGTTCCTCTTTTAATTCAGAAATGGTTGTAGGTTCTCACTCTTCCAGCCTGAACCCATGGAGTACTAATATCCACAAACCAAGAATAGCATTACCTGTGGGAAAATGTCTATACATTTTTACAGTTTGATAAAATTATAGTAAAATTACTATGTAATTGGTTTACATTTAATATTTTTGCATAAAATTTAAGTCAAGATATATTAAACGGTAAATGGTTGTACTTATTTTTTCACCTGCCTCATGTATTTTTATTTTAAACATCCTAAATTTTAATTAAATTGTATTTTACACATTTCAGTTCATTGTACCGCATTACAGAATATGAAGATTTCATAACATACTACAATACAGCATATTTTGTTATATTTTTTACATTTTGTGTAAGTGTATTATTTGTTTGGTTGCTTTATAATTTTCATTTAATGTAATAATGAAATAAACATTAATGTTGTTTGGAATTTTAAATTTTAAGATAATTTGTCTCTCTTCCATATGGAATTTGTATTTACCATTGATGTGAAAATGAGAATGTCTTATCTTCACTTTTGCGTCATCCTAACCCTGACCTCCCCACAGCCCACAGCTCTTGTCATAGTCAGGGAATAGTGTTCTATCACTCCAGTAAATGGGGCCAATTCAATGATAATACACAGTTATCAATTGGAGATATAGAGCTTTTGTTCTCCACCAGTGCAATAGAAAAGAATCACAGTAATGTGAGTCATGCAATTTTTGGGTTGGCACTGTTTATAAAAGTTATTCTTACACTATGCTGTAGAATAAGCCTGAAATAGATTTATGTCTAATAAACAAATGCACAAACATAAGGTGTCTAAATAACAATGTACATACATTAATGAAAATGAACTTTATTGCTAAAAAAAGTTGACACACACGATAGCATCATATAATGTTGAAAAAACAGATGGAGAAAGTGACAGAGACAGAGAAAGGCAGGGGTGGAGAGAGAAAAGGACAGAGGGACAGTGGAAAGGAGAAGGGGGGAGAGAGGAAGAAAGGATGTCAGTGAGGGAGGGAGGAAGGGGAGGACAGAGGGAGAAAGACAGCAAGAGACAGAGGGAGGAAGGCAGAGAGAAATCCATCCTCAGGCTGTGATGCAGGAGACTTCTCTGGTTTCACTCTCGCTTCTACATGAAAATGAAGGAGACCCACACACCTGGAGTGTGAGACTATTACGGCAAACATGACACCCGTAACCATTGCTGCCTTCCCAGAGAGAGGGCCTGAAAAACTCAAGACTGTCTTGGAGGTTCATTTTCACATTCCACACTTCCAGGGTGGTTTCTCCCTGAAAACGTGTGTGAGCCCAGAGAGAGGCTTCCAGTTTCCATGGAGTTCCTGGAGAACCACAGAGAGCCAGCCCCAGAAGCACCCCTTCCCCTTCCTCTCTGACCCCACCTTCACCCACCCCATGGGCCCTGGTCCCTGTGGTTTCTTGCTTCGGAGGCAGGGCTACCTGGGCCCCCTGGGCCTCGGAGTTCATGCATATTCATGAAGGGGGGGAGCTGGTAAGACTTTATAAGAGCCGCTGGCGGGGCCAGCCTCCTGACTGGACCTGTGTGCAGTGCAAAGGTGGACTGAGGGGCACAGAAGCCCACCAGCCTCTCTCTACTGGTGTCTGACTGTGAAATTCTGGCCAGGTCTCCCTGCGATGGATCTCCCCATGCCTTCAGACAGCCCTGTCCCCATGGAAGCCTGAGGATGGCAAAGAGACTCCTTTGGACCCAGAGCCAAAAGGATGCCTTGCAAAGGTGCTTTGAGTGGAGCCATACCCAGGCAACTCCACCAGAGAACAGCTGGCCGAAGCAATAGGCACTCCGCAGCCCAGGGTCCAGATTTGGTTTCAGAATGAGAGATCAGGCCAGCTGAGGCAGCGGCGGCGGGCCTCTGGTCCCTGACCTGGAAAACACAACGCGGAAGAAGGCCAGCAAATGTGGACTGCAGTCACCCAATCCCAGACTGCCAGGCTTGTCCGAGCTGTTGAGAAAGATCGCTTTCCAGGCATCACCACCAGAAAGGAACTGGCCAGAGAGACCGGCCTTTCAGAGCCCAGGATTTGCACAGCAGGCTTCTGTGAGCCAGGGAGCAAGGGCCATCCCTCTGCTCCAGCCCAGCCAGGCTTTGCAGGCAGAAGAAATCTCCCAACCTCCCCCAGCACTGGGGACTTTTCAGTTCGCTGCCCTGACTCCTCTGGAAGTGGTGTTTGCACCCTAAGACTCCTCAGTGACCTCTGCACCCGAACAGACTTGGGGAACCAGGACCCGCAGCACGGCGGCCTGCTGGGAGCAGGCTTAGTGGGACAACTTGGGTCCACTCAAGCTGAGTCACAGGGCTCCACAGACATCAGGCCAGGCTTCCGGACCAGCCCAAGCAGAGGTCTCATCCCTTTTTCCGCTGTGTTCTTCAGTGGGGTGGGCAGAGACGTCTGTCTGTGAAACGCCAAGCCTGGGCAACAGCCAGGCTTGCTCTCCTTTCCACAGCTCACCTTCTCTGACTTCCCGCTCCACCGTCACTCACCCTGCAGTGTCCCGCCAGCCTACTCGCCATCACCGTGGAGCACTTGGCAGCAAAACGTAGACCCTGAGACCCCACACAAACCCTGGTGCAGCCCTTTCCAGGTGGGAGGGAAGGCAGGCAGAGATGAGGAAAGGAATGGAGACGGAGAGGGAGGGAGGGATGGAGAGAGGAAAGGACAGATGAATAGAGGGACCTTTGGAGGGAGAGAGGGAGGAAAATAAAAAGTGGGAACTGAGGGAGGGAAGGAGGAAGAGAGGGAGGGAGAAAGTGAGGAACTGAGGGAGGGAAGAACTGAGAGAGAAAGGGAAGCAAAGAGGGAGGGAGGGAAGGAGGAAGGGAAGGAGGGAGGGAAGGAGAGAAGAAGTGATCCTGCGGACTATTTCCCGAGCTCTGTGGGGACACAGAGACTTCCAGGGAAGTGTGGAAAATCAGCATCATGCCAGTGCTCCCTTTTCCAGTTTCCAAACAGGCCATACTGGAAACTCCCCGTGCTGCAGGGAAATAGTAATCATTCTCTGTGATTTCACTCTCATTTCCTACATGAAAATTAACGAGATCCACACACCTGAGTGTGTGAGACTATCACTGCAACTTCGACACCTGCTCTGGCAATAGAGCCGGCAGCCTGATTCTGGGAAAAGAGGACTGATGGACATCGAGACACCTCCCACCCCCCACCACCACCGCTAGCAAACCCTCCTGCCCCCACACACAGACACACACAGGCGCACACACAGACACAAAGACAAAGACACAGACAAAGCTTGAAAGAGAGTAAGGGAGAGAGGGATGGAGAGATAGAAATGGAGGGAGAGAGAGACAGTGATAGAGAAAGAGAGAGAGGGAAGGGAGAGAGGGAGATGCGACAGAGAGTGTGCCATATGGAGACGGAAGAAAAAGAGAGAGAATGAGGAGCTAGAGAGCGAGAGCATAGAGCCTTGGAGAGGGAGCACTCTGCTTTGATAGACAGGGCCCCTTTGAGCAGGCTGGGTAGGGTGGAAGGTGCTTGGGCCGGGCCAGAACTGGGTGGCAGGGCCACCCACGTGAGAGGACCCAGGGAGCCCTGAGACATGTTTTTTTCTTGGATTGGCTGGTTGCTTTGATGGTGCGTTTTATAGGTCCTTGCTTTGTTGGCTCCTCCTTGCCCTCTTGGTGCAGTGGGCCCCGAGATTTGTAGAGTGTGCCGGTCCTTCTCGTGAGAGCCATGGCACAGAGCATGACCATGGGCCCCTAGGCCTGGGTGTCTCTCGTGTCTTCGAGACTGAAGTTTACACGAAGCCGGTGGCAATGGGAGTCAGGTGCGCCGGGAGGGTTTTCATGGTGGCTGGCAAAGGCAATGATCTTTCCCCAGGGAAAACAGCCCATGCATTCTGGAGCGGAGGTCTTGGCTGGCATCTGTGGAAACTGCTGCCCCTGCCCACCCCTTTATCCAGCTTGAATGGTTGCAGCGGTGCCAGATGAGTGAATTGAATTGCCTGGGCATCTCAGGAGCAGGTAGACACCAGGAATGGCTGGGAATCAGCGCCTGCACTTTCTGCGTCGGGTCCCGGCCTGCCCCTCCGCGTCCAGGCTTGTGCTGAACTTCTGGTGGGGCTGCGGCAAGGCAGAAGAAGTTGGATGCTGCTGCCTGGTGGCCAGTTAGCGGCGGACCCCCATTAAGAGGTCCTGGGCTGAGGTGGGGGAGCAGGTGGGTGGAAAAGCGGTAGCAGAGTCAGGGGGCGGTTGGAAGCAAGAGGACGAAAGGGGAAAGGAGGGAGGCAGCGGGAAGCCAAAATCTGACAGCACCCGGTTTTCCCAGGCAGTCTCCCACGCCAAGTACTAATCAGGCCGAACACTGCTTAGCTTCCAAGATCAGAGAAGACCCGACGCCTTTAGGGTGGTCTGGCCAGAGATGCCGGCAGTGGACCCTGGCAGCCACAAGAGCCCCGCGTGGCTATGCCCACCGTACTCCAAGCATCACTGCCACCCCAGGGCCTCGGGGCTCGGGTCAGGGACCTTCCAGCTCTCCCCGTGGCTGGGCTGCTCTCCCCTTCTACAACCTGAGCACTACCAGCACCCCGCTGCACCTTCTGGCGACCTCTAGGAGCCTCCTGTGGTCACTGGCGGGCAGAAGGAGCAGGGGGCCACCGCTGCACAGCCTGTGGCCGCGCCAAGACAACAAAGGCCTCCGTCTCCTGCCCAGGCTCTGGCCTCTCCGGAAGGCTTTTTGTCCGTCGACCCTCCAGGCCTTCTTCCCGCTCTCGAGCTCCTGAGCTTCCACCACATGGGGCACTCAGGACGGGTTGTGCTCTGAGGCTTCAGGGCTCAGGGCTCACGGGTCCTTGGATCCCCTCCGGTCTCCTGCCTTGCCACAGAGGGATTGGTTTGGATCCCTCCCCACCCCTCCTGCAAGGCCCTCTTTTGCCCCATTCACCCAGATCCACCAGGGCTGCCCAGGGGGAACAGCCTGCCCGGCTCCACAGGCCCTTTTTCTCACAACGCCCCCACCACTGTCACTTGTCTCTAGGAGAACCCAGCCCCTGGACACCTGGATGGCCGGGTCCTGCTTTGCATGGCACTAGCACTAGAACCTGATTCTGGGAGAGAGGGGCTGACAGACACCCAGACACACCCCACCACAACCACGAGCAAACCCACCCCCTGATGCACACACAGACACACAGGGGCATGTGAGCACATGCGTCTGTTGGACCTTCTGCCCCTGCCTGCTCCTTCACCTGGTTTGGAAGGTTGCTGTGGCACAGATGAGTGAATTGAATTGCTGGGTGTCCCGAGAGCAGGAAAGACACCCAGGACAGCAGGATACTAGCACTTGTGCCTTCGGGTCGGGTCTCAGCCTGCCCCAACCCTCTAAGGCCAGGCTCCTGGTGGGGCCTCAAGGAGGTGGAAGAGGTGGGATGCTGCTGCCTGGCGGAGCTGTAGTCCCAGACCCCCACCAGGAGGTTTCGGTCTGGGGCAGGGGGCGCCCGTGACAGAAAAGGCAGAGCAGAATCAGGGGTAGGTTGGAAAGCATGGGAAAAAGGGAGGGAGAGGGAAGCCAAAAGCCTACAGCACCTGGTATTCCCAGGCGATCTCCCATATAAGTACTAACCAGGCTCAATCTTGCTTAGCTTCTGGGATCAGACACGATCTGGCACGTTGGAGCGTGTTCAGGGTGGTGTGACCCTAGAAACCGGCAGTGGCTCCTGGCTGCCACAAGAACCCGGCCCAGCCACGGCCACCGGACTCCAGGCACCACTGCCACCCAGGGGCCAAGGGACTCAGATTGGTGACCCCCAGGCCGCTCACTCCCCTGAGGGACTGGGCTGTTCTCCTCCTCTAGGCCGGAGCACTTCCGGCCACTGTCCTGCACCTTAGGTTGGCTTCACCCATCCTCCCACGATTGCTGGTGGCCAGGCCAGCGCTGGACCTACTGCCATGTGGGGGCACCAGAGACCTCTGACCTCTGTCCCAGGCCCAGGCTCACCGCTCTCCAGGCCTCCCTTCCACGGAGGCTCTAGGTCTTCCCCCTGGCACTTGAGCTCCCGAGCACCCACCACATCAGCCTGCTAAGGACGGGGTGTGCTCCAGGGTGCTGGGACCCAGTGCCCACGGTCCTGATCCGGTCCTCTGCCTTGCCACGGAGGGATTGTTTTGGATCTAACACCATCCCTCTTGCAAAACTCCCTTTTGACCCACCTACCCAGAGCTGCCAGGGCTGCCCAGGGGCCAACAGCCAGCCCAGCACCGTGGGCCCTTTTTCTCACAACGCCCCTACCACCATCGCTTGTCACGATGAGGACTCGGGCAGTGGGCAAGGGGGCGTAGGGTGGGGACTCATTCTGCTGGGAGCTGGCACTACAGCCCACAGCCTGGTCCCAGGAGGGAGGGACTGACGGACACCCAGACACACCCCACCACCACCACGAGCAAACCCATTCCCACACACAGCCACACACGGTGTACGTGCACGGGCACACACATACACACACACAAAAACACAGACACAGCTTGAAGGACAGCAAGGGAGAGAGATGGAGAGATAGAAATGGAGGGAGAGAAAGAGACAGTGATAGAGAGACAAAGAGGGAGGTGGAAGAGAGAAGGGGACAGAAATAGTGCGAGGTGGAACAAGAAGTGAAAGGGGGAGGGTGAGGGAGCTAGAGAATGAGACCGATATAGTGTTGCAGAGGGAGGCTGTGCTCTGGTAGACAGGGCCCCTTTGAGAAGGCTGGGGTAGGGTGAAGGTGCTTGGGCCAGGCCAAGATGGGTGAGAGGGTCACCTAATCTAGGAGGACCAAAGGAGCCCTGAGAAATGTATTTTCTTGGATTGGTTGGTTGACTTGGGGGTGCGTTTCCTAGGGCTCTTCCTTGGTTGGCTCCTTTCTGTCCTCTTGGTGCAGTGTGCCCCGAGATTTGTACAGTGTGCCCTTCCATCTGGTGGGGGCGGTGGCTCCGAGCCTGTGCATGGGCTGAGGCCTGGATCTCTCTCTAGTCCTCAGGACTGGAATTTACACCTAGTCGGTGGCAATGGGAATCCAGGTGCACAGAAATGGTTTTCCCATCAGCTAAGAAGGCAATGTCCTTCCCCTAGAGAAAGTAGCTCATGCGTTCTGGGGCGGAGGTCTTGGCTGGCGTCTGCATGACCTGCTGCCCCTGCCCGCCCCTTCTCTGGGCTTGGACAGTTGCGGAGGTGCTGCATTAGTGAATTGAATTGCCTGGGCCTTTCAGGAGTGGGAAGACCCCCGGGACTGCTGGAAACATGCGCCTGCGCCTTCAGAGTCAGTCCCAGCCCACCCTGCCCTAGCTGGAGCAGGGCTCTGGGTGGGACTGTGGCCAGGCGGAAGAGGTGGGATGCTGCTTCCTGGTGGTGCTGCAGTGGAGGACCCCCAGGAGGAGGTACCGGGCTGCAGCAGGGGGCCCAGGTGGGCAAAAAAGAGGGAGTAGAGTCAAGGGACAATTGGGAAGCCCGGTGACACAAGGGGGGAAAGAGGGAGGGAGCAGGAAGCCAAAAGGTTACCTCACTTAGTATTCCTAGCTGGTTTCCCATCCAAGTACTAACCAGGCCCGGCCCTGCTTAGCTTCAGAGATCAGACAAGTTTGGGCCTTTAAGTCAGCAGTGGCACCTTGCTGCCCCAAGAGCTCTGCCCAGCTGTTGTTGCCAGGCTCCCTCAGGGACTCCCAGCCTCTTGCCCGCAGCTAGGCTGCTCTCCCTCTCTACCACTGCCTTGGAACCCCTAGA
The DNA here is from genome assembly GCF_030222135.1 of Aotus nancymaae. Lineage (NCBI taxonomy): Eukaryota > Metazoa > Chordata > Mammalia > Primates > Aotidae > Aotus > Aotus nancymaae. The sequence continues at coordinate 590,310 of NW_026988682.1, forward strand.
GTCATGTGCCTCAGTCTTCCCATCTACAAAGTGGGTGCTCCTTTGCCACTCACAGCTTAATACCCAGAGCCAGCTCAGCCACACAATGAGCCCCATGGGCCAGGCATCCAGAGCCATGTCAGTGTCCCAGTCCCTCCTCCACCCTAAGGGAACCTGATCGTCAGTGGTCAGGTCTCATCCCAGACCAGCCTTACATGCCTGGAGTCTGGTCTTGCCTGTGTCTTCAGCTCGACCTACCATCTCCCTCACCTCCCTGGAATGGGGCACCTGCAATGCAGGAGACAGTGCATGTGCACTTCAGCCCCGTGATGGCCACGTCCAGGTGCTTGCTGCTACTCAGCTGAGGGCAGTGTTCTTCTGTCCTGGGGTTCAGCCTTTGACAATTCCCAGGAGGGCCCCAGTTGCCCCTCATTGATGGGATCGGAGCCCCTTATTCAGGCAGCACCTCCTGGGGGTACCCTCCTCTCCAGTCATCAGAGAGACCCTCATGGAGGGGATGCTAAAGCCACACCTCCTGAGACCCCTTGGCCACTCCTGGGCCAGGCAGTCACTCAGTAAACTTAGCCACCAAGGCCTTCTCCCAGCAGCCTGCTACGGACCCAGCAGGCACCCTCTGTCACATGGACATGGAAGGGGCTCGGCATGCACTGGGTGAGGTGATGCAGCTGTTGGCTCCGATTTCTTCATGGGAGGAAGTCAGCACCAGGAGTAGCTGAGGCCCAGCAGGATGTGGTCCAGGACACCAGCCTCAGACCACCCTTGACCCAAGCAGTGAGCTCCATGGGACACCCTCCAGGTGGGTGGCAGCTCAGCTCCACCGAGTTCCCACTGCTGAGGACCAACTGTTTCTGCAGGCAGGCCTGCCTCAGGCCCGGGACCTCAGTGAGTGCAATGAGTAACTGAAGCAAACACACGGAAAACTGACACACAAGGCCCTCAGGAGACACTGTGGCACCTCCTCTCTACAGGCACACCAGTGGAGGCCACGGCAGCTGTGAGTGAGGAAGGATTGACCCAGAACTTCGGGTCCTGCCAGACAGCCCTCAAACTCTGCACTGGAAACTGTTCCTGTAAAGGGCCCAGAGTCAATATTATCAGCTTTGGCAACCATTTTCCATGCCAAGGACTTGAGTGTGCTATGGTAGCCAGATAGCAGCCTTCCCCAGACCACCTGTGCACAAACAGGCATGGCTGGACTCCTGTAGAGCTTTATGCATGAACAGGCAACATTCAAATTCCACAGTGTCATGAAGTATAGTTGTTCTGATTTGTTTGAACATTCGGAAATGTAAAATCCACTCTTAGCTCACTTGCAACACAAAAGCAGGTGGGGCCAGGCTGCACTTGGCTGACCTCTGGCTGAGATGGAGCGCAGAGGAGTGGATGACAGGGTGGGAAAGCCCAGCACCCTCACAGTGGAGTTTCACCCCAGGAGAGGTCCCTCTCAGCACCCACTCCTCATTCCTCATCTTGGCTTCAAGAGCAGCTCAGGTAGAGAGTGAGGGAGCAGAACAGGCCTTAGCAACAAGGATGGAGATGCCAGCTCAGGCAGCATGTGGACAGATCCACTCAACAGTGCACACTGCAGGCACCCTTTACACCAAGGTGAGCACAGACACAATCGGCCCAGGAGGTGTGGGGGTTCTCTGGGGCAAGGAGCAGTCTCTACCCTGCAGCTTATGTGGAAGTGCCACATGGCAGTCATTACAGAAAACACACACTGAAAAAAAGAGCAAAATACAAATAGGACACCAGTTCTGGCCAGTTGGGTCTCACCGGCTAGTGGAGTGAGGAGGCCCAGGTAGGCTTACTAGGGTGGTTGGTGGTGGGCTCCTTCTTACAGGGAAGTTGGGACCCCCCAACTCACAAATTAAGACCCATATAAAGTCCCCAGAGACTCAGGGAAGTGACTGTCAGTCATTAGGCAAGGGGGTCAGAGCTAGAGCCACAGAGCAGGAGAGGAGCCCTGGTCACATCACCCTGAGGGCTGAGAAGCTGGGGTGGGGGCACACATCTGAGGGCAGATGCATAAGGGTGGCTCCGAGGACCCTCCCCCTACCCAGTGCCTGCCCATCTCCCAAGGGGCCACCAAGGCCTGAGACTCAGAGACACACACCTGATCATCACACCTGGGCTTTCCTGACAAGGCTAGATATGCCTGGTGCAGGCAGGGAGTCTTGGCTTGGGGCTAGGAAAAAGATGGGGGTCCTATTGGGTAGGCCTGCTTCCCCAGACCCAGCTGGGATGGTTGACCTGCGCTTGTCATTCTGCCAATGTTCAGCCTAGATGTGAGGGCTCAGCTGCACACTCTGGCCACATCAATCACACTCCCCAGACAGGTCCAGTTCTGCCCATCACACCTAACCTGGCCCCCCATACCCAGTGCCCACCAAGATCCTGCCAGTCAGAAGGACCCATCCTAATCTCTTAAAGCATCCATGCATGCCTGCATCTTATAGGGACCCACAGCTCAGGGACAGCCCCTGTGGACCTCCATGATCAGGGGATCTTCTGACCTAACCCCCAGCTCTCCATGTCTTTTGGGGACCACCAAGCACTGGCCACTGATTGCTCCCAAGAAGGCAGAGAATGGGCTGGTCATGACAGTCTCAGGCCTAGGACCTGGGGCCAGGGCCCAGGTCTGGTTTGGTCAAGCCATGTACACAAGCATTCTCTTCAATCAGGTCCAATAGGAGGCTGGGGGACCCAGTGCAGCCCCCAGGCCAGCCTGCAGTGTTTCTAGCAGTGTGGGGTGGGGAGCAGGAAAGGTTCCCACACTCAGCCAAAAACTGACCCCTGACCTGCTCACCTACCCTGCGCAGGGACCCCAGGCTACAGGCAGAGAGGCAGGCAGTGGAGTTCTCATCTCCTGGGATCTCAACCAGGGCCCACAGAGGCCTGAGAAAGCCAGGCAGGGGCTGAACTGGGGGAGTCAGGCAGGGGGATGCCAAGTGAAGGGCAGTGTGCAACTGGGCATGACTGGCACTAAGAATTCAGGATCTAGCTGGCCCTGAAAAGGTGACAACCGGACAGAGGCCGGCCAAGCCCCTTCACACCCCAACCATCTGCCAGGCACACACGGTGCCCCTCACTTCCCCTGAGGCCCTAGGAAGGGCTCTTTCTTAATCAACAAAATGGGGACCCCACCCACACCCACACATACAGCGGTGTTCACACACATCAGAGAAGTAATATCCGCTGTGCCGATGTGAGGAATGAATATCACCAACCCACATTTCCCAGCATCATCCCCACATGGTGCTGAGCTTGGGCTGCCCAAGCCAACAGCCCACTGATGCAGCAGCCCGAGGAATGCTGTGTCCTGCAGGGCCTCAGGGGCATTTCACAGTCAGAGCATCTCCCTGACTTTGTCATTCACCGACCCTATGCCTCAGTTTCCTCCACTATGACACGAGAGAAATCCTGCCCACAGACCTGGGGATACAGCAAGGCCACTACACCAGATTAAATGGCTGAAGTGTACAAAAGCTGGGCTGAGAGTCCCTGCTCAGGGTATCTTGCCCTGGGACTGAGGTCCACCAGTCCATGGCCAGGCCAGCCTGCGGAGGACAGCTCCCAGTTCCAAGTCCCTGCAGTTGAGGCCCCAGCGCCCTGGGGGAGGCACAGGGTGGGATGGAGTGGAAGGATGCCCCGACATAAGAGCCCTGGGCAAACCTGAGAGAACAAGCATTAAACTGAGACTCGAGTCTGAAGCCAGCTCCACCGAAAGACTTGGGTTTGGGGTAATGTGAGGGCCGGGTCAGGGAACAAAGCCTCTGGTTTTAGACCCACAGGAAGATCTGTGAAGTGCTCTTGGGTAGAGTACATGTTGCCAGGTATGTGCTTGAAAAGAGCCTAATAAGAGTGGGCACCTGGAAGGAACCCCAACGCCATGAGGGAGGGTCCAGCGTTCCCGCTTGGGACATGGGCACGTTCTGCAAAGTTTTTTTAAAGAAAGCCAGAAAAATTAGAAAAAAAAAAAAAAAAAAAAAATCCAGAGGCCAGAAGGGCTAACGGGGCTTTACTGGAACTATCCGGCCTAATCCTCCAAACAACCCGGCCATAGCAGCCCATCAGTCCTCTGGGGCAGGTGAGGAACCTGAGGTCCGAGGCGGACACCCAAAAGGTCCAGACAGAGCCCCCTAGGCCCCCACACGTCCCCCGTGGCAGCTCCAACCCCGCTTTTTCACTAGTGAGGCACTCGGGCTGCTGGGCCACGCCTGCCCCGGCACCCAGGGAAGCAGCTTCACGTTGCCGCCTGGCTGGGGACAGGGACGCCGCCCTCCCGCGACTCCCGGAGCTGGCTGCACCAGGGAATTCAGCCGTGGGGGGTCCGGAAGCCTGGCTGCACGTTTGCAGTGGCCGGCGCACCCGCTCCTGCCCTCCCACGGGCTCTGCCAGGACCCGATGCCCCTTCGGACCCTGCGGGACTGCGGCCCCCCCCAGCCTGCGACAGCCGCCCTGCCTGGCCCTTGGAGCAGAGGCCGTGGCGTCCTCAGGCTGCGGCCCTGGCCTGCGACCCCCACGCCCGGCTCCGGCCCCAGCGGAGGCGAGCTCTGCTCCCCGGGGAGGGCGACCAGGAGGGCGGCGCAGGGGCGGAAGCGGCCGTCCAGGCTCCTGCTCGCGACTTCTTTGCCCACCGGCCGGCCCAGAGCTCTGGGGCCGCCTGGCGCCTCCGTCTCTCCCCGCCGCGGTCCCTCTGGTCCCTCCCTGGCGGCTGCGGAGCCCTCCCGGGACAGGGGCCATAAACTCTCCAGAGCGGGAAGCCGCGCCCACGAAGGCCGCCACCGGGACCGTTGGAGATCAGAGCCCGCCGGGTGCCGGGGCCCTTCTCTCGCCGTCCCGGCCCCGCGCTCAGACCTGGGGGCCGCTGGCACCTGACCCGCTGCCTGGGTCTCCGAGGAGCTAGCTGTCCCCGCGGCGCTGCGGCCTCAGCTCCCCATGCGCTTCTGGTGGGTCTCTGCTGGGGCGACCCTGTGGGCCAGCTTCCCACACCCGATTCCCAGGCAGCGCCCACCCTGGCTCCACAGCTAGGGAACTGGCTCCTCCTGGGGGCCGTGGGCTGGGAGGCAGGGGCGTTAGGGGAGAGGATGGGACCGAGGGCAGACCCTGCTGTGTGCACAGCGAGGTTGAGCACAGGCCTCTGTTGCACAGCCTGTGACTTCAGCTGGGACTGTGCTGGGATTCAGAGGGTGGGATTGGTGAGGGAGGTGATGTCAGGGAGGCTTTACCAAGAAGGAGCCACGGAGCTGACCCCTGGGGTGTGAGCAGGTCTTTTTCAGGTGGAAAAAGGCAGGAGCAAATTGCAGGTGGAGATAACTGTGTGTGCAGACACCTGGGGGTGAAGGGGATGCAGCCTATCTACCTGACCCACGAAATGCAGGAGGCCCAACCCCAGAAGCAGCGGGTTCACTGAGGCATTGATGAAGCAAGTCTGGGACACACGTGTAGCTAAGCTGTGAGTTCTGTGCCAGAGGTCCCAACAATTACTCCCCCAGGAAGACACAAGTTTGGAGGTTGGGTGCTTGAGGTCTCAGAATGGAGAGCAGGGGCCAGAGACACCAGGTAGGGGGAACCCACCCTAGCGCTCTGAGGGACAATGTGGGGAGCTAGTGGCAGAGCCTGAGCTGGCCCAAGGTTGCAGGGTGGGGACAGATTCCAGGCATAGCAGGGACTGGTGACCTCAGTTCCCAGAATGTCCCAGACTGGCCTTCCAGTCCAGCCAGCAAGTACTGGGTGCTGCCCTGCAAAGACTCTGGAGGTGCCTGGGCCCCCCTCATCCATGTGACTGGTGACTTCTGTGTCCACCCTCACAAGAAGAGGGATCTTCTCTCACATTCAGGCAAGCCCAGGAAAGTCAGGGGCCTATGTGAGCCAAAGAGGAGAGAAGGCGATGCCTCAGCCCAGTGTTTCTGCCCCACCCCCTGGCTTGTGGCGTTGGGAACTTGATTTGCACCGCAGGAAAATGGGCAGTGAAAGCCCCTCCCTGACTGGCTTCTCACTCGCCTCTGACCAGTCCACTGCACATGCCTACCCTGCAGCTCCAGGTACAGAGGTGGGGCTGGCTCTGGGCTGACCTCAGGGCCTTCTGATGGCTTCAGCCCTCAGCATGCCTCATGCTCACCCCTTGCCACCCACCTGACAGCTCAGCATGTCTGCTGTCTGCCATCCTCAATGCCTGCTCTAGACAAGCCCAGGTCCCCCAGGAGTGGCAGAGGGAACTGAGCTGAGAACTAAGTCCCAGCTCACTGAACCCCAAGTGGGCTGTCCAGTCTCCCCCTTCAGTTCATAACCCCAGGAAAGTTCTCTCCAGGGATGTGATCCCAGAGGCCACAGCAGCACATTGTGGCCTAACCTATTCACTAGGTAATTAAACAGTTACTGAACAGGCCAGGATGGCCGTGGGCCCTGACATTAATCCCCTTTCTCTGTGAGAGTGCTGGGTTGGGTTTGCCATCCTGCTGTCTTTGTGGAAACAGCTGGCAGGTTGAGCAAGTCTCAGGAGCCAGCCATGGATTCACCTCTTCTGGAACCCTTGGAGGACCCTGCCTGCAGGAGGGTCTAGTGGAGGTCCACACACCTCTCCCAGGTTGGTGCTCACAGCCCCTCCCTGGCCTGCTCCCTCTACACATGCCCCTGCTGGTCTCTGGGAGGGGAGCATCCATCCATCTTGTGCACGGTAGCTTTCTGCTCCATTTCCATGAGACTGTCTCCTTGGTGGAAATGCCCGGTAGGGAGTCCTGAGCCTGTGCTAGCCAGCACTTCTCTAAGTGCCAAAGTCACTGAGAAGGACTTGAAAACTCAAAACTTACTAACATTATTTTCTAGAGTTGCTTTTTCCTTCAAATGTGTAAAAACAAATATTGAACTTTCTATCTTTTACATAATTTGGATTCTGTCATCACATAGATCTTTTATTTTCATGAAAATTTTTTTTATGCATGTATATCAAACATTGATTTTTTCCTTTCTTCTTTACTGAAATTGTTAACTGTTTTAGAGGCCAAATCTTCTTTTTTTAAAAAAAACATAGTATCATTCATAAACATTAATAAAATGCAGTAATTTAAAATATTATACTTTTTAAAGATGTGAATAATCACATTAAAGACTTTATATTACTTATATGAATTAATTTATATTTTCCCCAAATCTTGAAAAATATTTTAGCTAGGTATACAATTCCAAATTGACACATATTTAACTTAGAACTTCAAGCATACTATCTGTTAACATATCAATTTCATAAAGAAGTTGAGAAACAAGATGAAAATTTATTGCTCCGTAGTTAATTTGCATTTTATATTTCAATTAGCTTAATTCATTTCTCTTGTTTTGGTGTTAACCTTTTCATATGCTATGATATTTTTAGATATGTATACCTTTTGTGCTTTCCTTGATTGATATTGGATGAGTATGTATTTCATTATTCTTTAAAATGTTTAAATGTCTTATTTTCTACTATTTTTTCTTCCATTTATTTAAATTTCTGTTTCAAAAATTTATTGGAAATAGCCCTTTCATTCCATTTTCAATTATTTCACCTCTAGTTTATATTTTCTATTCATTTTTCTCCTTGTCCTGACATCTAAGTATTGATTGTAGCTCATTCTTTTACTCATATTTTAGCTTATATTTTTTACTTTGCCTGTACCTCTAATTTCTGTAAACATTTCTGATTACACATATCTTCTATATACGTAATATACTACTTTGGAATTCCTTGAGACCTAATTGTACTGCTCCAGTTTTGTTGTTGCTATTTCCGAATGATATTGACTTTGGTGCCCTTCATTTGGAATATTTAAAATATTAGATTGTGTTATATTTGACAGGCCTTGACTGATGTGCTGTTCAGTGGTTTGGCTTGAGCTTTGGGTTCAATTGAGCTTTAGGTTACAGAATTTTCTTCCACAGGGGATTGTCTTGGATTTTTCTGTTTCTCCCTCAATATCCACCTGGAAAACATTTGAATTAATTTATATTAACAAATATTTCTGTGCAATAACTGTGTACAAAAGCCCCAAAGTAACAGTGGGCTGCCTTCCTTCCGAATCAGCCAAGGCATAGCCTGAAGAGCTTTGCTGTTTATCTTCCTTTGACTGCAGGCTGTGTGTTCTAGGTCACTTTTCTTAGATTTGTGGAACTTTGATGCTTTTGCTTTAGTTAGGCTGGTCAGTTTCTTCTCCTCTTCTCTTGTGCTGTGTAGCATTGTATTTACACCCAAATGCTGTTAAAACCCAACAGAGGATGCCCCTATTATGATGGCACCATCATGGGCAGCCCCACCCTGCCAGCTATGCTCTCATCCTCACTCTTTCCTGCCACCTGTGTTTCTTCATTTTCACTTCCCCACTTAGGAATAATTTACACAGTTGAGCACACATTCTGTTGCCTGGCATTTATCGTAGTTTGCAGTGGAAAAGATTTTTAGAATACGTGGATTTTCAGAGTATTTCCAGAAGCCCAGATAGCCACACTTTACCTTTGGAGAAATGAATTCTCAGAATACTGCACACAATCACCTTTGGAAGGAGCATATATTCCCAGCAAAAGCTCTGATTTTTTGAAGTAGGTATTGTGTGTTATTTCCAGGAGAATACAGTGATAATGATAATGTTATTAAATGATTCAAATATGAAATGCTGTTATGCCTAACATAAGGATTCCATGTGATCATGCCTTTTGGCTGAGGAGAGTACTCCTGCCTTCTTGGAATTATTAGATTCTAATTGCTAATAAGTCAGAAAAATTAGGAACACCAAATTTCAATCTTCTCAGGAGCATTCTTCTTATTAAACTTGAATTTTTTACCTTTATTACATGCAAAAGTAATATTTTTAGAAAAGTGTTTAATGTTTTCCAGATGAATAGATTACTATTATTTGTTACCATTTTATTGTTAATTTTTAAAGCCCTAGAGTTGGAAGTATCAATACATCTTTCAATATGCTTTACTGGAATTTATTAAATTTTCATGATGTCCTTTAGGAGGTTGAGGAAGTTATTTCTATTGCTAGATTTCTGGGAGATTTATCAGGAATGAGTGTCAGACTTTGTCAGATGTCCATTGAAATGATCATGATTTTGTCCTTTATTTTATTAATATGGTGTATTATACTGATTGATTTTAAAGTTTATAGTTGTAAGATAATTCCACTTGATTATATTGTCTAACACTCTTTTCTAATTTTTTTTTAGTTGTTATTAGAGATGAGGCTTCCCTCTGTCACGAAGTTTGGGGTGGAATGTGACAGTCATAGCTCACTATAGCCTGAAACTCCTGGGCTCAAGTAATCCTGCCACCTCAGCCACCTAAGTAGCTGGGACTACAGGTGTGCACCACCATGCCAGGCTTGGCTAACAATTTTGTGTTTCTGAATCTACTTTGCTGGAGTTTTCAAAGATTTCTGTCTTTGTTCATGAGGGATAATGGTCTGCACATTTATTTTCTTGTGATACTTTGTCTGATTTGTTATCTGGATAATACTGGCCTCAAAAATGAATTCATATTTTCCTTCTTCCCTGTTTTGCAAGAGTTTGTGAAGGATTGGTTATTCATTAAGTGTTTAACAACTTTCACTAGTGAAGCTATCTGAGCCTGGGCTTTTCTCTGCATGAAGAGTTTTCATTTGCCTAATCTATTTACCTGTCATATGAGTGTGTATATATTCTATTTCTTCTTGAGTTT